>NC_090933.1:1319005714-1319669770 GCF_040938575.1 Ambystoma mexicanum
GGAAGAATAGAGTGGGAATAGCGTTTGAGCAATTTCCGTGTAGTTCGCCGTTTATTTTTCTTTGTTACCCAAGAAGTTGTGTACATGTCCAAGGAAAAGTGCCGGCTGCAGATGCGGTATCGATCACCCCTCTTGTCCTCTAAGACTTGTTGGACTCTACTTTCCAGCTCATCCAGTGGATATCCGCAATGTCTGACCCATTCCCTTATTCAATCAACAGTTTTCGGGAATACATGCATTGTAGTTCCTTCAGATTTCGAAGGGCAACCGCTAATCGAACAGGCAGGCATTGTTGATAAATCTGAAAAGTAAATATCGACATTATTATACAATCTTCAAGAATAAAGATTTGATACACAAGTAAATGAATCATACAATGATCAATGCAAGGTTTGTTTTGGTCGCAGGAACTGTACCAGTTCATTATGTGCAGCTTAGTATTTGCATAAATTGCAGAAATGTATAAATGATGTGACTAAAATCTGAACATGTGACTCATCCCTTGGTTGTTCTGTATTGCACGAGAAGGAAACATGCTTACATTATAGACTGGACCCCTGAAGGATGCAATTCGATGACAATAGACACAGATGGAAATAAATAGATCTATTGATAGCATAGCAATGGAAACTCTAGTCAATAGCAATGAGACCAATGAACATAGCACTATTGTGTACTCTACTCGCAAATAGATAGAAATTAAAAAATCTGCGAAATATGACTAGGATACATGGCCTTACATTGACCAACAAACAGTTGGATTCAGCAAGCAGAGCAGTATGTTGCAGGAGAATAGGTGGATGGCCACAGGTAGCACACTGATGGGTTTGCTCTAAGCGGTCACAGAAGTTCACGGATAGCACGACGACGACCAGATTAGCGTAGATCTCGGTGGTTGCCAGGTAACACGTTCAGGAGTTGACTTGCAAAGCACAAAGATGTTCTCATGAGACATATCAAGTGGTTTATAAAGTAATTGGAACAGGGGTGTGTTGAATGACGTATGTATGTCGTGGTCTTAGGGGGGCGGCCTGCTTCAAGGGGAGGCCTGGCTGGAGACACGAGGTCTGAGTAGGCCATGTGACCGATGGCCCCTTGGCGTGGGACACCTTTTGAAGTGTACATGTAGTTTGGCACCTTGGCCGTTTGCGTCTGTCACAGCCCCCCATGCCAGCGCTCATCCCCGGGTGCGAACCGCCTTTGATAGAGGGGGGTGGGATGGATGGGCCTGGGGCGTGCAGATAAGGCACAGGAAGACTGCTATATGGAGACACACTTATGTGGATTGCAGGGGGGCGGCCTGCTTCAAGGGGAGGCCTGGCTGGAGACACGGGGTCTGAAGAGGCCATGTGACCGATGGACCCTTGGCGTGGGACACCTTTTGAAGTGTACATGTAGCTTGGCACCTTGGCCGTTTGCGTCTGTCACAGCCCCCCATGCCAGCACTCATCCCCGGGTGCGAACCGCCTTTGATAGAGGGGGGTGGGATGGATGGGCCTGGGGCGTGCAGATGAGGCACAGGAAGACTGCTGAATGGAGACACACTTATGTGGATTGCAGGGGGGCGGCCTGCTTCAAGGGGAGGCCTGGCTGGAGACACGGGGTCTGAGGAGGCCATGTGACCGATGGACCCTTGGCGTGGGACACCTTTTGAAGTGTACATGTAGTTTGGCACCTTGGCCGTTTGCACCTGTCACAGCCCCCCATGCCAGCAAGCATCCACCGGCGCAAACCGCCTTTGATACAGGGGGGTGGGATGGATGGGCCTGGGGCGTGCAGATAAGGCACAGGAAGACTGCTGAATGGAGACACACTTATGTGGATTGCAGGGGGCGGCCCGCTTCAAGGGGAGGCCTGGCTGGAGACACGGGGTCTGAGGAGGCCATGTGAACGATGGCCCCTTGGCGTGGGACACCTTTTGAAGTGTACATGTACTTTGGCACCTTGGCCTTTCGCGCCCCGGACAGCCCTCCCCATGCCAGCGAGCATCCACCGGCTCGAACCGCCTTTATATGAATATACAGTATATCGCCTTTATATGAATGATAGTATATCGTTGCTTATCAATAACAAATGCCACATAACGCAGATTCTTGTGAGCACAGACCCACACTTCAACCAGTGTATTATAGTGGCCAAGACCCGAAGGCCTCTATAATCCAATGGTAATTGATAGTATAGATATATGTGATTCATTTAAAAAATCGAGACAAACGTTGTTAAAATAAATGTGGTGTTTTATTTTGTATCTTATTTTCATGGAAAAAAAAAATGTAGAAGACTTTAAAGGTTATACAGGTCAGGTTGCAGCACAGCGAGAGAAAATCCCCTGTACTGACCGCTGTCACTCGGGAACGTGTCTCTAATAACACGAACGGCACAGGCGGGTATCACTCTTCGAACGCGGTGTCCAAGCCTCCCGTGAAGCCACCATGTATAGGAACGATAGGCCACCAGCTTGTACCACCTGTGAAAAGGAATGAAACAAACTGTTTTTAAATGACCCAGATAAGTTTAATAAACGTTTGTTGTCAATGACAATTCTTGTAACTAATGGCATTTTACACGGACAAATGCTATCTAGACAATGCACACTATTGAACGACTTACATGCGTTACAATGATATGTAGATGTAATTTTGGATATAGTAGAAGAACATGAAATACGAGTGGCATGACATGCAGAGTATACTTACTCGTTACTCGGATTACGAGGACGAACAGTTGCTCGAAGTTCGTGCATAAGCACCATCAAGATTCTCAACACGGCCCGTGTGAGGCAGGCTGCCCTGAAGTCTGGCAGCTCGGTGATGCATTGCGGTTGTGGCTTGCCTTCCGAAATGTAGGCCAGGCATCCCGAGTTTTCTCGGCAGCAGCAGTTCTCGTCCTCGGTTGGCATTAGCTTGCACCGATTGCATGTGCACCAGGTGGAGACGCCGTCCATGCGACTAGGCCCAGGCTCTTCATCTGTTGAATCGTCCTCCCAACTGCCGTCCGAATCCCCATCGTTTTCGCGTGCTTCCCTTTCCAGTAGTTCCTCCTCGGTATACTCGGGCTCGTACATGTAGGGCATTATTATAGGCATTGTGTGGTAAACAGAGTAAAATAATTTACCGAAATGGTACAGGTGTTTACACGGGCTACAAGCGACGAAGGTAGCGGACCAGAGCACTGAAACGAGTCACAGAATACTCAAAGTAACACAGAGAGAGGAATGGAATCGAAAATCGGCTGCTGTGTGTTGTGAAACGGTCTGTTTATACTTATTGAGGAGAGAGGCGTCCTGCCATTTCCATGGCGACACGTCATTAGCTGAAGCGCAGCAAATGTTGACACGAGACGTGCTTTGGCGTTGGGAAATGGGCGGTACGAGTCTGCTGATGTCAGGCTCAGGGGCGGGGGAATTGATTTAGTGCCGCAAAAGCAGGTCTGCCAGGGGGATCGGGGAAAAGATAGGATTATCAGAAAATGGCGGCTCACAGGTGCTTGTTTTCGCGTGCGTTTAATGGACGAAAACTCGGGTAAGGTCCATAGGAAAGTTTTCTAAAATCGACCCACTTAGCCTTAAAAAAACATGGCCGACCCATAGGGACAATAACATTTTTTACTAGAGTATGCCTTTAACCTCAATGAAGATGAAAAACTTCTCATGCACAACTATTAATTTTTCAGAGTACAGCTTTGATCATTTATATATATGAGGCAGAAGTATTTTTGTCTTCGTAGCCTTGATAACATATCTATCTGGGAGCCTTCAACAGTTTTCCATGGGGAAGTTAACTCATTGAACATGACTACAATAGGGGTAAACTTCGCCGTTACATACTGTTGAATCTTCCTCTTCACTGCTGGCTGTGGCGCGACAGTGATCCCTGCTACTAAAGAAACTTAGCAACAGGGGTCACAGTGAACGAGCGGGAAGCTAACTCCTTCATTAGGAAGTGATTCTGCACTGATGGAGCCAGCTCCTGTGAGCACGTCATGTCCCACATCGATGGTGACGAGTGGAAGAACTCTGCGATGTGTCCCGTCCCTGGGGGAGAGGCACGGCGTGCACTGTTGCTACATTGAGGGACGCGGCACGCTGCCACAGTATATAAATCAGTATCCCACCAGAGAGTGATTATGAGCAACATCCCTGACAGCCGGTATGGTTCCAGTGAGGAATAACGCAAGGGGTGAGTAGGAGCAGACTCTGTAGCCACCAGTGCAACATGATCCGCCTCCCATACAAGTCTCCCGCTGCAAGGAAGAAGATCGGCTTCCATCACCGTAACCATAAGGTTATAGAGGGGAAAGCTGCAGCTCACATCACCCCCTGTGTGAGGCGCTTGCCACAGCAGGTGACAGAACTGCTGCCCCCTCAAAACCAAAGCACAGCGACTCTGCTACGGTGAAGAAGCGGCCTGCTGCCGCAACAATGAGGCTCGCACCCCCACTGGCTTTGTGAGGCCAAGCAGCTCCGCTGCTGCATCAACTGTTGAAAAGCTCCCGAATGGGGAGGTAACAGCGTGGCAGAGATCGCTGCATCAAAGGATTGACCTTTCCTCACTAAGGAGAGCTACAGCACTGAATCCTCCGCTATTCTTGCCGAGAGTATCCAGCCGGTGTCTCGCTGTGCCGGCAGGCCACAGAATAAAAGATCCTGGGCCCGATTGCAGTGAGTATGAGAATGCTCAATCATCAGAGCAGCAGTAAAGGAAGGAGAGGCCCCTGCTGCTCCCTGTGAGTGATAGGGCCTCTGGCAGTGATTCTAATATTAAGAGAGCACATCGGAAGAAAATAAATGCAGTGCTCTGGGTCAGAGCAAAGAAAGAAAGATCCCAGGCTCGATCGGCAGTGAAATAACAAGAAGTGCTCCATGTTGGTGAAATGCCAGTAAATTGATAATGGCCCTCTGCAGATCCCGGACCCATCGGCGGCGAGTTGTGTGAAATGTGCAGCACTACATGCTGGCACAATGAAACCATCTGTTTATGGCCCTCCAACGAACCCGGGCCACCCAGCGGTAAATTATGCTGGACTTCAACAGAGAAAGTGAGCGCAGCATGCACAAGCATGTCTAGTTTCCCTCTCCATTCAGCCCATGACCCCCAGACCATGACCCGTTGTAGTAAACCTAACAGAAATGAAAGCACCTACACAGCTGGGCAACCCAAATGCTATATGAACTAGTGCTGCACCAATTCAGACCAGACAGATGTCAGAGCTGAAGTGGCCCCCCCGCCCCCAGAATGACGAGGGTGGAGAAACATAAAGCACTCCATGGTCAGAGCCTAATGTATTTGTATTTGTTTGTTTGTATAGCACAGGAGCCTGCAGGCACAGGGCACAGAATGTAAGGGAAGAAGAGTGGAAAGAGGAGGGTCTTGTTCAGAAAACATCTCGTTCTTCAAATAGAATGGTTTTCAGGTGTTTTCTGAAGCTAAGAAGGTCTGGATCTGCACGTAGATCTATAGGCAGGTTGTTCCATGCTCGGGTAGCCAGAGCAGGGAAGGATCTTCCCAGGCCTCTAGACTGGTTACTTCTAGGAGCTGTCATACAGATGCCCTCGCTAGATCTGGTAGTTCTCTTGAGAGTGTGGGCTGTTATGCGGGTTTGAAGATAGACTGGGCCTTTCCAAAGTGGCACTTATGTACAATGGTGAGTGCCTTGAAATGAGTCCTGGTATACTCGCCTTCCAGGACTTTCTTAATCCACAATGTCCCTCTGATGTTCCCTTCTAGGTCTTCCCTTAGTTCGTACTGTGGATCCCAGACCACAGTCCCACTTGCCCAACTGTGCTTTGGTGTCCCAACCCTTTCCCTGGGCTCACTGGTCCTTTTCCTGCAGTTTCTTTGTGTTCCGACTCCGAACCGGGTCCTTTTCCAGCTCTTGCAGCTCTCTCTGAACCGGCAGGCACTTCGGCTGTCAGGAACCATGGCTTGCCTCCTCTTGCTTTGCCACAGCCTCCGCAGAGCTTCACTGAGCATGTTCCTCACCGAGCTGCCTTCTTGTTCTGTTTTTCCACCCTGTCTTTTGTACCACCGGCAGTTGCCGCTCTCCCGGGTTTCTCTGCTCACTTGCCAACATGACAGCTTGGGTTTCCTGGCAGCACGTAGCCAGTTGGATCTCCCGTTCTTGCAGTGTCATTCGATCTGCACCAGGAGGATGAAGACAAATTCCATTCTTCTTTTCCCAGCATGGTTTTAAACCATGTCGGGCCAATCAGATTCTTCCAGCTGCTAGACGTCTGGTGTTGGTTCTCATTCATCATTGCTCCTGGCCTCTTACTCGTCTCAGCTTTTGTCACCCTTTTTGTTATCTGATATTGAAGAGTACTGTCAGTAGACTTGGCAAGTTTTCGAAGGGTATTATGGCAGTATGCCATACAGGCATGGGGAATGGAAGGGATATCCCTAAAAGGGAAAGGGGGAATGCCATTTCTCACTAGATGATGCCATGTAATCCCCCGAGGGTCCCCTCTCGCCATGTGGTCCTCCCTCAAAGAGCCTCCCCAGGACCAGGTAGCGTAGGCCATCCCCTGACAATAGGAGGAGGGGCTATCTCAGGGTAAGGAGGGGTGACATCATCAGATTCATCACACTATGTAATGGAAACATCTGGAAATAAATAGAAACATTGATGGTAATCTGTATCACATAGGGAAAGGCAGCACATGCAATTGCGCACAGTGGCCTACAGAATCTGATTTGATTACTCTTTCACGTTCACATCCAGAGTTATGTGGCATAAACCTAATTGCAATTTTGCTTTAGTAATGAGATTACCCCTCCTTCGCAGTCATGAGCTGGTGTTAGCCGCATCCCAGTCAGAAGCTCAAGAGACAAAACAAAGATATTTAATAACATGCACGCAGAATAGAAGGATGATGAACTGATATGGTGAGATGAACATTCAAGACTTTCTAGATACAACTGGAGAGAGGTGGCCAGGGGGGAGCAGAACTGAGCCCGTCTACTGGCTGATCCCCATGCAGGCTGCAGACAGAAGCCATTGATAGAGGGATAACCAGCCTAGGTTAGGAATTGGTTTCCAGTCAGCCAGCTGAAAAGAAAGCTTGCTGATGGAGTAATTCTAGACTGACTAGGCCCTTGTTGATTTTCCCAAAATAAAAAGATGCATTTCAAAAGTAAGAAATAACCCCAGAAATCCCTATATTGTCTATAGTAAAGCCCTGGGAATAAAAAGGACAGGGAATTAAAGGGAAATCGGGATTTGACAAAGATGCAGGTGAAGCGTTAAACATAAATGCCATGTGTCTCACATTAATATTGATTATAAAGTGAAATGTAATTTCCCTAACACCCAATGCATTTTGTTTCGCATTGAGAGGCACAGTTCAAAACTGACAGTATTTTTTGCACTGGAATGCAGACTGTGTTTGTAAAATAAAGCACAATTAAATAGAATCCTTTGTTCCTGTCGGTGTGGTATCGCAAAGTCCACAGTGTAAGTCATGACACACTAATGTATAATGTGATATCATGCAAAAGCAGCCATTGTGAGTCTTAAATTAGATATTTCTGCAACAACAATTATCACAGAGAATTCATTTTGTTCATAGATAATCATGCAAATTGTTAAACTGCTGCAGTCACTTGTGTTGAACTACACAAGCAGATCTATGTGAAATGTGACAGGGCAAGATTGTTGTAAAATTGTTATTTTACTGGAGAATATTACATCGCTAAACAATTTTTTTTAGCGATGTAGGCAAATTAATAGGAGTAGATTGAAAGCTGTGCACAAAGCTGCACACATTTGTATTTAAAGTGGCACACATACATTTATATGAAAGCTGCAAATAAACATGTAGATTAAACTGCACACACACATTCATTTAACATTATCTATACATGTTCAGAGAAAGCTGTGCAAATGTTCAGACAAGAGCATACTATTCTGAGAACATTATTTTCTGAATCAAAACCTGTAGGAGTCATATGCAAGCTGGACATTGTCTGCACTTCAATAACCTGCACATAGCCAATACACCTGCAAGCCCTCTCTTACATAGGGGAGCTAAGATGAATGAATGTATGTATTTTATGGTATTTGTTCAAGTAACTTTTCTCCCCTTATAAAAATCTTTTTTGTAAGTTTGTGTATTAGTAAAAATTTGACTTTTCACAATCCAAACACAGACGGTCTGAACAATTCATATTTAACTAAAGAAAACAATGCATACAATTGAACAAAAGAATCAAACCATTATTACATTTTCCAAGCTAAAATCTCCCAATAAACTTCCATTCTTCAGTTCACAGAAGACAAAGCACATATTCTGAAACTCCCCTTAGTTCTTTATGAGACGTTCAATTATCTGCAGGAATCTCAGGACTTCCAGAGACAGGAATGTCTCGTGTCCCTCTGAAAGTCGCTTCCAAAATTCCTCTGAGTTTAACCAGTCGATGTTATGGACAAAACGAGAAAAATTGACTACTCTTTGTTGGTTTGTGCCAATGCATGACATTAGAAGATGTTTCACATTTTGTTTGACATTCTCGTCACACAAATTACATCTACTGTCAGTCGGTGGCCCCTTGTTCCTGACTCTCAATGGCTCACAGGTGATATATAGATTCATTCGAAATCTCAGGAAGTTCGCCCTCCAGATTGGATTGGGAATCTTTCTAAGATAGCGGAGTAGAAATCCCAATGGTTTATCAGTGACTTTAAAATTCTCAAAACATTTCATATTCACAAATGTTTTCCTCGTTTCAATCCAGTCGTTTAGGCCTATTGCTTTTTTTATTTTCATTGGATTATCCACAAGGTCTTTTTCTGATAACTGGCATTTCCGCAGCAAGGCTGAAGCTTCTTCCTTCAGATCACGCAAAAACACATTGTTTTTTTTTGTCATTAGAACACCAATGTCAGGGTAAAGAGTGTTATCTTGAGGATTAATGATTGATCTATATAACGAGATCCTTCTCCAGCCAGCATGGGGTTCCAGAGATTGGAGACCCAGCTCATAACATAACCAAGCCATTGCTAAAGAAGGTGTTAGATTGAGTACTTTATCCTTCTCCAGCCAGCATGGGATTCCAGAGATTGGAGAGCCAGGTGCGAGCCAGCATAGGATTCCAGAGATTGGAGACCCATCTTCCAGCCAGCATGGGATTCCAGAGATTGGAGACCGAGCTCATAACGTAACCTAGGCATTGATAAAGAAGGCGTTAGATTGAGTATGTTATCCTTCTCCAGCCAGCATGGGATTCCAGAGATTGGAGACCCAGATCATAACGTAACCTAGCCATTGATAAAGAAGGTCTTAGATTGAGTACTTGATCCTTCTCCAGCCAGCATGGGGTTCCAGAGATTGGAGACCCAGCTCATAACGTAACCTAGCCATTGATAAAGAAGGTGTTAGATTGAGTACTTTATCCTTCTCCAGCCAGCATGGGGTTCCATAGATTAGAGACGCAGCTCATAACGTAACCTAGCCATTGATAAAGAAGGTCTTAGATTGAGTACTTTATCCTTCTCCAGCCAGCATGGGATTCCAGAGATTGGAGAGCCAGCTCATAACGTAACCTAGCCATTGATAAAGAAGGTGATGGATTGAGTACTTTATCCTTCTCCAGCCAGCATGTGATTCCAGATTGTCATATTCAATGTGACAATGATATGATCTGTGGTCACTCTGTCTTTCGGTCCACTTCAAGCTCAATGTCTTATGGCTCTGGCTAGTAGGGGACCTTTATCGGGACAAACAATTGAATATGTGACATAACAATTACCTTCCATGTGTGTTTTGTAAAGTATCACAGATTCCTGTTGGAATAATTTGTTATGTGCCAATCTTTCCAAATGTCACTTAAATACAAACATTTTACTAACCTTTCCCAAAAATCTTAAGGTCAGGCAATTATTTCTTGTATTTCCACTAGTGACGTGATTCACTAGTGTTATCCTCATGTCTGAAAATTGCATGTGTCTGCAATATCTATATTCATCTTTCTATATGCCTCAAATTGATCTGTGAATTGAATACATCCCTCCTGATGCGAGGGAAATCGTGCAGCAGCTAAGCACTTTCAACTGTATTTCTCCTCTAAACCAATCACTGTCCTCTGGGTCATACTGTCCCCATTCAATGACAGTCCTCTCCCTAAGCTCCACCGCTGATGGCCATCTTCAGATTTGGTAAGCAAGTAAAGTGGCAGTATGAACCTAGAAGCGCCACAGAGGGGAAGGTGGGTGGGTTTGCATGTGAATCCATGCCAGAACCATGCTGGAGAACAATAGTTACAGGTAAGTAACTTAAACCTTCTCCAGCATGGGGTCATGCATGGATTCAAATGGTCATGAATAACGATTACACAGCAGTACATATAAACAACCTAGGGTGGTGGCAAGGCTCAACAGAACCAATAAACACACAGCTCTGGAACAGACTCACCTCAAGCAAGCAGATTGCGTTGCATGGCTTGGCCAACTCGGACGTCCTCCCTGGAATCCGTCAACGCAGTAGAACCTTGTGAAGGTTTGCGTGGAACTCCACGTCGCAGCCAAGCAGATGTCAAGCAGGGGCACACCAGAAAGAAAAGCTGTTGTCACTGTAATGGCTCTGGTGGAGTGGGCTCTCGGCTGGCCAGGCAGCGGTCTGCCAGCTAGTCGATACAAGTGCCTGATGAAGCAAGAGAGCCACCTGGAGATGGAAGGCCATTCCTTGATTTACAGGTCCAAAGTTGACGAAAAACTGAGAAGTCTTCTGAAAACTCTTTGTAAGTGCCACATAGAACTTCAAAGCATGAGCAACGTCCAGAGAATGCTAGGTATTTCCGCTGGTGACAACGAGTTTGGGAAGAAGACAGGTAACACCAAAGGTTTGTTGAGGTGGAATTCCGATGGCACCTTTGGCATAAAGGTTGGGTGGGTACTCAGTACCACCTTTGAAGCGTGGAAAGACAAGAAAGGCTGCCTGCAAGGCCGTGCCTGACTCTCCTCAAACTGTAACGCTCACCTGATTCCCACGGAGGCGCGGGTCTTGGCAGGAAGCTGTCTGTGACTCGAAAAGTTATGTGCAGGACTCGCTTGGCTTCTGGGGTCGAAACTCTTCTCACTGTGTGTCGGACTCGAAGAGTGAGGTTTCTGCAGGTGAAAGAATATGGGGGTTAATGGTCTGGGTTATTGAATGTCCCTCTCTCTCTCTCTTCCCAGCTTTTTCGTAGAGCCCCCAGGTCAACATGCTCACCTTATATAGGTGAATGCTGGGCTCTCCATCTGCGTCTGGTGCAGGGTGCCGTTGCCAGTTCCTTCACTGGTGAAACATAGGCCTCTTGACTTCAGAGGATGGTTACCGTCGTTATCTGCACGAGCGGTGAGTTTCTGGACACCTTTTTGTCTTTATAGTCTTTAAATGCGTGACACGTTACTATTGAAGACTCTGTATAATGCTTTTCCCTTATGTATTGCAGGGCTCTTGAGATGGAAGATGAAGTGAAGCGCCTGGAAGTTTGTAAGTATGGCAAGCGCACTAACTGTCTCTTTCCTTGCAGCTTAGTTCGTGTTAAAGAGACGCCGGAATATTCGCAGGCGTTTTATTGCTACGAGCGTGATGGACGTAAGTAAATACCTGCTTAATGTATTTTCTTTTGTTTTGCAGATGTTGGTTTGCAGCGCCGGAGTCCGCGGAATGCCAGTAAGTTCTTAATGATTCTTTGTCTTCACAGGCGGCGATGCGGAAGGAAGAAATCCGGAATTCACAGCGTGCCGGTAAGTATGGCAATGCTTTTGTCTTTGCAGGTGAAGATGCGGCGTGAAGAAACGGCCGCAGCCGATGGATCAGGTCAGTAAGCACTGCGTGTAAAGTTCGCCTTGCTAACCTGTTGTTTCTGTTCTTTGCAGGTGCTGATGTTGTCTGGATACAGAAATGGTAAGTAGGATTCTTGCAGGTTCCGGATAGGAAGAAGAAAGGCCGGAGCAGACTCGGTGAGCGTTCTGCTGCAGATGCAGAATAACGCGAAGCACGCTTCATCTATCGGGTGTGGTTTGAATAGCCTTGGAGTGATGAGGCATCTTCTTCCACGGCCCCGCCTAGGTAAGAAAAGAGTTCCAGTTTCCAGAAGAGTTCCAGTGCTGTATCCAGGGAGTGGAGCTGCCCCACCCAGGTAAGAAAGTAGTTCCTGTTCACAGATGGCTTCTAAGTGGCTGGTAAGTAAGCAGCATGGTCTGCTGCAGGTAAGTCCACCCAAGCATCTTCACACCTATTATGAGCCCGGCGCTTTCAGTGCCGGGACCGAAGGTTTTGATGAGCCTGGTGCCACCGGCGCCAGGACAAGGTCCAAAAGGTCCCAGTGGGGACCGGCTGGTGCCTAGGATTAGGGTTAGGGGCCTGCTTCCAAGGACGTTGGGCTGGTCCTGGCTCCTTGGAAGCAGTGATCATGACAGTACCCCCCCTCAAGGCCCCTCCTAAGCGTGTCTTCTCCGGGGGTTTTGGCTTGTCGGGGTGATTCAGATGGAATTTCTTGACCAGACGATGTGCGTGGACATATTCTGAAGGTTCCCAAGTCCTTTCCTGGGGACCGTAACCTTTCCAATCAACCAGATAATACAACTTAGATTTGGAGATTTTGGAGTCTAGGATGTTCTTTACTTCGAATTCAAGTTCTCCATCTACTAAAACCGGTTCTGGGAGTTCAGTCAATCGGGTTTCTGGTTGTACTGGTTTTAATAAGGAGACATGGAATACTGGGTGTATTTTCATATGCGTAGGTAATTCCAATTTGACAGCCACCGGATTAATTATGGCAGATATGCGATAGGGTCCAAGGTATCTTGGGATGAAGGTGCGGGGTCCCTTTAGAGGCAGGTGCTTAGTGGATAGCCAGACCTGATCTACTACAGCGTAGTGAGGAGCCTCTTTACGGTGTCGATCTGCTCCTCTTTTGAATTGAGCTTTAGCTCTTTGCAGATGGGCAGAGGCTTCCTTAAAAGCACGGGTGATCTCCGAGTGCAAGTGATCCACAGCAGGTGCTTCGAATTCTTGGGGAGGATCCAGGTTAGAGGTTCTAGGATGGTGTCCGTATAATAGGAAGAAGGGAGTCTTCCCTGTTCCAGAATGAATCGAATTATTGTAAGCGTATTCAGCGATCCAAAGAATATCCTTCCAGGGGTTTTCAGTTTGTTGGAGCATGCAACGTAGATATTGCTCTAGAGTTTGATTTGTCCTCTCGGTTTGTCCGTCAGTTTGGGGATGGTGACTCGTTGAAAGTCTTACATCAATTTGGGCTAGACGACAGCAACTGCGCCAGAAGTGAGAGATGAATTGACTTCCCCTATCGGAGACTAAAACCGAGGGAAAACCGTGTAGCCGAACGATGTTTTCTAAGAATTCTCGGGCCAATACTGAGGCTGAAGGTAGACCCTTCAGGGGAATGAAGTGAGCCATCTTGGAGAATAAATCCACGATTACTAAAATGGTAGTATACCCGAGCATGGAGGTAAGTCCGTGATGAAATCCATGGACAGGGTATGCCATGGACAGGGAGGGATGTCTAGTGCCTGTAATAGGCTGGCTGGTTTCTCCTTCTGACTTTTATTCTGGGCACACACACCGCAGGAGATTACAAAGTCTCTAATATCCTTTTTCCATGACGGCCACCAGAAATGTCTTTTAATCTTTTCCATGGTTTTGGTAATGCCAGGGTGACCCTCCATTAGAGAGTCGTGATAACAGGAGATTACTTGTTTTTGTATTTTTTCACAGGGTAAGTGCAACCGTCCTCAGAAATATGGTAGGTCTTGATCCACTGAGAATTCTTTCCCCTTTAATTGCCAATCTTGCAAATCGCCCGGAGTTAGGAGTGATTTAACCGTGGTCTTGATGTCTTCAAAAGATTGAGCGCTGACCAAACCCAAAATTCTTTGTTCTGGGATTATGGGTATTGGTTCTGGATTGCTCAAATGTTCATCTACTCCCATCCGGGAAAGGGCATCTGCTTTTCCGTTCTTACTGCCTGGTCGATAAGTAATTATAAAGTCAAATTCTGCTAGAAACAGAGCCCAGCGAAGCTGTCTGGAAGACTGAGCTTTGGCTGTCTTTAGATATTGTAAATTGCGGTGATCAGTCATTACGGTGACTGTGTGTCTAGCTCCTAGAAGATAATGCCGCCAGGCCTTAAAGGCCGATCTGATGGCCAAACGTTCCTTGTCTGTAATTGAATAGTTGATCTCGGGAGGCGAAAACTTGCGGGACCAAAAGGCAACAGGATGTAGTTGGTGTGTGACCGGATCTCTTTGTGATAAAACTGCCCCAATAGCAAGACTAGAAGCATCCGTTTCCACGATGTAGGGGAGTTCTGGGCGAGGATGTTTTAAAACAGGTGCAGAAATGAATTTAGCTTTTAAGTCCTGAAAAGCTTGTTCTGCTTCAGAAGACCACTCAAAACGTTTGTTCTTTTTCAACAGAGCGGTGATGGGCTGGACTATCCGAGAAAATTCAGGAATGAATCTGCGGTAAAAGTTAGCGAAGCCTAACATACTTTGAACTCCTTTTACAGAGGTTGGTGATGGCCACTTGATGATTGCATCAACTTTCTTTGAATCCATATGGACTCCGTTAGGTGACAATATGAATCCCAGGAACTCGACTTCCGTTACGTTGAAAATGCATTTCTCAAGCTTAGCAAAAAGATTATGTTGACGCAATCTCTCGAGAACCTTTTTAACGTGTCTCTGATGTTCCTCTGCAGATGATGAATAGACGAGGATGTCATCAATGTAGACAACAACACACACGTCTATGAGTTCTCTAAGGACATCGTTCATAAAATATTGGAAAGCAGCAGGAGCATTACACAGTCCAAAGGGCATCACTTGATATTCGAATAGCCCGTACTTGGCTCGGAAGGCCGTTTTCCATTCATCGCCCTCTTTTATCCGTACCAAGTGGTAGGCTCCTCTGAGATCCAACTTTGTGTATATACATGCGTCTTTGACTTGGTCCAGGAGTTCAGGGATCAAAGGTAACGGGTATCTGTTTTTAACGGTGATCTGATTCAGGGCGCGGTAATCTATGCAAGTCCTAAGGTCTCCTTCCTTTTTCGGAACGAAGAACAAAGCCGATGAAGCTGGAGATTTTGAAGGACGGATAAACCCGTTAGCTAGGTATTGGTCCAGATATTGTCTGAGGTGAAGATTCTCTGGCTCGGTGAGGGCATAAATCCTGCTGCAAGGAGGAGTTGTTCCGGGTATCAGATCTATTTGACAGTCGTAAGACCTATGAGGAGGCAGGGTGTTAGCTTGATCCTTCCGGAAGACGTCTTGGAATTCCTGGTATTCGGGAGGTAATTTGGGAACCTCCTCAGAAGAGATTGCCGCCAGTGAAACATCAGGCCGAGGATAACAAGTGGTAAAACACTCTGGAAACTGAACCGTCTTTGCTCGCCAATCGATCTGAGGATTGTGCTTCTCTAACCAAGGGATTCCCAGAATGATCTGGAACTGAGGGGCCTTGATTACATCGAACACGATTCTCTCCCGGTGTCAATCTTGACTCACTAGCGTCACTTCTTGGGTGGCGTGCGTTACTGGTCCGGAGGCTATCTCCGTGCCATCCACAGTAGTGATGACGTCTTTAACTGCCTTAGGGACAAGGGGTAGATTCATCCTTGATACCATTTCACGGTCCACATAATTACCGATTGCTCCGCTGTCAATGTAAGCTTCAATTTCATGCAAACGATCCGGACGTTCAGGACTAATGAGGACCATGGGTATCACGAAATGCGAGGTCACGGGACAGATCTTAACGCTCGGCAAGAGGACCTCTACTCTTGTCGGGCGGGGTCGTTTCCCTGCTCAGAATTTGTGGTACAGGTATCCGCGGCTCCTACAGCCTTCTTAGCTGGTTTCACTGGACAGTCCAGAAGAAAGTGTCTGTAGTTTCCGCAATAGAGGCATAATTGCAACTGCCTTCTTCTTTCCCGCTCTTTCTGGTTTAAAGGTCCTTTCATACCCCCTATTTGCATGGGTTCCACAGTGTCGGCTCCCTTATTCGAGGTCTGTGGTTTAGAAAACACTCGGGTATCAAATCTGGAACGATCTGCCTTCCTGTTCTGAAGTCTGTGGTCCAATTGGACAACTAAGTCAATATAGTCAGAACATTCTTGTGGAGGATTCACAACTTGCGCTAACACATCCTTGAGCTCTCCACGCAGGCCTCTGTAGAAAAGCGTTATTCTCTTATCCTCGGGCCATTGTGTTTCCACTATGAGTCTATTGAAAGAGGCTACGTAAGTCAAGAGGTCTTGATTCCCCTGTCGTAATGAAAGAAGTTCATTGTCCAAGGCCTGCCCTTGTGCATGTCTTGCGAACAGTTTCTCCATGCTGGACTGGAAGGCATGAAAATCATGTAAAACCGGATCATCCTGGGTGACTAAAGGGATCGACCAATCTGCGGCGCTGCCACTGAGATAAGAAAGCACGAAAGCCACCTTGGTCTGGTCTGTTGGGAATGCAGCTGGTCGACATAAGAAGTGTAGGCGACACTGGTTGATGAACACTGCGAATTTCTTTGGATCACCAGAAAAGCGTTCCGGCGGAGCCAAGGGAACATTACCGGGCAGATTGATTTGCACTGGATTTGAAGATGATGCAGAAGGATAACTTCCTCCTGGAACGGGCAAAGGTGTCTGTCCTGCCTGCGTTTGTAACAACTGCCTAGCAAGGTCCTCTGTTCGCTCCTTGGAAATTATCAGTTCCCTTCTTAGAGAGTTTGTTTCCTGACGAGCTGCATGTACTTCTGCTCTTAATTCCCCGAGCAACTGGGCTAGTTGATCAGTGTCTGAGGTTTCCATTGCGCCTGGGTAGGAGTTTTGTGGTGGGCTTCGCGTTCTGTAACGCTCACCTGATTCCCACGGAGGCGCGGGTCTTGGCAGGAAGCTGTCTGTGACTCGAAAAGTTATGTGCAGGACTCGCTTGGCTTCTGGGGTCGAACCTCTTCTCACTGTGTGTCGGACTCGAAGAGTGAGGTTTCTGCAGGTGAAAGAATATGGGGGTTAAGGGTCTGGGTTATTGAATGTCCCTCTCTCTCTCTCTTCCCAGCTTTTTCTTAGAGCCCCCAGGTCAACGTGCTCACCTTATATAGGTGAATGCTGGGCTCTCCATCTGCGTCTGGTGCAGGGTGCCGTTGCCAGTTCCTTCACTGGTGAAACATAGGCCTCTTGACTTCAGAGGATGGTTACCGTCGTTATCTGCACGAGCGGTGAGTTTCTGGACACCTTTTTGTCTTTATAGTCTTTAAATGCGTGACACGTTACTATTGAAGACTCTGTATAATGCTTTTCCCTTATGTATTGCAGGGCTCTTGAGATGGAAGATGAAGTGAAGCGCCTGGAAGTTTGTAAGTATGGCAAGCGCTCTAACTGTCTCTTTCCTTGCAGCTTAGTTCGTGTTAAAGAGACGCCGGAATATTCGCAGGCGTTTTATTGCTACGAGCGTGATGGATGTAAGTAAATACCTGCTTAATGTCTTTTCTTTTGTTTTGCAGATGTTGGTTTGCAGCGCCGGAGTCCGCGGAATGCCAGTAAGTTCTTAATGATTCTTTGTCTTCACAGGCGGCGATGCGGAACGAAGAAATCCGGAATTCACAGCGTGCCGGTAAGTATGGCAATGCTTTTGTCTTTGCAGGTGAAGATGCGGCGTGAAGAAACGGCCGCAGCCGATGGATCAGGTCAGTAAGCACTGCGTGTAAAGTTTGCCTTGTTAACCTGTTGTTTCTGTTCTTTGCAGGTGCTGATGTTGTCTGGATACAGAAATGGTAAGTAGGATTCTTGCAGGTTCAGGATCGGAAGAAGAAAGGCCGGAGCAGACTCGGTGAGCGTTCTGCTGCAGATGCAGAATAACGCGAAGCACGCTTCATCTATCGGGTGTGGTTTAAATAGCCTTGGAGTGATGAGGCGTCTTCTTCCACGGCTCCGCCTAGGTAAGAAAAGAGTTCCAGTTTCCAGAAGAGTTCCAGTGCTGTATCCAGGGAGTGGAGCTGCCCCACCCAGGTAAGAAAGTAGTTCCTGTTCACAGATGGCTTCTAAGTGGCTGGTAAGTAAGCAGCATGGTCTGCTGCAGGTAAGTCCACCCAAGCATCTTCACACCTATTATGAGCCCGGCGCTTCCAGTGCCGGGACCGAAGGTTTTGATGAGCCTGGTGCCACCGGCGCCAGGACAAGGTCCAAAAGGTCCCAGTGAGGACCGGCTGGTGCCTAGGATTAGGGTTAGGGGCCTGCTTCCAAGGACGTTGGGCTGGTCCTGGCTCCTTGGAAGCAGTGATCATGACACAAACTACCTGGCCACGGTGATAGCCACGAGGAAAGCCGTTTTCCATGAGCAAAAAATGAGCGGGGTTGTCATCGGCATAAAAACGGCATCCTCCTCGATATCTCAGAGATCAGCGTATTCAGCGTAGAGAGAATGTCCACTGAGAGGTCTCTAGGGGGCAGCTGATGCACAGGGCATATTGGAAGCTGGGGCACAGGAGCAGAGCCAAGGACCTCGTCGTCCCGAGGCCCTCATCGCCTTCCTCAATGGTATTTTCGTCATTGTTGCCCTCATCTGTACCCTCGTTGTAGGGCGCGACTCCGATATTTTCCTCGTTGCCATAGCCTTCCTGGAGAGTCTGTAGGTAGACAAGTTCCTCTTCTGAGGAGATATCCGTGCCCTGGAGGACTTCCGCGCCCCCCCCTTTCGTGGAGTCCAGAGGGAACTGTCTCGGGGAGATGATTGGCATCCCCTTCTCCAGGGTCTTCTGGGTGGGTTGGAATGCAGGGACACTGCATGCCTTAGGAGGGAGGGACACTCTTGCCTTAGGAAGGGTGCCTTGTGGGTCCACCCCCACGGCCTTCGAAAGGGATACTACCACCACCTCGATGGAAGGAGGCACCTTCGTCTGATGCACCTGGGCCTTCACGATCTGACAGGTCTCTTGTCCTCCGTGGTCGTCCCAGACACCTTGTCCTTCTTGACCTTCTCCTTGGGGGACGGGTCGGGACTGGGCCTCCTTTGGCCTTTTTATCAACAAGGGTAGGCCGGACGTCATACCCTGTTTGGTCTTCTCTTTGGTTGCCTCTGGGGCCACCTTGAGCTTGCCCGGGTGGTCCGACTTCCTCTCAGATGAAGATTCAGAGTAATGACTGGCAACCGAAGCAGCTGGACATGTTGAACGTGCCCTGGCCACCGAGGAGCCCGCTGCAACGGCGCTCCAGACAGTAGTGGACTTGCAGTGCTTTGCATTTTGTTGGACTCCCGTGGGAGGGGCACCCTCAAAGGACTTGCAAGCCAGCTCAGCTTTCCCGGAGCCGGAAGAGACATGCCCCTGGGTGCCACCCAGGGTAGAGGCCTTGGCCTGCAGCCACTCCTCCAGCCGTTTACGTCGATCCTTCAATGTGCGTTTCGCGAGCTCACTGCAAAATGCACAATCTTCCTCCTTGTGCACTGGGTGCAGGCAGTAGAGGCACTGGGGATGTGTATTGTCCATATAAACATTCTGCAAACCGTATTCGGTACAAAGCTTAAAGAGAGGGGGAATCCTTCTCCTCGTCGCTATGATCCACGCGGTGTAGGCCTTGAAGATCTTCTGGAAGCCTCCACGAAGAAACTCAATGAAATCCGCCCTTGAGGGGTGCTGAAGAATCCAAAAAACGGGTGCCCGTTAATGGGAAGGTTGATTGATGGAGCACAAGGGCTCGAATGACCGAAAAATAGAGTAAAACTCTTCCAAAAAGTGAAAAACGGAGTAAAAGCTCAAGAGCTAAGCATGAGGACTCCCAACACTTGAACAAGCGGTAAAAATCTGAAGATGGCTGCCAGAGGAGGGGCTTATGTAGAGCACAGTCATTGGCTAGGGGCATTATGACCCAGAGCTCAGGGATTAGTTAGGAGAAATACAGTTCAGAAATGAAACAGATTTTTTTTCTGTTACCGAGGATTCTCAGCCTGACGACAGGGAATATTCATGAGCATGTGAATCCATGCCAGACCCCATTCTGGAGAAATATTAATTAGCAAAGGCTGCTAGTCAATTTTTGAAAACTAATTTATGCTCTGTGGGAAACCTGAAGGTGTCTCACCCGCTAATCCCCGGGGATCTGTCATCCAGGTGACCAAGACATGGTCATCGCTATTGGATCCAGTTCCTGGGGGTGGACGGGTGTGGGAGGATCGCCTGGAAGAGGGGTCCTTGGGAGTGCAAGTGGGACACCAAAGGGTGAGACACGGTACCACCTTCCCTATAACACATTTTCCCCATCCTACCCCATAGGATACTCAGATATTCTATCCCCTACCTCTTTTCCAACACAAACACTTTCCTACACCGTGACAGACAATGGCCTAACAACCAAGCCGTTTACCTGACATGTCCCAACACAAGGGTAGACGAGAGAGCCCTAGTGGTCTCGGGCTTCCTCGAACACTCCAAAGTAACCATTGTATCAGTCTACTGCCGAAACACAGGCCAAATGCAAGTTCTGAGGGAAGCCATGGGTGAGATATTGAGTAGGACAGAGGGTATTCTTATCCTGGGGGGAGACTTCAACATGTGGGCAAAGAAGGAAATGGACCACAGGAGGGCAAATCACATCCGGGGGCAGATCTGGAACCACGCGAGAGGGACTGGGAGACTGCATGTGGGACCGGGGGTTGGATGATGTATGGCAAGACGCCAACCCGACCGTGAAGGGTTATACATTTTACTCGGCAGTCCGCAGGTCTAGAACGAGGATAGATTACTAGTTCATGCAACACCAGCAAATCAACAGGGCTAGTGTTAGGACAGTTTTTCTGAAGTGCTACCCACTTCTTCAAAACCATTCAACTGAGGCAGTACAAGACTCCACTCTTAGTATAAGACTGTACCACCTGAGTACATGGTAGCGTAGGCAGAGCAGCCAGGCTTATTTTAGGAGGGAGAGAGGGCAGTAGATACAGTACAAGTGAACATTGTAATACAACTGATCCAAAGAAACACTGAAACACTATGTATTGTAAAAATAAAGGATTTATTTAAATACAGGTAGGCCCAGATAAATCTAGGAGTTAAGTAAGTACTAACACATTATATGAAATCACAATATAAAACACACACTATACTTCAACGCACACATGCCCAAGTATAAACCTTATTTGGAACACCTAACAGTAGTTCTAGGGAAGTCAAAACCTTGTTATACACATTTAGTATAGGTCAAGCCTATTCTTTGGGAGTAAAAGACCAATGGTTACTTTTAGATTACTTTTGGTAATACAAGGACAGTAGGGCCTTCCAGTTGTACAGTGACTCTTGGAACAAATTACATAAACAGTCAACTGGACAATATACTTTTGGTGAATAGTGAAACACTTATTCTAGGTGCAGTAAAAACCTATAACTACTTTTGCCATAACACACAGTTATACCAGGTGAGTAAAACCTAAGGATGTAATATACAATTACAGATGCTTTGGAAATCAGGGAACCCCAGATTGAGGTAAGCAATAACTCTGTTAACTTGTTTTGGATGGCACACAGCTAACACAAGGTAAGTAAAACCCACTTACTTTAACTTCACAATGAAGGGGAAAGTAAAACCCAATGTCACACTTTACTGAATAGTTATTCTAGGTAGGCAACAACCTAATGCAGACCTATTAAGGACAGGCTAGCAGCAAGTCAGGGGAAGCAAGACCCAGTTGGGGGACACTCATACAGTTATCCTAGCAGGACTAACCTGGTGATACCAACAGTTGGAGGACACTCATACAATTACCCTACAGGAATAATCTGGTGGAACCAACACATTACTTTTGTAAAGAGGCACAACCTAATCACAGGAGAGAAAAAATACCGTTGCATCTACTTTCTTTTAGACTGGCAATACAGTGGCTAAGAAAGAAAAGATGTTAACCATACTTTTAAGAATAGTGCATCACACATTCAAGATCAGTAAGAACTTTTGTAACTGTTCACTCTTAGAATTACAGTTACCAACTAACCAACTCTTTAGAGTTTTATTGTTCAAAGGCAATCCCACACTTAACATATGGACTTGAGCTTTGTTCAGAGGCTTTGGTACCTTATACCGAAATGTTTACCAATGGAACTTTTACGTTGCGAGCTGGGCTTGCCCTCTTTAAAGAGTATTATACATTGGAAAAAGCTGTCATTATTACGCAAATGTCTTGTCTCAGAAGCAAATACGCTGTATTACTTTCTAGGAACAGATTTGGAAGGGGTTTTTATGTGTGAGCTAAAAAGTGATTGTGATAAAATACTTAGGCCCTCATTACAACTCAGGCGGTAAGGGGTTTACGGCGCCGTAAACAGCGCCGACCCTTACCGCCTGATTCCGAGTTCCCTTAGCGCCATGGAGGACTTAACACCTGCTTTTAGCAGGTGTTAAAATCCATGGCGCTAAGGGACCTTGTTGTTAATTACGCCACCGTAATTTACGGTGGCGTAATTAACGCCTTCCCCACTCCCATTATGCCCTATGGGGCAAAAATGGGAATGGGGAAGGGTAAATGGGGATTGGGGACTTACCGCCCCACCAACCTCGGAATGGGGCGGTAAGTCCGCCAACCACCATGGCGTAAAATAGTTTACGCCATGGTGGTAAAGTCACGGCCCAGGCGGTAACTTACCGCCTGGGTCGTAATGAGGGCCTTAGTGATTTGGGTCTATCTATAGAGATTCTCATAAGGAATCCGGGTAAAGTGAAAGAACTGTTAAAAGCCTCGGATTGATTGGATAATAATGTGGTGATTTTAAACTCTCGTTGTACTCACAAGCAATTTCATTTTGGAAATGGAAACCTGCCCCCGAGAATTATCTAGAAAAATATCCATCAAGAGCATATAGAAATTTGACCATGAGATTCCATTTTAATGTCCTAAACACTCACGAAATTCAGAATATAAGGAATAGTAGTGCTGTAATCAAATATTGTAGACAAAGTAATCAAAATGGGGTCATTGAATCTCTAATGCACTTACTGTTGATATGCACAGCACTTTTGAAACAAAGAATTGAATATTTTGCAATGTTTGTACAGGATACTTCAAATGTGAATAGACTTAACCTATGGTATGAAATGCTGCATGGGAACTCCATGGTTTTAAAAATACGAATTCATGAATTTTTGAGAATTATTTGTGATTTAGTATGATATTGCTCCTGTTTTTGGCTAAATGTTTTATGTATTTGGTAGGATATTTTAAAATTGTTATATGTAGATTTGGTCTGTTAATATTCTTAAGGAAATTCTGATTACATTCTTATTCGGTAATACTAATTCTTGTTTTATCTTGTAATTGGATTTAAGTGTATTAATATGTAAATGTTTAAGTAAGTATGTTTGTAGTTGTTTTAGATAAGAAATGTTTTGTACTTTCTGTAATCATTCAATTGTACTTTGTGCAAACTTTTTGTAAAGGTTTATAGAAACCAAAAACAATAAAGATAATAACAAGTAAGTAAAACACTTGATTTCTTTTCTAGGCATAAGTCCCAATCCCTTCAAAGTCTTTCCCTTAGAGCATGAGTGTTCTCAGTGGCAGAAGGGGGGGTCACTAGGACTAGTGACCAACAGGCAGTGTTAGAATAAGTTCTTCAGTAGCAAAAGTCAGAGTTTCCTTAGGAAAACTGGCAAACAAGTGAGTACTTTACTTCTAGGATTAGAAGAGGGTCCAGGGGCTTCACAGAAGGCACCCCAGCAGGATTCTAGCAGTGGGACTGGGTGTACTGGACGAGGGACCTCCCAATCACAGAAAACACCCCAGGACTACACAGAAATCCAAACAGGCTTAAGGTAAGTATATACCCAAGCCAACACAGTACCTCAGTAATGAAGAAGAGATTGCAGCAGGAGAATTTCAGGGACTGCAGCCAAATACCCGGTCAGTGGATTCCTTGTCCTGGAGACTGAACACGAAACCTCAGAAGGGACTTTGCAGCAGGGATCGATGAAGAAGGCTCTAGGCAAGATTTCTCTCATGGCTGAATGTTGTTTTGGCGCCTTTTCAAGGAGCACAGAAAAAGACAGAAAGTCGCGGTTGAATTCTCGTCGTTTAAAAGGTCCAACACTCTTCTGAGGGGACTTTTTGGAATCGATTCATGTCTCTGGAGATACACCAGGATGCCTATGAAGTTTCAATGAGTTTCGGAATTCGGAAGACCGTGCACCGCACAGTGGCTGGAGGTCCCAGGGTATTGGGGTATTGCAAGAACGCAAGGTTGCAGCAACCCGTGGGATGGCTCAAAATGCAGGTCGTCGTGAGTCTAGTGGGTCTCACCAGGCTCTGGGTTCAAGTCATCATTTTCGGAGACCCCAGGTCAATCGGAAGGAAGGGCTGCAGCAGGCTCTGGTTACACAGCAGCCTCTCCGGTCGCTGGAAATCATTCCCGCCGCTTTTCCTTCGTCATCCTCTTCGGTTTTCTGTTGCAGTGGTCGACATCCCTTCAGCTTCCAGGTTTCCAGTATTTATCAGGAACTGCAACACAACCTTTGCATTCTCTACCCGCATTTTACAAGAAAGGGGCGGTTAGCTGTCCAATCAGGACAGCCAACCCCCCACTGAGATTTGGCCCAGTTGAAGGAAGGCCTAAGACAAAGGAGGGGGATGTTTTGGACTCCTCCCGCACTTCCTGTGCTTACAGACTGACTGGAGCCTGGGTGGGGTGGCCAGGGGACTCCCGCCAAAGACAAAACTCAAACAAAGGAATGTCCCACCCTTTCAAGAAACACTGAAATGGCAGAAAAAGAAGACAGGGGCCATTTTTGGAAAATTAGCACCCTTAGGTGCCTTTACTGCAGCTGTGATCACAGCCCGCGGTAAAGGTGCACCAAATTAGTAAAAGGTATCACTGCCACCAGCCATTGCAGGTAAGCTTGTCACTGTAGCAGAATTGTTACAGTTTTAATGTGAAAGGGGATACATTGTATCTCCCCAGCACTCCACATAAGTTGGGGGGTGCTGGTTTCACAGAATAAAATGTAAAAGGGATCCAAAGATCCTTTCTACCCTTGGGAACTGTAGTTCACTCAAGGTTAGCACAAGAAAGTTAAATGGGGAGCCCCTAGGGCAACCCAGCAACAACAGGCACTTATTGCCAATAAGTTGTTAGACATGATAACTTTAAAAAGACACTATGGAGAGTCTTAAGAATGACACCCATAAAAAGAGTTAACAACAGGTGAGTGTGGAAAAAGGTTCCCACTCACTCAGGTATTAATGAAAAATATCCCACTAGAAAAGCAAAAAGTTCTGGAGTTGAACCAGCAAAGGAAGATTTACCAGCTCTGTGGAAATCTTACCTAACAGCTAGTATGAGCGAACATCTCCCGATCAGCTGGTCAGACCATGACATGGTGAGACTCGATGTGGTCCTGTCAGGCCTGAGACCACGGGAATCTATTTGGAGATGCAATGACCTCCTGCTCAGGGACACAGTCTTCGCCGAGGAAATGGAGGAGGCAATTGGGGACTACTTCTGTCTCAATGACACAGGGGAGGTCGAGAAGGGTATGATCTGGGACGCGGCAAAGGCAACATGGCGGGGTCTCCTTATTAGGGAGGGCGCCGCCAAAAAGAGAATTAGGACCCTACTAGCCCGAAACCTCTGTGGGGAGATTTGCAACCTAAAGAGGGTGGAAGGTAAGGACGACGCAAAACTGGCTGAAACCTTGAGGCGACAAGGGGAAAATGCCAAGAACTCAGAGACACAGAGATGGGTAGGTTGTTGTCGAGCCTGCAGTTCCTGAAAAAAAAATATTATGAACAATGGGACAAGGCAGACACAATACTGGCGGCAAACCTCCAGGGTCAGAGGGCGGAGAGGTGGGTGAAGGCGGTCCATGGGCACGAAGGGCCCAAGCGCACTGAGGCAGGGGGAATCGCCGGCAAATTAGCTGCATTCTACGAATATTTATACAGAAAAGAGGAGACCCTGGATGAGGACTCCCTAAAACGGTACTTGGCCAAGGTCCCCCTCCCAAGCCTCCGGGATGGAGAGAGCCTTGAGTTAGGCAAGCCAATCACACCGGAAGAGGTCCTGAAAGCCATAGCGGGGTTGAAACTGGGAAAAGCCCCGGAGGAGGATGGTTATACAGCAGGCTTTTACAAGACCTTTGCAAGGCCCCTGGCGTGACACTTGGCAGACCTCTTCTCCAACATTATAGCCACAGGCACCCCTCCCCCTTTTGGGAAAGCATTGATTACTGTTATACTGAAGGCAGATAAGAACCCAGAGATCTGTAAATCGTATCGTGCCATTTCCTTGCTCAATGCCAAGATCTTCACCAGAATTTTGTCCAAACGAATGGAGGGCCTCATGCCGAGAATGATTCACTTCGGACCAGGTGGGGTTCATCGAAGGTAGACAGGGAGCCGACACCATGCGCAAGACCCTGCATCTTATGGAGGCCTCTGCAGGAAAGGGGGGCAACCCGGTCCTGGCGTCCATAGACACAGAGAAGGCTTTGGATCGGGTGGGCTTTCTGTATGGGGTTCTTCAGAAATGTGGCTTTGGCAAAGGGATTCAGCAGGCTATTCGGGTGTTGTATGAAAACCTGACGGCCAGAGTTACAGTCAACGGAAGGTTGTCACAGACCTTATCTCTTCAAAGGGGAACCAGACAGGGGTCTCCTCTGTCACACCTGATCTTTGCTTTAACGATGGAAGTGCTAGCAGAGGATCTGAGAAGGACCCCGCAAGTAGAAGGTATCAGGGTTGGTGATCGAGAGTTCAAACTCGGGTTGTATGCTGACGACATCATGCTACACTTGAGGAATCCTGTTCAGTCCATCCCTGCTTCCATGGAAGTGATAGAGAACTTTGGGAGGGTGACACAAACAGTGGGTGTTTCTGGAAAATCAACACCTACTCCCTGTAACAGTGGGAGAATGGCTCTGGGTTCCTAGAAATAACTCCCGAGGTGGATCAGAGATCATCCAATACTGGGGGTCCACTTTGAGGTACTGGCCAAATGAGCTAGGGGGGGGGGGGGGATCACCGCTTGGCCCTCCCGGATGAGCCACAACTGGGCACCACCAAGTCAGGGACGCTATTCCGGAGGTCGAGCATTACCAAGCCTGGTTCGAAGGGGGATTAGCCAGAGTGGGTCAACTAGTAAAAAAAGGGGATTTCACAAGCATTTAGGAGTTGGAGGAGGCACTGGGCCTAGACACACAATCAGTACTGTTATACCTTAGACTGAAGGGAATGCTCATGTCTGAGAAATGTAAAAGTGAATGCCCCCAGAGAGACCTCCTTCCAGTCGAGAGGGTTCTAGATGAACCTCCGGATATGAGGGGACTTATCTCCCGCCTCTATGGAGCCCTACTGGAGCCCAGGGGAGGGGCTATACAAGGGCTCTGAACACACTGGGGGGAAAGACTTACGCATGGAGCTGGGAGACAACCGGTGGAGGAAGATGTGTAGGCAGGCTTTTAAAACATCCATCTCCTGTCAGTACAAGTTGCATGCCATAAAGCTGCTTCATCGTTGGCAATATGACCCTGCACACCTCTCCAGAAAGTTTCCAGCAGTTGATTCCCACTGATGGCATGGATGCGGAGCTAAGGCCAACTACTGGCACATGTGGTGGGACTGCCCCAGGGTGCAGGTGTTCTGGACAGAGGTCCTGGGATGGATCAGGGAAGCGGGCGGAATAGTACTCGGGTTAGACCTGATGCTGGTTCTCTTCGGCTTAAAACATGGGGAGGAGAGATAGGGAACATCCACGCCCTTAGTGCATTTTTTGCTACTGGCGGCTTGCGCATGTCGGGCCAGATTCAGGAAAAGGAGGTCCCATCCCACGATGCAAGAGTGGTCGTCAACAGCAAAGGACATTTTACCTTATGCAAAAGATAACGGCAGCACTCCACCGGAGTAACGCCACAGTGGAATCGGAATGGTTGCAATTCCATAATAGGTTTCAGTGAAAGGACAGGCCCGGCGTGACAAAACGTTGCACATGAGAGGAAAGACACGGCTCGAAAGGGTCAGAGCTCTCTCGTAAATAGTCCACTTGGTCCAGGATTTAAACTGTTCCAATCATAAAATTACAAAGAGAACGAAAAACTCTGGTTGCAAAGGGGTGGGCGCAGAGGGGGTAACAAGGCCGTAATGTGTCCAATTGATTACAGTACGTTAAGAGAGTCCACCCCTCATGTTGTTGAAGTGCTTCAATGCTTGACCCTGTCAAAAGTTAATAAAAAGAAATTTGCAACCAAAAAAAAAAAAAAATTGGTATAGAAAGCTGCATGTCCCTCAGTTCTCTGGTTCTCATCTTGGAATAAAGGCTACACAAATCTTACTTTGGTAGCATTTTTCAATCAGCTGTCAATGCTCCAAAACAACTTTTCCAGGCAGTGGGCCTCATTACACGGACGGCGGTAAGGGTTTACCAGTACCGGTAAGGGCACCGGTACCGGTAAACCCTTACCGCCTTACTGCTGTTTAGCAGGCATTAAAAACCAACCCGCAAAAGGACCAGGGTGCTAATTACGGTACCGCAATTTGCGGCACCGTAATTAGCACCTTCCTCATTCCCATAGAGCCCTATGGGGCAAAAATGGGAATGGGGAAGGGCAATGGGGGAAGGGGGAATTACCACCCCACCAACCTTGGAATAGGGCGGTAATTCCCCTTTCCACCACGGCGGTGCCAGTATTTTACCAGCATGGACCAAGGTGCTAAAAGCACCTTGGTCCTCTGCCTACCGTGTAATGAGGCCCAGTGAAAGATCTTTCTGCTCAGAAACTGGCATCAGTAGCGCTAGATTCCCAGAAACGTGGCAACAATCGGGTCTCCCCCCACCCACAAATAAAATCAAGGTTATTAGGGATAACATCAGAAACCAAGTGTCCTCTACAGCTGTGCTGCAACCTTCTGTACCTCCTTCCGAGAATGTGGTACCTTTACAGAGGTTCCAGTCTTTCCAACTTATTAGCCTCGCCACAACAGTAAACGCTGGGTTTGTCTAAAATCGGCCTCATCTGTAGATGAGAATCCTCTTTCCATCTTTAACTCTATAGCCAAGGAGATAGGCGAGTTTCTCGCTGGAGACCTCAATTCGTCTCTTGCTCATGGTTTCTTTCCTGCCACTCTGAAACATGCGTTGGTTATCCCACTATTGAAGAAACCATCTTTGGATGCTACAGTGGTAGCAAACTATAGTCCCATTTCTTTACTCCCTTTCTTTATGAAATTGTTGGAGTCAGTAGTCACTCCCCAGCGTAGGTCTTTTCTGGAAGACCAGCAAGTTCTGGATCCTGCACAATTGGGTTTCTGCTCAATTATGGGCACTGAGCCTGTACTGGTTTCCATCCTGGATGATCTAGCCTGAATTAAAGATCAGGGCGGTGTGACAGGTGTGATGAATCCTGTGGAGTCATCACTGATTCCCTGGCGTCAATCTCCTCCCATGTGACCAAGGGACGGTAGTCGCTACCTGTTCCTCGCCCTGGGGGTGGTATTAGGGGTGAGGATCACATGGGAGGAGTCGGCTATATCAGAAGCATAGAGCAAGCTGTGCAGAGAAACAAAATACAACAGTTATTTACCTTTTGGTGCCTGTGCTTCTTACGTTGTGCAGAGCAGGATGACACATTAGTGTGTGTAGATCTAGAAATGGAAGACATTCTTATGTTATTAATTAAATAGTATAAACACAAGACATCTCCTCTCCCCACCAGTAATGCATCCTCCATCACATACACAGAAGACAGGATTAACTGGAGGTTTATGAAGAACAAGCAGAGACAACTTAGCACGAGGCCAAAAAAGATGATCGCTTTCTCACCAAGAGGAGGGAATAGTCGCAGGTTACGGATTGTGAAGGATTCAGTGGTCAAAATGTTTTTTAAAAGTGTGTGGAACTATGTTCCCTCACCCTGCCCCTATGTCTGCCCACTCCCCCATACTCATGGGTCCTTCCTTTCCTCCACTGCGCCCTGCAACATTGTGCTTTACAACAGTTCTAGTAAAACTGAAGAAAACGGAAGGAAATGGATTTCAATGACCACCATTAGTTTGTCATTGTCCCATTCCGCCTGCACCTTCATGCAGCCTCCCCTTCACTGTTCACACCTCTTTAAAAACATGCCTAGCCACATGCACCCCGCACCCACCCCACACCCATTGCCTGCAAACAAAATCCCACAATAGGCAGATCCAGATCACTGTCACACTGGGCTTCTTGGCTGTTTGGGAATGGGTTTTACATCCCAGGATATTGAAATAAATTATCCCTTTCACACACGTGAGAGATAGAGCAGTGCAATGCTATACTGGCTTGATCTCGGGGAGGCCCACGTTCGAGTCTCCAGTAGAGATGAATTTGAAAAGAAAGTATTCTTTAAAACAAAAAAGGGAACGTCGTACCCTTTAGTTTCCGCCCACTTTGATCGCTGGATATATTTCACAAAAGGCTCGGTCCTCGAAGAGTGAGTGCAGATTGGCCGAAATAAAGATCTGCATCAGCAAAACCGTGGAACAGACATGCGCAGTGCCGAGACTACTCTTTAGAGCATGCGCAGTGTTCAGACACGGTTCCCGAGACTGCTCTTGTGAGCATGCGTAAGGTTCAGACACGGTTCCGAAGATCTTGCGCACTGCTGAGACTGCTCCTCAGAGCATGCGTACTGTTCAGACACCGTTCCGAAGATCTTGCGCACTGCTGAGAATGCTCCTCTGAGCATGCGCATTGTTCAGACACAGTTCCGAAGATCTTGCGCACTGCTGAGAATGCTCCTCAGAGGATGCGCAGTGTTCAAACACTGTTCTGAAGAACTTGCGCACTGCTGAGAATACTCCTCAGAGCCCGTGTAATGCCGAGACCGTAACTGCGCATGCGTATTTCCGAGTTACCTCGTGAGAACATAGGTATTGCTGAGACATTATCCCCAGAGCATACTTTGCTCAGATATCTTCTTCTTCTTCTTAATTATCGGAAGCGTGGGCGGACCCACGCAGGCGCTTCCCCATCCTATAGGATGATGTGCACCGTTGCTCAGATATCGATCCCCGAGGCACGTTCAGTGCTGAGATGTGAGATACAGATCCCCATAATATGCGTCCTGCTAAGAAACGAGTCCTCTGAGCATGCGCACTAAAATCATGATGAGACAGGCATGCGCAAATCTTGTTACACCGGATGCTGAAAGATCCAAGTCTTACTCAGAGGTGTAAACATGCCGCGTGCTGAGAGAGCAATAGCACGTGCAGAGCGCTGAGAGAGAAGCACCAAGTATACGCAGGAAAAGGAACACACTGCGCATGCTCAAGGATCTGCGCATGCTCAAAGATCCAAGTCTTATGCAGAGGTGTAAACATGTCGAGCCCTGAGAGCGAATCACCAAAGTATACAGGAAAAGGAACAAACTGCGCATGCTCAAAGACCTGCAATGGCACGTGATGAGCGCTGAGAGTGAATTCCCAAAGTAGACGCAGGAAAAGGAACAAACTGCGCATGATCAAGGATCTGCGCATGCTCAAAGATCCAAGTCTTATACAGAGGTGTAAACATGTCGAGCCCTGAGACATCAATGGCACGTGCTGAGCGCTGAGAGAATCGTCAAAGTATACGCAGGAAAAGGAACAAACTGCGCATGCTCAATGACCAGACATCTATGTGATGAGCGCTGAGAGAGAATCCCCATAGTATACGCAGGAAAAGGAACAAACTGCGAATATAAAGGGACAATAGAGGCGAGGGGGGCACTATCTTTCTCTTTCAAAGGCTAGTTTACAATCAATGAACGCCATATATACTGGCTGACCCGTTAACATGACTTTTATTTTACCAGGCTCAGAGCCATCAAGTTGACCGAGGTGTCTAGTCCTGCTACAAAGCCTGATTGGAAGGAATCAAGACATTTGGGTTCCTTAACCCATCCCAACCAATGCCTCAATACAAGTCAGGCGAATATCTTTCCCGGAGCATCCAGAAGGGCTATGGAGCGGAAATTCTGGGGAACTACCCGATAGCCTTTCTTAAAAATCGGCATGACCACCAATTTCTTCCCGCCTCTTGGGATACATTTTGTGATGTTTGCCCTTGCGCCCGGCCTCAGGCAGTGAGCGCGGGCGGGCCTGTTGGGTGCGCTGCGCGGGAGAGGCCGCAGCGCGAAGAACGACACGACTCACTCGTGCGGTGCTTAAACCCGGACTGGCGCTCGCACGGCAGTTCCGGTCATTCCTTTATTTCGCTCGTGTCACGTGACCCTCTGCGTAAGGGCACGTGACACCACATTATCCCACCTTCGTCGCCAGTGTGATGTTTGCCCTCGCGCCCGGCCTCAGGCAGTGAGCGCGGGCGGGCCTGTTGGGTGCGCTGCGCAGGAGAGGCCGCAGCGCGAAGAACGGCACGACTCACTCGTGCGGTGCTTAAACCCGGACTGGCGCTCGCACGCCAGTTCCGGTGATTCCTTTATTTCGCTCGTGTCACGTGACCCTCTGCGTAAGGGCACGTGACACCACACATTTAGTGTCCAAGACCCGATTAAACAAAGTCTCCAGGATCTTGACCCAGGCAACCAGATAAGACTTAAACATCCAATTTGAAAGCCCATCCGGGCCCAAGAGTTACTCGACTTAGCAATAAACCTCATGATGTCATCCAAATTGAAAGTCAATATCCTTTCACACCGCTCTGTAGCCCCAGTTGTCTGCTGAGTTTCAGAGGGTAGAGAGAATAACTCAGAAAAGTAAATCACCCATTCCTCCTCGGAAATGGGATTAACCTGCCGTGCCATTTGTTGGTAGCTATTATAGATTTTTTAAAATAGACCAAATCTCTACACTATTTTTAGTGGTTAGTGCAGCCAACATTTGTTCTGCGTCTCTCTGAGCCAAATCACTCCTATGGTCTCTCAGCCAATGCCGATGTTCTATTTTAGGAGCTTTACCTTTGTACATCTCGTGACCCGTCTGAAATACATAACAACCTGATTTCTGCTCCTAGAGCCCATTTTCTGGTCTGTATCTCTGGGTCAAAAACGTGTTTGTGTGCAAAAGCCACTCCTTTGGGGGATACACTCTTCACCACAAATAAATGGAGGTCTGTTGTATAATCCAACCCCCAGTCATATGTCCCCCGGCCTCTTATGTATAGGGTGGTGCTCTATTAACTGATCATCAAGGTTATATAGAGACCACCCATTCAATTTAAAGCGGTTTCTATTGTATAATCCAACCCCAGTCATATGTCCCAGAGCCTCTTATAGGGTGGTGCTCTATTAACTGATTATCAAGGTTAGATGGAGACCATCCATTCCATTTAAAGCGGTTTCTATTGTATAATCCAACCCCGTCATATGTCCCCGGGCCTCTTATACGGTGGTGCTCTATTAACTGATTATGAAGGTTAGATGGAAACCACTCATTCCTCCGGCCTCTTATAGGGTGGCGCTCAATTAACTTATTATCAAGGTTAGATAGATACTGCTTATTCCCCCGGCCTCTTATAAGGTGGTGCTCTATTAACTGATTATCAAGGTTAGATAGAGACCGCTCATTCCCCCGTCCTCTTATAGGGTGGTGCTCTATTAACTGATTATCAAGGTTAGATGGAGACTACTCATTCCCCTGACCTCTTATAGGGTGGTACTCTATTAACTGATTATCAAGGTTAGATGGAGACCACCCATTCCATTTAAAGTGGTTTCTATTGTATAATCCAACCCAGTCATATGTCCTGGGCCTCTTATACGGTGGTGCTCTATTAACTGATTATGAAGGTTAGATGGAACCCGCTCATTCCTCCGGCCTCTTATAGGGTGGTGTTCTATTCAATTATTATCAAGGTTAGATAGAGACCACTCATTCCATTTAAAGCGGTTTCTATTGTATAATCCAACCCCCAGTCATATGTCCCCGGGCCTCTTATAGGGTGGTGCTTTATTAACTGATTATCAAGGTTAGATGGAGACCGCTCATTCCCCTGGCCTCTTATAGGGTGGTGCTCTATTAACGGAATATCAAGGTTAGATAGAGACTGGTCATTCCCCCGGCCTCCTATAAGGTGGTGCTCTATTAACTAATTATGAAGGTTAGATGGAAACCGCTCATTCCACCGGCCTCTTATAGGGTGGCACTCTATTCACTGATTATCAAGGTTAGATAGAGACTGATCATTCCCCCAGCCTCTTATAAGGTGGTGCTCTATTAACTGATTATCACGGTTAGAGACGGCTCATTCCCCTGGCCTCTTATAGGGTGGTGCTCTATTAACTGATTATCAAGGTTAAATAGAGTCTGTTCATTCCATTTAAAGGGGTTTCTATTGTATAATCCAACCCCCAGTCATATGTCCCCTGGCCTCCTATAGGGTGGTGCTCTATTAACTGATTATGAAGGTTAGATGGAAACCGCTCATTCCACCGGCCTCTTATAGGGTGGCACTCTATTCACTGATTATAAAGGTTAGTTCGAGACTGCTCATTTCCCCAGCTTCTTATAGGGTGGTGCTCTATTAACTGATTATCAAGGTTAGATAGAGACCGCTCCTTCACCCGGCCTCTTATAGGGTGGCGCTCTATTCAATGATTATCAAGGTTAGATAGAGACAGCTCATTCCCACGGCCTCTTATATGGTGGTGCTCTATTAAGAATTACAGATAATGAAAGCAGAGAATCCTGTACTTAAGCAATTAGTTATGGCACGTGAACCTCCACCTGTAGAATTGCTTTTCTATGTCGCTTGCCTCGGGGAAGTTTGATGGATCCCCCAAGAAGGTAAAGGAGTTTTTGGAGGCTTGAATAGTATACTTTACCTTCAGGCCTCGTTCCTTTGCTGCGGACCAGTCACGGGTCGGTTTCTTGATTTCCAACATGACTGGTAATGCGCTGGAATGGGCCACCCCGTTGGTAACAAGTGCGAATCCGATTTTGCAGGACTTTACCGGGTTCCAGACGTTACTCAAACAGAACTTCGAAACACCAGAATTGACGTTCACGGCTTGTGAAGACTTATTGGATGTTCCACAGGAGTCTTCCGACGTCTTATCATATATCTCTACCTTCAAAACCTTGGCAGCTGGGGCTGGATGGCTGGAACAAGCTCAATATGCCATCTTTTGAAGAGGCTTAAAAGAAGAGGTAAAGGACGAGCTTGCTAGATCTTCTCGACCGCCAACCTTTTCAGACTTGCTGTCATCCGTATTGCAGATTGAGTATCGTCTCCAGAAATGGCTCTCGGAACGCCATAGACACCGGGCTGCAGTACATCTCTCTGACCCCATGGCTTCTTCATCACAATCACACTCGTCCTCCCACTCTCATGAAGAACCCATGCAGATTGAGGCTACTAGAGGCCCTCCTTCAACAGCGGACAGAAGACGAAGAAAGGAGAAGGGACTTTGTGCCTATTGCGGTTCTGACCAACACCGCCTCAAAGACTGCTCTAAAGTTCCAATCAAACGACAGGGAAACGATCTTCCTTGGCGCCAGTAGGGACTAGGGTCCGAGGGGCATCCTGCAAAATCCCTCAGTCCCTACGTTTCGTTTGAGGATTCCAGGCTAATGGTGATTCCTGACTCATCGACATCAACAACAAGTCAGTGGAATCCCTAGCCCTCTTGGATTGTGGTGCTGCAGGGAATTTTGTTGAGACTCTATGGTGGGCCTCTGAAGGGTAGCCCGCAAAGAAGATCAAAAGGTGGAAGGAGTGGATGGTTCTCCCCTCTTTTCGGGACCCATAACACATACCACTGAGGATTTGCCCGTTACCATCTTCCAACACTCAGAAGTTCTCAAATTTGACATTATACGAGCCGCTCATTTTCCTATTATACTAGGAATTACATGGCTGAGAAGGCATAATCCTCAGATTAACTGGATAGACAATCAATTGAGTTTGTGTTCCACATTTTTTAGACCTCACTGCTTTCCCAACAGAAGTGATCTTCAAACCATGACTGTGTTAGCAGATGATCATGTTGGAGTGCACGCCCTATCACAGTATTGTTCTCCTTACCAGGGAGTTTCCACGAAAAGGAAACCAGCTACATTACCTCCACACAGGCCTGAGGATTGTACCATAGATCTGGAACCTAATGCTCTAGTTCCGTTTGGTCAAATGTTTTCTTTAACCCAAACTGGGAAACAAGTACTGCAAGACTATTTGGATGCCAATTTGCAGAACGGTTTCCGGCAGGAGCTTCTTTGTTTTTCATCAAAAAGAGAGACTCAACTGAACTCCGGCCCTGTATAGACTATAGGGGCTTCAATAAGGTAACTGTCTGTGACCGCTACCCCATGCCGTTGATAATAGATATTATCGAGGCAGTGCAAGGAGCACACATTTTCACCAAACGCGACCTCAGGAATGCCTACCATTTGCTTCGCATTGCCAAGGGGGATGAGTGGAAGACAGCCTTCCATACCCCGTTTGGTTTGTTTGAATATAAGGTGATGCCTTTCGGACTGGTGAATGCGCCAGCAGCATTTCAGTGGTTTATGGACTGGATGTTTTCAGACTTACTGTTGGTATTGGTAATCATATACCTGGATGATATTTTGATTTTTTCCCTCGAATCTAGAAGAACATATTCTTCACGTCAAGCAGGTATTAGAACGACTACCCAAGAACAAACTCCTAGTCAAACCTGAGAAGTGTGTCTTTGCGGTTTCCTCTGTATCCTATCTAGGGTACATTCTGTCGGAAGAAGGTATTTCAATGGACCAAGGCAAAGTGTCAGCCATACTTGATTGGGCCTCTCCTACTACCGTCAAGGAATTGCAAAGATTCCTCGGTCTATCAAATTTGTACCGAAGATTAATCTTCCCATCACCAGATTGCTTAAAAAGAACGTTGGTCCCTTCAAGTGGTCCGCAGAGGCAGAGCAGAGGTTTGGTTGCTTGAAAAGACTCTTCTGTTCTGCTCCCATTCTTCGTCACCCCAATCAGACCAGACAGTTTATTGTCGAGACAGATGCATCAACCATGGCTATAGGGGCTGTCCTTCTGCAATCCTATGAAGGTCTTGAACACCCCATAGCTTATCTTTCTAAAACACTGTCTTCCAGTCAACTTAATTATTCGGTCTTAGAAAAGGAACTGTTAGCCATGAAGCAGGCTTGTGAGGAATGGCGGCACCTACTTATGGCATCCCTACATGGATTTATCATCAGAACAGACAACAAAAACTTGACAGTTCTACAAACTATGGAGTGTGCTAACTCAAGGCAAGCCTGATGGGCTTATTTCTTCGCCCAGTATGATTTCCAAATCACTGATCTATCCGGTACCAACAACAAGGTAGCTGATGCCTTATCTTGGAAAGAGTCCGTTATAGACGGCGTTATGCATCCTAGAGAGCGCATGTTCCAGAGAAATAAGATTCTGGGACTAGTTAATACCTTTCTTCAGGAGGTCAAAACAGATTTGATCTCAGAAATGCCCAGACTTCTGCATCAGAGAAAGACTCCTTATATGGAATAAGACGGATTGATATATTTTGGAAATTGTCTGTACATTCCTTCAGGTCCTTTGCATAAGAGGATAATTAGCTGGTGTCACGATTCACTCACAGCCAGACAGAGGACAGTCCAACACCACTGAACTCGTTGCAAGATCTTTTTTCTGGCGGGATCTTAAGAGAGACGTCAAGGATTATCTTCAAGCATGCCCGGTCTGTGCCATAGCCAAATACCCATCTGGCAAACCCCTCTGCCTTTTGACTCAATCGGAGATGCCTACGCGTCCTTGGGGGCTAATTTCCACAGACTTTATAGTTGACCTTCCGTGTCAAACTCCTGTACCTGTATCATGATAATGAAAGATACTCTCACCAAGTTAGCACATTTTTCTCCTTTACCAGCTTTACCAACCGCTACGGAGATGGCAGAGGTTTTTTGCTCAGGACATTTTCCGGTTACACAGTCTTCCTGATAAGATTATCTCAGACCGAGGCAGCCAACACATTTCCAAATTCTTGAAGGCTCTTTGTTCCTGAGTAGGTGTAGAAAGAGCTCTATCATCAGGGTTCCATCCTCAACCTCCCATCACAGACAACACCCCACAGCTACACAGAAATCCTAAGAGACTTAAGGTAAGTACATACCCAAGGCAACATACTACCTCAGCATTGAAGAAGATTTTGCAGCTGGAGGACTTCAGGATCTGCAGTCAAAAACCCGGTCAGTGGATTCCTTGTCATGGTGACTGAAAACAGGACCTTGGAGGGGACTTTGCAGCAGGGTTCGATGAAGGCTCTAGGCAAGGTGTTTCTCGCAGCTGAATGCGGTACTGCGGATTTGGTGCCTTTTCAAGGAGCACAGAAGAAGACAGAAAATCGCATTGAATTGTCATCATTACAAAGGTCCAGCATTCTGTTGAGGGGACTTTTCGGACTCAATTCATGTTTCTGGAAATCCACCAGGATGCCCACGAATTTTCAGCAAGATTCAGAATTCGGAAGATCGTGCACAACACAGTGGCTCGACAGCCCAGAGTATTGGGGTATTGCAGCAATGCGTGGGATGGCTCAAAATGCAGGTCTTCCTGAGTCTAGTGGGTCACACCAGGCTTTGCGTTGGGTCGTCATCTTCGGAGTCCCCAGAACGATTGGAAGGAAGGGCTACAGCAGGCTCCGGTTTCACAGCAGGCTCTCCGGTCGCTGGAAATCATTTCAACCACTTTTCCTTCATCCCTTCATCATCCTCTTTGGTTTTGGTTCCAGTGGTTGACTTGTCTTCAGCTTCCAGGTTCCAGTATTTATAAGGAACTACAGCACATTTTCTGCATTCTCTCCATGGATTTTACAAGAAGGGGCAGTCTGGTTGTCCAATCAGGACAGCCAGCACCCCACTGGGATTTGTCCCCATTCAGGCAAGGAGGAAGACAAAGGTCTGTGGAGAATTCACAGAATTAAATGTAAAAGGGGTCCAAAGATCCTTTCTACCCTTGGGAACTGTAGTTCTTTCAAGGTTATCAAAGGAAAATTAAAAGGGGAGCCCCTAGGACAACCCAGCAAAAACAGGCACATATTGCCAATAAGTTGTTGTAGAGGATACCTTTAAACATACACTGTGGAGAGTCAAATAAATGACACCCATAAAAAGAGTTAAAGATTCTCTGAGTGTGGAAAAAGGTTCCCACTCACTGAGGCATTAAGGAAAAATATCCCACTAATAAAGCAAAATGTTCTGGGGTTGATCCAGGTCAGGAAGATTTACCAGTTCTGTGAAAATCTTACTAACATTGATTGCCAATCACAATCCCATACGGCCTTTGCCACCCCACAGAGAATGACTGCCAAGTCAGTCATTGACACCATACTGTATGACCGTTCCCAAGGTAGCTCCTCTGCTGTACTCAGTAGTGGTCAGACCCAGTGGAAGGATGGTGAAGTGATCTGTCAAGTGTCAATGAGCGGTCATCCACATGAGGATGGTCTGAGAGAGAGAGAGCTGTCAGTTCTCTCCTAGGTTTGAGTTGAGCCTTATGTGAACCCCAGAGAAGGAGGTGGGGCCTTCTCCTGTCAAACCTATTCTTTAGTAGCATGGTGCACATACTACTAGCACTACATGGCTACCTCCCTGTGTACATTCTGTTGTGCATACAGTCCCTAAGCTCTCTCCCCATGCACAGTCTTGTGCACATACAGTCCAATACCTCGTTCCCTTTGTACATTCCGATGTAAAGACAGCTAAACAGCTCCTTGTTTGGCACAAGTCCAGTGCACATAATATCTGGTAGCAGAGATTGTAGCAGTCTGCTGCAGTCACCACATTCTTTTTGTCTTTCTCTTACCTTCACTGGAGTCGAAGGCGGAGCAATGTACATAATCCCAGAGGCGCCGCAGAGTGGCCACGGAGCTGGTAGCAGAGGTTGTAGCAATCTGCTGCAGTCACCACGTTCTTTTTGTCTGCAGTCTTTCTCCTACCTTCACTGGAGTCGAAGGCGGGGCAATCTACATAATCCCTGAGGCACGGCGGAGCGGCCGCCAAGCTGGTAGCAGAGGTTGTAGCAGTCTGCTGCCTTCCGTGACCGCTGAGACGCTTTGGCAACAAAACGCTTCCAGGAGGACGAGGGGAGAAGACTGCGCAGCCAAAGGATGAGAAGCGAAGACTCAGGCCTGGAGCGCAGAAGCCCGTTAAAGCCCTCCCCTCGGCAAAGGAAGATACCCGGCAGCTCAGCGGAGCAGATTGAAACAACACACAAGTCCCATACAAGAGGCATAGTAAAACGAAAAGCGCCGGGTGAAAACACAATGAGAAGTGAACAACATCAGACATTAACCCCCAGTCGGGAAAGCGACAAGACGGAACAAGAAAGAAATTTGGAAAAAAGTACAAGTGCCCAACCGCTGTGTGCTCTCCCGGCGATAGAAACGAAAAGAGGAAAATGGAAGAATTTGAATAAGGAGGAAACAAGGGAATCAAGGGATAAGGAATTTACTGCAAAGAAAAATCCCGACAGGGTTCAATGGGAGCAGTTAACCGTAGGAGAGAGCAAATTACAAATGCGAACACAGAAGGAGTTGGAGCACAAACAAGAGCCCCGCGAAGTGGGTAATAACACAGTTTGGAACCCAAAGCTAAAGATTGATATGTGAAGGGGGAGAAAATCAGTCACCCCTGATGATGAACAACAGCGAGAAAACGTTGATAGTGATAAAGATATCACTGAAATGATTAACGATGACACACCACCCTCAAATATCTCTCTTCTAGTACAAGCCATTATGGCAACCTCACAACAACAAGAGAAAGAAAACTATGACCAGACGATAAATAGATGGTCCATGGAGAGGGACGATCACCAAGGGTCATCAGGTGAAGAATTAACAAATGCGATAAGTCCACACCGAGAAGGAAGACAGGGTACAGCAGTATTGGAGAGAGGGGAGCAAAAGGAGTCAGACATATGCCAGGAACAAAATATAAACAACAATATCAAGCCACATTCGAAGGCAGGAAAAGTAAATCTACTTAGCCCGGCCGATGTGTCTGAAAGCTCAGATGGCATGAGCAGTGAGGAGGACAGTATAAATCCTAGGTTAGACAAGTGGCTGAGTATAGACTGAAAACAGCATTACGACTCGAGTATGCCAACACAAGGCGCACGAATAACAGCACTTCCACTACAAACAAAAAAGAGAAGCCAAACTCAAAATCGCCCAACTATAATAAAACAAAGCTCAAGTGGGAGGGGCAGAAGCCACCGACCTCGAGACACAATACACAGAATCTGTTGTTACAGATGAAGCAGCAACAACTGGCATAGGCCTCAATGGGAATGGGGACCATGTTAATAACGGGCCCGTTGTTAGCATGCTGGTCCTTTAGCGGGTCCCGCTAAGGGACCTCGTAATGCGGCTGTAAGGGGTTGACGGCTCCCGCACCTTTACCGGCGCCGTTAATCCCTTACCACCAACCTCGGAATGAGGCCCAAGATCTTTTAAATTGGCAAGAATTTTAGAAGAAGATGGACATATCATTTTGAAAAGGAAACCTATAATGCAACTGTTCAACAATATTTCAATGTTACACACAATAAATTCGGATGACATCGACATCATTGAATTTGTACATAGAAACAGCATGGACAGTGTGTATTTACATATCTCTTCGTCAACAATTTAAAAAAAAACATTGAAGGGAGCGACGGAGAAGCTGAAAATTCTAGGGTATGACCTAAGATAAATCACCATTTCAATAGAAAGAGAAAAGAGAGAGATAAGAAGACAACCTCCTGTTACACCCTCCCAAGACATGAGTACTAAGACCAGGAAAAAGAGAAATCAGGATATAAGTACAAACTGGGCCAGAATGATGAAAACAGAAACATTGAGTGGAAGAGAACAACACAAATTAACTATACTTCACATCGAGAGCAAATGCAAAAACAAAGGAGAGAGGAGAAAGGCCCAAGAGGCACTTCACCTGGGAGAAAAATACAGGAGAGAAGAGAAAATAGAGCCAATAGACAAATTACTAGACGGCCCATTACCATACACATGCGGAAAGGCAAACAATGACTCCTGGCCAGGCAGTTACTAATTTTGAAACTTTGTTTGATTTAGAGAGGGTACCACATGGCCTTCAACTAAACTGGAACATTACCATCGAGCAGCACCATAGTAAAACAGGAGGCCTAGGATCAAGAAACAAACTTCTCCAGAAGGGAATAGAACTAGACAGGGCGAAATGGTCCTGGCCACCAAAGGTATTAGCTAATAATAGAAGAGCCTAGCCACCAAATCCATCAACTGTACTAAAGAGAAGTCATCACCAACTAGAGAGGACAAAGAACGATGGCAACCTGTTAAAGATAGGATCATAGAACACTCAAGGTTTTAATCATTTAACCCCACAAAGCGATGTAAATTTAGGCTCAGAGCCATGTTTACAGGAAACATGGCTCTTAAAAAAACAGACCATGGATGGTTTCTAAATCGCCTTTGCAGCGGCAACAAAAGTGGAAATGGGGCACCGTCTTTCAGCCCTAATTTCAGAATTTCGTATAGGAATCGGGCTACATATGGAAAGAGTGCTATGGGCAGATCTGTCCATTCTAGCGACCTTAGTATCATGCACGCCCAGTCTAAAACCAAAAGACGCTGGCCACTCAGAGCTCTTCCTAATAATTAACATATACTGGAACCCCAAGGAGATTGGAGTGCAATCAATGATGCAAGAGACCGACTCAATAATCGGTGATTCCACAGAGGTGACAACGTTTCATCACATAATCTTATGGGGCGACCTCAAAATCACGTGCACCAACGGAAGAACGGAAGGTGGCTGGATTAAGCTACCTAAACCAAACAAAGGCGTAAATAAGGACAGTAAACCATTTAGCCTAAGGCGTAGACGAGAAACGTGGGCATCTTCAATGGAGGTGAGGGATTTACATAATCTTTACTTTACTAAACCAGCAGACCCATTTAAGATACCAACATGGGAACACAAGGGTTGCAAAAGCTCCCCAGATCACATCCACGTGTCCAAAAGACTGTTGGCAAAATTAAAAGATTTTAGAGTGATAAGAACATTAAACAGCAACCATAATTTACTAGTGGCTTCCTGGGAAACGGTAAAAACCACCAAAAGAAAGCTAATGACAACGGCAATAGAAATATCAAAGCAAGGCAACAGATTGAGACATACGTCAGCCTCGATAAAAACAATAACACAAAAATACATGAACTTTACACAGAACTGTGCCACAAAAACAGACTTGGAGAAGTTAGACTACTGTCCGTTACTGAGCCCGTATTATATGCAGGCCAGCCAGAATAAGGTGAAAAAGGTGCATCTACACATCAAAAATACAACAGTGACATTAAAGAATACAGACTTGAGAGAAAAAGGAAGACAAACAAAAAGAAATCTGACCATAGAAAATATGGAGAGGCTTAAAACAACACAGAAAGCCTATAGAAATTGGATAAAATCATATAAAATACGAATGTACCAAGAAGATGGAGAGAACGTGTTAGTAGCACTAAGAGGAAAACAAGCAAAGGCCTTCTGGTCATTAATATTGCTGATGCTTCAAAAAACACAAGACTCTCTGCAGAATAATGTCAGTGAAAAAGAGTGGATGATTTACTTTGCAAAACTCTTCAAGCCAACAGATAAGTCTCAAGAAAAAGCTGTACAAACATTGTCAAACAAATGGGACATAGCCCATGACAAAGAGGAGATTGTGCAAAAATTTGGCAGGCTAAAAAATTCTAGAGCACCGGGACCCGACGGAATTTCCAAATGGGATTTGAAGAGAAATCGAGAAGTTTGGGGTCCCCTTATTAAGGAAATATTTGACACCTGTCTGCAATCCTGATCGTTACCAAGCTCTTAGAAAACAGCAAACGTGGTGCCCATTTATAAAAAAAAGAGGGAAAAGGAGAACCCGGCCAACTACAGGCCAATAGCCCTTTTAGATGTAGTGAGAAAACTCTTTGGCTGGTTCCTATTAGACAAACTTAAAGATTGGACCAACTCGTCGGACATCAGAGATCCTTTCCAATCAGGATTTGTACAGAGTATGGGTACGTGAGCAAATATCCTGCTGCTGAGCGCACTAAAAGCCAAGATATTTGCAGGCAGCCCTAGGGTTCTCCTGCTCTTGGTCGACTTAACTCAGGCCTTTGATAAGGTCAATCATGGCAGACTATGGGCAAAATTCAAATCGTGGAATTGCCTGCCTGAAATTCTGGACCAAATCAAAGACCTGTATACTGGAACTTCGATGAGAGTGCGACCCAGTGGGGCCGGCCTACAATCGGAAGCAATCATGATAGACAGAGGGGTGAAACAGGGTTGTCCCATATCCCCAACGCTGTATAGGTGAAACAGGGTTGTCCCCTATCCCCAACGCTGTATAATGCTTACATCAGAGACTTCAAAGAGTCAGAAGCAGAAATCAGAGCCTTCCCGCCAATACTGGTTAAAGAGCAGAGCACGTCAGCAGGCTACTGTATCCGGATGACATTATCCTTCTCGACCAGACGGGTGTTGGTCTACAACGTAAATTGGTGGGCTTGCTCACCTATTTACAAGAAAACGACCTGGAGATCAACGCAAAGAAGACAAAAATAATGATCCTGGAGAAGACCCATAAACTAAGCGAGAAAATAAGATGGAACATCACAGGGGAGGTCCTTGAAAAAGTGGACAGTTTTCAGTATCTGGGAGATACAATAAGTAGCAGTGCCACAGAATCACCAATGCAAGAAACATTGTACTCAAAAACACGGACCCTTATCTTGCAAACCAAGTTGATTGACAAAATATTTGGCAGATTTACCTTGCTACCGGCGATAAACATCTATAAATCAAAAGTAGTACCAGCGATTACTTGTGGAGCGGAAGTCATGCCATCCATCCCAAGCAACTTATGGATGAAGCTGGAGGGCTTACTGTGGAGGAAAGTGCTGAATCTGCCTCCACCTACTCCTATGGCGTCCATAAGGAAAGAACTGAGCCTGGTATCATTTAACGGCTCAGTAGAACTTAATGGGCTAATGCTATTCAGAAAGATACAAGCTCATAACCAGAAAATACACAAGATCATCTATGATGAGATGACCAATGGTAAAAACCCAATGCTTAACAACCTGGATCTATTAAAGGAAATTGGGAGCTCAGAAGAAGAACTCAAATCAAATCGGGAACAGCCAAGCGGCGTCTGAAAGAATGGGACTGGACAAGAACGTTGGTAGAGGCAGCGAAAAATAAACTCACCGCTCACCTGCTGTCATCCGCAATCGCTACCGCAGGTGGCGGCTCCTTCCATGTTGGAGGCTAACCGGCAGGTAGAGCGGTTTAGTCCCTTCTTTGTGTCTGGTATCGATTCATGGCCAATCACAGCACTGCCGGGAGTACATCTGCCCTTCAAGCCCGGCAGTCGCTGCGTTTCAACCTATTGCTGGTTCTCGCTCCAGCGGCTCAGGTTTTTACGCTCCCCCAGCGTTTGCCCTCCGCTCGCCTCGGCGTGCGGCGGGTCTTCTCAGCTTGCTTGTCCCTTCTCCTTGGGAATAAGTTCCTTCTACTTACCTGTTGGCCATTCTGTGTTCAGCGGCGGCCTTTCTTTCTGCAGCCTCTTCCTTGCCAATCCCTCGGCACTTCTTCGCTTTCTCCTTCTAGTCTCGCCGCTCCGGCGGCGGGCGTTTTTTCTCCTCTTTGCCGCTCTTTTCACTCGCGGCTCTCCAGTTTTCCCTTTTTTCTCTGTCCGTTGTTTTTCTCTCCTGTAATTTCTCTCTTTCTTACCGCGCCTTTTTATGTCCTTGGCCCGGTAGTTGCTTTGGCTTCCTTCACCTCATATTGGTGTCGCATTGGACTTCCCTCCTGAGTTCAACCCTGTGAACCTCGCAATTGCTTCCAGTCCTACTGGTCACAAGCTTGGATCTTCACCTACATCATAGCCAGAAGTATCCTACGAGTGTTTTCCCACCGTTGGGTCTGCTCACTCAGGTCGAACTTCCAACGCGCCCCTGGGGTCTCATATCTACCGATTTCATTGTCGACCTGCCGGTATCGGAATCCTGTACCTGTATTATGGTCACGGTAGACGCCTTTTCTAAGTTGGCACATTTTTCTCCCCTTCCAGGTCTGCCCACTGCGGCTAAGATGGCAGAGGTTTTCTCTCGGAATATATTCAAGCTACACGGTCTCCCCGATAAGATAATCTCGGATCGGGGAAGTCAGTATATCTCGAAGTTTTGGACTGCCTTCTGCAACCGTTTGGGCATTGAAAGAGCTCTGTCTTCGGGGTTTCACCCGGAGACCAATGGTCAGACGGAACGCCTGAATGCGACCCTGGAACAATACCTAAGGTGTTATATATCTCAACATCAAGACAACTGGGTCTCGCTGCTTCCCACGGCAGAGTTCTCGTACAACAATGCCAGGCATTCCGCCACAGGACTCTCTCCTTTCTTCTGCACTTACGGGGTGCACCCTCCTGCCGTATTTCCGGAGGTTCCCAGTTACACCAACTCCCCGACGGTGGAAGAGGTATTAGGGAATATTAAGGAAGCCCAGACTTCAGCGATGCAGAGTTTAGAGGTCAGCAGAAGATGGACAAAATCCTGTGCCGATCAACATCGGAAAGAATGTCCAGTGTGGAAGCCAGGGGATCAGGTGTGGTTGTCCGCCCGGTTTCTGCCCAGATGGACAAGGCCTTCTAAACTGTCTCCTCGTTTTCTGGGACCTTTCACTATTCTCTCTAAAGTCAATCCTGTAGCTTTTCGCCTTCGGCTTCCCTCCTCTCTTCGCCGCATTCACCCGGTTTTTCATTCCTCTCTTCTCAAACCTTACTGTCCCGACCTTCACCATAGAACCATTCCCAGATCTATCCTAGCACGGTCCTCGGAGCCTGATGAGTATGAGGTATCTAAGGTCCGTGATTCCAGGTATTATCGCGGACGTCTTGAATACCTCGTGTCCTGGAAGGGATACCCTGAGTCGGAGGACTCATGGGAACCGGCTTCTCAGGTTCATGCACCAAGGTTGTTGGCTACTTTTCACTGCCGCTATCCAGGGAAGCCTGGGGCAGTTAGGTGGGGAGGGGTCATACTGTCATCCGCAATCGCTACCGCAGTTGGCGGCTCCTTCCATGTTGGAGGCTAACCGGCAGGTAGAGCGGTTTAGTACCTTCTTTGTGTCTGGTATCGATTCATGGCCAATCACAGCACTGCCGGGAGTACATCTGCCCTTCAAGCCCGGCAGTCGCTGCGTTTCAACCTATTGCTGGTTCTCGCTCCAGCGGCTCTGGTTTTTACGCTCCCCCAGCGTTTGCCCTCCGCTCGCCTCGGCGTGCGGCGGGTCTTCTCAGCTTGCTTGTCCCTTCTCCTTGGGAATAAGTTCCTTCTACTTACCTGTTGGCCGTTCTGTGTTCAGCGGCGGACTTTCTTTCTGCAGCCTCTTCCTTGCCGATCCCTCGGCACTTCTTCGGTTTCTCCTTCTAGTATCGCCGCTCCGGCGGTGGGCGTTTTTTCTCCTCTTTGCCGCTCTTTTCACTCGCGGCTCTCCAGTTTTCCCTTTTTTCTCTGTCCGTTGTTTTTCTCTCCTGTAATTTCTCTCTTTCTTACCGCGCCTTTTTATGTCCTTGGCCCGGTAGTTGCTTTGGCTTCCTTCACCTCATATTGGTGTCGCATTGGACTTCCCTCCTGAGTTCAACCCTGTGAACCTCGCAATTGATTCCAGTCCTACTGGTCACGAGCTTGGATCTTCACCTACATCATAGCCAGAAGTATCCTAAGGGTTTTTTCCCACGTGTGGGTTTTTTTTCCCTTTTGTCCAGCCTGTTCCCGGTAAAGGGGCCCCAGGAAGGCTGTCTATTCAGCAGTCACTGTGGCTTCTCACCGAGACAGGCAAGTGCTACCTAAAAAAGGACGGGACTACCTGAGCCGGCGGAATCTACAGGACGCAGGCAACTCTGAAGACTCAGGTGAGGAGAGTGTGGAGGGACGGGAAGACAAAGGGGTTCTACAGCTTACGCAGTCACACCTGCCCCCAAATACGCAAAAAATAAACAAACTAATCGCTTACTTAGTGAAACTGCCAAACAAAAAAACAAGATCAGTCTTCCTGAGAGCAAGACTGAACCTACTGAAGACCAAGGAAGTCTTAAGAATAAGAGGGTGCGCTAAGAAGAACACTTGTCACTTTTGTCAGCAAGGAGACAAAGTTGAAACTATAGGACACCTATTATTATCATGCCCAGGCACTAGGTCAAAAAGACAGATACATATGGGCCAACTTTTTAGCACATCAAAAATAGTCGAGGCCTGATGTGGCAAGAGGAACAACAAGGACACTTTTGACTAAAATACTAGGAAATCCATGACGCTCAATATTGCAAAAAATGGTATGAAAACAATTAAGTCAAGTAATAAAAAATAGAGAATTAAAATTATTACACAGCTCCCTCTCTGTGCACATGCTTGTTTCTTTGTAACAGCACAATGCACATAGAGGCATCCAGATGCCTCCCTGTGTTCAGTGAGGTGTGCATACAGGCATAGGCCCTGATTACACAGGGACAAAAAAGTGTAATTATTCCCCCATGGAAAGTAAGGGACTCATCACGAGTTTGGCAGTAACGCTTAAATCCGGCGGTAACAGTATTAGCGCCGCCAAGACCGCTCCGCCAGATCACAAGTACAAATCCCGGCACAATTACAGCCGGCGGTAGCGCAGCCAGCAGTATTAGCACTGGCACCCATTTGGGCTATTACAGAGCCATCATGAGTCTGGCGTAGGTGCAATTAGAGCCAGAAAACCAGCATAAAATACCCCGAAAATACCCCTAGCCAAATGCTGGACGTAAAAGAACACAAGAGACAGCAAAAAGTGCCCAGATGAAACCAATGCAAATCAGAGGCTTACAAAGGACCCACCCATGCACAACACATACTTTCAAACACCATGCTGCCATTTGGAGCCGGGAGACTTGATGTGGACATCTACCTGCTGCACCTGGAGCTACAGATGCCAGCCAACCAGGCCGGGGCCCTGGGAGCACAGGGGGTGGTGGGGATGAGGAGAAGGAGGAGGAGAGCAGCACCCGCAAGGCGGCCAGCCATTCCCAGGGTCCGCCCAACACCCTGCGCCCTGACTGATGGGCAGTTGGTGACTCAGTATAGGCTGGACAGGGCAACCATCACCCAGTTGCTGATCCAGGCTGACATAGGCAGCCGTATGGCCATCAGCACTGCAGTGCCCCCGCTCGTGAAGCTTGTGTCCGTGCTACAATACCTTGGGACTGGCGGCTACCAACACACCGTTGGCATAATGCATGGCATGGCCCAGTCCACCTTCAGTGCCGTGCTGGGACAGGTGCTGGATGCACTGCTGCTCCATGTCAATGAGTACATTGCATTGCCAGCCACACAGGCACAGGTGAACCAGCTGAAGGGCCAGTTCCATGCCATTACCCAAGTTCCGAACGTCATAGCAGCCCTGGACTGTGCACATGTAGCACTAGTACCACCCTGGGTACATGAGGCAGCGTACAGAAACCGTAAGAATTACCATTCCATGAATGTTCAGATGACATCTAGCCCTGACCTCACCTTCAGCCACTGCTGCGCCCGCTATCCAGGATCCAACCACGACTCCATGGTCCTGCGCAACAGTACCCTGCCAGCGTACATGGAAAGGCGCAGAGGCCACAACACATGGATGCTGGGTGAGTACAAATGTAGTCCGAAATGCATGTAAATTTTTTTATTTTATTTTATTTTATTTTTTTTTATATTCCCTAAATGTCAGTATTATTTATTCGTAGTTGTTTTGGTCTTGATCGCAATCTAGACCTTTCAACTTTTCAGAGAATTAAAAACTTTGTATACAAATTTAGAACAATTTACATACTTAGCAAGTATACTAAATACTAAAATGGATAGCAAAAAATAATTAGATCTTTGTAGATAAGACAGATTAATACAATACTCTTCACAGAGTTTCATTAGTAAATTTTACACATAAACTTACTCATAATTCAATTTCTTAACAGTGCATACATCGGAATTTTGAGCTGATGTAAATAGTTGACTACGGCGTATCTCACTGCTTTTCTGTTAGTATGAAATAATGCGACCCATAGCTTTCCTGAGGTCAAGATCTCTTGGTCCACAAACAAACGTTCAAAATGGGTGCAGCGAAATGGTAGTAGGCTAGAACATTCTGTGCATAAATGCCGAAGAGTTTCTGGTTGTTGACTGCAGAATCGGCAGGGTAATTGGCTATCACCATTGCCCCGTTGGTTCGCCACCTCGTTGGTCAACCACAGATTTAATCTGAACCTCATGAATCCATTCCGGTGGTGTGGGTTAGGAGATCTCACCATATAGTCGGCCACCTTGTTATAGCATTTGAGTTCAAATGGACAAGCTTCAAAATGTTTGTAGTTTGTACATGCCAAGCGTGTTCGAATCCAGTTATCTTCCCAGATTTTTGATCTTGCTTTGCCTGGATTTTCTAACAGTAAGGTTGGATGTATCTGGGCTTTCTTTATGATTGACTGGATTTTTTGTCGCCATGCTTTCGGAAAGGTATCCATAGAGTTCAATAGATACTTGGATATAGTATTGGTGATTCCTGTTGTTGTTTGATTTAGAAGGCATTTACGATATAAGGCACATAGGTGCCATTTATAGATTGCATAGAGGGAGATTAACCCCAGCTCGTGTCTTACAAGCGGAAGGGGCTGTGAAGTTGGTAATTGTAAGATTTGCCTCCAAAATCGCCCTTCTTTGGTGGCCCAATAGGTATATGACATAATATGTCGAGTCTCAGCACCATACAGGATAACAGGTACGAGTTTCTGTTTATAGTATGTAATAATGGGTAAAAGAGAAAATTTACAATATCTCGCCTTGATGATCTTAGCTTGCGAGGTACACATTTGGAGTTTGTGAAGCCCTTGTTTATTGTACTGGTCATGGGCACACACATTAGAGATGAGGAGGCCTAAGTAGACTTAGGTATTGGTGATGGTAATTCTACTTGCCTGGAGATGCCACTGATGTTGAGCTAGGCTTTGTTTCTTGGTGCCAAATTGAACGACATTTGTCTTGGTAATGTTAATTGTTATGCCGTTTGTTCTTACATATGTATCAAGGGCACCAAGTAACAAGCGTAGACCTTTAGGAGTGTGTGACATCAGAACCATGTTGTCCGCATACAATAGGCATTGAATCTGACTTCCCATCAGTCTTAGGGAGTCAGATATCACTTTACTAAAGCTGTGCTGGATGTCTGAAATAAAGAAATGAAATAAGGCTGAAGCTAGTAAACAGCCTTGCTTCAGACCTCTGGCTGTTGGAATAGGCGGAGTTAGTAGGCCATCATTGGTAAGTCTTACTCGGATTGTAGTGTTAGTATATAATTGTATGATCCATTTTAGTATGTGCCATGGACAGTCAGCATCTACCAGTTTCTTATACAACAGCTCTCGTGGTACCACATCAAATGCCAACTGGAAATCGATGAAGGCAAGGTATAGGGGCAGCTTTCTTTGGTATGCACGGTGGATGAGACTTGTCAGAGTGATGATATTTATACCAGTGCCCACGCCTTGTAAAAAGCCTGTTTGATGTGGATCTCGCAGATGACTCTTCTGCAGCCATATATTGAATTCTTTCAAAAGAAGTCTGGCAAATAACTTGCCAGGGCAATCCAATAATGCTATGGGCCTGTATGACCTAGGGTTTTCGTGATTACCTTTTTTGAATATCGGAAGAATAATAGATTTTTTCCAGGTTTCAGGGATGATACCAGATGTCAAGATTTGCTTGACAATACGATTAAGAATGCCTGCCCATTCATCAATATGCATTTTTAACATGGCATTGTGCAGCCCATCTGGGCCTACTGCCCGAGATGAGCTCAGTTTCAAGATACATAGCCTAATATCATCAATGTCAAACGTAAGTTCCTTTGAGACTATTAATGAGTTACATTTAATGTGCATGTTGGGATACAGGGAGAGGTATAGCTTCTGATAGTACAATTGCCATGTTTCAGATGTAATCGAGTTGATTTGGGCTACGTGTTGCGGGATATCAGCTGTGTGGTTGAGGAGCGCCCAAATGCCAGCTGTAGATTTTGTGACTAGTTGTTTGAGCATGGCTGCCCCCTCAGCTTCATATCTCTTTGCTCTTTTTACTCTGAGCCATTTTTTGTAATTTTGCTTGACTGCTCTGATTTTTCTAGCCATATCAGAGCTCTGTGCTAATTTAATATATCGAATTTCATGTCTTAAATCAGATTTACGATGTGTAATTTCTGAGTCATGGGTATGTTTATGCCGTTGTTTAATGTGCCCAGTGTTAGAACTGACTCGGGAAAACATCTTAATGGCAGTTGTATAGTCTTTGACCACATTATTAGGCTGGAACATCGTTTCAAGGTTATGGTCTAGGGTTCTCAATTTCTTTTTGTTCCATGACAGTCTGTTTCTCCCGTTATTCACAACAGTGCCAATTGTATTCATATTATGCCAATGCATCACTTGAGTATCCATGATCTGAAATGATAACTTAAGTTTACAATGATCACTTAGGTCAGTGTTGATCACTCGGAGCTCCTGGATTGAGTTGAAATTTCTGCCATCGACATAAATATAATCAATTATTGCACTCTGGGCACCCCTCCGCCAGGTGGGCTGGGCAGGGCAATCACCTCTCACATTGCCATTTAACATGACAAAATTACGGTCCTCCATAATTGAGGACCATTTTGTTTCATCTTCTGATATAGGGGTAATCTCCTCAGAGAAAAGGTGTAGATTAAGGTCACCTAATATCAAGGTGTGCGTCAAAGTGGGATCAATAGCAAGAATATCTAGTATTTCTTCAAGCTGTTTGAAGAAGTCTTCCGGGCCTATTGTGTTACGACTCCAATAGATGTTAACAATCGCTATTCTTTGCTGAATATCAGCTAGCTTTACCACTTGAAAGGAGCCAGAAGAAATCTTGTACTCAGACGTCGTTAGACCACTAGTCTTTTTCACCGCTAGAATCAAACCACCTTTGGGTCTGCCTTGCACGCCTTTTTCTGCAGGAGTGCATATTATGGTGTGCGAGTCCCAAACTGGTGGTGAAACTAGCCATGTTTCTTGGAGGGCAACAATATCGCTATCGACCAAGTTTCCATTTCTCGGAGAGTTAAGATGGCTATGGCCTCGTGTGTTCCAAGAAATTATGGTCAGGATCTTGCTGTCCTGGCATAGTTATGCTTGCCTGTTCTGATCTATTAAATTTTGATGAGAAAGGCTATTTGAAGTTGATGTAAATATACGTGACATATGGCCCTGCAGTGTTGAGGTATTAGGCATTGATTCTTGAGAGAGGACAAATCCTATGTCAAATAAGGCCATTCTAGCCTGCCACAAGATGTCAGCTACCAAGGAGGATCGAATATATAGGCGGGCAACAGACAAGTCAGTATGATCTATGAACTCAATTTGATTAATATCCAAGGATGAAATGGCCGACAAAGCAGGAATTTCTGCACAGATGTTAAGAATGCTAGATCGATTCAAATCATAAGATTTGAATGGTGTTTCTCTGCATTTTATTATAAAGCGATGGTGATCTGGCTCTTGCTTGGCTTTAGTTTGCAGAGGTCGATCTCTTGTCACCATTGGGGGCCTTCTCAAAGAGTGGGCCCGTTTGTCTTGGTGATTAGGAATAGTTGTCAGGGGCCCCTGTATTAGGGGCTTGAGCGAGGGACACTCTTCCCCTGTCAGTTTGGCTGAGTGACACTCATTTGATTGATGGAAAAAAGCTTCGATGGAGGTTTTAATCTCTTCACGTAGTTCTTGTCGAGAGACTACAGCCTGATTAGGAGCAAGGGGAAGAGGATGAGCAGGATTCAAGGGTGGGGGTAATGCAGTTGCCTCAGAGTTAAAATTGGCAGTACGTGTGAAATAAGCCTCCACGGAGGTTCTGATTTGATCCTCCACATCTTTTGAAGGACAGTCATCTTTTGGTGGGACTAGCTGCACCTCTAAGTTCTTCGTTAATTGACTATCCGACTGCAAGTTTTGTCTCGTTTCAGATTGTGTAAAGTGAGTCTTGATTTGGTCACCCGTAGATGTTAGAGGCACAGCATTAGGACGTTCTTGTCTCGGTACGTGTGAAGAGTTATTTGGTAACAATTTCAGGAAAGGTTCAATGGATTTCTGTATCTGAGTCTGTATGGCCAATAATATGGGGGCACTCTGGGCTCCAGCTGAATGATTAAAAGACTCTGTTATTGCTGTTGCACCAATAACTGAAAAGACTGGAGATGTTGTTTTAGAGGTTTTTGACTGAGTTTTTTGTTGTTTATCATTATGTTCAACCATCTTGATTAGATCGTCCAGGGGTTTATGTGAAACAATGGGTGCAGTCAAATCAATTGCCTCAGGTTTCTGGGGAAAGGCATCAGATATTGCAATGCTCGTCTGGTCTCCTGGTGAGTCTAGAGGATTTTTCTGTTTCTTCCCCATCATTGGTTTGATGACAGGATTTTTAAAGTTAACAGATTGAAGTTTTCTTCTTTTGGTAGGCCTTGATGTTATAGATTTAGTAGAGGCCGAATTGAATACTTCAAACATATTCTTTGTCGTTAAGGAGCTAGAAGATTGACTTATTTGTAAATTAATAACAGGTGCAGGGGCATCTGCCTTGCCATTTGAAAGTTCTACAGCAGTAGGCGCATGGGCAAGGACTTCTTTGGGCCTAGTTGATGATAGTATAGCGGGGCCATCCAGCGTCTTGTAGGGGCTATCAACAATAATACTACCTCCAATTGTACTAGAGGGTTGACTAAGGACCGGCTGCATGGGCAGATTGGGTTGGATTGCTTCCGTTTCTGTATATGGGATGCAATCACTTTCTAACGTCTGTGTGGAAACTGTATATGTGGTTTTTGGTCTTCTTAATTCGAGGTTCTGGTCAAAATGATTGTATTGTATTATTCTTTTAGAATGAAAAAAAAGCAGATGTTCAAGACTAGTGCACTGTTTTGAGACTTTTGCATCCAATCCTTCGTATAGTTTTGCTACAGCTAGCAGGGCTGTGTTCATCGCCGCCAATGTGTTGTTTAGGGCAGCGGCCTCTGGAAATGAATGTCTCTCCCTATGAATGGGATTCAGAAAAAAATCAGAGACTCGCGTGCCCTGATCAAAACCTGGTTGTCTCGGGGTGGGGGCTATAAAGGAGTCAGCTTCTTCACTTGGTTCAATGGCAGGGACCGGGTGTGTTGTAGGAGAGGCCATTAGTTCTACTATTATTGTGTTGTTTTGGGGTAACACTGGTGATAATGTTTCGCTAATTGTGCCAAAAAGATTATCGGGATCTTGTTCTGATTGGATTAGATCACCGGTATTAGAACACACGTATAGCACCTCCTCTGAACGTTCCTCAGTACGATTCGAGAGGTTCATATATTCAAGATCCTCTTCCTCTATTTCACCAATCATGGTTAGATGACTACGAGCCTGCCTCAACTTATGTTGTGCTAAGACTGAACATTGAACTGGTTGTGGTACGGTGTCTCCCGGAAAAAGAGTTGTGACAGGTCGTAAGTCACCTGCAATACAAGCTGCGATTAGCGTATTATCAGTGGGAGCACCATGTGTATTAAGTTCTTCAGTTACTGTTTCAGAGGGCACTGTAGCGCTGGAAATAGAAGCTATCGAGCCAGACGGTTGGAATAGATCAGTTTGACACAATTGGATGTCATCGGGAAGTGATTGAGTGCGCTGTGTTATGGTGCGCTCCACACCTGGTAAGAGAGTAGTTAACCGGGGCTGGAGTAGAGTTTTCCTCATGGCGTTCTCACGTCTTGCCTCCATCAGCTTCATGTGAGTCTCTAAAATGGGGGGCATGCTGGTGGTCAATGTATAAGGAATCATGCAGATTACCTCTAACTTATAAATAAGTTAAACAGGGTACAAAAGAAAAGAGGTATAGAATTTAAACTAGTAAATAAATACCTAGAACCTGGTAGCTGGACCGCGCGACCCGCGAACAGCCAACAGTACTTGTAGTACTTGCCGAGTGCGCGCGCGGGTGCGCTATGACGTTGGTATATGTAGGGCTGGGCCGAGCAGGCAGGCCTGTGAAAGGGGCGTGGACGGAGTCTGCTGTCTCCCTTAAAATAAACACAAAAATAAATACTATCAGTATCCTACAGGGGCAAGTAGTAACACAAAAATACAACGTGCCCAACTTAGTTGTTAACTATGAATGTACACACATCAAGCTCAACGTTGTTACTAGTTGAAAGAATAGACAGGGTAAGCTCAACGTTGTTACTAATAAAAAGTGCACATACGGCGTGCACAGCAGGGTTGCTAGTTGGGCGTGCACAATGGCACACATACGCAGAACACAGTCACCTCTGTTGCTTTCTACTAGTCCAGGCAGTTCAGGTGCTGCAGAAAAAGACGTCCTCCTGTTGGAAATGCGAGGTTCGTGCGGCAGCAGATTGCTGTGAAATCCGAACAATGAAAGACAGTAAACACTCCGGAATCAGGTCCTGAAAAGCGCGGAATGTCCAACCAGCCAACAGTACTTGTAGTACTTGCCGAGTGCGCGCGTGGGTGCGATATGATGTTGGTATATGTAGGGCTGGGCCGAGCAGGCAGGCCTGTGAAAGGGGCGTGGACGGAGTCTGCTGTCTCCGGCGTGCACAGCAGGGTTGCTAGTTGGGCGTGCACAATGGCACACATACGCAGAACACAGTCACCTCTGTTGCTTTCTACTAGTCCAGGCAGTTCAGGTGCTGCAGAAAAAGACGTCCTCCTGCTGGAAATGCGAGGTTCGTGCGGCAGCAGATTGCTGTGAAATCCGAACAATGAAAGACAGTAAACACTCCGGAATCAGGTCCTGAAAAGCCTGTAAAATTACATCTGATGTGGGTGGACATACACAGCGAAACTCCTGCATGCCAGCAGTAGACATAGACAGCACTAGCACTGCAACATTCCCATGCATGCTCCTTGCATGAGAACCTTTGGACATGTGGAACACAGCCAGTCTGAATGGCAAAGACATGTGGGAGTACAGTCACATATGGAAACCCAACTGCCACAATGCATCCTGTGTGAGTCGCAGTGTTGCTTCTCACCCTGACACAGCAGAGACATTCCACCTTGGCCACCCGACAGTCATGCCAATGGTGCCCAAAAGTAGGCACATCCACAAAGGCACTACACACAAGTAGTTTGATCCACGACAATGTACATCCCTAAACACTGACCCCTGATTGGCCAATCACATGCCTGGAGAAATGTACATAATTGTGCCAATCAGCAAACACAACACCACCCAAAGAGAATGCCAATGACACATAGGCTAAAAACATGTTGCATGCACATGCAGATACAAGAGTCCCCTCATCCAGTGGCAAGGGACAGACCTGATACATCTAGACACAAGTGCGGTGCTAGCAGTAAGTAGTCCATCGATCCGATGCTGCCCCTAGCACAGCACACACCAGAATGCAAGTGACCATATGACAAGCAGTGCACATGTACCACATGAGTGTGATACACATAAGCACTCACACATACATTGATACACAGCTGCATGGCAACCTCACACCATGCATGTATCGCAAGGCGAAGTGTGTATGGCAAAATTGCAATGAGATAGCATGACCTCCTCAACACAAACTTGATTCTGCTGCCAATGTCACTGATTGCTGAGCCTTGTGCACCCACTGAACCAATCTTGTCCTCATACCTGCATTCTCTCCCCTGCAGGTGATTCTGGATATCCCAGTACACATGGCTCATGACCCCTGTGCGTCATCCACACACTCCAGCTGAGCGGGCATACAACATTACCCATGGACGTACATGTATCTGCGTGTAGATGGCAGTTGGTCTGCTGAAGGCACACTTCCGGTGCCTAGACGTACAGGAGAGGCATTGATGTATGCAACTGAAAAAGTTGGCAAAATCGTCCGTACATGTGCCATGCTGCACAACATTTGCTGTCACAGGAATGTGCCACTGCCCTCCGATGCCGATGTGCAGCCACCTGGGGATGGGAGTGAAGATGATAATGTGCCTGAAGCTGGTGCACGCGTTCACAGGGATGGGGTGGTAGAGGGGAGGTTGGCCAGACAGGGCTTGATTGATAATTATTTTTGATACAGGTGATGGGTACATGTAACACATATCACTTGAACATTAAAGAAGACTTAATCACAATCACCACTGTCCATGCTTTGTAAGAATTTTGAACATGATTTATTATGTGTTTGACAATCCCCCGTCCCCCAGTGAACACCCCAGCACACAAACCCCCTGCCCCCTGAGAACTCCCAAGCACACAATCCCCCCTCCCCCAGTGAACTCCCCAGAACACAATCCTCCCTGCCCCCCAGTGAACTCTCCAGCACATAATTCCCTCCTCCCCCAGTGAACTCCCCAAAACAGTGCTGGTAGGTGAATTTGCACAGGGCCCGCAGCTACTGTGCCATGTCCATCTATGATGGTCGTGGGTGCTTCCTCTGGTGAGCGGCATCTGAGATTGCGCATGGAACGGCGCCTGGGAGAAGGCTCCAGGGATCCCTTCGTGGGTGTAGTCGAGTTCGATGGAATGGCACCAGCAATATGCAGCTGCTGGCAGAGCAGATTGTTCGTCTGCACTGCATGCGCAGATAGTTCCTCGCACAACTCCCGTACCTTTCCCGAAACCTATCAGAGCTGCTGTGCATCCCGCCACCACTTTCCGGGTCTGTGCGTTGTCAGGGGCCATGCTCTTAGTGGCATTCCGTATGGCACGGCTGATGGCCCTGATGTGGTGGCTGTGCTCTGTGGCCATGGCCTCAATTCGCAACTGTCGGGCCTCAATGAAATCCAGACGCCCCCTATCGGGCAGTATGGGTATGGGGAGCACTTTAATACTGGCACCCGCAAATGGGCAATTACTGGGCCCGCAAGACTCGTAATTGCCCATTTGCGGGTGCCGTTTTTTTCACAGGTTTGGCTGTAGCCGTGCCTGTTTTACAGGCACGGCTACCACCAAACTCCTAATGAGGCCCAATGTATTTGGCCTTGAGTGTTTTATAAATGTTCAGCTGCAGGCTGTTAAACACCATGTCCGCCCTGGCGTCCGGGAGTGCATGCTATTCACACCTTGGGATTTCCCAGGGTGTGGATAGTGTTCTGTTTTTTGTTTTTGCCCAACCCGAAATGCTCTATGCGTGAGCTCATCTCTTGTCCCAGGGGTCGGGGGGACAAAAGAAAGACTGCTGCCTTTAAAATGGAAGAGGCACTAGGTCCCTTTTTTGATGACAGCAGCCATTGAAAATGTTCAAAAATGGACGCTGTCATCCGAAAAGGGACCTTTTTTAATAGCAGCAACCATTTTGTTTTGCATATATTTTTTTTCACCGCTGCGGGACCTGATGTCTGAATCACCACCGGCAAATGCAGATTCTGAGTGGTCAGACCGCCTTTCCTGGGTGTGAAGAACAGTTCTTGATGTTCCCTTGGGTCAACAGCAACATTTATCTTCAATCTCGTCTTCCTTTTTATGTGTGGTTGGGATTACCTGGTGTACTCTCCTTCCAAGGATATTGCTCCCTAGTCTCTTAAACCAACACACCTGCTGGCTATGTCTTGTGTCTTATTCACTTCCAACTCTCCTGATGTATTTGTCATGATCACTGGCACTACCGATACTGGCCTTGCCCCTTGCACCTACCCTAGTGTAGTAGCAAGCACATATGCACCCAGCCCGGGGTTTCCAAGGCACCACTGGGGTTCTTGGGCCAGGTTGAGAAAGAACAAAAAGAGTTGGGCCCAAGCCTGGCGTGCCTGGTGCCACGTTTCTTATTCATGAGGTGACTATGCTCTGCCACTTCTTATTCCTTATTCCTTCAACATGGAGGCAGAGTAAACCAAGCAGCATTTAAAATGCTGCAGGGCTGCCTTTGGGTGTGGCTGGCTCTGCCTTTTGGGTGGGGCTAGGCATGCTTAGTCATTGGGTGTTGCTGGGTGTGGTTGGCTACTTAAGCCACATCCAGGCAAGGGTTCTCTGCTACTCGTCATTCCGCCACTTTAGCGTGACACTTGCGGGGCTTGCTGCTGCTCTACGGACCTGAAAGAAGAAACAGCTGTTTAACGGGGCTCCGCTCTACCGACCCGATCTATGATCCTCGGCAGCACTCACCTGGTTATCCTCATGTGAATTATTGGCAGCAACGCTTCTTGACATCTCGGCTTCTCGACTCCTCCGTCACCGCTCCTGCTGGAAAGAGAAAAGAAACAAGACAACAGTTAGTAAGTGGAATTACCACGCATAGTAGCAGCCCTATGAACAGTATTAACATTGCGCATATCATTAAGGCAGCAATTGAAGAAGGTGAAAGCAGCATTGTGCTGGGGGAAAAGCGGCGTTTCAGAAAACACCAACATAGCGCCTTCAATACCGGCAGCTGCTAGACGATCAACAGAGCACCACGCACTAAAGGGGCAGCGCTCTGCATCAAGACATGCTAGAGAGCGCTGAGCATAGAAGGAACAGCGCACAGCCAAACTGATCTTTAAAACCACCCTTTACCGACAATTATCTACGCCGCAAGGCAAAAGGACACAAGTCCATACAGCACAGAGCACACAACCAAGCTGAACTTGAAAACCACCCTTTACAGACAATTATCTACGCTGCAAGGTGAAATGACACTGATCCACGCCGGAGCAGGCCTTGGCTGGATATAGGCCACCACAGTCAGTGACGTAACTGACCTATACCTATTGCACCCCTACCCAAGAGATAGCAGGATGGAAAGCTTCTCTTCCCAATAAATCAGCATCACGCCCAGGGGTTCAGTTCCACTGGAGGGTTTTGACACAGATACCACACAGAAGAGGTTTCCTGGGGCCCCCGCAGAGCTAAGGTGAGTGTTACAGCATTTCTCTGTCAGGATTTCTTTTACACCATTGCAACAGTCTGGTACACTCTCCTGCCAGGGCTTTTCATATGTGAACTCCTGGCCACTCTCCCACCTCTGATGTTTCTGCTTTTTAGCCTCCTTGGCGAATATACTTGATTTCTTATATATGGTTGCTTTATCTCTTATATGCTTGCAGCATGTATTGACCAACTTGAAATTCTCTCCTTTTAGAAAACTGCTCTTTCAGTCTTTCTCCGGTTTTAGAAACCATTCCTTTTCTCTCTCTTGGTTTTGCTATGAGTAATTTAAGTTTGGTGTGGCCGACCCAGTTCTCTCTGTCCCTTTGTGGACTCACCGGTTCTCGATTGCACCTTGTTTCTTCTGTGGTCCGCTGTTGGTCTCCGGCTGCTTTCTGCTTCTCAACAATTTCTCCATTATTTTCATGCTTCTGCTGTGCACGTCCGCTTCACATGGGAATCCGGTGAGCAAAGCGTTTTGCTCCAACGCAGGCGAGTGCCCAGAATCCCTCCACTGGCTTCTAACATTCTTGCCTTGTGTCTGCCACTCAGTTTATCCCGCTGTTGAAGTCTGTGCAAAGACGTATACAGCCCTCACTACTGGCACCTAATCTCACAAGGGCGTTTAGCCCCAGAATAGAGAGATTATTCAGGCCAGCACCTACCGACCCTCTGTAGAGGTCAGGTAAAACCAGATTCACTAGTGGTCACCACTACCAGAAAGAGGATGGCACTCCTCTGGCCTTTGCTGAAGCCCCGCCAGACAAGGAAAGCAAGACAATCTATATCTTTGTAAGGAAGGTTGCCTCCACAGCGGCATATCAAGCCAGAATTGCAACTAACACTATACTTCTAGCTAGTTAGGGCTGCCACATGTGGGATGACCTGGAACACAAGATTGAAGCAGTTCAGAACCCTTAAAGACACAATTATTAAGTACTATTTCAGAGGGCAAGCAAGTATCAAACTGCATCCTCACAAATAATCTTGATGCAGCAGACAATGCATGCCACATCATTGCAGAAGGCACACATATCAAGTGCCATGCCTGGCTCAGGCAGTCTGGTTTTAAACTAGAAACTCAGCCACCCTCTTTAATATGCCGGTGGAGCCTAACATACTTTTAAGGAAGGATGCTGAAGAGGCCTCGAGCGCAAAGGAGGAGTGCTACACTCTTAAATCCCTTGGCCTACGTACAACAGGGCTCTTCAAATTCCAGAATGTTTCAGGGTCAGGGTTCTCAACTCTCTTCCGGTTACACTCAGGGCAGACAGACTTCATCTTGGGGCCCATCGTAAGGACAATCTTCCTCTTCTGGTTTTCAAATAAAAGATCCAGAGGAACAGGCAGAGTATCACCTGGGAGAGGCTCCACCCACCCTCCCCAAACAATGCGCACTGCTGCAGTTACCCTTCAATGCCACTCCAGTAGGAGGTCCAATTTCACTTCACTCACGCATCGGAGGGGATAACGTCAGACAAGTGGGTGTTCTCAACCATGGCAGGCGGTTATTGTATTGCACTGTTACAGAAACCACTCAACCGCCCACCAAGACGAGAAAAATGACACCAGGACAGAGTTGTATACTGTTAGAAGAAGTAAAGGCACTGCTGGAAAAGGACACCATAGAGATTGTCCCATCAAATCAGGTAAACAAGTGTATTTATTCAACGTACTTCCTTGTGCCAAAGAAAGACGTCTCGATGCGCCCAGTACTAGATCTGTGCCCAACGAACAGATAAGTTAAACCCCAAAAGTTTTGCATGACCACGCTTCAAGAAGTAATCCGCCTCTTAAAACAGGGGTATTACATGTCAACATTGGATATGAAAGATGCATACTTTCATATTTCAAAGCTTCATGCACACAGAAAATATCCGCGTTTCAAGATAGCGGGAGTTCACTACCAATTCAAGGTACTCCCCCTTTGGCATCACTTCGGCACCAAGAGTATTTGTGATGGTGCTCGCAGTAGTGGCAGCACACCTGCGCAGAAAGTCGATCCCTGTATACCCTTATCTGGACAACTGGCTAATTACTGTGAAATCGGCTCAAATTTGCAAACAAAACACACAAAAGACAATCTGGGTTTCTCCATCAATGAAAATAATTCAAATCTGGTCCCCAGCCAAATAAAACAATTTCTGGCAGCAATTCTAAAGACAAAAGAGGAGTTGGCTTTCCTGACAAAAGTATACAATATGCTGTTGCAAGTACCTCACTACAAGACCAGTCGCCAGATAACTACACAAAGCAATGCGCTTTCTCAGGATGATGGCCTCATGCATTCACTTGGTGCCACACGCACGCCTTTGCATGCACCCAATGCAGGAATGGTTAGCGAAACAATGGTCTCAAACAAGCGCTCAGTGGGACGATCTAGTGGTTGTTTCGCTAATCCTGGTACAGGCTCTTTGCTGGTGGTCCAGGGACAACCTGCTAAAAGGCAAACCCTTCGGCGTTCCACTAGCACAAGCGGTCCTAACTACAGATGCCTCACTCGCCAGATGGGGGGGCTCACTTCTTTCACCACACTGCCCACGGCCAGTGGACACCTACTACAGCCCACAAACACATCCGTTTCCGGAAGCTTTTGACAGTCCTCAATGCTCTTTAGCAACACCTTGCAGGGCAGACAGTGCAAGTCCTTACAGACAACACCACTGCCATGCTCTACAGTAAGGAGCATGGAGGCACTCATTCTCAAAGTCTGTTAAGCTATCCCCAAAAATATGGAAGTGGGCACTCAAGCGGAACATATTGCTAACATCTCAACATGTTCCAGGGGAACTCAATTCTCTGGCAGACACACTAAGCAGATACCCTCTACCAGAGGAACACGAGTGGGGACTCAATAAGGATATCCTAAATGGAATATTCCCACAATGGGGTAATTCCCCCTATTAGTAGATTTGTTCGCCAGAAACCTAAACGTGCAATGCACAGACTTTGCATCCAGGTTTCCCCAACCAGGGTCCAAGGGGAACGCCTTGTGGTAAAACTGGTCAGGGAAATTTGCTTATGTGCTGGTGACCCATCTGCTCCGTCCCCACCTTGTCAACCCGCTGTGTACTGTAGTGGTCATGTAAACTGAGGCTGTGTAAATAGTGACTGCGCACCCTTTTGCTGCATGTAATGCTTCAATGAGAGCAATAAGCTCTGCTGCTTGGGCTGAGTAATGGGATGGCAGGCGATGTTGTACTATCACTTCGCACTCACCTTCTTCCAATCTCACAACTGCCACCCCCACATGTTTTTCCCCTGTGTCTGGGTTTATTGATGCTGACCCATCTATGAAGTAAACCTCTCCTTCATTTAGGGCATTTTCACTTACCACCGTCCTTCCCCCTCATCCCCCTTATAAGAGGTACAGTCGTGTTCCTGCATGTCTTCTAATGTGCATGGTTCTGTAATGAATCTTGCTGGATTTACTGTTTTACATCGGACGATGTGTATGTTTGCACTGGACAAGATTATTTCATAAGCAGTGGCTCTTTGTGTTGTCAGTGTGCTTTTTGATCTTTCCAATATAGCGAATAGGGAGTGTTCCACAAATAGTGTCACAGAGCATCCCATCACTACTGTCGCACTTTTCTCAATGCGGCTGCGAGAGATTGCTCGCAAGCAAAATGTCCTTTCATTACTGTGTCTAATGTGCCACTGTAGTAAGCAAGTTGCTTGTGCCCCAGGGATGTTTTTTGTGTCAGTACTGCTGTCATGAGGATCCCCTTGCAGTGGGATAACAGGTAAAACTTGCGTTCATAATCAGGGTTCGCGAGCACATGCGCACTCACGATCATTCCTTGAGGGAGGTAAATGCGTCACCATTTCTGCTGACCATTGAATTTCTGTGTTCTCTCTTGGGGCCTCTTTGAGTGCCTGCAATAATGGTCTTGTGTATGCTGCATAATCTAATATCCGTGCTCGGCAGTAGTTACACATTCCTTGGAATTTTTGCATATCTTCACTGTGTTTGGCCGTCTTCCTGCTGTAATGGCAGCTACCCTGTCTGGTATTATTTTCTTGCCATCTTGTGAGATTAGCTGTCCCAGGTACAACACTTCTCGTTGGCAGTACTGTAGTTTTCCCCTGTCGCCTTTGTAGCCTTTGTGGGCCAACAATGACAAGAGAGCAATACAATGTTTTCTACATTCTTCCTCATTCCTTGCGCAGATGAGTAAATCATCTACGTATTGAATAATTGTGCTCTCTGCTGTCATGTTCCCTAGATCTTCATGGAGTATGCGGTTGAATATGCTGGGGCTCTCATAGTACCCCTGGGGTAACCTGCAATGTTCGTATCTCTTTCCTCCCAGTGTAAATGCTGTTAAATACCTGCACTCTTCTGCCAATGGGATGGAGAAGAAGGTATTTTTTCAAATCAACTACTGTGAAATGTGATGCATTCTTGGGGATGCTGCACAATATGGATGCTGGATTGGGGACCAAAGGGAACTCTTTTTGAATGACATCATGAAGGGGGCGTAGGTCTTGGATCATCCTCCATGCCCCTCCTTTTGCTTTTTTGATTGGGCAAATGCAAGTATTACATGGTGAATTTGAAGGTACTATTATTCCTTGCGTCAGAAATGTGCTTATTGTCTCTTTGATACCGTCTTCTGCCTCTTGGGACAGGGGGTACTGTTTTACCGTGGGCAAAATAGCTCCAGGTTTGAGTTTTATTTTAACTGGGGTGACTCCATGTAATAATCCCACGTCATGGGGGCCTGTGGTCCACAAATTACTGGGCACTAATTTCATATCATCATCAAAGAAGGAAGGCGGTGCCCCCACCACTGCCATCAGCTGTACTGGCACCTGCCTCTCTTGTATCATGATGTCACAGGGTATTGCTATCTCCATTATTATTTCACCATCACTTTCTGAATCTGAGAAAAGATCTTCATTCTGACAGGTCTCACAATGCAATGTTGGCATTGATGCACAACACTGTGCGCCACTCACAGCCATGTATATCCATTGCAATGACGGCTATTTGTTTAGTTGAGATTTGAACTGCATGTAAGTCTAAGGACATCACTGTCCCTGGCACAATCTCTGGGCGTGATATTGGTCGGAAGATGAACTCTGCGGGTACCCGCCATTCTAGCTTTTTCAACTCTGGGACCACCCGTGCCAATGTTTTCAGTCCTTGAATAAACACACCGGGATCTACAGGTATGCCGCACACTTCTGGTGCTGTTGCTCACGCATGTACCACCAGCATTACGCGCATGGGACAAATCACTGGGGTCGAACAAACTATCCCTCTCTCTGTGAAGGAGATATTCATATTAAGCTTACTGAGAAGGTCCCTTCCAAACAAGTTAATTGGGGACTGTTCCTAATACAGTAGGGGTGCCCTCACTGTCATACCCCCCACGGTGACATCTAAATCTTCTGTGTTAGGAACTTTGACAACAGCCCCAGAGAACCCCTGCATCTCCAATTTACGATTAGATAGCGGAAACCGGCCTTCACGTAAACATGATTTTTCAGCTCCCGAGTCCACCATAAAAATGAACTGTTTGTTCCCTATCTGCGCCCCTATCAATGGTTCCTCTGCTGCATTGTAGGTCGTAGATAGAACAGGACACGCAAGTGCTCCCTGTGGGCTGTCCTATGCTGGATGTCTCGTGTTCCCCCCCTTGACTGAAGACATTCCCTGATACCACCGCGACTCCGCCATACGGGGCAGGTGCACCGTTAGCAGTTGTGGCAAAGGGGTTATCTTGTGTGTATTGCATATGATCGCGGCTTTGTGGATGTTGTTGTACATTTTGAGGAGGTTCTCTTCGCTGCTCTACATACCCCTGCTCTGGCTACCCTTGTGCCTCTCCCATGGGTAATCCATATGGGCTCCCCGCGTGGGGCTGACCACATGGTTGATCGTCTTAATATATATATTATTTGGTCTGCTTCTGCATTCTCGTGGGAAATGTCTCCACCTCCCACAATTCCAACAGATCCCTTGTCCCCCTCTAAGACCTTGTCCTCCACACCCGCCATTTCCCCCGTATCCTTGACCACCCCCTCTGCGGCCTCTGTGCCCACCTCGTCCTCTGCGGGTGGCCCACGCTTGCCACTGCGGACCTCCGTATTGCTCCTGTCCATTCCACTCTGGATGCCCGTTGCCTGTCCAATTTGCTGCCATCCTCCCTTGTTTCGCTAGCAGCCCTTCCTCCTCTTCCCCCTCCCTGTCTTGGGGGAGCGCTGCTACAGCTGCAGCTACCTTCACCAGTTTTGTTTGAACTAACTTAGCCTTGTCTGCCAATCTGTTTTGGGCAATTTCTTTCTCCCTTTCTTTTATTCTCTTGCAGTGGTGCACTATAATGCTTTGTATTTCTGGCCACCCTTTTGCTTCGATCCTGCTATTTTGTAGAGTGCTTTCTGTACCTCTTTTGGGAGCCCTCTCTTTATTATAAAGTAAAATAGGGATGTTGACTGATACCAGGGCATGCCCGTTTCGGCTCTCCACATCCCCTGCACCCGAAAAATGTAATCCATAGCATCTTCCCCATAATTCATTGTGCACTGCATCACCGACTGTAAATCTGGTGTGTCTGGAAATGTTTCTCTTAATGCATCCCATACCCTCGCACGCACTGTGTTAAAAGATGCTCCATCATGGCGATCACAATCCAATGTTACTTCCAGGAAACCAGCCTTTGCCCACACTCTATCTGCCTGAGCCCACATTCTATCTGCCTGATCACCTACTGCTGATACTAGCAAGCTTTTAACATCCCCTACCACCAATGGCACTCCCGCGGTGTGTTTCTCAAATGCATATATCCACTTACTTGCCCCCCCCGATAGCGGGGGCAACTATTTTAACAAATTGGCTTTATCCATATGGGCCCAGGCTACGTAATTTGGTCTCCCACCTCCCCTATGTATCAATGGGAGTTGTAGTTTGCTTTTTGTCGTTCTGCCAGTACTCACCTTCAATTCTTTCTTTCCCAACGATGCCAATCTCCCCATTCTATTCCTTAACCTTCCTGTCCATTCCTCTTCTATTGTCCTTCCCAGAGGTGTTCCCTCTCCTTCACCTGATCTCCCTCCCATCGCCACACCCAACCTTCCACTTTCCTGTTCTTCATCCTAAACACAGCACTACAGTTCTTCCATTCCCCCAGTAGCCATTCCTTCCTCACCTGTGTTTTCTTCCATCTCCTGTGGCCCTAGTTCTATTACTCGAGTTGGCTCTTCCTGAATCCGGAACAGTATTTTCCCTTTCTTCCATCTTTCTTCAGGTGACCTGTCGAGTGCCTGTGTTCTAAATGTTTGCTCAGTTCTAGTAACACTTGTTCCACTCTGCTCACATATATTTCTTATTCTAGATAATTCATTTCTTGCCATTGAGAGCCTAGAATCTAGGTCCTCTGTTAACTTATCAATATCTACTGCTGGGGTACTTACCTGTCCACGCTGTCTGGGGCACTCATATGGCGGTGGTGCAGTTGGTTGTGGGGTGGGCACATATGTGGGATCACTATATCCTTCTGCTGGCACCGGTTTGTTTAGGAGGGGTACAATTGTGTTACCTCTATTGATCCCTCTTTTCCTGTATCCTCCCTTTCATTTCATGTACTGTTAGGGGAGTGTCAACGGTGGAGGGCAGGTTCGGTACTGATTCTTTCTTTTTTAGTGGCGGTACTTCTTCGAATAGCCTCCACAAATCTAATATTTCTGTTCTCTTTTGAAACTGCTTACCCTTATATTCATGAATATACATGTGGCTACCATGTCCAGGACACTTTTATCGAATGATCCGCCTTCTGGCCATACCTGGGGTAATCCTTCTCCTTTTAATTCTGTCACCCATTGATCGTGGTATTTCTTTATGCGTTCTGCATAACCAGGTAGATTTTTACAAATATGGGCCAGGGCTGTCTCCGCCCCCATATTATACTCCCAGTGTTTCTCTATCTGTACTAGGTTGTGTCTATCACTGTCTCTTATAGGTGTGTGTGTGTGACTCTTATCTTAATCAATATTTGGACACATACAAAAAAGTACTTGCTCACAATATTATTAGCTTCAAATCTTACCGGGTCACACTTACAATGACCATACCACAGAGCTATGCAATGTCATTAATTCAACATGGTTTCTTTACAACTCATTAAAACATCTGTTAACTTAACATATACAGCATGGGACAAACGTTTAACATACTTTTATGATACAACACATCACATTTACCCCTCCCCTTTTCCCTTGCCCTGTACTTCTCCCTGCCAAGGTTCCCTTACCCTAGTTCATCACTTGCCCCCGAACCTTTAGAAAGTTTTATCTTTTGTTCACCACCGAGGTACCCTGATCGAAGTAGAAGAAGAAAGAAAAATAGCAGTTTCTAACGTATACATCGTGTCTCCCAATTCTCAGACACCTGTATTCTATTCTCTACTTTTCACTTATTCCCAGCACTAGTTAAGATAGCACTATGCGGCGCCGCCTTCTACCCCCTTGCAGAGCTAGGTTCCCGTCCTTATCTTCTCTTATTTCACCTTTTTTGTCCTAATGGCCATATGCAGAGAAAGTAAAGTAAATATAAGTAGCATTAATAGTTGAAAGTACCCCTTAAATGACCTTGTGTAATCTGGCTCCTTTCCCCTTCTCCTTTTTATAATCACTTGCACTTAATACTCACGTGCCCGTCTTGATTCGAGATTCTCCGGACTCGGTCCGTCCAGGCGGTGCTGCCTCACTCAATGGCCGCCCCCCGGCTCCGACGAGCGGTACTAAAGGGTTTTTTTTTGGAGCGGGACCACGTACTCTCTATATATTCCATGCGCACGTCTAAGTGTACCAGTTGACGTAGGCAGGCAGCTTTCTTGAGCGGACGCACCGTGCGTCTCCACTGCCGCCCGGAATTTCTCGTGCCAGAGGGGACGATGAAAAGAGAACATTTTAAAAATGTAATCACGTTTTGGGGTCACCACTGAAAGCAAGCGTCCCCAAAAGGCATTACCCTCCCCACAAAGAGAGGCAGTAAAGGACACACCCCAGGAGGGAATGAGACCAAGACCAAGTGCGGGTGAAAGTAAAAGGTTTTTTTATCTAGTCAAATAGGGCATGCAAAGGACTCTGCAAGCTCCGAAAGTGCCCTGTCTGACAATAGCAAAGACAGTCTTATTTATTACAAAAACATGTCATGAATCCTACACACTATAGGGGGCACATAGTCTTGGGGATTGGGTGGCGTCGACTAACTATAGGCGCAGCAGTGATGAGCAGCTCCAGGATTGGTGGACATCAGCGTGGTGCCAACGTGGGGCGGATGGGTCAGCTGGGCTCGTCGGGGTGGAGCTGCCAGGCCAGGCGCGGTCAGTGTCGTTGATAGATGGATGCCCTAACATTCTGCCCTTGTGGCCACACAAACACTCATCCGTTTAGACGGTTCCAGTTGTCCTCCAAATCCTGAAATATGTTACTCTAAGGGGTAATAGGATACTGGAGAAACACATGCAATATGAAGCTTTACCAATACATCAGGGCACTGTTACTTCTGGCCTGTTGACCGGGTGTCATAAACTTGGGTATCTGGTCTGGGGGGTTGAGGTGAACTGCCCCGTCATTCTGGTCTTGTTAGATGTAGTGAATCATTACTTTATGATATGTTAGTCCAGGGTTGCATATCTGCTCTCCAAGGCTCATTAACTTGGGGTGAGCCGGAGTACTACTGGATCAATGAAGGTGCACCTTGAGGCGGTGGGGTTAAGGACCAGGTTGTAAATACTTCATTTGGCCGACCATGGCGGCCTCGGATATGGGGAGGTGAATACTTGAAGCGGGTCCAACGGAATGAGGGGAGTTGAGGCTGAGCTGCCCGCGCGCCAGCTAGTCCTGGCGGGAGAAGGGGGAGAGGGGGGGGGGGGGGGGGGGGGTGTGTGTGTGTGTGTGTGTGTGTGTGTGTGTGTGTGTGTGTGTGTGTGTGTGTGTGTGTGGGCTGCACACTATGCAGAATGAGGAGACGGTTAATAATGTTAGTTTGGCAGTGTTTCATACATCACTGAATATTAGAAGACTACATTTTAGCAATCTCACACGGTAGCAGTTGGATAACACATGAGGTAGCATTAGGTTTGGTGGTGTACTCAGGAGCATAAAAGCAAAACATTCACAGGTGGTAGTACATTTACATTCTTGGTCATGCATTTAAACGTGCCCCACTGCACGACACACATATTCTCGGCAATGCTTTTTCCGCCTTCCTTTGTACTTAGCAGCATTCGTTAGTTAGCACTGGGGGGGCTGTATCAAACTCTTTCAATGAGTCTTCTAGGCACATGATATCGTACACGGTCTGAGGTCATTTTTACTTCACCAACACTTATGAATTTGTATCCCTTCCCCAACACGGGTGTTTATAATTAACATAGCAATCCTATGAATCGTTAGGCTTTGGTGTGTGGTTGACACTTCATTTGGGAACATCGACAGGGGTTCATACGAGGAGGGTATTGACACCATATATTTTACATGTTAGGGGTTAGATGCGGGGTCGAGGCCCGTTCTATTAGGATGTTTTTTTGTTATTTTCCAGACTTGAACAGCGAGTCAGGTCACTTCGGGGACAGTGATATACTGCGGAAGGTAAATGATACAGTGTTTGTTCTGATACTTGTTTGTGTCTGGTTGCTCGTGAGAACGGGCCTCCAGCGGATCTACCATGGAGTGGAGGCACCGGGGGAGGGCATGGCTCCCTGTGCACAGTGAGTGGGGGCCCAGCTGCAGCATTCACAGGCAGGCTGTCTCATTCGGGTTCAGGTCGCTATTATCTAAAATGGAGTCCAGATGCTTCCAAAATGGAGTATATTGTCTGTTACAGTACAACATGATTGGCCCTGTGTGTCGATCAGCAGCCGCCCCGTTACCTGGGCCCTGTTAACAGGGGGCCCATGACGGGCCACGAACCTCACATGGGAGGGATATGTCGGGGAGGGGGTCTTATAGACCTATCCTCCCATACACACTCCATACTTGAAGGAAAGAATAATCAGAAAAACCTCTGCACGACCTGCCAGGACTTCCAATTCCTACTGTCTCCAAATACCCAGATTCAGACTAAAAAAAACAGGAGGCAACAGCTTCCCTGTAAAATCAACCCAACAATGGAATGCACTCCCATTAGAGCTCAGAAGGGATCAGTCTTACCTCAGTTTCAGTCGTAACACCCGTACCTGGTTACGACTTAATGACCACTAGATCTAACAAACGTAACTATATGTCCTACATGTATGCCACCACCTTACCCTACCTCCTAGCACCTGTATTTTCTGTACATGACTATATCTGTAACTGTATCTTTATCTATATGTATATCTATAACTAATCTGTCAGTTTCTTTGTGACGTTGTGCAGCCAGCTACCTAAGGGTTTGGTGCACCCTACAAATAAATAAACAAACAGTGCAGAGATTTCAGTCCTGGAGAGATACGATCCCTGGGCTTGAGGCCAAGGACAAGTCTTGCATTCCTGTTCTGGATGAGTTGCAGAGGGCAGAGAGTAGAAGCAGGCAGATTTAGAAAGAGGCTGTTGCAGTAGTCCAGCCTAGAGAGAACCAGAGCTCTGGAGACAGTTAGCTTCTGGGGGAAGGAGAGGAAAGTAAGAATACCTCTGAGGAGGTGCAGTTGGTAGTGTGACTTCTTAGAGACGTCAGAGATGGAGAGAAGGAGAGTCTGGAGTTGAAGATGACTCCAAGGTTTTTAGCCTCACAGGTGGGAGCAGGAAGAGGGTCAGGAGAGGCCAGCCAGAGAGCGACAGGAAAGAAGGGAGCTGGCGTGCTGATGAGGAGAATCTCTGTCTTACTGTCATTCAGACAGAGACCATTGACGGCACACCACTCCTGGATAGCAGACAGTCAGAGGTGAGAGAAGAAGAGGTGGTCGAAGGGAGCCTGAAAATGAGCTGTCATCTGCATAGCACTGAAAGTTGGGGCAGAGAGCGGCAATGCGGTGGTCAAGGAGTGCCAGGTATTGGTTGAACAGCCAGGGAGAGAGGTTAGAACCCTGGGGAACACCACAGGTAGAGATAGAGATAGAGGAGAGGAAGGAGCCCAATTAGACCTGGAAGGGTCGATCAGAGAGGAAAGAGGTCAGCCAAGCCAGGGCCTGATCAGTGATACCCAGGTTATCACGAAGACGGTTGAGCAGGATGGGATGGTTGACCATGTCAAAGGCAGAAGAGAGATCAGGTAAGATGAGGACACAGGGAAAGCTGGAATCATGGTTAGCAAACAGGTCTTCATGGATGTGCAGGAGAGCAGTTTCTGTGCTTCTGGTAGCTCTGAAACCAGACTGATGGTCATGGAGATAACCAACAGATTCAGAGTGAAGATTAAGCTGGGAGGTGGCCATCTTTTCCAGGAGTTTGCCCATGAAAGGAGTGATGGAGATTGGGCGATAGTTAGCCGGGCAAGAGGGGTCGGCGGTGGGTTTTCTTAAGAAGAGGGTGCAAAAGTGAGTGTTTCAGGGGGGGAAGGGAAGTCTCCTATGGTGAAGGAGTGGTTGCAGAAGTCAGCTAGAGCAGGGGCCAAGGTGTCAATGTGGTCCTTGATGGTTTTAGAGGAACAGGGGTGAACCTGTTTTGGCGATACTTTAATAGATCAAACTTGTCTAGAAACCTTGTCTGGGGAGAACAGGGGAAAGGCAGAGAAGGAGGGAGGAAAGATGGCGGAAGAAGGGCTAGAGGAAGAGATGGGATAGAGAGAGGAGGAGAGGAAGAGAGAGAGGACAGGATGTCCTGAGTTTTAGAGATGAAATGAGAGGCCAGGTCCCTGCAGAGGGCCTGGGAGGGGACAGGAGAGGTAGAGACTGCAGTAGGATTGGCCAGCTCCTTGCAGATTTTAAAGAGTTTGGCTGAGTTGTTAGATGCTCCAGAGATGCAGACTTGGATGTGGGCTCTCTTCTTGGTGTGGACAGAGAGCCGGTATTGCCTTTGGAGCAGGCAGCACGCCTGTTTGTCAGAGGATGTACCAGAAGCACACCATTTCCTCTCAGCCACCCTGCACTTGCATTTAAGGGTGGTGAGGTCTGAGTCATACTAGGAGTTGCACTTGGCTTTGGGCTTCAAGTGGATCCTCATGACAGGGGCAAGAACATTGAGAGTATCAGATATAGCAGAGTGGAGCATGGAGAGGGCTGTGTCAGGGTGTGATTTAGACAAATGGGGACTGGGCGTGGGTGAGAAAGTGACAGAAACTGACACACGCTTCATGGGTCAGGTAACCGAGAAGGTAGGTGGCAGTGCTGGAGTTGGATTGGCCTGAGGGGTGGAGAGAGTGAGCTGGGAGGAAAGGAGAAAGTGATCACTCCAGAAGAGAGGAGTGGTGAGAGGGATAGAGAGGGGAAGGTTTGTAGAGATAAGAACATCAAGAGTATTCCCTTCAGAGTGAGTCGGGCCAGAGGGGAGGATAGAGAGTGAGAGAGAGTCGCAGAGGTCATGAAAGAGTCCAGAGGACGGACAGGAAGCATCCAGGTGGAAGTTAAAGTCTCCAAGAAGGAGGAGTTGAGTGGTCGATACCAGAAGGGAAGAGGAGAGGTCCGCCCACTCGGAGAGGAAGGAGGAGATCTGACCAGTTAGCTGATAGATGGTAGCCACAGTAAGGGAATGGCTGCGTCAGGTCCGTCCAAAGCCTCTATGGAAAAAAAGGAACTATGGTCCCTGCTACTTATACTGGCCTCGATGTCATTTCAAGTGCAGGGCCCATAGTTCCTTTTTTCCACGCACTGTGCTCGCTTATCGGGAACATGCTCGTCAAGCTTTTCTAAAAGTGTTTCGCCATGCAGACTTCATCAAAGGCCTTCGATTTTAAGCCATGTGCAGACTGCGATAGGCAGATGTCTGCCTTCAATCTGTACCGCGATTTCTAGTACTGTCTGGGCGAAGACCACGGCACCCAGGATTGTGGGTCATGTCAGATTTCCATCTCTCTCATATCCATCTTCCTGTGTTCTTCCCTCCATCTCAGCCTTCTAAGGCAGAGGAAGGATTTCATCGATTGGACCCAGTATGGGTCCTAAAGTTCTACATCACTCATACTCGAGACGCTAGGAAGGATGACCAGCTTTTTGTTGGTGACCAAACAGACCCTGTCCAGGTGGATCATTCTCTGCATCACATAATGCTATGATCTGGGTGTGAAGGATGTGCATGAGGGTCTCAGGGCTCACTCTACCAGAGGAGGGGCTGTCACTTCTGCCTGGCAATGGGGGTTCCTTGTCCTGGCCATTTTCCTGGCAGCAATGTGAGCGTCTCTGCACACGTTCGCTATGCATTACTGCTTGGATTCCCTTGTGGGCCAGTATGACCATTATTGATAGGGCAGTCCTTCTGAGTTTTCTGGTTTAGGTGGTGTCCTTGCTTTCCTCCCTCCTCCAGATTTCATACTGCTTAGGGAGTCCATCACAGATGTGGAATCCGTGGCAGGACGGTATCCATTAGTAGAACAAATTACTTACCTCTCAGTAATGTTGCTTCTGATGGATATTTCTGCCATGGAATCCTCATCGCACTCCCTACCTGCCCCAGAATTTTAGGGAAAGAGGGTGAAACTGAGGTCATGGCACCACTACTTATACTGGCCAGACAACATTTTGGCAGGGGACTTGTAGAGGCGTCGGACAGATGCAGAGTGGTGCAGCGCCCCCTAGCGGTGGAAATGTTTCCAGGGAACAGCTGCGCTAGGATATGGCAATAGCCTCATGATATCATAGATGAGGAAACCGTGGCAGGAACATCCATCAGAAAAAACATTACCAAGAGGCAAGTTTTCTCATAATTTAAGTAGAAAAAAGTGAATTCTTTGAAATGCACACTTCTTTACAACTAGCAATTCATATACAATAAAATATAAATTGTTTACTTTATAGTTTTCATACATCAGGGAGAAATCTCTGTAGACCACCATCCACTGGTACTGCCTGGCTGGCATCACTGGCCTCAATATATTCATGAACCTGAGAGGCAGAAAGCATATTTGAAGGGAGTATTTGCAATTTCTTGGGGAGTAAATGGTTAATACACCGCTTATTGTAGGGATGGTATTAAAAGCTGCCTTTTTTTAAAATTACAAAAATAATTCTCTATGGCACTTATTCAGCCAAAGGTGTATGGGTTCTAACAGCAGGTGGACATTAAAACATATGAGAATCCAGCAAAATGAAGAAAAGACAAACCAGAACAGATGGGTCTTCAGCAAGCTTCTGAAGGTCATATGGTCGGTGGTGGCATGCAATCTTAGACAGAGGGCATTCCAGATATAGGGAGCAAAAAAAAGAAGAAAAAAACGAAGAAGTACATCACCTCCTCCTCTAGAGTAATAGATTTAAAGGCACAAGGAGGACAACGGTGAAAGGATCCAATGCAGAATGGGGTGGGGGCATTTGCCATGAATGGCGCAATGAGCTAGACAAAGCACCTTAAACCCAATGTGAGAGGTCACAGGTAGCCCGTGTGGCTCTTAATGAAAGAGTGATATGGACACATTTGTCAATGCCTGAAACAACCAGGTTAGCACTTTCTGTGCCATCTGAAGTTAGTCACACATGCCAAGGAGCACAGAATAAATGTCATTGCCATAGTCAATCTGGAAATAATTAGGTTTATAGCACTTGACATCAGAGCGTGAAAGGTTGAGAAGCATCTATACAGGGGCTGGCTGACTTGCTGAGGCAATGTCATGCTGAGATCCTGTCAGAGGGAGCAGGGGACATATGCTTTAAGCTACCCCTTTGAGTCATGATTTTCATAGTATTGCAATGGGGTTTGCTTGACGGAATAATGTACTCCCATTTTGCTATGCATTGAACATTATGATATACATTGAAATGTAGTGCTTGATATATTGTGATTTGCCATAGGATGGTTTTGATGAGCCTTTACAAGTTATTACTTTAGAGGTTAAACCATGTAATTTGCCTTTAGAAATGTGGTGGCGTTTCATACATATTGCTTCAGTGATAGAGCAGGTCTATTTTGACTTAGATGTTCCCTAAACAGAAGGGATAATGCTGGACAGGACTTGTGTCTGTCAGTGGAAAGGCGATTTAAACCCCAGGTGGAGTTGGACAGGGCTTTATATGCTTGACATGTTTTGGAATGTCCTTGACTAAAGACATCAAGTAGATTGAATTGATATTAGAAGACGAGAGTTGATGCTTAACAGCCAAGCAAATGTGTTTGAATTCTATTTGAACTTGGAGAGTTGGAATATTGTGTTATTCTAGAAAGAATGTACGAGGGATTTTTATGTGTGTAAATAAATACATGTTTTTTTTTAAATGTTAGTCATTCTGGTCTTTTAGACGTTGGTACAGTGAAATGGTAATTAATAACACTGTTATGTAATGCATATTATACCCCTCTCCTGTGAAAACCTTCTCTATCCCTATACATTTGCATTAGTTGTGACAGGAACTGTCGTGGATGTGTTGCAGAACCTTTGATTTTAGTATGTTGTAAGGGTTGTACATTGATAGAGCTGTGCAATGGAGTGGGGAAGGGAAATGCACTCTGAGCCTGAATCCTTTTTTAGAATCTATGTAGCAAGAGCATAATATCAGTACAGAAAAAGACAAGATGCCCTCTGGGTTCCATTTCAGTAGTTGGGAGCTTCCCTGTAAAATAGGAAGGGGGGGGCACCTTATATATCCAATGAGGGTCTATAGTTATTGATTCAATCACTGGGTCTTTTTCCAAAATGCTGGTGTCCATTTATTAGCATGAGGTCCTTAGGCAAAGTGTTCCATAGGATGGTTACCTTAACACAGAAGGTACAGTCTCCCTTCTGAACATTCCAGAAGGGATGCATTTCAAACAGCAGTGATTCAACAATCATAATCAGCCATCATGTGTGTGCCAAAGGAAACCAAGAACCACAGTGGAGGCAGGTTCTTCACAGTATTAGGCAACAGCCATGCCACACTCAGTAGCATTGTAGAAGCACCTTGTTCTATCAGAAGCACCTTCAATTGCAGAAGAGATTTCACCACCTACATGTCCTCCCTCATGGCAGATAACAACATCCTGCATGTTTTGTCTGGTACCTAATAAGGGAACTGTTCTGACTGAAACATTTCCCACGTTCAGTGCATTTATGAGGGTTTTCACCTGTATGTGTTCTCTGGTGGCGAATAAGATATCTCTTCTGAGCAAACCCTTTCCCACATTCACTGCACTCAAGTGGTTTCCCATCTGTTTGTGTTCTCTGGTGGCTAAAGCTCACCCTTTGTAACAAACCCTTTCCCACATTCAATGCACTCATAAGGTTTCTCACCTGTATGTGTTCTCTGGTGATTAATAAGGCATTGCTTCCGAGCAAAACCTTTCCCACATTCAGTGCACTCATAAGGTTTCTCACCTGTATGTGTTCTCTGGTGGCGAATAAGCTGTTCCTTCTGAGCAAACCCTTTCCCACATTCAGTGCACTCATGTGGTTTCTCACCTGTATGTGTTCTCTGGTGGATAGTAAGGTGTCTTTTTGTAACAAATCCTTTCCCACATTCAGTGCACTCATAAGGTTTCTCACCTGTATGTGTTCTCTGGTGATTAATAAGGCATTGCTTCTGAGCAAACCCTTTCCCACATTCACTGCACTCATGTGGTTTCACACCTGTATGTGTTCTCTGGTGGATAGTAAGCTCTCTCTTTGTAACAAATCCTTTCCCACATGCAATGCACCCATAAGGTTTCTCACCTGTATGTGTTCTCTGGTGGATAATAAGGCGTTGCTTCAGAGCAAAACCTTTCCCACATTCAGTGCACTCATGAGGTTTCTCACCTGTATGTGTTCTCTGGTGTCTAATGAGAGATTCCTTCTTAGCAAAACCTTTGCCACATTCAGTGCACTCATAAGGTTTCTCACCTGTATGTGTTCTCTGGTGGCGAATAAGCTGTTCCTTCTGAGCAAACCCTTTCCCACATTCAGTGCACTCATGTGGTTTCTCACCTGTATGTGTTCTATGGTGGATAGTAAGGTGTCTCTTTGTAACAAACCCTTTCCCACATTCAGTGCACTCATGAGGTTTCTCACCGGTATGTGTTCTTATCTGGTGGAAAGTAAGCTCTCGCTTTCTAGCAAACCCTTTTCCACATTCAATGCACTCATAAGGTTTCCCACCTGTATGGTTTCTCTGGTGGCTAATCAGATAATCCTTCTGAGCAAACCCTTTCCCACATTCACTGCACTCGAGAGCTTTCCACCTGTATGTGTTCTCTGATGGTGAATAAGAGATCCCTTCTGAGCAAACCCTTTCCCACATGCAATGCACCCATAAGGTTTCTCACCTGTATGTGTTCTGTGGTGGTTAATAAGGTCTTGCTTCCACGTAAAATCTTTTCCACATTCACTGCACTGATGAGGTTTCTCGCCCGTATGTGTTCTCTGGTGGCTAATCAGATGTCTCTTCTGAGCAAACCCTTTCCCACATTCACTGCAGACATGTGGTTTCTCACCGTTATGCATTTGATGGTGGCAGATAAGTGTATCATGCAAATGGACGCTAGTCTCAAATTCAGTGCACTGATAAGGTTTTTCACCCATGTCTTCATGAGGGCAATAAGTATGTTCTTAAGATGGCAATTGCTCCAACATTCTGTGCATGTGCAAAGTTTATTTGTTTTGTCAGGTGCCAATAAGAGGACCTTTTTCACTGAACCGTTTCCCTCATTCAGAGCACAAATGAGAAATGATTTTCTTACAGCACATAACACATTGTCATTTTCCGTGCTAGATATCCCTCTCCCCCAGGATTAACAGACTGAACAAGCTTCGTTACTGGATGTTACCAGGAAGATGTTGCATGGACGGAAGCCATCATGTTCATGTATCCAACAAGCTTCTCAATCTGAGCACCTGAATGCTCTGAAAAGACAACTGGACCCCAAACTTGCACTTGTCTAAGATGCTTGGAAATTGCATATTCTAACAATGAAGATTTTCACTGCGTTGGCTCATAGAATCTAAAAATCACTGTTGTTGCATTTCTGGGGGCATCAGTCACCTATTAACATAAAAGGAGATGCACATTATTAGTTTCAACACGTTCACAATCGCAGGCATCACATGTAATAAGGTGACTACTCGTTAGCAGTGATGTGAGCTCACAGAGTTACTTATACGACTTTGAAGTGCCATCTTTTGGGGAAAGGCGCCCTACTGGGTGGCAGAGAAGTGGTGCTCCATTGAGAACATTTAATGGGACAGAGGTAACATGCAGCAGGAATAGTGTGATTAATTTTTATTTAGAACATTTTAGCATTCAAACCATTAGAAAACAAAATACAGCTCGATGAATAAACCTTTTAAATGGATAGTTTAATCATCAGGAACATGTATATATGTTCTATCATTTTATTTGTTCAGCAATTATTGCATGGAATCTCCCAATTTCCATATACAAATGATAAAGGCAGGCGTTTGACACTAAGTCAGCAGCAGCTTGTCACCAATCGGCCATGTGTCCGACCAGTCTATTATGTAATCACTGATGACTCCATTACATTTGGGCAAATGTGTATTGGCCCAAACATGAATAATATAACCAACAGCACCATTGAGGAAATAAAGAATGCATTGTGAATTAAAGGAAAAGCGCCAATCTCTTCCCACCGTGAGAATGGCACAGGCCACGCTGGCACTACATTCAAACATCGACTTTAAACCTAGATAAACTCCAAACCCATCCCTCTAACCCAGGAGTGACAGAAAGAACACGCTTGTGTCAGAGACCAATAGAATCACATTTCTGGCAATGAGGTAAAGTGTATGAGAGACTCCCCGAACTCCCCAAAACACCCCAGTTGCCCTCCTAATTATTTATACAAATGCCTCATTGCTAGGTACTAAATGTAATCCGCCAGATGGGTTCCACTTCTGTTTCCCTGTTCAAAATACCACTGTGTAGATTTCATGAGGGGGTACATACTCTGTTTTATTGTTAGGGAGTGGGTGTAAATGGGTCGGTTACTTATCAGACTCCCATAACCCGAGCTAGACCCTTTTTTGTGGATTCTGGTAATTGCCCCCTAGGTTGAATCTCAGCATGCCCCTGTACCCTCTGTGCTGCGACCAAGAACTGCTTTCATCCCATCCCTAGCAACCAATGGGGATGTTGCCCGATCACTGCCAATATCCACAAATTGATTTCAACCATTTAGTGATTGCACACATGATTCCTGTTGATTTACGGTGGAGATTCTACTCACCCTACTCCAGGGAAACCCCTAGATTCGTTATCTGAACAGGCGAGAATCCCATTGCCAGCATCTGTTGCAACCCATATGGCATCGACCATGGAATAAGACTTATGTACGTGTGAAAAGTATGCATAGTTCGTCACACCAGGATGCGCAAGACACCAACCCACCTGCCAGTCTTACCTTAGTAAATTTATTGTGCGTCTAGTGTAGGTAGCTATCACAACAGTATATGCAGGAACCTTTGAGTGTTCCAGTATGGAGGACAAACACTAGGTTGATGTGAGCCAATACAATCATTGTGAGTGCTCCATGTTCCGAGTGGATAAACCCTGGAAGGCCCCCATCTGTTCTCAGGTGTGTCTTCTGTGCAGCCACAACCTTAGGCTGTGTGTGCTAAAGCAGCCTCCACTTTCGCCATCTTCTTAAAATGTGGCTATTCTAGGCCTTCCTGTGGCTCCAGTCTGTTCCTCTTTGCGCCATGATGCCTCCTGGTGACCGTGCGCGTTATAAATATTGTTAACATAACAGAACTTTTATAGGATGTCAAGGCCCACAATATTTAACTATCTTGGCCTTACCATATCCCTGTGTGGAACGTATCAAACTCAAGTCCCCTTTGAATCCAATTTCGGTGATTTATCTGGCCACAATGTACTATAATGAGCGATTGCAATAAAAAAGCCCTGCTGTACCTCAACACCCTCCATCCTTGTCTCTACATGTGCGCTTCTGAACTCGCTGAGTGAAAATGAATTAAAAACACCATCATTGAGGTTCTTCACTAGGAAGTAGAATGAGCCAGAGTCCTGTCCTTGACCCAGTACCCCTCCCAACAGAGCCAAGTCCATTGGTTCATTCAAGAGGCACTTACATCTTTGCCATTATCTTCCTCTACCAAAAATGTAATGCACATGTTTTCCCAGATCCTTGCATTGTTCCACAAATTGGTGACATACTCTCAGCTGGACTGTCAGGATCCGACGGCTGAATATTCTCCCGCAATGTAATTCTAGCCCGAGTAAAAGCTGTGGATGGGCCAGGCCCTTTGCCTCCCTGCACCATTAACTCGCATCAGCCTGCTGTGATACTGTGAATGACTTTGCCTGCCAGTGCTTGGTCTAATAAACCACACCTTGCTGCCTTTATCCATGCCCACCTCTCTGTACTCTAGTGCCTGGCTACCATTGTCAATACGGCCCTTTCCTTGGAGGGATGCCCAGCGGACCATACCACCATACCACCATGGTAGGCCAGAACCTGCAGGAGGCCTGAGCAACCGATTGGTGGGAGGAGGACTCTGGGAAGCCTAGATATGGATTGCTCCTCCTCAGCCTCGCAGGTGTATTGTGCAGTTGCCTTCCACACACCCTCTTCCTGCGCTATATGCGTGAGGAACAAGGCATACTCTTCTCCAGTCCAGATGATCCACGTCCACTTACCCTTCCGACATTCATCTTCTGGCTAGTGTTGGATGGGGATCTACATGATTACTGCACATCGGGAAATTGCGAGATCATACAGATCACTTTTCACCATTCAGCTTTCCCCGTCACTTACCTTTTTGAGCGAGGCACACAGAAATGTGCCGCTGACTCTCCTGGACCCCTGCAGCGTCAGTTCCCTCCCACTAACGTAGGTCGGAGCTGGTGCTACAGGGTGCTTTCATTTCTTTCTTTAATGTACCCTGCTTCATATGTCATGGCAGCGGGGGAGGGGGGACATCGCCATAACCCCTGCTCCCCCTCCATGTTTGCCATTACAATGGGAATGCTGATACTTTTTTTATTTTACAGGAGCCAGGCTTTGTGCAATTCATACTACACTTAAAAGATATTAGACATGTCCCCAATTAGAAATAAATATTTATAGGACTGGATGTGGACTAGCAGGTGTGCAGGTTGGTGGTAACAAGGGTAGGGGGTGCACTCAGCGGAGACCCGAACTGGGGCAGCACCTCTAAGGACAAGGGTGAAAGCTTCAGAGTCCAATAGGGTGCTACACCAGGGCGACATGCCCTGCATTTGAGTACCACGCTGTGGGATATACCCCCACACTGTGGGTCTGGGTGTGAGTGGGTTCCCTGCAAACCTGATGACTACAGCTACCAGAGGTCCTTGCAGCAGGATCCTCACTGAATGACAACACCGGCACTGGCTGTGAGCTGCAAGCAAAGACCTCCTCCTACCAATCTCAGTGCTCGGGGAGGCAAACACCAGTGGCTGAGTAGGGGTGTATATTGGTCGGATCTGGCTCAGTCAGCGACATAGCTGCAAGCATTAGCACTTTACTGTTGATAATTGTTTGTTATGCATTCTTGCATTTCATCTCTGATTGCTGCTATCTGCATATGCACTATAGACCCTGCTGTTTACAGACTCCGTGACATGCATGGCTCCATCAGGCAGTGCTGTGAACCTTGGATGCATTTTATATTTTACTGCCTGTTTTACTTTGGTATAGACAGGCAGATTCTTAGACATGTCAGGTGCTTTTTATCCCGGACTGCAAGGGGCTACAGCTCTGAAAAACAAATAAAGGTAAGAGTCCTATGGGAAGGCTGATCGCTTTAAATAAGTAGTGTGACAAGGAAGAGTTAGACTATGAGTAATGATGACTGACACTAAGTAATCAGAGTATAAGTGCAAGAATTGCAATAAAAGACCCGGGGGCTAGACCTTACAAATGACTTCTGGCCAAACCACTGTGTATGTTGGCATTTGAACACTGCTAAAAGTGAAATATACCCAATTTCTGCCTTAAATGGTTTCAAGAGATACTCTTTTACCCCAGCCTACCCCAGGCCCGTCACATGCCTTTGTGACACACTGGTGAAGACCATTCACAGGGCCCCCGCAGTGTTTCTGTATCGTGTCTGGTCTGACAGACTGTGTAGGAAACTGAGTGATAGGGTATTGAAGTGGCTAATGCACCTTTCACAGACCCCGAACAGTGTATATGTTTCAGGTCTGACTGACCATGTAGGAAACAGAGTCATATATTATGTTGACCTCTACTGCACCTTTCACAGGGTGTACCCTGTACTCAATTGTCACTGTTTGATGCCTCTGCTTTGTGTCCTTGTTCCTATCCCCTCCTCTCCTCTCCTCTCATTCAGAGATTCCAACATGTTTCCACTTAGTACGGACACTATGGGCTCTACTCTAATACTCAATAAGTATTACAGGCCTCAGAATTAACATTGGAGAAGCAGGAGCTAAAAGCAGCTCCTGGGTATCCAGCATTCACCAGTGACCAGGAGCTATCACTGGAGAAGCAGGAGCTAAAAGCAGCTCCTGGGTATCCAGCATTCACCAGTGACCAGGAGCAAACACTGGAGAAGCAGGAGCTAAAAGCAGCTCCTGGGTATCCAGCATTGACCAGTGACCAGGAGCTATCACTGGAGAAGCAGGAGCTAAAAGCAGCTCCTGGGTATCCAGCATTCACCAGTGACCAGGAGCTATCACTGGAGAAGCAGGAGCTAAAAGCATTTCCTGGGTATCCAGCATTGACAGGTGACCAGGAGCTATCACTGGAGAAGCAGGAGCTAAAAGCAGCTCCTGGGTATCCAGCATTCACCAGTGACCAGGAGCTATCACTGGAGAAGCAGGAGCTATCACTGGAAAAGCAGGAGCTAAAAGCAGCTCCCGGGTATCCAGCATTCACCAGGGACCGGGAGCTATCACTGGAGAAGCGGGAGCTAAAAGCAGCTCCTGGGTATCCAGCATTGACCAGTGACCAGGAGCTATCACTGGAGAATCATGAGAGAAACGCAGCTCCTGGGTATCCAGCATTAACCAGTGACCAGGAGCTATCACTGGAGAAGCAGGAGCTAAAAGCAGCTCCTGGGTATCCAGCATTGACCAGTGACCAGGAACTATCACTGGAGAAGCAGGAGCTAAAAGCAGCTCCTGGGTATCCAGCATTGACCAGTGACCAGGAGCTATCACTGGAGAAGCAGGAGCTAAAAGCAGCTCCTGGGTATCCAGCATTGACCAGTGACCAGGAGCTACCACTGGGCAACAAGGAGCTAGTGACGATCGTTCTGCAAATGTAGCTTCCACAAAAGATGGAAACATATCAGTTTATCTATTATTTATGACCCCTTATGCCTTAAATGGCATATACATGTCATAATGTTTATTTATAGATTGTCCCAAATTCACATAGGTGTGCTTGTTTGGCACTACTTGGTCTGGGAGTCAAATGTAGCTCCTGGCGACTGTTGGGTGTCAAGCTAGCCAGACTCGTCTATGCTACAAGCAGGAACTAAATAGCTCCCAGCTCCCCTGAATTTCCCGCCCTGTATTATATGTTTCATCATATTTTGGCCCAATTTTCTGATGCTTATTTATTTAAATATAACATTAGGTTTTCTAACACCACTTACACTTGTATTTTGTTAAAAATGTAGGTTGTGTTAGGCCTCTACAAATTTAAAACAGTTATTGCATTTACCTACTGAGTACAGTATTATCACTTTATTTATTTGCTCGTCTTCACCTACAGACATGTTTGTTTTAAGAACTATTAAATTATTCCTAAAGAAGTACAAGTTTTGTGATCTAATAAATTGTTAACCAGGTTTTATGCAGTTCTAAAAATCCAAAGTGAATGGTGATTTACATTGTTGTTATTGGTATGTTTGAAGAGGAAAATGTATGTTGGTGAGGAAGAAACTGGTCACATTATGCACAGGTTACTCATTTTGAATCAAAGTTCATGTGACTTAATGTCCTGTGATGTCATGGCCTGTCATTTCATCCGGTCAAGTTGATGTGGCATCATTTTCCATGATGTCATCATTATGCTAATTACTATTTTTGAAACGTTAAGATTCCTATAGATTGTTGGTCACAGAATGTTCGCATGTATGCTTTGGGACGACTGTCTGCTGGACGCGTTTTGGGCAGACTGTGTTGTGCGTATGGGTATATTATGCACACCATTGCCAACTTTCTACAGACTACTAGTGCGCCACACGTGCGCTGACCATTTTGGAAGACACTGCCTATTTATAGGGTACAGCAGGTGGGATGTTTATCTGCATAGCTATCTGCAGGACGTGGGTGGACGCCACGAGCAAATTAACGTTCCTTCGCATATACTGTGTAGTGGTGATATCACCAGGACACAGAGGAACAGATACACATGAGTGGACTTGCAGTACACACAAACGTCCGCTCCCACATGCATTGATAGGTGGTGGACAACATGCGGACATGCGGAGCCTGCTGGTGTTGTACGGTTCCCTCCCTGTCATTGTGGATAATCCAAAGGACACCTACCTTTTTCTTAATTGTGAGCATTGCAACGAGGACTGTGTGCCGCTGAGTGAGAACGCCATTTCAGGAAAAAAAAGCACACCTCCCAAACACTTAGCAACATTTTCATTATTAACGTTCACTTGTGCACATTCCTACAAGCCATTAGGCAAGGAAAGGGGTAGCACAAGTGGATACTTACTGTGGGGCAATGCAGATTTGCAGAACTTGGTTGTTAGGAAAGCAAGAGATTGCTGTGTCACCGTAACATCTCCCATGACACGATCTTTGAGGGGATGGCGGCCTCCGACATGGGAAAGGACTACACGTGCATGTGTGCCATTTTGTCCAAAACATATCCTTGTACGCAACCTTTAAGGCGGCACAATTGTTCCCCAATTTCTGCACTTTGACTTCCAGCCTGTCCATTTTGGTATTTACAGAGTTTCTTTCCTTTGTTATGCGCACATGCTGTTGTGGAAGGGTTGCGGCTTGCACTGCCTTGCTTTCCTTTCCAATATGTTTTCTTACCGAAAACAGAATGTGTTTGAGGTACATGCAGGAATTTATTGTATAATTTACGGTACACACTACTGTGCCTACCAATGGGGTTACGATACAAAGTCATTCCGTCATGAGGGACATTTCTTTCCTGCCACGCTAAGGTGCTTGGCATTGCTACGTTACAAAATGACACGTTATACTTATGTACTATTGCATACTACAGCACCTGTGCAATCATTACAGAAAGTTGTTTCCTTAGTACATTGTAGTGATGTTCTGCTCTTAGCACTTGCCAGTCGTTACTCTGGCAGTTAGTTCTTTGTTCCCATATACAGTAGCAGTGCAGTATGATTGGTGAAGGCAGACGTTACTTCTGTTATTCATGCATTCCCTTATGGTGTCCTCCATATGACTTTCTCCTGTTTGCTTTTTAAGAACACAATTTGCAAACCTACTCTATTTTCCCTTCCCATTCTTCGACATGGTGCTCTTTGTATATATTTTTTGCGTTTGGTGATAGGTACCACCATGTAAGAAAGTAGCTGCCTTCCTCAGCAAGATGGACGCCAGCCGATGTACGCAAAGAGACGGATAGTCTGCGACTGCTTTGTGCATTAACATGCTGCCAGCAGTTTCACTATGTTGCACAGTTCTTCTTTACAAACTAAGGGTATCCTGCTAAAAACCAATGAAATTCACTGGCAAAAAACATTGCTAAAGGAACGTTATGGTTAAGTTGCACTAGTAAAAACCTATGCAATTCAATGGACAAGCATTGTTACAGAGACGTTATAGTTACAGGTAAAACCAAAAAACCCCTGCAATTCGCCAGTTATGGTAAGCTATGCAACCATAACTCGCGCCACCACTGTGCACTGCTATGACTCACGCTCATGGCATCAAAGATGACATCACAAGTGCCATTGATGACATCAGTGATGACATACTCTCAATATCAAAGGAAACACAGTAACACTATACGAACATACGTTTGGAGTGCATACTCTATCTAGGTCCGGGATGGATAAGCAATAATTATAAATAAGAGAGCTATAAGTAACACGGAAGTGGCAATAAGTAGCAAACTTTCATAAAAATCAACAGTATTTTATTAAAAGTAAACAATGCAAAAAAATTATTAAATCACTAAATATTCATTTGCACAAGTGCTAATAACAAAAAAAACATATCTAAAAACAATTCTCATAGGAGTACGTCAAAATCAATAAATGATTCTTGTTACAGAAGAAAATGTGTATCAAAGCATTATGTCATTGCATACACTTATCAAATCATTGACATTTGTGATAGTTTCTATCTCTGTTACAATCCAGAGAATTAGGGTCTCAATTAGGGCGATGACATCACATGTGTGGCTACCTCTTTTGTGTGCACTGACATATGCAGGCCAGGTAGTTTTCCGCACTGACACTCAGCAACTACACAGTGAGAAGGTACTCTATTTGTAAAGGCTACTCTTCTCATATGGGCTTGCACTACTTTCCTGATGGTTCAGTGACATCATTTCATATGTATAATAATAATAATAATAATAATTTGGCATTTATATAGCGCTACGAACCCCCAGGTATCTGAGCGCTGCTCATTATTACCCACAGTGTGTGGTACTCAGGGGAAGGAGCAAGGCTGAAACACAGCAATTATTTGTGTGCATGAAGATAATCAGTTAGGCTATGACCACTTCCTAGTAATAGGGCTGCTTTTTTCCTGCCTTCACTTTCCCTGTGTTCTCATATTCGTGTGCATTGTGGTCTGTTTATGGTATGTATGCAGTAGTACAAATATGCATACGTACAACATAAGTGTTTGTAGGGCATAAGTCTAACACTGGGTGCATAGATCTTTTTTTGGAAAAAGGAAGTAGGTTGAATAAATACCCTTGTTGGACGGCACAATCTTTACTGCGTCCTTGACTCCTTCGAGAAAGATGAGCTGCTCTTCCATTGTTGTCTTCCTTTGGTGCAGGGGATGGTTTGATGGTTTTTGAAGAAGCTCCACACAACCTCTCGCTACTGTAGATATCACCAGCTTGTCTGTGGTTATTCCCTCCCATGCATGGGTGAAGAGTGAAATCCGCCCACCTACTGGGGAGGCATGGGAGGGGACCTGTAGCGGGCTGTCATTGCTTAGGTGGTGTTCCTCCATCTCTAGTTGTGGAGGATCTCCTGGCCGCAGGAACTTGCCCGGCCTCTCTGGTTACCCTGTGACACCTGTTCTTGGTTGTAATTCCAGGAAGAATTTTGGTTTTGTCCGTACCTGGAGCCTCTATTGGAACTTTGGCCACGAAAGTGGGGAAAATTGTTCCTGCCTCTTTGGCCAGAAGGTTTATCAGTTAGTTACCCGAGGAACTTGAGGGGATCGTATTCTTCCTTTGCGGACTTTAGGACGTCCTCCACTGCTTTGCCAAATAAGACTGTTGGTTCCACTGGCATGTTAAGTAACGGCGCCTGGGTCTCTAGCTTAAAGCCAGGCTGGCAAAGCCATGCGTGGCACTTGATTATGGTCCCTTCATCGATTATTCGGCCTGCATTATCTGCAGCGTCAAGGTTATTCTTGAGGACGAGACTGGCAGTAGCTTTGCTAATGGTTCGGGAGCCGAAGCTATTAAGGTAGCCATTTCATCCCACTTATGGCAATCAGAACTTGCCAACAGTGTAGAATTATTAACAATTATCGCCAGGAACGCTGCCTAAGACGCTACCTTCCTTCCCATGGTTAAGAGCTTTTTGCTCTCTTTGTCTAGGGGTGCCTCCAAACAGGCTAGTGGTGTCCCTGCCCTTTTACAGGTGGTTGTGACCAAGAGGGAATCAGGCTTAAGCTGGCCCCTGATATAAAGCATCTCAGACAGCGGGTCAGCACAGCTCCAGGGCTTCACTGGGCACTTTGCGGTCCAAGACAGTGCTGCTGTTAGCTTCTCTTCACGTATTCTTCATCGGATGTTGCCCTTCAGTCGCCGACCCAGCCTCTAGTTCCAAAAAACCTTGCATTTTAAGCAAGCTCCCATTCATTCACGCACCTGGGCTGTCAATCACCCAGCAGGACACCCAGCCTGCCGGCCAGCCAATCATACCTGGTTTCAATCAGGCACATCTAGAGACAAAGGACAGGGAAGTTTCAGGACACACTCACTTCCTGCTTTCCAGACACACTGGAGCCTGGGCAAGCTTCAGGGCTTAAGCCCGCCAAAGGCAAAAGGCAAACAGGACTCAAACCTGATTCAAACAGAGTAAAAGCCCAGTAGGAACTAACTGACAAGAAATGCCGAAAAAATAAGACAGGCCACTTTGGGAAAATGGTCACCCTTGGGTGCTGTACTGCAGCTGAGAAATGTAAAAAAAGAAAGCACTGCCACCAGCCATTCAAGTTAGTTAGTTAACAAAATGCTACATGAGAAGGGGGATAAAGAGTTACTAGGTAACCCCCACAACACTCTACATAGGGTGGTGTGTGCTGGACCCACAAAAGAAAAGATAAGTCAGGCAGGAGTCATCTTACTATTCTTGGGAACACTTCACCCAACAAAATGTATTTAAACATTAAGAGAAGTCCAAAGGACTTCCCAGTGGCACTGAACAAGAGGTGCTGAGCATCACAATGCAAGCCCCGAGTCCAGCAAAAGAGCAAGGGGTCTCTGAGGTGAAAAGGAATTAGCACGGAAATAAACATTCTCCCTAACACTCCACCCCCCCTTTCCTCTTTTACCCTTGTCACACCCTAAGTAGTCACCAGAGTTGGCCACTCCATGAAGGTCTCTTCCAAACATGTTTCCCCTTGCTCATCCAGAGCAAAGGACAACATTAGCTCTCTTGCCCCTGCACTCGCTGATCTCTGATACCACTCCTCTGCTACTGGTTCTTTCCCCTCCTCACTCAAACACTCCCTTGTGCGCCCCCTCCATAAAAAACCATCAGCAGAACCGTCCTGTCCAGTCAACTACCACCCTAACTCCATCACCACCTTCCTGGGGAAACTACTGGAGAAGTTAGCCCTGCCCTGCCCCAACTCAACTCTCCACGGCTATCAATCTGGATTCGGAGCATTTCAGAGGCACAGAAACTGCTCTCTGAACACCCGTGAAGGACTGCTCGCATCCCGGGATTCCAACTCCCCAGCTGTCCTCATCCTTCTTGATCTCTGCCTTTGACACTGTCAACCACGGCATCCTCGTACAAAGGCTCCACGACACCCTTGGTATCTCAGATCGGCACTGGACTGGCTGACCACCCTCCCAACTATTGGCTCCTACCAAGTCATCTTGGGCACCTTCTCCTCTCCTACTTCCTTCTCGATCTGTGGTATCTCCCAGGGCTCTATCCTCTTGCCTTGGCTCTTTAACATCTACCTTACTCAGCTGGCACACCTTATGTCCTCCTTCTCCCTCAACTTCCAGTGTTATGTAGACACACAACTCTTCTTCAACTTCCTGCTGACACCCTTGCACCTTCCATCATCCCTGACTGCCCATCTGCCATCCAAGCCTGGTGCCCTTCCAATGATCTTTTCCTCAATGGCAGCAAAATGGAGATCCTTCCCATTAGGACACCTGCTCCCGACTTCTTCCCTTCACTCTGGCCTTCCTCCATGAGCTCTCACGCTCACTCCGGACATTGCCGAGAAGTCCCACTTTCAGCTCTACATTCTCAAAGGAATCCTATCATGTGGTCATCTGTGCTCTTGACCTTTCATGGAACTGCCACACATATCCTCTCAGCTTTGCTATTGTTCCCTCAGATCTCTGTGACCTTTATTATTGGTGCTCCCTGATGTCTGATATTACGCCCTCTTCTGCCTCCATGAATTGTGCAGGGTGGCACGAATCATGGGATGATGTCACTTCTCCCCAGAGGGGAGCACTTCCCTCTAGGGCTAGGGAGGTGAGGCTGCTAACAGGTATTCCCCCTAGGGGTGGTAAAATGTGGGAGGACCTCACAGGGAAGAGACATCCCTCTGGGGCTAGGGAGGTGAGGCTGCTAACAGGTATTCCCCCTAGGGGTGGTAAAATTCGGGAGGACCTCACAGGGAAGAGACATCCCTCTGGGGCTAGGATGGTGAGGCTGCTAACAGGTATTCCCCCTAGGGGTGGTAAAATGTGGGAGGACCTCACAGGGAAGAGACATCCCTCTGGGGCTAGGGAGGTCAGGCTGCTAACAGATATTCCCCCTAGGGGTGGTAAAATGCGGGAGGACCTCACAGGGAAGAGACATCCCTCTGGGGCTAGGGAGGTCAGGCTGCTAACAGATATTCCCCCTAGGGGTGGTAAAATGCGGGAGGACCACACAGGGAGAGACTCCCCTCTTGGGGAGAGGGACTCCCGTTACGTAGTGGAAGCCCCTTACCCTTTGAGACCCTAAAATCTCTACAACCTATATCTACCATCATGTATTGCAATGGTCCTACTTGTACTCCTGTAAACTTTGAGAAAGCCAAGGTGACAAACATCCAGGGTCGCTCTCAAGCACTTTTCCAAAGTACTGAGATGAGGAGGGCCTGAGGAGGTGTAAAGATCACACCATGAAAAGCAAGAAAACACTGACAGTCCGCCTGGTAGGACCCAGCCACACAGTATAAAAAGAGACAAAGAACTAGAATCAGGGAGAGACCGGCATGAACGCTGGAAACCCTGGAAAGTTCTAACCTGGATGCAGGGAAGTGATCTGCAGCAGCAAGTCCTCGTTGGAGAGGACTTTGTAGGCCAGTTGGCAGAAGACTCAGAGGAAGGGAGAAGAGATGAATTTGAAGATGGTTATCAGGGAGTGACCTCAGCGAGGTGGACCGAAGGTCCAGCAACAACGTGGAGACTGACAGACCATGTACTCTGCAGGGATTTGGTTGATTGTTTGTGGTAAACTGACCGCAATATAATTGCTCGGGCCAACATTTGAAACTTACATATTAAAGAAGGGAATAACACAAACTATCGACGCAAATCCTACAATGATGAAAGTCACTTTATATTAGATAAAATGCAGCTGATAAATAGAGTACACCACCCGGATCCGGCCTTCCCTACTTACCTGCATGCTCGCCTCTGCTTCCCCTGCAACCCTCCATCCCTTTATGATATGATATGATATGGCATTTATAACGAGCCTATACACAAGTGTTTCAAGGCGCGACGAGGAAAATGGGGGGAACAAAGGGAGGACAGACAACGATCCTACTAGGCCAGGTGTCATTCAGATCGTGCAAGTGCATGGGAAGGGGGTGTTAGGCAGAAACCTGTGCAGTTCCCTTTGGGACCACCGCAAAAGGCTTAAGACTACAGGTGTTGGCAGTAAACCCACTCGGTAGCAGTCTGTACCACACAGATTCACTTGGTAGCTGTGGCTGAGCAGTCAGACTTCCCTCAAGAAGAGTTAGGCAGAATACAGAGCAAACACAATAGGTACCGAGACACAGTAATACAAGCAAACACTGACCAGAGCTTTGGTGTTAAAGATATAGAATTATTTATTTAAAAACACACTTGTAAAACACACTAGCACTAAATTGGTAAGTAATATTCAAAACACAATCACTATTACTATATGTACATCCCTGATTACTTGTTGGACAAGTCTTAGTTAACACCTCTTATTTCCAGACCGAGGTGAGCGCTTAACGTTAGATGGCACTCCAACAAGTTACTTAAAAAGGGAGGGAAAAGGCAGAATTATGAAGCACACAACACAGAACACTTTTGACAGAACCACAACAAGTATTAGGAAGGCAAAGTCTACTGGGGAGCAAGGAAGTTCAGTTGCCAGGCCCACTCTTAGAGAGCAACAGGCGAGAGATGCCCAAGATCCCACAGTTGCACAAAAGTCTTCAAAGTCTTTGGAGATAGTTCAAAAGGTTTTAGGATAAGTTCAGAAAAGTTAGAGAACAGGTCCCAGGCTATCCCAGGTTAGAGAGTCAAGGCTTTACTGTCACCCCAAGCACTCTGTGGCAAGGGAAGCCAGGTGGGACACGGTACCTGAAATGGAGAGAACGCTCCAGCGGGGGCAGTTGTTCCTGGCAGCGGGTGCAAGTCAGTGTTTTGTCCAGAGAAAGAGGAGGTCTCGACGTGGAGGAAAGATGAAGGTCATTGCACTGCCAGGGAAGAAACCAGCCGCGGAGTTCTCCGGTTAAAAGGTACGACCCTTTAATTCGCGGTTGTGGTAAACTGTGGTGTTCCGGTTGCCGGGGTGCTTGGCACAGGCAAGGCGACCACGAGATGATCCGGGAAGGTGAATAAAGGAAGGCAGACTGGTTATCCCCACCAGTCGAAGGAAGAAGACTCTCCGGACTGGAGATCTCCTCTGTCGATGGGAAGTGGTGAGACGGTTCCGCAGGGCTCCACCGGTGGTGTCGTCTTGGCAGGTCGGCTCAGCTTGTTCCTCTTCGGCTTCTTAGGTCCTGTGGCGACTTCTAAAGTTCCAGTCCCCAAAGCCCTGCTTTTATGCAGCAAACCCCGATTCATCAGCCCTAGCTGTCATTCAAACATGCTAAGTGGTGAGCCGGGGGGCTCACCACTGGGCCAATCATAAAAGAGTGCGACTTGAGTTGCCAAGGCAACTCAGTCCAGGGTGCCTAAACCCCCCTCCCACACATCCTGTAGACCCAGATATAGTGGCACCACTTTGGAGGGCTTCTGTGCAGAAGCCCGCCAAAAGTGGAACAAAGGCTCGACTTGGGTTCAGGGTTACTGAAGCGAACACAGACGCCATTTTGGCACCGAGTTCTGGCAAAAAATCCCAACCGGTGAATTAATATTAAATAAATAAACCGGCGGTATCTTTAACATTGCACCAAAAAGTGGTGCATTTAAAATCAATGGGAAAATCCCATTGGGAAATATTCCTGTGGAATATTTCCGTGGTAGCCACTGCCACCAGCCAGAAACTTGACAATGGGGGACGGGACAGTGCCCACTCGACAAACAGACCCAGGGGCAATCTAATTGCCCCTACCAGTACTTCCACAATATGATGGTTTGTACTAGTTCTGGTCACAATTTAAGACTAGTAAAGTCAATGGTGACTTTACATGACCTGGGAGACAGTAGTCAGTCCCAGGGTATGGAGTCTATGTTTGGGGGTCACTATGACACCCCTGTGTTAATGCACTGAGGGTGCTGTGTAACACATATACCAAAAATACATGAGGCCCTATGGAGTAAAAGACCCCATAGCCCATTAAACACATTGCAAAGTCAAAGGAACACCTCAAATCATGTCTAAGAGGGGGAGTAAAAGAGTCTCACTCTTAGCAGGAGAAAAAATAAACCCCAACAAATCCAGCAAAGCTGCTGGGGGACTCACTAGGTTGGGGAAATTAGCCTTTACAGAGAATTCTCCCTAACAGGGGGAGAAAGGAAAGGTGCATGGGAAGGGGGGGGGGAAATGTGAACAGGGGGAGGGGGGAAGGGAAAGTGCAGTACATGGGGGGTGGAATAATAAGACACATTAATCAGCCAGCTAGTGGCCAGTGCAAGGAAGTGCAGACGTAAGTGCTGGTAGGGGGACTGAAGGGACACAGAAAAGCAGTCCCCAAGTGCAGTGGTTGCCAGGGAGGCAGTGCAGGTGGGTAATTGACAGGGCCTGGGCCAGAGATCAGAAGGGTGGCCATGTAACCAGTGCAATTTCAGTCAGGAATTCAGCAAGGAAGGGGAGGAGAGAAAGCAAAGAGGAAGGTTTTGAGGTGTTTCCGGAACCAGAGATGGTAATTCATTAGGTCCCCCGCTTCCAATGTTATGGTAGCAGAGGATATCCTGCATCCCAAAAATACCGACCATGGGGAGCTTAGGACTCCCCCGCATCCCCCGCTCTCCATGTTCAGTATTTTGAAAAGTATGGGGTAAAGAGCACAGAAGGTCAATTCACACATGTAACAAGTGATCAAATGATTTATTCGCTCAAAAATGTTTAAACAAATTGGCCAATTCCCCCTGCAGAGTCAGCACAGAGCAGAGAAGGAGCAGAGGCAGCGACTGAAAGCTGAAACCACATCAGAGACCCCAGGAAGAACCAGTGATGTGGACGCTCCATAAAAGAGGTAACAGGGGCCACGGTAGACCCAGTAGGTGCTAAGGTGACTTTAAAAACATTGAAGAAAGCATTATAAATCTGCCTCGTCCCAGTTACCCCATCAAAACTACTGGCTTTAAAGATATTGAGGAGAGCATAGGGAGTAATCTCCCTCGTCTCAGTTGCCCCCTCAAGACTACTGGCTATAAAGACATTGAGGAGAGCATAGGGAGTAATCTCCCTCGTCCCAGTTGCCCCCTCAAAACTACTAGCATTAAAGACAATGAGGAGCGTGCCGTGAGTATTCTCTCTCATCCCAGTATCCCCATCCACGCTACTGGCAAGGATTGAAGAGTACATTTGGAGTATTCTCCCTCGTCACAGTATCCCCATCCACGCTACTGGCATTAAAGGATTGAAGAGTACATTGGGAGTATTCTCCCTCGTCACAGTATCCCCATCCACGCTACTGGCATTAAAGGATTGAAGAGTACATTGGGAGTAGTCTCCCTCGTCACAGTAGCTCCATCCATGCTACTGGCATTAAAGGATTGAAGAGTACATTGGGAGTAGTCTCCCTCGTCACAGTAGCTCCATCCACGCTACTGGCATTAAAGGATTGAAGAGTACATTGGGAGTAGTCTCCCTCGTCACAGTAGCTCCATCCACACTTCTGGCATTAAAGAATTGAAGAGTACATTGGGAGTAGTCTCCCTCATGACAGTATCCCCATCCACGCTACTGGCATTAAAGGATTGAAGAGTACATTGGGAGTAGTCTCCCTCGTCACAGTATCCCCATCTATGCTACTGGTATTAAAGGATTGAAGAGTACATTGGGAGTAGTCTCCCTCGTCACAGTAGCTCTATCAAAGCTGCCGACTGTGAGAAGTAGAGCAGGAGTCATCTGCCTCAGAACGATTGCGAAAAACAACAAAAGCCCAAGGCTAAAGACCCCCCGATCCCCTGAGATGGGTGGAGAAGATCAAGTCAGGAGTGGCCTTCCTGATTTCAGTGGATTAACTAAAAGTTGCTGCTGTTGTTGTTTGAAAGACAGTGAACTGTCAAAAGAGAAAGTGATTAAATCTTCTAAGAGGGTTATAAGAAGGGAAGAGAAGTCCAAGTTCACCCTGAGAGATGTTTGGAAAGAGCCACAGGTGCTCCTAAGAAGTGTTGTGTGATCTCAGAGTAAAACTACTTGGACCAGGAGAAGGGAGTCATTCTCCTGGTTGGTAAATCAAACTCTAAAGTAACAGAACAAAGTTCTGAAATAAGAAGGACTAAAAGAAGAAGAATCTGGTTGATTTCAAGTTTGTCAAAAGTGAAATGAATACCGTTATCCTTAGTGGAAATGGTGGTACCAGGAAAAGTGAGTCATTCTCATGGCCCCTCCCTCTTTATGAACTTGAGCGGTTAATATATTCAGCATTTGTATGGTGCCTATAAAGCAAAATGTTTTCCAGGTGCTACTACACAAACAGGGGGAGAGGGGGACACAGGAGAAAAACAACAACGGTCCTACTAGGACTTGTGACATTCGGGTCATGCAAGTGCAGTAACAGGCAGTGCAAGGGGCGAGGCAAATCAGGGAGGGAGGATGGGATACGGGTAGGGGGAGAGGGTGGAAAACCTAAAGTATTGGCAAAGTGCTAAATTAAGATGGCAAGTGCCAGGGAACGAGCGGTTAGAATCAACTTGTGCGAGATGGGGCTGGATAGGCTTGTCTGGCAAGGGTGCCCAAGGGCAAGTGCTGATTATAGAGGGCCTGGGGCAGACTGGTCGAGGGGGGCCAAGGCCCCTGTAAGACTCATAAGGGTGATCAGGAACCAGTCACAGGCACCTGGGGGAATTAGCAAGGAAGGGGGAGAGGGCAGGAGACAGAGAAAAGGAAAGTAATGAGAAGCTTCCGAAACTTAAGATGATCCGACTTAAGTCTGAAGGGCTGGGAGGCCATTCCAGAGAGAGACTCCTGCTGAAGAAAGATCTACCTCCCACTCTCTGCTTGAAGAAACATCTGGTCTGCAGAGAGTTGGAGCTAGAGGACCAAAGGACTCTAGAAGGGAGGTGTTTAGGGAAATAGTTGGATGTAGTGAGGTCCCATGCCCCAGAAAGCCTTGTGGATGATGCAGAGGGTCTTGAATTCGATCCATGCAGCCAATGGAGAGAAATTAGGACTGGAGAGATGTGGTCCCTGGGCTTGAGGCCAAGGATAAGTCTCACAGTCCTATACTGGACTAGTTGAAGAGGGCAAAGGGAGGAAGAAGGTAGATTGAGGAAGAGGCTGTTGCAGTAGTCCAGCCTGGAGAGAACCAGAGCTCTGGAGACATTGAGTTTCTGGGGCAAGGGAGAACGCCTCCCAAGAGGTGAAGCTGAAAGTGGGCCTTCTTGGCAAAGTCAGCAATATGAGGTGAGAAGGAGAGAGAGGAGTCGAAGATGACACCCAGGTTTTTTGCCTCACACAAGGGCAAGGTGAGCCCCCCCACCCCTAGGAGGGCAGCCAGAGAGGAGGAGGAGGGAAGGAAGGGGCAGGATTCCCAATGAGGAAGATCTCAGTCTTACTAGCATTAAGGCAGAGATGATTAGCAGCACACCATGCCTGAAAAGAAGTCAGACAGTCGGGAATGAGAGAGGAAGGAGAGGAGGGAAGCTTAAAAGGAGAGCATAACACTGGAAACGAGGAGAGAAGGTGGAGATCAAGTGGGCGAGAGGGGCAAGGTAAATGTTGAAGCCATGGTGACAGGATAGAGCCTAGAAGCATGCCGCAAATGGAGAGTGAGGTGGAGGAGTCAAAAGGGCCGAGCCGAACCTGGGAGGGCTGGTCAGAAAGGAACTAGGTCAACCAGCCCAATGCCTGGTCCGTGATGCCAAGGGTATCACAGAGCAGATTTATGAGAGTGGCATGATCGACAGTGTCAAAGGCAGAGTACAGTTCGAGGAGGATAAGAACAGAAGGAGAGTTGTAGACGAGGTTTGAGAGCAAATCTTCACGGGTGTTCAGAAGAGCAGTTTGTGCCTCTGGATGCTCTAAAGCCAGACTGGTGGTTGTGGAGACAGCCAACAGATTCATTGTGATTGATTAGTTGGGAGATGACCAACTTCTCCAGGAGTTTGCCCAAGAAGGGGTTAGTGGAGATAGGGCAGCAGTTAGCCAGACAGGAAGGGTCCGCATAACGTTTTTTTAGGAGGGGATGCACAAGGGAGTGCTTGAGAGGTAGTGGGAAGGAGCCAGTGGCAAAGAAGAGGTTGCAGAACTCAGCCAAGGAGGGAGCGAAGGAGGCAATGTTGTCCTTGATAGTTCTAGAGGAGCAGGGAAACACCTGTTTGGAGGGGACTTTCATAGAGCAGACTGTTGTCGAGAACTGTTCTGGTATTATGGGTAAGGACGAGAGTAGGAGGGAAGGAAGGAGGGGGGCCCCAAGGGAGGCCTGAGAGCAGGTGGGGGGAGGGAGGGATGGAGGAAGGGAGGAAGAGGAGAGGGAGGACAGAATGCCCTGAGGCTAAATGTGAAATGGGAGGCTAAAGCCATGCAGAGGGCCTGGGAAGGAGAAGCAGAAGTGGAGACTGCAGTATGATTGGCGAGTTCCTTACAGATTGAAAAGTTCTGCCATGTTGTTGGGGGCACCAGAGACACAGGCTTGGATATGGGCCCACTTCTTGGAGCAGATGCAGAATCTGAATTGCCTTTGGATCAGGCAACAGGCCAGTTCGTCAGAGGATGTATAAGAAGCCAACCACTTCCGCAACTCTGCACTTGCTTTTCAACAAGGCAAGGTCAGAATCATACCAACTATTGCACTTGGAAGCAGGCTTCATGCGGATCCTAATGGCAGGGGCAAGGGTGTCAAGAGTGTTGGCAATGGAGAGGTGAGAGGTGAAGGTTAGCAAGGGCAGAGTCAGTGGGAGAGTTAATAGCAGCTACTGAAACTTGCTTCATCTGTTGATTGACGGTCATGGAGACTGGCAGAGGCTTAGCCAGGGAGTCCAGGACCTCAAGATGAGAGGAGAGCATGGTCAGACCAAGAGAGAGGTGTAGGGAGAGGGTTAGAGAAAGGGACGTCTGTAGGGATGAGCATATCCAGGGTGTGCCTGGCAGAGTGAGTCAAGCGCGATACCAGCCCTGTGGTCCTGTACATGGTGGCGTGACAGAGAGTAGAAGAGTCACAAAGCTTGCAGACAAGGCATTCAAAGGAAGAGTAGGATTGAGTGGGTATGACAGAAGCAGGGACCCAATCAGGGAAAACTCTGCCGTCCGACCAGTTAGGCCTGTGCTTGGAGATGATCTTGTAGCCCTCAGGAAGGAGAGTGTCAAAAGCAGTGACAGAGCTGGTATTGAACCACATCTCAGTGAGAGCGGGGAAGTCAAGGTCAAAGTCTTCAAGGAGTTGACAGAGGTCCGAGGAGTGTTTAACAGCAGAGCAAGAGTTGAGGGTAGCTAAGTGAAGCTGGTTGCCACCTTTGAAAGTCATCCGGGGATGGGTACAGGGAGGTGTTTTAATAAGGCCCCTCTAAAATGCTTGGTTTTACTTGGAACAAGGCTTGATTTTTCTTTGTTGATGCGAAAGCCCAGTTGGTTTCCTGCGTTTGTGGCAAATTGATGGATTCTCTCCTGTTATTAGTCAGTTGTCCAGATATGGGTATAATGTTATGTTTGGGGCACAGATGAGCACCCACCACTGAGATTTACTTGGTGAAGACAAGGCGCCGATGGAATCCCAAAAGGAAGCACATTGAACTGAAAATTATGGTTTGCTACATTGAGCTGCAGATATTTGCAGTGACCTGGAAACATTAAAACAGGAAAGTTTGCATCATGTTGCCATGACAATGCCCTTCTTTTGCAGAGGGATATCTTTGAGGGTAACCATCCTGAATTTCTGGGATTTTACACATTTTCTTGCTGGCTGTTGGTTCAATACTGGCCTTTTGGGTTGTCTATATTGGGTAAAAGGAAACCGTAAGAAAAATAACGCCTATTCGCCAAGTGGTTGGCACTGGCTCTATTGCTTGAGCTCTTATTGGAGCCGTGAGAAAGGATTGTGTGGAGGCAGGTCCAACTAATTCTCTGTCCACGCTTAACACCAACTTGTCTGACATACACCCCGCCCAAGCTTTGCTGTTAACCAGTCCGGGGTACCGACACTTAGTCAGACCCAATCCAGAGACTGAAAGTGACCACAGCATCTGTGACCCTGGGGCCCTCTGCAACTGAATTAAGCAATCCCAGTGAATTTAGGAACCCTAGTGTTGGTGCTTAGCTTAATTGGAACAAGCGGGACAAGCTTGCATAGGAATTTTACTGCACACACCCCACAACATGGCTTAAGGGGTGGATGGTAATTACTCTACCTCTTCCTTGCCTGATCATGGTTGGTGTAGTTCTGGCCAAGAATACTCCACTGGGCTTTAGAGCAGTGGTCTTCAATCTGGTGGGGGGGGGGGGGGTGGGAAGCCACACTCTTTTAAAAAGGGATTAAGATGACTGCTTTTAATTGAAACTATAAACAGTAGAAAATCTGTTTATATTTTTCAAGAGCCTGCTGCCCCCTAGACATCCTTTGCCCCGCTCCCTGGGGGTGGGGGGTCAACCCCTATGTGAGGAGCCCAAAACCAATATTTTGACTCAAAGGGGTTGGAGGATTCAGTATGAAAACATTTGAAGGCCACTGTACTAGAGTGATGGGATTGGGAAAGGACGCCTAATCTTCCACACTTAACTTGTTCTTTCATCACTGGAACAGTTTACTCATCTGTTGGCTTTTCAACTACTTTAAAGACTCTTGACTCACTACAAAACATATTCTTGGAACTTAAGGGCACTGGGTCTACTTATGCTAGAGGGCTTATTTCTTAAGTAGGGTAAAATTGTAGATTGTTTTTTTAAAGGCATTTGTATTTAATTTATTGAGCACTTTCGCCAAAGTTCTTTACAAAAATTCAAAATACAATGGTACAATAGAAACGAAGCATGATAACCAAATCAATGATCATAGCTGATTAGAGGAAAGAGAACCAATACGAGTTGTTAAATGGGAACAAAAGATATGATAGGTAGAGGATGCAGAGGTAGAAGGTGGAAGAGCATTCCAATGCTTAGGTGCAAGAAGAGGAAAAGAACTGAATCGAGAAACACAGGGTGGCCAAGAGGGACAATGAGAGGACAGAAATCTGGCAGGTCATTGTAAGCAAAGCACACAAGATAGCAACACATTTTCCAAAATCAAAATCTGGATTTCCCCTCGTTGGAACAAGTAGGTTTACCCATCTTTGCTGCTTACTTTCACATGTAATTGACTACATCATCATTTGCAGTGAGGAGAGTGCGGGTATGTGTAAGAGAGATTATTCCTAAAAACAAAATATATTGGTTCTAAAATATCCACATTCCTCCCCAGCAGGTGGTACCATAACACCAAGGTCAGGTTACTCTGGCCTAACACCAAGACTCCTAATGCTATACTTTCATATAAAGGCTTTATCACATAAGTGATTGAGGCGTTAATGGAAAAGGCCCATCCCTCACCCCTCCTGCCAGGGTGGTCCAATATCAGGATTTTAGATATGATATATGGCATTTATAACATGCCTGTACGGGTAAGTGTTTCCTCCCGAACTGCTTGAGCGATGCTCCAAGAAAAGGTCAGCCTTTGCAACATGGATGGCTAAACCAAGTGACACCACCAAGCTTGCCTTCAAAAACATTGCTAAAGAATATAAAGCCCCCCATTATCTCAGCCAAAACCAATTCCTTCAACACCAGGATAGTCAACGCTAAATCAAGATCCAGAGAAATGTTCGCTATCTTCAGGGAACTGGAATCTCCCACACCCATCCCGCCCTCCCTAACCAAAGACGAGGACTGGTGTAACAAGATTCAGGATGCCATGCTCGACAAACTGAACACCCTACAAGACAAAATCACCAGTCACCAAAATGCACTGAAACAACAACTATCCAACCTACACCTGGATCCCGCTTGCGAAATCCCAGCCTTCTCATTCGAAGAGATGAAGGAACAGGACGTACTGGCAATCCTCATCTCTATCAAGCCATCAAACTGTATGGGTGAATCCTGGCCAGCACAGCTCATTAAAGCCAGTGCACCCACCCTGGCACCTTTTATCACAGCGTTTATTAATGCCTCCTTCAAAACCAACTGTGTCCCATCATGCCTCAAAGAAGCCTGGGTGCATCCACTGCCGAAAAAACCTACACTGGACCCTAAACTCCTGGGAAACTACAGACCTATTACAACGGTCCCTTTCCTGCTGAAGATTCTGGATAAGGCAGCCTACCTACAGGTCCACAAATACTTGGAGACTCATCACCTACTAGGCTTCCGTCCAAAACACGGAACGGAAACGGCATTATTGGACTTAAAAAACAAAAATAGATTGACGACCTCAGAGATATAGGCAAACCCGCCCTCCTGCTACTCCTTGACTTATCAACGGCCTTTGACCTTGTCGACCATGATACTCTTTGCCACCACCTCTCCACAGCCGCCAACTTTTTACTAAATGGCACTGCCTGGATTTCATCCTTCCTCAAGGAAAGAGCAATGAAGGTCTTCTCAGACCAAGCCAGTGCAAGGCCCGAACTAATGAAATGCGGAATACCACAAGGATCTTGTATCTCGTCCACTCTTTACAACCTTCATGAGATCGCTATTTAATTATCTGGACTCCCTAGGCATCACATATACTAATTATGCTGATGATACTCAGGTCCTCATACCCCTGACAGGAGACTATGAGGCTGACCAGAAATCCCTTGACTCTATCTACGTCACTATCCAAACCTGGATGGCCGAAAATTGGCTGTGCCTCAACAGTGAAAAAACAGAACTCTTACTCATTCGCTCACTGGAAAGACTCAAGAAACTGGATGAAAAATACAACTCCTTCTGGATCAACAACACCCCCACATCCTTGTATCGCAGGCAGTAAAAACTCTGGAAGTCTACTTAGACTCGAACCTCACTATGGTCAGGCAGGTTAACGCGATCTCTTCTGCATCGGCCTATCTCTCAAATCTAATCACAGCACCCAGACCATTCCTGATGCAACAAAACTGCCTCAGCATCTCCAGAGCAATAATTGGGTCCCGACTGGACTATTGCAAAGCACTGCTGCTAGGTACCTCTGCGAGAAACATCAGGAAACTCCAAACGGTACAAAACAATGCCCTCAGAGCGGCCACTGGCATCTCAAGAAGCGACCACATCTCGCCCACTAGAAAATCTCTTTACTAGCTCCCCGTCAAGAAGCGTATCATTTTTAAGACTCTGGCACTCACCCACAAATGTCTCCATGACGGTGCACCCCTCTACCTCGCTCAGAGATTTACCCCTTCACACACCGACAGACCAACAAGAACAGCCTACACTAACAGTTTGGCCATCCCCAAAAGGATCAGGGCATGGGCAGGGGGTTCAAGTTTCCCAGTCATCGCGGCCACCAACTAAAACCTTCTACCCCCTTCACTAAGGAGCATCGAGTTTCACACAGCGTTCAGGAAAGCAAACAAAACACTCTTGTTTGTGTAGGCTCCTAAACACCTGCGGTCTTATATGTATAATATATGTAGAACTGTACTCATTAAGACAGAGGCTCTTCACATAACTAAGACATCCCTTGTATGTATCATATGAATATGACTGTATTCTCCAATGCACTTGCTCCCTGTAACATTTGCAATGCCTCTTGTTCACGCAACTAAGACATCTTCTTGAAACAGTGCCTCGATGCCTCTGGGCTGCAGGCGCTTTACAAATACAAAACATAAATAAATAAATAGGCGCGATAAGACAAGGAGAGGGAACAAGGGAGGACAAAATAACGATCTTACTAGGCCTTGTGTCATTCAGATTGCGCAAGTGCGGGGAAGGGGAGAAGTGCCTGGGAATGGGGAAGTGCAGTAAACTTACAAGTGCAGTCAGCGGGTGGCTCATAAGTGTAGACAGAAGGGACTGTAGAGTTGCAGATACAGACCCTTAAGTGCTGCGGAGCCCTGAGGCAGTGCAAGGGCAACTGGACATGGAGGAGCCTGGAGCAGAGTTCAGGGGGTGACCAGGTGATCAGTGCACAGAACAGTCAGGTGCACCAGCAGGGGAGAGGAAGAGAAAGCAGAAGTGAAAAGGAAGGTCTGGAGTTGGTTCCGGAACCGGAGGTGGTTCCGCTCAAGTTTGAGAGAAGCAGGGAGGCTGTTCCAGAGGGAGGCCGCAGCCGAGGAGATAGATCTGCCCCCAACTCTCTGCTCGGAGAAGTGTCTGCCACTCAGAGAGTTGGAGGTGGATGAGCAGAGAGCTTGAGAAGGAAGTTGTTTTGGAAGAAATATTTGGAAGTAGAGCGGTCCCAGGCCCCAGAAAGCCTTGTGTGGTGTCTAGTCAAAGGATCAAATCTAAAGGGTCGACAGGTCAAAGGATCGACACCAAAGGGTCGACAGGTCAAAGGATCACTTTTTTTTTTTATTATATATTTTTTTTAGGTTTTCGTTTAGGGAAAAAAAGTTGTTTTTAGCAAAAAAAAAGGTGGTTGGGGGGACCCTTTGGTGTCGATTCTTTGACCTGTCAACCCTTTCACTGTCGATCCTTTGACCTACAACCGCCTTGTGGACAATGCAGAGGGTCTTGAAGTTGATCCTTGCAGCCACAGGGAGAAAGCGAAGAGATTTTAAAGCTGGAGAGATACAATCCCTGGGCTTGAGCCCAAGGACAAGTCTCGTAGTCCTGTTCTGGATACGTTGTAAAGGTCGAAGAGTAGAGGCAGGAAGATTTAGAAAGAGGGGACCAGAGCTCTGGAGACAGTGAGCATCTGGGGGAAAGCGAGAAAGAAAACCTCTGAGGAGGTGCATCTGATAGTTTGACTTCTTATAGATGTCAGAGATGTGAAGAGAGAAGCAGAGAGTGGAGTCGAAGATGACACCAAGGTTCTTAACTTCACAGGAAGGAGCAAGAAGAAGGCCCAGAGTGGGCGGCCAGAGAGAGAGGAAAGGAGGGAGCGGGTGTCCCAATGAAGAGGATCTCAGTCTTACTGGCATTAAGGCAGAGTTCATTGGCGGCACAACATTCCTGAATTGCGGCCAGACAGTCTGGTATGAGAGAAGAAACAGAGGTGGCTGAGGGGAGCCTGAAAGATAGTGGAGTGTCATCCGCATAACATTGAAAATTGGAGCAGAAAGTAGCGATGCAGTGGGCAAGAGGTGCCAGGTAGTGGGTGAAGAGCCAGGGAGAGAGGTTAGACCCCTGGGGAACACCACAATTAGAGAGAGAGAGAGAAGAGGGGAAACACCCCAGTTGGACCCCAGAGGGTCGGTCGGTGAGATAGGAGGTCAACCAGGCCAGGGCCTGATCAGTAATATCAAGGTTGTCCCAGAGACGATTGAGCAGGATGGCATGGTTGACTGTGTCAAAAGCAGAGGATAGATCAAAGAGAATGAGGACAGAAGGGAGATTAGAGTTAAGATTGGAGAGCGAGTCTTCACAGGTGTTCAGGAGAACAGTTTCTGTGCTTCTGGCAGCTCTGAAGCCAGACTGGTGGTCATGGAGGCAACCAACAGATTCAGCATGTATGTTAAGCTGGGAGATAGCTAGCTTTTCCAAGAGTTTGCCCAGAGTAATGGAGATCGGGCGATGGTTAGCCGGAGAGGAAGGATCGAGCGAGGGCTTCTTTAGAAGGGTGTGAACAAGAGAGTGCTTAAGGGGGCAGGGGAAAAGTGCCAGTGGCAATGGAGTGATTGCAGAAATAGGCCAAGGCTGGAGCAAGGGTGTTGATGTGGTCCTTGATAGTTCTAGATGAGCAGGGGAGAACCTGCTTTGATTAAACTTTCCTAGATCGGACATGTCTAGAAACATCATCAGGGGTGAACAGGAGACAAGAGGAGTAGAGACTGCCTCAGACAGGCCAGGAGTGGTAGAGGAGGAGGAAGAGGAGGAAGCGAGGGTGGGCAGATCCCTCACATAGCACATCTTGCAGAGTTGGAGAGGTGTTATGACTGAATCATGCTGCTGTTAGCAACAGTATCTGCAGGATGTGAGCTATGAGGATGTGATGAAGACCTAGGCCAAAGTTGATGGAGCCACATCTTGGAGCTTCCCTCCCAGGGCAATGTGTGGGAGAGTGCTTCAAAGTGAGTCTTCATCAGGAATGCACATGGGATGCCAGCCAATAGGGGGTCCTTACACCTAACAATGCCAGTTGGTCATTATTTCCAATAACTGGAGACAAGCAGTTAATAAACAAGGCATACAGATGATTTCCGGAGCCTGTAATACTCTGATCAACTGAATTGCTAACCGTTCACGAACGGGTGCAAGCGGGCACGTCACTGTCCTTGACTCACATTCCTTCACAAGCATGAGAAAGGGGCTTCCTTTTAAATCACCTCATGTTGTGCCCCTCTAGCAGGTGGGCAGGAAAGGGGAGTGTGGGTCTGTCATACTTCTGCACTCCACATCCGATAGTTAGGGGAAAGTATGTTTTTATAAGATTTGATTACAATTTACTGGATTTGTTTTAATAATAATGGAATGAAAGGAAGATTAAACATATTTTTACCTTTTTCTTTTATTATTTCAAAGAAATGTAAGCTATTGATATAATGTTTTAAGAAATTAGTGTTTCTTTTTTAACTCAGTGCTTCTAGGAATCATGTTTATTCATAGTAATGTAATGAAATGCTTCCTCTTTTTCCCCACTATTTTATGTATTGTTGTTGGTGCAATTGGGTGAATAGTGTTTCAATCAATAATAAACCTAAATAATTCTTTAAATGTCAACACCCCATCCCATCCTTTCTACCTCATGCTCTCAATTCCCCTCCAGACCACTAGCGCGTTCATGCTCTGATTACTTACCGGTAATCCTCATTACTCCTAGTCCTACTCTTCCTCATCACAGTACTTACCACATGAGGCCCCTGCCTCCGACACAGGACCTTCTTCTATTTCTTTAAATCCCTATAACTCCTCCCCCACATCCACGTCACTCAGTTTCATATTACCAAGCCGGAGCATGGGACCTTCCCCGCAGGGAGGGTGAGGAGGGGCATCAGTACTGTGACGAGGAAGAGTAGGACTAGGAGTAATGAAGATTACCAGTAAGTAATAAGAGCATTACCTCCACGTCCACTCTTCCTTGTCGGGAGCCAGTGAGAGAGAGTATAAAACACCAGGGGACGTAACTGAAGACAGGATCAAGGAACTGGAAAACACGCAAGATGCCCCATAACTTCAGCAACAGGCGAGCCAAGACATACTGGCTTCTGAGAACCCAGCCCAGAACAGCCAGCAAGCGTCCCTGCCCCCCTGCAGAACATCCACAGTATGTTCCGCAAAGCTCCCACGTTGAAGCGTTCCATCCAGACAAGCAGTGCAGGGCTTTGAGACCCATAAGCAGGTGACACATCCTAGAAGGCATAGGGACCAAGAACACCCGCAAGTAGAAAACTTGACCCTGAGCAGGGAGAGGAACGGGCAAGAAGGTAAACCACAGCAACCATTTGGAGAGAACGGATCCCATGGCCAACTACTTGGACCGTGAGCTGGGTACCAAAGTCCTAACCATGCAAACCTGGACAGGAGGAGACAGGAACGGCAACTGATACCCCCCCGCCGGAAGGAGCCCATTATCTAGGAAGCTGAACCCCACCGGTTCCATACACCTCCGAGAAGATAGAAACGAGGAGCAAGGGAAAACCGCCAGTCACTGCACTTGCACCAGAGGAAAATCACGTTGAAGCAGGCCTGCGCCACAATATAACAGCATGCTTGTCAGCCCACAAAAAGATCCGACCTATCAAAAGGAAGATACAGGACATCCCAGAAGTCCAGCAGACCATGGCCCCCTCAGGCGACAGAGGAGCCACCAGGCTGGCGTCAAAAGGGCAGAGTACTGTCACAAAGCAGGGCAAAGCAATCCATCCCGGATAGCAGACATCAAAGGCAACCCCCTACCTGGGGTATGCTTATACTGGAAAAACCCACTGAAGTGACATCCCCCTCCACCGGCACCAGGGGCTCTGAGAACCGCTCTAAGCACAGACATGTGCCACCATGTGCCCTATCACTTCCCACAAGTCTGTGAAGAGGCGTGAAAGCAACACCTCGGCACCGGAGGACCTAGGCCCTAAAAGAAGAGACACTGGGAACCCCCTGCATGGCCGTTACTTCCATGATGCATTTTCTATAATTCCATGCCGGACAAGGGAAAAGAAAATCATTTCCTTTGACCTTCCCATGTGCAGTTCAGAGGAAGAGGACAAGGAGTCTGCATCCATAGCTAGCACAGACCCAAGCACACCACTAACTCGCCACATGACTGAGAGGTGGCTTGAGCCCTGTATCCAGTAGCTGGTAGCCCCATGCTCTAAATGGTTCCAATGCGTCGGTCTAGGAAGGATGAAGTGCTGAGTCAGCACCGCTGAGACTCGAACCCGAAGTGAAGACTATGCCAGGCCAGTACCCTTCCGGCCGCTTGCAGACGTGTCCAAATCTGCCCCGCTTTCACAGGCTGGACGCCAAGAATGCAGCCAAGATCCGTTGCATCCTGGGCTGTGTGTGCCTGAGGAGCGGGTGGTATGTGATATACCTGTGACAGTACAGAGCCCCCGCACTTTCAAAGACTCTCTGCCACTGTCACCCCACGACAAGAAGCAGAGAGGCCTCACAACAAAAAGGCGAGGCTAGCCCATACTGCCAAGTGCTTGCCATCATTTCCAATAAAGAATTGTACAGAGCACGAGCAAACGGCCCGTCGAAGGAGTCAAGATGGCCATACCAGCAAGAGAGGGGAAAACATCAAGCACAGTCCTCCCCTCTTCCTTACCTTCCCCCAGATAATGCAGCTAACATCCGGTGCATTCTGGGCCGTGTGTTTTCTGAGGAGCGGGTGGTATGTGAGATGCCTGCGACAGAACAGAGCCCCCTGCACTTTCAAATACTCTCTGCCACAGTCACCCCACGACAAGAAGCAGAGAGGCCTCACAACAAAAGGGAAGGCTTAGCCCATACTGCCAAGTGCTTGCCATTATTTCAAATAAAGATGTGTACACAAAGCACGAGGAAACGGCCTGTCGAATCAAGATGGCCAAAACAGGAGAGGGGAAAAACATCAGGCCCAGTCCTCCCCTCTCCTTACCTTCCCCCAGGCCGTGCAGGACCCAGGACACAATGCTCACGCTGCGGTCCGGAGCCCAGCAAAGAACCGAGCGAGGCAATCCAGCTCAACTGTGACTCCAAGCCCCTCAGGGGGCCCAGGAGCAGCGCCCCACCTGAGGGAGCCGAGGGTCCCGCCACACAGCCCCCCCAGGGGGCCAGCAATCGGTGCTCCCTGGTGCCCCGCACCGGGAAGTAAAAGTACAACGTGCCGGAGGCAGGACAAATTAAACTGAGTGACGTGGATGTGGGGGAGGAGTTATAGGGATTTAAAGAAATAGAAGAAGGTCCTGTGTCGGAGGCAGGGGCCTCATGAGGTAAGTACTGGGACGAGGAAGAGTGGACGTGGAGGTAATGTCTACATACATAACACCAAGATGGACCAGATGCTGTAATCACCCACCAAAGTGGAAATCAGGTGTTCTGTTTCATTCAGCCCCTCCTCAATCCCTTGCTCCCCAGGTGATCTGGAAGGAGAACAACCAATACTACTTGTAGCTACCAATGTGAATATTTAATTCACTTGTAGAACTCCAGTCCTCCACCCCTATAGCAGAGTACTGTGATCCACCATAGAGGTCCAATAGCGAATTACCAATTGTGTTTAATAGGACGGCACAGTGGAAGATAGTAACATAACAGGTGTATTTGTGGAGTGCACCCACCCCACACGGGTGTATTTTGGTTTTTATAGACAGAAGGTAACAGATGTTCATTGTTACACAACTCAGTGCTACTCATTCAGTTAATCTTGGTTGGATGAAGTGCTGGGGGGACCTGCAGGGATTCAAACCAGTGACTATGAGGTCACAAGAATGAATACTTCTAGATAATGCACTAGTCCACTGGGGCACAGACCTGAACCCCAAACCTGGACCTGGACACCATTTCCAGGAAGAGGCAGGAAGGCACAAACGACAGGAGATAAGGAGATATATAGGGTCCAGGAACAAAGGTTGGGAGACGTGTTATCTCAGAAGCTTAGAGCAACCTGTTCAGAGAAACAAACGCAGTTATTTTCCTTTTGGTGACTGTGCTTCTTACGCTTTGCACAGCAGGATGACACAATAGTGTGTTTAGATCTAGAAACAGAAGACATTATGTTATTAAATACTACAAACACAAGACATCCTATAACGATATATAATCAAAACATCTAAAGAGGAGCTTCCTTTCTCCTCTCCCTGCACAGGAACGCACCCCCATCACACACACAAGAGACAGGATTAACTGGAAGTTTATGAAGAACAAGATGATCACTTTCTCGCCAAAAGAGGAGAGAACAGTCGCCAGTCACTCACCCACAGCAAATTATTCCCCAAAGATTCCTTAGAATATTGTGATGCATTTCACATTGTAAATGGCAGTTTATGAGGTGCCAGACAATGAAAACACAGCGCATCCCCCCGCTCGAGACCTCGGTGAGTGACTGCAGATTGGCCGGAATGAACATCTCCATCAGCAAAGCCGATTCGCCAAATTTAGGAACAGACATGCGCACTGCTGAGATACGTATACAAAAAGCATGCGCAGTAAGAGGATGCCGAGTAGCGGAGTTACACACAGCGCATGCTCAGTGATTATCCTACAGCGCAGCAGTGATGAACTGGCATGGCACTGAGACACTGATCACCCGAGCATGCGTAAAATCAGAATGATGAGCTGCATGCATTTTGGAACGTAGTACGCATGCTCAATAACCCGGCGTAGAATACAGAACAGAATGAGAAGCAACGGCGGGGCAGGCATACGTGGGTCCGCCCACGCTTTGGATAATTTAAAGAAAGAAGAAAGAAAGAAGGCATGCTCATGGGTAGCACGCGCAAAGATAGAAATTACGAATCAGGAAGGGCAGGACATGCTAGAAGAAAAGGCATGCCCGGATTACTCAGAGGTAATCGTCATTACTTCTAGTTGTTCTCTTCCTCGTCCTAGTACTTACCTTTGAGTATGTCCATGCTCACTGGAACTGTTTTTTACAAGCTTGCTTTTTCTGGCTCCTCCTACTATTTATTTATTCGAATTTATTTAAAGCGCACGTCAGCTCTGGGGCATCGTGACACTGAGGTATACGTATAGGTATTGTTGTGCGGTGGTCTAGTGTTTAGTTTGACGTGAGGGTCATGACTGTGTCATGACGCTCACTGAATAAAAAGGGCTCTGCTGGCCCTGCGAGGGCAGAGCAGCAGAGCCCCAGGAAGTGGCAACTCGTGTCTGTGTTTGTGTCTTTACGGGTTGTGGGCGTGCCACGTGGCCATGGCCTGGTGCGCGGCGCGGACCGAGTGCCCTCGGAACGGCGACCGCTAAAGACTGGGGGTGACACCCCCACACTCTGGAGCATGCGCTTGGTGACACCGGACGACGTAGGGTGTCTCCCTATCTGTGATACGCCGGTTCCCAACTGGCGTGTCTAATACGTCGGGTGATCCCGACAGCTTCTGTGGGCTGCCCCGGAGACCGGAGGCAGCCCACAACATTGGCGACGAGGATTGTCGCACCCGCCGGCTGACAATCGCGGCGGGCGGATTGACGTACCTACGCACGCGGCTGCAGTCGGCGGCCGTGTGGGGAAAAGTATGTGGTGGCGGCAGCGTTGCGGGGGCCCAGGGACCGACGGGGGTGTTGCCTCACGGTTCACCTGGTGCCCACGGCGGCGCTGAAGTGGAGCGACCGCCCTCCTTTGTCAGCCGAGCCGGAGAGAGGTTTGGACTGCGGCGTGTGCCGCGTGAGGACCCAGGCCCTACAACAAAGGAATGGTTCGGGGCCTGGAGCTCCGGTCCGCAGTGGCGTTCTCCATCGGACCTCGGAGCGTCACTCATTGAGCCCGGGCTGCCGAAGGGTGAAAACATTTCGTTTATAATTTTTAAAAAAGGGCGTGGCCCCAGCGCTGGCCTAGCCCCAGGACAAAGAAAAGGGGCAGAGCCCAATTGTGGAGCTCGCCGCCAGAGTCAGCGAGAACGTCCGCTCGGGGCGGGTGTTAGGAGGAAGCCTCTCGCCCGGGCTGCATCTGGGTGAAAGTTAAGAACTGAAAAAAAAAGAGGGTGGCGTGCACCCACATTACTGCCCCAGGGACAGAGTGAGGGGTGTGGCCTATATGGACTTCTGCCCCGCAGTGTCCCTGACAAAGCGAAAGGGGAGAACCGGGCCGTGGTAGTGAGGAGCCTGGGCTGGTCCACACTGCATGTGGGCCCATCAACATCCGGGCCTGAAAAACAAATATATATATAAAGACTGCCTGAAAGAGGGGTGTCATATTAACCCTGCGAGCTGTGACTGCTCGGGCCTTGGAGGTTGCGGCTCCACCTAGAGTGCTTGTGCGCCCCTGGGCAGGAAGAACGGCGGGCACCCATCAGCACCGGTGACTGCATTCGGCATCCCCAGTGGCCTTCAGCATGTCGGACGACGAGGGGACATGTCGGGGTCAGGTGGCACCAATACCCCATTTCGATGTTATGGGTGCCCCTGCAAGTCTGGGCGCCAGGTGGGTGGCTTGGGTCGAGAACCTTGAGTTGTACTTCGCTGCAGTGGAAATTAAGGACACAGCCAAACGCCCGGCACTCCTGTACTCTGCCGGAATGGCCGTTCAGAGGCTGTTCAAGACGTTAGTACCCAGAGATCAATCATACGGTGCAGTCACTACAGCCCTGAACTAGTATTTTTGTCCCGTGGTCAACAGGGACTACGAAAGATTCCGGATTAGGTGTGCAAGGGAGGAGGAAGGGGAGAGCCTTGATGCTTTCAATGGGAAGCTGCGTGGCATTGCACTATCTTGCGACTTGGGAAATTTCGAGGGGGATGAGGTCCAAGTGCAGATCATTTACGGATACAGCTCCTCGAATCTACACAAGCAGGTCCTGAGGGACCCGACGCTCAACCTCGATCGAATATTGGAGCTTGGCCAGGCCCAGGAACTGGCAGAGGTGCGGGCCTCGGTCATGGACTCCTCTAGACATACCCTCAAGATGGAGGTCCCCATGCAGCGAGTGAAGACTGAGGAGGTGGCTGCTGTCGGCAAGTGGCCAGGAGGAACAGTGATGAGAAGGGGAGACTGGCCGAGGAGAGACCCAATGCCACAATATGTCATCAGTGTGGGTGGGATCTTCCCTACCCGCAGGACTGCCCGGCGATAGGACAAATCTGTATAAGGTGTGGGAAAGGAGATCACTTTGCACGGGTGTGCTTAGCCCCAGCCTGCATCATGGGGACATCGTGGGGGAGTGAGTCAAAGGGGAGAAGGATCCCCAAGGTGGCGGCGGTCCAGGTGGTGGGGGGTCCCCCAGAAGCACCGTATGACATTGAGGAGAAAGAATATGAAGAGAATATATTCTTTTTGTCCTGCAGCAGCGCCAGTGGCCAGTTTGATCCCGGGATCTTCTGAGTAGGAGGAGCCCTTTGTTGGGCCCCGTGGTGTGCAGACTGGAACACATCTGTTTGTTTTGCAGTGCTAAAAAAAAATGTTTTAGTTTTTAGTAGCCTTTAGGTGGTGCGCAGACTGAAATGCACCCAATGTTTGCGGTGGGTTGTTTTGATTTTGTTTGTTTATAATAAAGGAGGGATGTTGTGTGGTGGTCTAGTGTTTAGTTTGACGTGAGCGTCATGACTGTGTCATGACGCTCACTGAATAAAAAGGGCTCTGCTGGCGCACAATCATGTTGAATTCTAAGTAATGCGCAGAGCTAAAGGTGTAGCTTCTTTATTCACCGGCTTGTAACTGCCAACTTGGCGGTAACTCCGCCCACACCACGTGATCGGCTGACAACCGATCTAGATAGTGAAATGAGGCAAGCTAAACGCTTGTCCCCATAGACATAAACATAGGACATTACACCTCCCACTTAATCCAAGACAGTAAATCCAAAGCAATAAATGGGAAACTTCCTCCAATGGGCGGGCGGGAAGAGTAGTGCGTACTGGGATGAGGAAGAGTAGGACTAGGAGTAATAAAGAAAGTAATCCGGCTTTACCTCTGTGTCCCTCTTTCTTGGTCAGTACTTACCTTTGAGTCGTACCAAAGCAAAACAGGAAGGATGCCCATGCACACCACAAAAGACACAAACAACAAGGCTAATGCAAAAACAACCCAACACCTATTTATTCAAGGAAGAAAAAACAACAGGACAACAAAGTCCCCTGCCATCTCCTAAAGCAGACACTGCCCCCAGAACCCCCACGCCAAAGGAAGTGCATCAGTGCCCCATCAACGTTGAGCTGGTAATAAATGTCCAGTCAGGGCACCCCCTGCAAATTATCCCAGGAGGCCCACCCCCCTTGTGTACCGGCCCTGGCCCGTCGGGGAGATTCCAGAAGAATCATAGGCAAGGAGAATCAACGACTTAATCCACTGGCTGATAGTAGGATTGGAAGCCCTGCAGCCACATTCCCCGCCCCAAAGGTAACCAAGATATGGTCAGAGAGATAAAAGGACTTGGTCCAGGAAAGACAGTGCAGAGCGACCATCTTGACATCCAGGCAATGCCAAGCCTCCTCAGGGGAGGACGGATCAGGGAAAAAGGCAGGAAGGACACCCTCCTGACACCAATGGAACCAAGAGGAGACTTTAGATACAAAGGAAGTTTCACATTGCAGTAACAAGGCCTCCTCCCGGACCACCAAAAACGGAGGATGACATATGAGAGCCCTGATCTCCCCCAGATGGTGAGCCGAAGTGACAGCCACCAAAAAGTAGTATTGAGAGTCAACCACTTCAGCTCGACATCCTCCAGCAGTTCAAAGGGAGGCTTCTGTAACATAGCCAGGACCTTAAGGGTGGGTCCCAACGAGGATCCCTAACAAGGCCCAAAGAACGAGAGTTCACCCACCCCCTTCAAATGCCTCAAAACCAGAGTTGGAGGTGACCATGAAACGCAAAAGACCCGAATGGCCGCCCACTGAGAACGGAGAGGATAAACAGCCAAGATTGGGCGTCAGGACTTCTGAGGTTTGGTGGGGGGGGGCATGGGATGACAGAAAGGACTCCGGAAACCCTGCCTCTAACGATCTGTCTGGGGACGAGGGACATAAGACTTGCGAGGATGTTGGAAAGCACTAGAAGAGGCAGGAGCCACCTTCTTCCTCAATTTGTCTGCTTGTTTATCTGCCTTAAAGACCTGGTGAACCTTCGACTCAAGTGTATCGCCAAACAAGTTTCGACCCTCAAAGGGAAGCTTTAAGGCAGCAGGCTTCTGGCACCCCTCCGCCTTCCAATCCCAAAGACACAAATGCTGCCTGCCAGAGATGGTAACGTCCATGGCCATAGCAGTATCCCGAACACAATCATAAAACAGGTCCAAAATGAACTCGAACAGTCAGTGCCATCATCCAGAGTCTGACGCAGCCACTGAAACCGAGCCAAAACAGTGTCCGCAGCATAGGAGCCATAGGTGTTGTAGCGCAAAGCCAGATGGGACCTTACGTAAGATGTTTTGAGCACAGAATCCACTTTCTGGCCCACCGGGTCCCTGCCAGCCACTTCATTAGCCGAAATGAAGGAACGGCCCACCAGGCTGGCCATAATTTCATCCACCTCCACAGTGGCAGGCAGCTGGGCCTCCTAACCCCTGACAGGGTACAATTTTGCCATAAACCGGGTGTCATGCGGCCAGTGTCATGCGGCACTTGTCTGACAAGGTTTCTTTATCACAGTGCTTCCGTTTCTTGCCCCGATCCAAGATGGCGTCCGGATGCCTCAGACACGCTCTTATGTCATAATGTGTGCGTGCTGTGACTGCCCGTCATCCAGAAATATAACAATATCAGACAGTAAGAGCCGCGCGTTGCAATTACCCTACATTGCTGTACGCTGTATTGTGCTCTTATCCTCTGGTCTTTTGCCTTTCCTTGTACTCATTTTGTCCTGGTTTGCCGGCACCTCGCGTTTACTCCTGGTTGAGCTTGTCTCCTACAGTGGCCCGGCTGCCACTCTTTCTCCTTTATTCCCGGACTCCCTACTGTTTTCCCTTTCACTTCCCTCCTCCCGCGGCCTCTACCGCTTGCTTTTGCTGCTTCCTTCCAGTTCCTGGTAGCTGGTCCTCTTGCTCTGCGCTTCAGAGCCTCGTAGGACCTATTCTGTCACCGCTATTGGAGATTCATTCTTCCCTCCTCATACTTGCGCAGCAGATTCCTTCTGCTAGTTCTGTTACTTGGCCTTCTTTCACATCCTCAAAGACTCTTCTTGGGATTGTGCCACTTGGACTCTCTACTCTGTAAATTGGTTTCCCACGCCCCTTCTGTTTTTTTTTTCCTTGGGTCCTGGCTCTCACAGCAGCCACAGTGCTTACCTGTATTCTACATACCGGGTGGCACAGCGGCTACCTGGAAGGACAGGCCTTACCTCTTCACACCAAAGGATTCCAGAAGCAAAGAGGTAAGAACTGATCCTGACAACTTGCAATGCCCAAAGAAAAAGAAAGAGAAGATGAAGACCATGGAGCAGGTACAAGAGCTCATGGCCGCCGTCCAGGGTCTTTTCATGGAGGTACAGAATCTAAAGATGTAAAATGTTGTGTTACGTCAGGCCCTGACACAAGGCAACCCTGCTGTGGGTCAATCTCAGTATCATGGTCCGACCATAGAGAAGGACAATGGAGAACCCAAGAAATACAGGGAGTTTATGGACGCCTGCACTTTTGCTTTTACCTTCAGGCAGGCAGCCTTCCCCTCTGACCGCTCTCGTGTGATCACCTGTTTGGATGGTAGTGCCTTGTCCTGGGCTACGCCTCTCGTGGTTTCCGGTCACCCACTCCTGGACGACTTCAAAGGCTTTATTGAAGTCTTTTCAGGTGTTTTTGATCGCCCGGAAACTCACCTACAACAAACAAGATTCCTTGTTAGACTTTACTCAAGGCACATTGGATGTCTTAACATATGTTACCCGCTTTAACCAACTTGCTCAGCAAACGGCCTGGCCGGAAGAGGCATGTGTGACCCTGTTCAGGAGAGGTCTCTCCGATGAACTAAAGGATGAGCTTGCTTGGATACCGTGCCCTGCTTCGTTTGAGGAACTTGTGAAACTTGTTCTCCAGATTGACTATAGTTTTCAGGAACGCAAGTTGGAGAGATGGCAGACCATGAGCTTTCCCGCTCGTGTTCTTCCGGAAACGTCTCCCCCGACATCTAAGGCCAAGGAAGAACCCATCCAAATAGGGTTAGCACCAGGACCCCTAACCAATGAAGAAAGACAAAGGAGGAGAGAAAAACACATATGCATGTATTGCGCCTCGGATGAACATTTGGTCAGAGTATGCCCATTGGCTCCTCCTCGCAGTTCTGGAAACGACAGCTCCCGCTCGTAGTTGGGACCTACGTTCGGAGGCTTTACCGAGTCCCAGGAGTGTAACCTCTGAACAGACACCTGAAACAGAACTTTTGATCATGCAAATCAGCTTGTCCTTACCCGGGCAAGGCGTAATTTCCACCTTGACCATGGTGGACTCGGGAGCCACAGGTCTTTTTATGGAGCAGGATTGGGCTAATTGGATGAAGATCCCTGTGGAGATCAAAGACTCTGCTGTACCTGTCGAAGGAGTTGATGGGTTCCCCTTGTCCAGCAGACCTATTTTGCACCACACCGTTCCCCTCCCCATGGCCATACAACAACATAAGGAAGAGCTCCGTTTTGATTTTATCCATACTGCTCATTAACCAGTAATCCTGGGCATACTGTGGTTGTCGAAGCACAATCCGTACATAAATTGGACAGCTAAATCCCTCTTTCTAGGGTTGGAACAAAGTATGCAATCCTGTGAGTCCTCAGCATTATTTTAGGTGGGAGAACGGCAAAACAGCAATATTTTGCAATATTTATATTTTCAAAAGGAATGGCATGTCTGCTACACCCGTGCCTTCCATTTCCACGGTATTACCTGCCAAACACAAGCAGTACCAGGAGTTGTTCAGTGAAGAGGAACAGAAGGTCTTGCCACCACGTAAGGAAGATGATTGCGCCATAGATCTCATCTCTGGCTCTGGTTTACCTTTTAGTGGGATGTTTCTACTCTCGCCGGTGGAAAAAGAAGCCTGCCGGAGGTATTTGGACCTTTAATCTTTCGTTTTGGAAGTGCCCAGAAAGTGCCAGTTCGAGCCTGTTAGAGCTCGGTTGGCTCGTGGCTTTAAATTAATTTAAGGTGCACATTATACTTCCAGAGAAGGTAGGCTGCCTGCTAATAATGAATAGCAGCCAACTCCTGTGAAGTGCGTCTTTGCTTTCCATGTGCGTATTTTGATGTCTGTGTTAGCTAGCGGGTCTACATTTGCTACGTATGTATGCTACTGCTGTTTAAGCGATGATTGATTTGCCTTTACACTTTTCCCGGCTAGTGCTGCTTTAGGGCATAGGACAGCGGGCCTTGAATGTGTTCCTCCGAACCATACAGCGAATTACGGTATTGCAGTGAAATACCGTTGTTATTATTCTGAGAGTGCTCCTCTGGAATTTTCAGGGTAGTGTGATAGTACAGGGAATTATCGCACTTAATATTCTGACAGTGTTTCTCTGAAAGCTATGGTGCAGTGTGTTATTGAAAGGAACCATTGCCTTTAGTTTTGAGAGTCTCACTTGAGTGCTGAAGCATTCAATTAGCAAGAAAAGATAAAATGATAGGTCCGTTCGCCACCGGCAGAGGAGGCGTCCTTAAATGGGGATTTTCCCCATTCACAATCTTCACTGCTTGCCCAGGGTAACAATTCATCAGCTCGACAGGGAGAAAAATTGGGAATGAATCAATCTGCTTTCCCACTGTTCCCTCATTGATCTCAATGAGCAAGAGTTGCAAAATTTCCAGGTGCTTTCAAGAATATTACATCTGCTGGACAAGGGTCACGAGCACACACATTTTGCAATAAATGAGATAAAAACCTCAACAGCTGATTTACTAGCAAAATTAAATAAATTGGAGGGTTTTATGCTGGCACAAGAGAATTGTCATGCATTTCGGGCATCATGTGCAAGCATACATTCTGCACTAATTAAAACCAAATCCATACTTAACAATAAAAATGTATCAACACAATACACTCAAAGGGAAGGGATGATAGACCATACTTTAATACAGTCAAAACTGTATGCGCAAGTGGTCCAGCATCAGCCTGCTGAGAGCACAGGTTTTGATACAGCCACATACATTGACATTATTGATATGGTCAAACTGCAACATGAAAGAATTCTGGCAATTGAGGATATCCTGTTTAAAGCAAATTTGGTTCCTCAAGATTTAATGGGACCCTACCTACTCTGAATGCTACCACGGAGTATAACCAAACTAGGTATGCCACACCTGATAGCCCATCGGCATTGACTGATATTATTGACCAAAATGGTAAATTGATGGCTCAAGAAATTAGTAATGTTGATGAGGGCACAGAACAGGTCGAAACTCAACAAACAATGCATTTCTCTTCACGCAAAGCAAAAAGACTTCACATAAGGGCCAAGATAACAGTCAAAGAATTAGGTAATTACTACAAAATTACCAACTTGTGAACAAACAAAATCTAAGAATTTACCCAATAAAAAATGAAAGGAAGCAATTCAGGTCTTAAAAAACATTGTAAAATTGCTGAGGATGATATTCTTTTAGATTTAAACCATCTAAGTACCGAAAGTAAAATTTTGCTCCAGCTGAAAGATGCAGATCTTGTCATGGCTGAAAACTCCATGTCTAATGTAGATTTTGAGAATGGGGATACCCATCCTGAGTTACTTAGCAATCAGATCACTCCTGATAATGACACAGACCAACTAGTCAATTTGGTACAAACACACATGTCAAATTTCTTTAATTAGATGCAAAATAAAAAGACATCTGGCTTGATACCTTCAATTAATGCAAATAGAGACATCAATTTACAAACAACGGTAAGCACAATGATGCCTAGTGGATCGGCTCAAACACATGGTGCCTCATTACGAGGAAGGCGGTAGGGGGTTAACGGGGCCGGTAGAGCTGCCGGCCCCATTAACCCCCTACTGCCTCATTACAAGGTCCCCTCGCGGGACCCGCTAAGGACACCTGGTAGAACCAGGCGTCCTTAGCGGGTCCCGCGAGCAGACCAGGATGCAAAAAATGGGCCCCTCATTAATGGGCCCATTCATTGCATCCTCCCCATTCCAATTGAGCCATATGGGGGCTCAAATGGGAATGGGGATGTACCGGGTCTGGGCTCCCTGAATGGGGAAATACCGGAACCCTCCAAAGTCGGAATGGCCCAGTATTTCGCCATTGCGGGAACCCGGTACCCGGAATGGGGTTAGCCATGCCGCAAAAAGCAGCATGGCTACCTCCTTCCTCGTAATGAGGCCCATAATGTCTCCTCTGATACCGCAGTGATGCGAAAATTGACAAACCCTTTATCATCAGCTCCAGGACCAAATATTCTAAAACAAAATGCGAGACAAACATTAAAGACAGCAGAATTGTGCATAGGCCCTAATGCTGCTATATTGTGTACAGATCTTTCAAAATCTATACCTTCAGAACAGAAAGACGGTAACTTAGGAACTTCCGATTAACCAGAATTTAGAAAATGCTATTAAAAATGATATCAACGACGATGACCAAATACCTTCCTTTTCTGGGGTTACCCCTGAAATGAAACTCTTTTTGGGGTGGGAGAGTGACTCATCCCGAAATGGGCAAGTTTCTCTTAATCGCTCCGCTCTCATGAAAATCTTTCAATTCATTCCGGCATTACGCAATTTGGTATCTGATGATGTTGAATGGATTAAACTACCTAGATATAATAACCACAGGATGATTTGTAAACGTCAGTCCCAGATTTTAGCAAAGCTGTTATGGGAACATCAAGCAGATTTTGCTGCCCTCGGCTTTATGCTATTTGCCTCCTGGACGAAGAAAGATACTAACGCTTTCATTGAATTCAACCCTTCTATGGTACCTGTGAACAATCAATTAGATATATTGGTTACTCAATCTACATCTCTGAATGATACTATGGTGGGTCAACTGGAATCTTTTTCAAACATACTAAAAGGACTTGCATGTTTGGAACCTCTCATTAAATCACGCACACTGGTTCCCACTCCAGTACCAAATTCATAAACCACTACAATTTCCATATTTTCCTGGAATTGTCGTGGTTTTTCAAATTTCTTTTCATGTCTCAAGCAAGTAAAGATCCAGCAGATACCCATGATAATAATGTTGCAAGAGACAATGGCTGTGATGGATATTCACTTAGATGGATACACATCGTACTGTCATTGTGCAAAAAAAGAAGAATTTGGACGCCCCTCAGGCGGTCTTGCTGTCCTAATTTCTAACTAATTGAGATTCACTTCAAAACTGATACATTCATCCAATGAATTTATTATGGTGGAAGTGATTTATGAAGAAGCAAGCACCACTAAGTTTTAAATGGTATCCATTTATTGTAATCCTTATACGTCTCAGATTGAGACTGTGCTTCAAAATCTCAATCTAGCATTATGTGAAGCTGTTATGCTTGAACCCGCATATGAAATTATCATCAGTGGAGATTTTAATTCAGTTTTGAGGTATCAGATGGGTGGATCACCTGATATAAATCTTAGTGACCCCCACAGAGTATTGAGGTATTGAGGGAAAGAGGTCTCTTATGGTCTCAATTATTAAATGATTACGATATTTATATTATATCACAGAAATTTAATGGAGGCCATCCAACCTGGCATAGAGGAAATTGTAGCTCCTGTATTGATTATATAGCAACATCTCGAGAGTTGTCTGGGAGATGTGGCCCGATAATTTTGATTGACTCTAAACTAAGTGACCATATGATTCTGAGGTGTAATGTATCGATCGCAGTCAAACTCTATCAAGCCAACCCTGTTCTAGCTCTTATAGAAAATGACAGATATAATCTCTCTATACGGTGGAACCCCAGGCTATGCAGGCTTCTGACAGCAAGGATCAATCGGGAACTATGGATTGTAAAAGACCAACAAGGAGCTAACTCTTGCTATGAGGAAGCAGATGCCTGGAACATAGCAATTATCCAGGATCAGCTGCTTGCCCTGGCAAGGGAACCAAATAAATTCAATGAAGGTGTATATCCAAACATATTTTCAAGTGAAATTAAAATGCTTAAACAACAAAAAAATATTGACCTTCGAAAATTAAGAAAAGCACATGTCACCGATATGAATTACTTTCTTGTAAAAAAAAAAGATTATGGGCCTCATTACACGGTAGGCGGTAGCCATGGTGCTATTAGCGCCATGGCTACCCCGTACCGCCGTCGGAGTCCGGGTTCCCGGAATAGGGACTTACCGGTCTATTCTGACCTTTCCAGGACCGCTAATTCCCCATTCTGGGAACCATTCCCCATTCCCATTTGAGCCCCCATAGGGTACTGTTATTAGCTCTGAGGTCCCTCAGGGGGAGCCGTCCATAACGCCTGGGCAGACCACACGTTAAGGACGGGACATGCTGATCGACCTCGTAGTTGGGCGGTAGGGGATTACCGGCACCGGTGCCGGTAATCCCCTACCGCCTACCGTGTAATGAGGCCCTATGTTCGCTATGAATCAAGGCTGAAAGCAATTCAATTTGAGAATTATTTTAAAAAAATCAACGATTGATTAATTTACTCTGTAATAAAAATCAAAGGGAAGTTTGGAACATCCCCTTGGTAGAGATAAACTAATACTGTACTCTGCTATTTCAGGTGACATGTGGTTCTCTTATTACAAAGAAATATATCAGCTACCATATGGTTTTGATTTATATCCTGCAGAGAAGATAACGGATGCAATTTCAGCGGCATGTCCATGGGATTTCATGGATATACTATGGGAACTGAATAAACGTAACTATTCTAAGGCATCGGGGCCGGACGGGATTCCCCTGTGTGTAATAAAGGATTATCCCCATATTTGGGCTAGAATCCTAAAAATGCGCTATGATATTATCTTTCAATCCAAAGTAATCCCGCCGTCACGGTTAACATCCATAATTATCCCTCTGCATAAGAAGGGATCAATTGAAAGACCTGAGTACTTCTGTCCAATCGCTCTGATCGATGTTGCCGCCAAAGTGTTTGCTAAATTAGTACTCAAAGATTTAAACACCTTCTTAGCGACACACCATACTCTATCACAGTATCAAACAGGCTTTAGAAAATGTATGGGCACACCCCTAAAAGCCACTATTTTGGCACACCTACTGGCATCTGTAAAAAAACTATAAAAACAGTACAATTTATATGGCTTGTATAGATCTTTCATCAGTGTTTGATAGTGTGATTAGAGGGTTATTATGGCAAAAAATGCAACGGTTCAACATTCCTCAAAACATCATAGCAACTATTGCTCTACTTCATGGCAAAACAAACTATTGAGTACGAATTGATGAATCTGGCCTCCTATCTGACAGAATTCCGACAGACGTAGGGGTAAAACAGGGCTGCAATCTTTCAGCCGTGCTCTTTAATTTATACCTTGCGGATATTGATGAACCACGGTTACATTTTGACAGTTTTCCGGTCAGATTAGGAGATCTGCAAAAAAACTGGATCGCCTTTGCAGATAATGTGATTTTATTAGATTGCACACCATATGGTTTGCAAATGAAACTCCGGCTATTCTCTGAATTTTGCAAATTACATAATTTGTCGACGAATACAACTAAATTGAACCTCCTTGTATTTTCAATCAGGAAAAAACAGACTAATTCTCAATGGAGTATAGAGAATATTCCAATCCACTACACAATGGGAGTGACGTATTTGGGATACAATCTTATAAATACAAACTCGTTAACTATGTGGAAAAATACCATAACCATTAAAACGGGTCCATTTATGGCACAAATGAAGATTATTTGAAACAAATATTGTAAATTCTCCTTAATGCCAATAATTGACTTCTACTTGCTAAAAGTGGAAGCAACCATTTTATATGGTCTGGATCTCTGTCTGGCTGAAATTGTGGCAATTCCTAATAAGATCCAAGGTAATATCTGGAAGACTGTTCTTAGTCCACCTAAAAGTTTGCCTAATGTCATCATTCTGCATGAGCTGGGTCTAAACTCACTGGGATCTAAGATGCAATGGAGAAGGCTCAGTAACTTTGGCAACATGTTAAATCCTCCACCAAACTGTCTTTATGAAGATCTAACTTTAATGATAGAAAACATCTTCACCTCCATCTATTCTAGCATTTAAGAATCAAATGAAGGACTTGTTAAAACTCATAGCCATGGAACCGGATGATTTAATTTGGCGTCCTAATGTGGTAAAAAAGAAAATCTATCAGTATGGTTGGGCATCAATATCAGATCAGATTGGGACATACAGTGCTCTCAGTGAATACGCAAAATTTAGACATAAACACTGCCTAGATTACCGTATATTATTTGTTTTCCCTGTACCAGGCTAGGAATCTCTACCTGAGATATAGATTGAATTTATATCATACGAATGCCCAAATTAAACTCTGGAAGAATTCCAAGTAGAATATTAATGATGGTTCATGTTGATTTTGCCATAATAATATTGAGTCTGAGACCTTGAAACATCTGATTCTGGTTTGTCCATATTTCAAAGATCGAAGAAATGTAACCTTGGGAAAGCAATTGGGAGATGGAACATTATGTTCTTCTGAAATGTTATGGTTGAAATGTATGTGGTGAAGGAGTAATAGTTTCCCGCTTGCCCTAACTCAAATAATTGGCTCATATCCAGTCCAAACTCAATGAATTTGACATTTTGAACCAAGCGGAATGGTTATAGTGCTTTAGAGTGATGAATTATTTGGAGTGACCTTGAAAAGTATACGTCATTGCTACCAGTAGGCCAGGACTACCATCTCTATTAGACATTCAGGTAATCCGGATTAGACAAATGTTAAGCAATTCTCATGTTTTATAGGCCAACTTTAATTACGAGATCCGATATATGAACTGGACCTTTGTTGATATGTGAAAAATTAAGTATGCATATCGTTATTTGACCCTTGTCAATATGAATTGGAAATGTAAAATATATGATGAAGATATATACTTTGATCCAATTGGGATAGATGTGAAGCGGAAAGTGATGATCCTTAAGAAATATTGTCAGATTGATGGATATGTTGGACGTATAACCATGAGTTGTGAAATTTGAATGGGGCTTTATCTTGTATATGAAGAACAACCTCTGTATATTGTCATTTGTTCCTTTGACAATATGAGTTGGAATTGATTACAATATGAAAAGGACACTAACTCTGTTCTATTTTAAGATAGTCGTATGGAGAAAAGAGCTGTATTTTAAGAAACATTGTTAGAATTATGTATACAATGGACTTATTAGAGACGCACTTTTAGTTGATCACAGGATATTAGAAATGTTTATTTAGTTATGATGATTTTTATACTTTATATTTTCATGTAAATATGGCAAGGCCTGTACACATTTGTAAAGTTTTATTTTATTGTTTGTAAAGGTGAAATAAGCGCCAAACAAAAAAAAAGAAGCCTTGTGGCAGTATCTCGATAACCATTTACAGAACGGACTCATTACACCTTCCAAATCCCCAGGAGGAGCATCTTTGTTTTTTGTGCCTAAAAAGGAGTCAGCTGAACTAAGACTGTGTCTTGACTACTGTGGTTTGAATAAAATCACAAAGAAAGACATGTACCTCCTGCCACTCATCCCAGACATCCTGGAGGCCGTCTGTGGTGCCAAGATATTCACCAAGCTGGTCCTTTGTGGCACCTATCATCCAATCTGGAATAAGAGCGGGGAGGAGTGGAAGACCACTTTCCGAACACCTTTTGGCCATTTCCAGTATCACGTAGTGCCAATCGGCCTGGCCATTGCTCGGGCAGTCTTCCAGAGATACATGGACCACATCTTGGCCGATTTACTGATGCATTCAGTCGTGGTTTAGTTAGATGATATCCTTGTGTTTTCTAAATCCCCAGAAGAATACGAAAATCATGTCCGTCAGGTCCTGGAGAGACTACAGGCCAAGCGACTGAAGGTGAAACTTGAGAAATGCCAATTTGACGTACCTTTTGTACTTTACTTGGGGTACATCCTTTCCAGGGATGGTGTTTCCATGGATCAACGGAAAGTACTGGCAATCTTGCAGATGCCTTCCCCTAGTTCAATCAAGGAGCTTCCGAGATTTCTTGGCATGGGAAATTTCTATAGGAAGTTTATTCAGAACTTCTCAAGTTCTGTGCTCCCCTTGACATCTCTACTCAAGAAGAATGTCAGATTAATGTGGTCGTCTTCAGCCCAAAAGGCCTTTGAGGAACTTAAGCATTTATTCACATCAGTGCCCTTGTGAAAAACAGCCTGATTACCAGCACTCTTTCATACTCGAGTCTGATGCTTCTGACTTGGCTGTTGGAGCCGCCCTCAAACATTAATTCAAGAACCACAAAGAACACCCAGTTACCTTTTTTTCCAAGACCTTCTCAGGGGCTGAGTGCAATTACTCAGTATTGGAGAAAGAGCTGCTCGCTATTAAATTAGCTTGTTCTGAATGGAGACACCTCCTAGTTGGTGCCCGGACACCCACCGAAGTATGGACTGATCATCGGAACCTAATGACATTACAGAACTATGCATGCCAGAACAGCAGGCAGGCACGGTGGGTGCATTCCTTCTCACATTATCTCCTGGTGATGACTTACATCCCTGGAACCAGAAATGTCATTGCAGATCTCCTATCCCAGAATGGCTACAAAAATACTGAAAGGGTCCCTCATGGGAAGATGTTTCCTATTAGAACCTTTGTATGTTCGATTGAGATTTGGTTACAACAATTAAAAAGAGAGACCGCCGGGGAGCCTCCAGCGGCAGAACTCAGGAAGATACTTAACCTCCAAAATGGCTTTTTCTACCACCAATCTGCTATCTTTGTGCCATCTTCTGCCTTTTATATCAAAATCCTGGAATTAGGTCACAATCCTTTAGTAGCCAGTCATCGAAGCCACAGGGCCACCTTACAACTGATAGGACGTTATTTATGGTGCCCTGCTTTGTTCAAAGATGTTAAGGAATATGTCAGAACCTGTGTGACCTGTGCCCAGAACAAGACACCATGCCAGTTGCCCATTGACGAATTTGTTCTCCTTGTTCACCTGCTCGTCCCTGGCAGAAGATATCTACAGACTTTATTGTGGATCTCCCAGAGTCCCAAGGTTGCACCGTGACCATGGTTACTGTGGATACATACACCAAGTTGGCAAATTTACTGGTTTACAATAGATTCCCACGGCAGAAGGCATGAGTGTTGTTTTTTCTAAAAGACATATTTTGTTTGCACTGTCTCCCAGAGGTGATAATTTCCGACCACTGTTTTCAATACACCTCAAAGTTCTGGGCTGCCATGTGTACAAAAAAATGAGGTATTTCTAGGGCTATGTCATCACGTTATCATCCCTAGACCAACGGCCAAACTGAGCACTTGAACCAAACCCTGGAGCAGTATTTGAGGTGTTTCACCAACCTCTCCCGAGGTAGCTGGTGTTTGTTGCTGCTCCTTGCAGAATTCTCATACAAAGCGGTTCAAACTGCTCTTGGCAAATCACCTTTCTTTTGCTCCTATGGATACCATCCCACTTGGTTTCCTAGGATCGTTCCAGGGTTCACTCCCATCCCCTCCGTGGAACAGCATTTGGACCACCTCCATAAGGTTCAACAAGGGACCCTTCAGGCCCTACACAATGCCCAAAGCAGCATGAAGAAATTTGACAACCAGGAAAGAAGAGACATAGGCAGTTATCAAGCTGGGGAACTGGTATGGCTTTCTTCCAAACATCTCCCCAGAAGACTTAAACCCTGGAAGTTCTTTCCAAGATATTTTAGTCCCTTCAAGATTCTTAGATGCATCAATCACATGGCCTACAAACTAAGGTTGTCCCCTACGTGGAGTCGAATACACCCTGTATTCCACATTTCGTTTCTAAAGAAATTCCAGGGGAGACTCCACAAGGACATAATTCCTCCTTATGAAGACAAAACCGAGGAATTTGAAGTGAACAAGATCTGTGACTCCAGGTGCTATCATGGAACTTTACATTATGTTTTTCACTGGAAAGATTATCCCAGATCTGAACGGTCTTGGGAATCTTCAAAGAATGTACATGCCTCGCGATTGGGTCACCAGTTCCATCAGCAAAACTTGTGAGAACCAGGAGAAACCAGGTACAGAAGGGGGCATGATGTCATGCAGCCGATAAACTGGCGCTTGTGTGACATGGGTTCCTTATCATGGTGCTTCCATTTCTTGCCCTGCTCCAAGATGGCGTCTGGATGCCTCAGACACTCTCTTATGTCATCACGTGTGCGTGCTGTGACTGCCCGTCATCTGGAAATAAAACAGTAACGGACGGTAAGAGCCGCGCGTTACAGTTGCCCTACATTGCTCTATGCTGTGTTGCGCTCTTATCTTCTGTGCTTCTGCCTTTCCTTGTACTCATTTTGTCCTGGTTTCCTGGTGCTTCGCATTTACTCCTGGTTGCGCTTGGATCCTCCTGCGGCCCGGCCGCCACTCTTTCTCCTTTGTTCCCGGACTCCCTACTGTTTTCCCTTTCACTTCCCTCCTCCCGCGGCCTCTACCGCTTGCTTTTGCAGCTTCCTTCCAGTTCCTGGTAGCTGGTCCTCTTGCTCTGCGCTTCAGAGCCTCGTAGGACCTATTCTGTCACCGCTATTGGAGATTCATTCTTCCCTCCTCATACTTGCGCAGCAGATTCCTTCTGCTAGTTCTGTTACTTGGCCTTCTTTCACATCCTCGAAGACTCTTCCTGGGATTGTGCCACTTGGATTCTCCACTTTGCAACTTGTTTTTTTTTCTCCCCCTTCTGTTTTTCTTTTTTCCCTGAGACCTGGCTCTCGGGGCAGCCCCCGTGCTTACCTGTATTCTACTAACCGGGTTGCACAGTGGCTACCTGTAAGGACAGGCCTTACCTCTTCACACCAAAGGATTCCAGAAGCAAAGAGGTGAGGACTGATCCTGACACCGGGGCATGGATATTTGTTCCAGGCGGGCCCACTCACACAGGATCTTGTCCCTAATTTCCGAAATTAAGGGAAGGCCCAGTTTAGGAGAATGTTTGTACTGACTACAGAAGGCCTCTGCAGCCCGTTCCACCACAGATGGCGCCTGAGAACCCATGGAGACTTAGATCTGGTCCATTACCAGTTGGACCTCTTCCTGGTCCAAGTATTTCCCAGTGGTCTCCTCATCCTCAGAGGAAGGGGAGGCAGTAGAGACAGAAGAACAGGAAGATGAAGCATCCGGGGCAAGCTTAGACACCCCCAGACCTGCATTGGAAACACCAGGGGCATCCACCTTTCTCCTCTTAAAAGGCCTGGACGCAGAAGAAGAAGCCTCCTCAGAATGGTGCGGCTTAGAAGTGTGCTTCCCCATCTTAGAATGCAGCCGTGGAAAGAAGGAAACACCTCCCGAGGCAAGCAATCCATTTGAAGAAAAAAGCCTGGGAAATGAGAGCACCCAGAGAGACGCGTTGCTTGGGTGGCACAGGAGACCAATCTTAGAGAGGCCCAGCCACATCTGGGAGCCGCCGCGGCAACAGGAAGAGGCAGGCCCACAAAGCCGAGCCTACACCCCTAGGAGCAGCCAGGAGGAAGAGCCGCCCCCGGCAGCTGGAGGCACTGGGCACAACCATGGCTGGGCCGCCGCACCGAATCCCTGGGGGTGGCACGGCCAGAAGTTGCACAATGACCCAGGCATCAAACTAGAGAGGGGCCAGAAGCCCCACAACTGCCCCTCCGCCCACACTCACTATTGACCCGAGGCGGGGTATGTAACCTCCCGTCCCAGGCCCAGAAGCGACAACACACTGGGAGGCCAACCACCACACCCCGGCAGGCGTAGGCCACTGGAGACCTCTGCAGGACCCCGCAGCCCTGCAGTGGATGCAATGGGCATCCATGCACCCAGTAACACTCCAAGGGCCTAATTCCGAGTTTGGAGGTAACCACGCCGCTATTTGCAGCATGGTTGCCTCCAAACGCCTCCAAACTCTGGCCTGGTGAATGGAGTAATTACCGGTCCAATCCGAGGTCGGCGGGACCGGTAATTCCCCATTCATCAGGGCCATTCCCCATTCCCATTTGAGCCCCCATAGGGCTCAATGGGAAGGGGGAAGGCGGCAATAATGGTACCGTAAATTACGGTACCGTTATTGACCCCGGAGTCCCTTTGCGTGTCCCGTCCTTAACGCCTGCTAAAAGCAGGCGTAAGGACCCGCAAAGGGAACTCGTAGTAGGGCGGTAAGGGTTTAACGGTACCGGTCTCGTTACCGGTGACCATTAACCCTTACCGCCCTACTCGGAATGACCCCCCAAGCCCTGCAAAAGAGCAACTGAACTAGAGTTGCGAGCTATTGCGCCCACGAACCCCACAAGGAGAGGATACACCAGTTCTGGCAGGAATAAAAGAACTGCCTTGGATTGGGTAAGTGGGAGGTTATACCTCCTGGGGTGGGAGGGGCCAGAAGAGGCCAGCTTGTAAAAATGAGTTCCAGTGAGCATGGACATACTCAAAGGTAAGTACTGAGACGAGGAAGAGGGACGTGGAGGTAATGCTCTAACAAGAGACACTCATAATGCAACTCTTGAGTGGCATGAATGGAAAGAAAGTATTGCAAACCTGAAGGGAATCATTTCTTTCACATATCTGAAATACATACCAACATTTTGAGGCACCTGGCAGGGACATTTTCTCCAAAAAATCAGCAGAATTAATTGTTCCAATTGTTTTGTATTGGGGTATGAATTATTTTAGGAGGGAGTCAGTAAATAATAGCAACATTGTTATTAAAGGAATTGTATGTCTCCCACCTAAATCGGGAGGGTTGGCTTGTTTTTTATTTGGTGAAGATATAGTTTAGCTAAGTGACGTACGTGCCAACCCTCCTGATATAGGGTCTCTTATAATGAGACTACAGAGTAAAATATATATATATATATATATATATATATATATATATATATATATATATATATATATATATTGCTCTACTTGCCTTTCTCCTGCCTAATATAATTCTTAACCCTAATGCAAGTCTATGGGGAAACGCATTTCTGCAACTCTCCATGGCAACATCGTCCCTCCCATGCTTCAGAATGTTGGCATGTATGGAGTAAGGATAGGGTCTGATTCAGTCTGTGGCCATAGAGTCTTACCATCTGCATACTCCACCATTTCAGAGCCCTGGTGGGTGAAATCAGATTTGGAGGAAGACAGCCCATTGAAATCTATGGACAGGTACGAGACTTGCGTAGGATTGAGCACCGTCCCGTATTTTGTGAGACTGTCCTGATGTATTGGAGTGTGTCCCGCTTCCTGCACTCCATCTGTGTGGGACAGTAAAAAGTCTCAACCTTGCGTCTCTGCGCCTTATCAGCAGTGCACAGCCTTCCTGGCTCAGAGTTCACATGTTTCGTGTGATTGTTTGAAGCACAGCGCTTCCTCTGCGGCAGCGCTTCATGCATGCATGCCAACCCACCCGGTTTAGGCTGGCACAAAGCGCTATTTTTTACTTTCTCCCGCCTATAATTACATTCTCATGATTTCTGTGGTGACATCTCCCTCTCAGGGGCTCCAGAATGTTGACATGTCTGGCTCTGTGTTGGCAGAACATTACAATAAGATCAACTACAGATTGACGAGGAAGGGTTAACGCATTGCTCTCAACATTGTGTGGCCCCCAGGCGGGTGAAAACACACAATTTTATTTTGGGCGCGTGAAAACCGACTGACTTATATAGGTGAGAGAGGGCTTGGTGGGAGAGAGAACTGCTTACTAAGCACGTGACAACCGCCAAAAGCGCGTGAGGTGAGATGTCTGGTTAACGTCCTGAATGGGAGGAGAGCATAAGACTGCACAGTGTGTGACATAACGTCCTGAATGGGAGGAGATCATAAGACTGCATAGTGTGTGAAAGAATCACTCTAGCGATTGACCCCATATTGTGTTGCATTTGCTTTCACTTAGGTGAGATGTGTTCAGGTGTATGTGTGCATTCAGGCTGTGACCATCATTTCCCTTTCAGGATAGGGGCAGGTCATCTAGAAACATATTCATTGGGCTCGACTTGTGCATGTGTTTGCAGGATGTTACCATACATTCTCTTTCAGGATAGGTCCAGTACATTGTAAGAATCTCTGGAGAACAGGGCAATGTCCAAACATTAAATGAATGGAGAAGAGCCAGTCACAATTCATGTCTCCTGTTGGATGGCATATCTAACTAGATGCCTTGATGAAAAGGCATGCCCCTGTAAGATGCAAGGTGCAAGTAACGAAGTGAATTTCAAAAGACTGCAACATTCCTAAGGCCTGTTAATTGAATTTAGAGACTAGCTTAAAAATGCTGAGAATTGCAATTACATAGAGCTGGGCGAGACCGCCAGGGCTCGGGCCGGCTAGGTTCAAAGCTTGGACTCTGGCCTGACCCTCCTCTAGCATCAGTGCCAGTCGGCTGCACCCCACACCAGAAGAAACATGTTTTCTTTTAAATAAACATGCTCCTTGTCGCGGGTGCCTAACTACCTGTCCTGCCCCAGCCACTCATTGATTGGCTAGGACAGGGCAGGAGTGCTTCACGGCACGACGGTTCAGCAGCTGGTGGTGAATTTAAAGGTAAGTGGGCACAAAGAGTTGGGAGGCGGTGCTTACCAACTCTTCATGTTCCTCCGGCACTCTGCCCCACTGCCATTTCCCATGTTCTACCCTCCCCCCAATGTTCCAAAAACACTGGCTCTGCCCCCTCAAACCGTCACCATCTTTTTTACCCAGTCCCAGCTCCCGTCCCGAAAACACAAGCGCTTTCCACCCAGCAAAATGCCACTATTCCCTTTTTCCTGCCCCAGACCCGATGCCCTCCATAAAACACCAGTATTGCCCCCTTCACCCCATTTCCCACAATTGTTTCCTGCCCCAGCACCTTTTAGCACCCTTTCTTGCTTCCCCAGCCGGGTTTTACTCCCTTTCTTGCGTCCAGTCCTGTTAAATCCCTTTATTGCTCCAGTCCCTTTTGTTGCCCCTTTTCTTACACTAGCCCCTTTTAGCCCCTTTATCCCCACCTAGTCCCTTTTAGCCTCTTTTCATGATCCTTTTAGACCTTTTTGTTGTCGCAGTCCCTTTTCATCCCCTCAGCCCCTGACACAGGTCCCTCTCCCATTTTGAGTGGCCTTTTCCCGGCTCAGCTTGTGCTTGGCCCTAAGAGCCAGGCCAGATGCCCAGGCTCAGCCTTGCCTCAGCGCTACCCCTGAATTCCCTGGCTCTTCCAGGTCTATAATTACTTGGGAATTCTCCACCTGACACTGCAAAAGGCCTTATTTCATACTTTAAAGACTTGCATGTAAATCAAGTATTCCCTCAACTATTGCCTCATCGATGCTAAGGACATGCACAGAAATGCACGGAAGTGGGAACTCTGCCCCGTGGAAAAGGCACTGCCTTGACCACTGGAGTGTTTTCCACCAAATGAACCCAGCAGGTTTCAGAACATTGATTGGAGAACATATCAAAAATGGAGTCTGGGATTTCTTTACAGTTTTGTCACAGGGTCCCAAGCACTTAGCAAGATGCACTTGTGTATGATGGAATAGGGTATTCATTTTTAATGACTGTACTTGCTATTTATTTTGTTTAATGTTATGTTATCTTATGTTATAGTGCATTTGTATAGTGCTTTATGTATCATTTGTATGATCTCAAAGCACTGTTGGTTGAACGCCCTCAGAGATCGCAGTCCATTTCAGTTGAAAGAGTATTGTAGCATATAGTGCTTGGGTGCACTTGGTATGTGAGCAACCAGAGTGGTTTTCGCAGGATGGCTGCATTCTAATGCTAAGTGTGGTGCAGTGGAGGTGAGAGATCAGTGTATGTGTGCAGCAAGGAGCATTGTTTCCGAGTCTGCATTCTCACTGCCGTGAGGCATGTGTGGGAGAATATGAGTGCCGCTAAGACAATTTTCTCATGCGGTGTAGCTGTGTTTTACCAGGCTGTTGAGGTGTTTTATGAGCGATGTAGGTTATGTGTGCAGCTAGGCTGAATTGATCAAGGGGTATAGCTGCATTCTATTATTTGTTGATGTAAAGAGGAGAGTGAGCATAATGGTATGAATGACTGTCTGTGTTTATCAGTGGATGGTTCCTGGCCGGTGAGGGTATGATCATTAATTTTGGATGGGCAGTCCTTTCTGAGATGCTCTGTGGTTGGAATTGGAGGCCCATTTTCAGGGTCCTTGCATGGATTTTGGGGTGGGTTGTTGGCTGCTTCTTGGGATCTTCTGCAGTGATGGTTTGTTTCAGGTTAACCAAAATAATGTGAAATGTAAGGTACAACAAAGTTTCCAGTGTCTTTTTCCATGTTTTCACTTCACTTTGAATAAGGCTGTGAATTAACTCATTTGAAATAAAACATCCCCAAACCAATTTGGATGTGTCTTGTTGATTTGAACTGTCTGAAAATTCACCTTCATAAAAGCCCAATCCCCACTTCAGGAATTCACATTACAAGATGGTCCTGGACCTGTGAACTTCAAAGTGGCCTGCCACATTTAACATTCCAGTCTCCTCATAAAATGCATTAGCGAAAAGTCACAGGACGGTTATCTGATATTCTGTGCCCAGTCTTTAGTCGGCATTTCTTAATGTACAAACTTAATAAGAAAGCTAATGGATTTTGTTTTTAAATTAGAAATGTAATAGTATGAAATGTCATTTTTTTTTAAAGGAATCTTCTATCAATTCAAAATAAACCACTGTGCATAGCTGCACATTTTAGCACCCAACCCATATGACATTCACCTGCTATTGTGAGGAGCCAGGAATGAGACACGGACACAGAGGACACATGTTTCTGGATATAGACTTGGGGTTGGACAATGCCTCACTATCCCTAATCTAAGAGGCATTTCCCGACCTCAACCAAAACTAAGGGTCAATCCTATGTCAAGATGCCCAAAGTAAATATTTCCTGTGTCCGAAATCCATCCTAGACCTCACATCCTAAAATTAACTCTAAGGTGTAAAGGATATGGGCCTCATTACGAGTTTGGTGGTAGCTGTGCCGGTAAAACCGTGAAAATACTGGCACCCGGCAATGGGCAATTACTGGGGTATTCCAGCCCTGCCGGACCCGTTAATTACCCATTGCTGGGTGCCGGTACTCATTACTCCCCATTCCCATTTGAGCCCCACAGGGCTCAAATGGGAATGAGGAGGTCGGATGCACCGGCACAATTCATGAATGGTGCTGGTGCATCGGACGAGTTGTGCTCGCGGGTTCCGTTCTGCCTGCCAGGTTAGACCTGCTGGACAGAAAGGCGCCCCATGAGCACAACTCGTAGTTTGCCGGTCCGGTAGCAATGGTGCCGGTAGCTTACCAGCACTATTACTACCAGACCGGCAAACTTATAATGAGGCCCATTGTCTTTGGCTTTGAAATTGCACAAAATGTTTAAATCCTACAAAAAGGTATAAATCCAACAAAACTCTCAATTGGTTAATATTCACAGTTCCAGTGAATAAATCCCTTCCCCAGGTTTGGCTCCACCAAAACAACAGTTAACAAAATCATCAAGTTCTTTGTAGGCCAAAAGGTGTCACAATCCACTCCCAGGGAAACCACTCACTTCCCCAGGATTCCTCCCACCTTAAATGTAATTCACAATCCTAAAGGCATGTATCTTCCTTGTGATTTTATCTTCACTTTACAACAACTTGGGTGCAGGTCCCAGCCTTGCAGAACACATGGTATACTCCACTGCCAGGTTCTCTTCCACATTCAATGTATTTTAAAATCCTCAGGTTAGGACTCTTCCTTGGGATTTCCTTATGCAATTAACTTCACACACTTGGGTTTGCCTGGTATACTCTCCTGCCAGGACTTTCTTATGCAGTTCACTTTGCACACTTGGCTTTGCTTGGTATTCTGGTCTGCAAGAATTTTCTCAATGCACAATGTCCCTCTGTGTTTCCCTTCTTGGCCTACCCTGAGTTTGTACCGTGGGTCTCAGACCCCAGTCTCATTGTCTAGGGCTTCTGATACCTTGCCCGACAGTGCTTCAGTGTCCCAACCCTTTCCTTGGGCCCACTCGTTCCTTTCCTGCAGTTTGTTTGTGTTCTGACTCCGAATCAGATGCTTCTCCACCTCTCGCAGCTCTCCCTGATCCTGCAGGCACCTCCAGCAGGTGTTTGGTCCTCAGTCGGCATCCCAGCTCCCTCGGCTGTCAGGAAGCATAGCATGCTTCCTCCTGCTTTGTGATAGCCTCCGTGGAGCTTCCCTGAGCACGTCACTCACTGTGCTGCCTTCTTGCTCTGTCTTGCCGCCCCATCTTCTGTACCGCCACCGGTTGTCGCACTCCCGGTTTCCCTGCTCGCCTGTCAACATGACAGCTTAGGTTTCCCAGCAGCACCTAGCCAGTTGGATCTCCCGTTCTCGCAATGTCCTCAATCTGCACTAGGATGAAGAAGAAGACGAATTCCATACTTCTCTTCTCGGTGTGGTTTTAAACTGTGTCGGGCCAATCATATTCTTCCAGCTACTAGACTGCTGGTGTTGGTTCTCATTGGGAGTAATCATCATTGCTCCTTGCCTCTTCATCATCTCAGTTTTTGTCACCTTGTTTGTTATCTGATATTGAAGAGTACTGTCAGTAGACTTGACAAGTTGTCAAAGGGGTTTATGGTAGTATGCCATCCAGGCATGAGGAATGGAGGGAATATCCCTATAAGGGAAAAGGGGGATACCATGTCTCACCAGATGATGTCATGTCACCCTCCCGAGGGTCGCCTCTCCCCATGTGGTCCTCCTTCAAAAAGATGCTTGCAGTATCAGGATCAGGTAGCGGCTGCCGTCCCCTGGCCACATGAGGAAAGGGTATCTCATGGAAAGGAGTGATTCCATCATCAGATTCATCACACTATGTAATGGAAACATCTGGAGTTAAATAGACAAATTAATGGCAATTTGCATTGCATAGGGAAAGGCAGCACATGCTATTGTACACACTGTCCCACAGAATCTGATTTGATTAATATTGCACGTGCACATCCAGAGTTATGTGGCTTAAACCTAATTGCCATTTTACATTAATAATGAGTTTACCCCTCCTCACAGTCATGAAACTGGTGTTAGCCGCATCCCAGTCAGAAGCTCAAGAGACGAGTCAAAGATATTTAATAACATTCATACAGAATAGAAGGATGATGAACTAATATGGGGAGATAAACATTCAAGACTTTCTGGATACAACTGGAGAGAGGTGGCCAGGGAGAGCAGAACTGAGCCCATCTGGATGTCTGATCCTCATGCAGGCTGTAGACAGAAGCCATTGATAGAGGGATAAGCCAAGGTTAGGAATTGGTTTCCAGGCAGCCAGTTGAAAAGAAAGCTTGCTGATGGAGTAATTCTAGACTGACTAAGTGCTTGTTGATTTTTCAAAAATAAAAAACTGCATTTCAAAAGTCAGTAGAGCTGTGATATAACAAAATGTCCCTGTATTATCCAGAGACGATTCCCAGGAATAAAAAGGGCAGGGAATTAAAGGGAAATCCTGATTTGACAAAGATGCAGGTGTAGTGTTTAATATAATGCTCTGTGTCTCACATTAATACTGAGCATAAAGTGAAATGTAATTTTCTTAACATCCAATGAATTTGTTTTCGTATTGAGATGCAAAGTTCACAACTGACAGTATTGTGTGCATTGGAATTCAGACTGTTTTTGTAGAACTAAGCACCATTAAATAGAATCCTTTGCGCCGGTCAGTGTAGAATCACACATGTCCATAGTGTAAGTCATGACACACTATTGTATAATGTGATATCATGTGAAAAGAAGCCATTGTGAGTCTTAAATTAGATATTTGCGCAACCAAAATTATCACAGAGAGGTCATTCTGTTCATAGATAATCGTGCACTGTGTTAAACCACCTCAGTCCCTTGTGTTGAAATTCACAAGCAGATCTATGTGAAATGTGACAGGGCAAGATTGTGGTAAAATTGTACTTTTACTGGAGAATATTACATGCCTAAACCAACATTTATAGCGCTGTAGGCAAATGAATAGGAGTAGATTAAAGCAGCACACACACATGTAGATTAAAGCTGCACATACACATGTAGATTAAAGCAGCACATACACGTGTAGATTGAAGCAGCACATACACATGTAGATTAAAGCTGCACATACACATGTAGATTAAAGCAGCACATACACATGTAGATTAAAGCTGCACATACACATGTAGATTAAAGCTGCACATACACATGTAGATTAAAGCAGCACATACACATGTAGATTAAAGCAGCACACACATATGTAGATTAAAGCTGCACATACACATGTAGATTAAAGCAGCACATACACATGTAGATTAAAGCTGCACATACACATGTAGATTAAAGCAGCACATACACATGTAGATTAAAGCTGCACATACACATGTAGATTAAAGCAGCACATACACATGTAGATTAAAGCAGCACACACACGTGTAGATTAAAGCTGCACATACACATGTAGATTAAAGCAGCACACACACATTTAGATTGAAGCAGCACATACACATGTAGATTAAAGCAGCACATACACATGTAGATTAAAGCAGCACATACACATGTAGATTGAAGCAGCACATACACATGTAGATTAAAGCTGCACATACACATGTAGATTAAAGATGCACATACATGTAGATTAAAGCAGCACATACACATGTAGATTAAAGCTGCACATACACATGTAGATTAAAGCAGCACATACACATGTAGATTAAAGCAGCACACACACATGTAGATTAAAGCAGCACATACACATGTAGATTAAAGCTGCACACACACATGTAGATAAAGCAGCACACACACATTAATTTAACGTTATCTATACATGTCCAGTGAAAGCTGTGCACATGTTCAGAGAAGAGAGTACTATTCTGAGAACATTATTCTCTGAATCAAAACTTGTAGGAGTCCTATGCAAGCTGGACATTGCCTGTATTTCAATGACCTGCACATAGCAAACACATCTGCAAGCCCACTCTTATGCAGGGGTGCTAAGCTGAATGAATGTATTATATTTTAAATGGTATTTGTTCAAGTAAACTTTCTCCGATACCATACTTGTCTTGATATTGGAGGAGAACAAGTATTCTGAAGCGTTTCTGAAATTGCTTTATATCAATAAATGCATTTAGCTATAAAGTGACAATGCTATCATTGAAGTAAACTGTGTTGCCTAGAAAGAAGCATTCATAGAAGGAGTCCATTAGAATGCCTGGTACTAGAAAACCTATTGCCAAACCTTACACTATAAAACAAAAGTGTGTGGGTTCATGAAGTACATAAAGAAATAGTGTATAACAACAAAAAGGGTCCAAGGGTTTTGGTATGACAAGGCAGAACAAGACATGAGCTTGGAGTACACTCAGAGGTTTCTGGCACACGGAAGCAGTCTGTTAGGCAGGGGTGAATCTTGCAGAATAGAATTATCTGTAGCACCAACAGTCTCTTGGTTGCAAAGTATCCTGCTATGCCCCTTTTCATACAGTTCAGTTCCATTAAGCTAAACACTTTAGGTGCCCCACAGCAGGGCTGAGACCTTCTGTTTTTCACTCAGGTGGACTCGCCTCCGTCGAGCGCAAGTCCACGTTTATTCCTTTTAACATTTCACAAATACAGGCTTCTCCCAGTCGGACATGGGCCTGCATGCACTATCTCAATGTCTTGGATCACCGAAGACTTTTGACGTGTAATGGTTTTGGCTCTGACCTTTACATGACCACTTAAATCTCGTTTCGTGTTTTTACTTTCACTTCTTCTCAAAAAGGCAGCTGTCAGAGACCTTTGACTGGGCATACTGAGGTGCCGGACCACTCTAACATAGCTCATCTTCCAGACTTTTAGCTTTACTTCAGACAGCAACTCCCTCTCTCTGTTTTCCCTTCACTCACGTCTTTCAATTTTGACGATTCACAAAGTCGTTCAACTTGCAAAAATCTTGCCTTTCATAGCCTTCACTTCAATTGCAAACCGGTATCATACATCTGCCTCTGACTTACCAGTTTGCTGAAGTTTCTTTATCGGCAGCTTTGGTTTTCAAGCCAAGGATGATACTACGGCAGCAGCAGCAGCCCCTCTCTGCCTCGATCAGACGTGCAGGGGGCTCCAGCTATCGTGCACGACCTTCGAAGCTTGATTTAGCCTTCCTTCTTGCCTGTGCTGTTCGCCCACCAACAATAGTTAATTGATCGTCATATAACGGGGTCAAGGGGTTTACTCGACTCACGGCCCCATTCTGATCTGCCATCTCTCCTTCGGGATTCAGCTGCCACACCGGAAGTCAGACTCCTTCATGCCATTTGCCTTGCTCTCTGTAGACTCTCCTGCTCCGCCTTGTATCCCAGTGGGGAAGGGTACGGGATTCAGGTGTGAGTTGTTACAGGCAAGTGCCTGGTTCTGCCTGACTCTGATTTTGGGACATGGAAAACAGAATGGCTCGGTGTGAGTCTGTCTTCTGTGAGAAAACTGAGGGTATTCTCCCAAGTAGATCCCAGAAATCCCTTAGTCAGGTGGCCAGGGAAGAACTGGCCCTCTTATTCAAACCCTAAAGGCAGACGAGCAGGGAAAGATCACCTGGGTATGGGAGCACAGGGTTGTGCTTGGGGAAATAACCAAGGGGAGACGCAGTATTATCCGAGGAAGAAGGTGAGGAGGGTGAAGTCCATGAAGCTTTTGTAGGCTGCTCCAGATCTACCCCCTTCCTCCCAATGAATCTCCCTTAGCCAAAGCCAACAAACCATCCCTCTATGATAAACCAACTAGGAACACGAACCCTGTTACCCTAAAAAACCACAACTCCCAGAATCCTTGTTTTCCTGTTTTCCACCCGAATACTCACAGCCATTCTTTTTCACGTCTCTCTAATTGTACGCTCCCGAAATCCCAGTATACCACATTGACACCACACTACCATTCCCACAATCCCCCCTGTTCAGATCGTGATACAAATCTGGTCATTTTTATTCATTCCACAACCCCTACCAATCTCACTCTTCCGAACTTACCCAAACCCCTAGCATGAGGAATATACTCCTGTACAACAACTTTTCTCCATCCTACCCTGTAGGATACTCAAAAATCCTACCACCCTCTTTTTCCAATACAAACACTTGCTTTCCCAGTGAACGACAATGGGTTAATGTTAAAACTGTTTACCAAACATGTCCCGATACAAGGGTCAGGCAGAGTCAGGCAACTGACCAGAATCACACACACCTGACAACCATTTCCTTTCCCCTCAGGGATAAAAGGTGGAGCACGAGAGTGCAGTATGAGCAAGGTAGATCGCACGACGAGACAGCTATCCAGGCACAGCAGTTTAAGAGGAGAAGAAAGGTGGCAAATATTGAAAGGCTGACAAGGAGAGAAGCAACCTTACCCTGTCTGACCCAGACCTGCAAGACCTCTGCAGAAGGAATCTTAAGACCACAGACAATAGCTCAAGTGTGTTGCAGCAGATGTCAACGGTACGTGGAGCGTACCTATGCTGATAAGCAGGATGCAGGAAGACACCTGCTACCGTGGTACCGGCCTTGACTCCAGAAACGAAGAAAGCCAAGCGGTTCATCACAGCGAGTGAGTCGAGGAGGGAACTGATAAAGAAACCAAACTTTGTTGAATGAAAGTCGCAAAGTGGCACATTGAGGGAAGTTCAAAGAACTGTACATTGTTAAGGGAAGCTAGCTGCAGATGAGCCAGGTACCACGTGGGTGTTCACTCGAGTAACTCTGGGCGATTACCCAATTATTGAAACTATCAGAACCAGATGAACTTGGGAAAGGCAAAAGAGGCTCAAAGTGGTCATACAGGACCTAGTAAAATCCTCTGTACAGTTGAAAGTCTGTGACCGACAAGTAAAGGAAAGCTAAGGGTAACGAATCCCACATGGTGAAAGAAAAGATTGGCAAATAGTGAACCCGGAAGAGGGATGCCGAAGAAAAGGGGCGAAGTCTAATGCCTCAAGGAACATTTTGTGTTAACAAGAGTGAACCCATGAAAGAGAGGTTCACAGGGATTTTTTAAAACGACATTAAGAACTATGAATGTGAGGAAAGCCATAGTAAACCAACACGTGAAGGGAAACCAAGTTGGATGAAGCAGTCAGTGAACCTGATCGAGGGATGCCGACAAAGGAGGGCGAAGTCTGAGTCCTGAAATACAGTGTGTTGACAAGAGTGAACCTGGCAGAGGGATGACCACAGTGAACTGTAGAAAAAGACATGATGCATGCTGTGGGGGGACAGCAATGAGAGGCACACACAAAGTTGTAATTTTATCAACATTAGCCATATTTATTAAAGGAAAATGGGTTTGGAAAAAGGCCTATCTTGCCCTAACCAAACGAGAATGTCCCTACCTATAAAACCAAAACTAAAGCAAAGTGACCTTGTGTCCCAAAATACATCTAACCCTCACACTAACATACACAATAAGAAGAAAAGGTACAATAGAATTTCTGTTTAAACACCTGGGCACCATGATAAGCACAGATTGGGGGGAGAAACCTTGGATTCTAAATCTGGAACTCAAAATGGAGCAACTAATAGCACAAGCCCTACTACTGAAAAAGAGATTTGGCAAATTCTTGCTGCAACCAGCGGTAGATTTCTATAAACATAAAGTAATCCCAGTGATAACCTACGTAATAACCTATGCTGGTGATACATGTCTGAGAATTCCTTGTGGAATATGGGACAAACTAGAAGCTAGATATTGGAGAAGAATCCTAAATCTAGCCAATTCAGTGCCAATGGGCGTGATTCGTCACAAACTGAGTTTACATTCAATCCATGTACATGTCACTTGGAAAGTTCTAACAACCTATAGAAAAGTGGAACTAATGGAGTGCCCTCTTCAATACAAAATTATGAAGCATGAAAATGACGCCCTTGACTACTGGCCCTTAAAGCTGTGGAGAGAGAAGTGTACTGAAATCCTGGAAAACCTGTGTATCAATGTTGAAACACTTTGTAACCACCCCAAGAGAGTCAAAACATTGCTCCTATCAGTAGATTGGGCTCAAACTGAGGCAACTCGCTCAGGTTCCAAGTCACACACACTGTCAAGAACCTTGGTTAACTTCCCCAATCTCCTGCCTAACTACTTGAGGGTGAACCCTAAACATAAGGACCTGATCTCACGATTCAGGTTAAACGTTCTACGAACGAAACAAAACCTAAAGAACTATGGACTGGAAAGAAATGACACATGCAGACTATGCAAGGAAAAAGAAGAATCCCTACAACACCTGCTAATGTTCTGTGGCGATTTAAACGAAGAAAGAGAAAAACACTTACAGAACACTCTGGCTGTGACGTGTGGACAGGATTCTGATTTATGGTGGGAAGCCATATATGTGAACAGCAAGAGGACTAGGTATTGTTTGGGAAAAAAATGTAACAAAGCTTACATGCTTAGCAGACAAAAGTCTCTGTGGAACTTGGAAACCCTTAGTACCCAGCCGAAGCAATGTCATACAAAAACCTAAGCTAGGTGGACACTGAAGGTGAAAGGACTAATGGACAATACTATTCTCCTTCAAAGGTTCTGCTAGGCGGGAGCGCAAACAAATGCATGAGCAAAGCAAAATGTATTAATTTACACTATATGCTTAATAAATAAAAAAATAAAAATAAAATAGAATTTCTGTTTCTCTTACACCAAATTCTGCAAAACCATATTGTGGTGCCGGAAATGCATTGGAGGGACAGGGCCTCCCTGTCCTTGTCCTGTACTCCCTTATCATTTGTGTTCTGTGTTATTTTCTGCACAGGAGTCCAGTTGGGACCCCTGGCAGTGCAGCTATTCCTCTTTTTGGTTGTGGTGAACAGTGACCCTTGGGATACCCTTATGGCACCCATGGGTGGGGGTACAAAACTGTACCCCTAGTATTGTTTTTCGACACTTGTGTGTTGCCCCCAGAGCAGGTTATGGGCTGGTGGCAGCTTCATGCTGATGTGACAGGAGCTCTGAGTATCTGCCATTTTTGGATACCCAGGCCCTGCCATTGGTATCAGTGGATTCCTGATAGAAGGCAAGATGGCCCCTGTGGCCTCTTGGTTGCTATTGCATGTTAGCTTGTTTTCCCAAAGTCCTGGGAAGCCCTGACTCTGTCCCTTACCCTGACTGGCTGTTGAGTGGAAGACCCATATATGGTATTGTGGCGAAGTCCAGGCCAAGCTGGCTGGAGCCTACCCAGTGATTGTATGTTGTGGGTATACCCTTGGGGTGGGACCTGTGTGAATAGAGTGTGTACCAGTATGCATTATATGTTATGGGTTTCTGGTTTCTATGTGTGTGACACAATGAATGAGACAGCCCTGACTGAAACTGACATGAATGCAGTGAAGTGTGCTGAAAGGCTGGGTGCTTGCCCCAATCCACATTCCTTGTTATGGGTATCTGGGTGGAAGTGAATGGCCTGAATTCCTGTGAGCCTGATTGGCTGCCTACCCGCATGAATGCCCTTCTGTGTGATTGCTGACTGATGCTGGCTCAGCCAGAGTGAATGCGGGACAGATGTGTATATCTGGGGACCTCTCACTTACCAATTTGTTCAGAAGCTGAAGTTGAAACTTGAAGCGCATGCTTCAAGCCCAGCTGGAAGAAAAATCTTGCTGCTGCATTTCCTTTGAAGTAATCTAAAATCTGTTGAGTCTTGCGAGGACTGATCCGAGAGAGAGGACCTGGCTAAGAGACCTCTTCCTGAGCTACGAGAGACCATCATACAAAAGCTGCTGTTCTTCATTGAGGAACCATGGAAGCCAGCTCTGTGAGTGTGAGGTCCAGACAAGGGGTCCGCCGAGAATCTTGAAGAGAGCGTCTGGACATCAAGGCCATTGAAGTCCATTGCCATCGACCGGGTTCGGAAGATTTCTGAGACCGCTAGAAGCCAGTCAAATTGTGTTGCCCATAAGGATGGTGTAAGGCCTAACTGTCCTGGGAGGATAGCTCAGCGTCAACGTGTTCGCCTTGGAAGCAAGACGACATGAAGCAACACAGGTTCGATCCCCGGGTCCGTGCTTAGAAACCTGTGGGTATTTAAGCGTGTTATAAATACGCAACTAAGACAAAAAAAATAAAACAATTAGGCAACTAACAAACAATTCCTGTAACAGCGCCTCGATGCCCGCGGGCTGTGTGAGCGCTTTAAAAATGCAAATTAATAAATGGTAAGGTGGGGGTTTCTCTACCTAAAGAAACTAAGGATAGTCCATGTCAGAAAGTGCAACTTAAAAGTCTGTCTGTGTCCAAAACTTATGCTTTCCCTCATAACTAAAACAAAACAATCTGTAGGGATGTCAACCATAAACTAAACAGTGTTCCAAAAGTAGAGTTCTGAGCCATTTCCAGCTCTGGCCTATTCTTCAGCTCTTTCACCTCAAGTATAAACAAGTTCACCACAATGTTCAAGTTACCTTCTCTTGGATTTAAGGCAATACAGTTACACACCTCTCTCGGAATTCCCTTCCCCAAGATCAATACAGTTTCATTGTAGCAAGTCTCAGGGTTCCTTTCCCCAAGTTCAATATAACAGTTATCACAAAAAAAGGAGTATCTTGTTAACTGCAGTCAGCGTGAGGCTACCTAGCCTCTCCACTCACACAGGGCTTGTTCCTGTGGTGAGTCTATCTTTCATTTCTTTCCCTCACGCACGCATTGGCTGGCAGCTCCCCTCCTTCCCACTTGGCTTGGAAAGCGGATTGGCTCCTGCCAATTAGAATGTGCATTTTTAATCCGCATATTACCCAGAAGTGCAGTGGACGGGCGCCGCAGAAGTGCCTCCGCCTGGCTGAAGTCCGGCCCAAGTCAGCCCCATCTGTGCCCATCCATGCAGCAGACAGGCTGTGGGTGGCTGTTGGAAACAACGTGCACTGCTACACACGCTCTCGGCTGATTAGTCTGGCTCCTTGGAATACTAGGTTTCCCCTGGGGTGCGACACTGCCTCATCCAATGAGGAGATTTACACTATCTCAGCTTGGAGTATGTTGAAGTGCCTTTTTAACGCCGGTCACTTACCGCGCATGTGGCTGACTGTTTTACCTTTCTACAGGATCATTATCCTGATCTTGTTTTTATTACTGAGACCTGGCTCAAAGAATCATCCAATCCTTCCTTGGTTTATGCCTTGCCCTCTGACTACCGGATCTTTATCTGAACAGCCTCTCCCCCAACAGCTGGAGTGGTGATTGCCATGATTTATCACTCCAGAATTCAGTGCCAGATCCTGCCCTTTGATCAGCAGGCCATTATGGAAGCTCAGCTGCTCATCGTCATTATCTCCCCTTCTAGCACTCTCCACTTTTTATTGGTTTACCGGCCACCTGACCCAACCCACTCTTCCTTTCACTGTAGACTCTCCTTCTGTCCTCTGCCGTTTCGTACTGCCCCGCCCTCCCAAGAGGTTCTGGGATAAAGTTAAACATGCTGATGTTGCCTAAGCTATTGCTCTTCTTCATCCAGCTGATGGCTGCTGCAACTTTAAGACTTCGATCTCAATGCTAACTGACGTTGCTGACTCCTTGGCACCTCTTAAGGCCTGTAGACCTTGTACTCGCCCTTCTGAACCCTGGTTCTCTACTACTGCCTGGCCCGTATACAAATGGAGTGCAAATGGCGTGTGTCATACTGTGAAAACAAAAATAAGTTCCTAATAGAGGAACTCCCGTCCCCTGCACACTTTCACTAGCTCAAAAACAGAGCCAAACAGTTTGGAGTATGGTTTACCTTCTCCAATTATTCAATTTTTCAATAATCAATAAAAAAGATTCTGTTATTTCAAATTATACAACAAAAATAGAGATGATTCCTTAAGATTTTTCATTGTGCTTTAATATTCATGGGGCCCAATGCATTTCATTTCTTTTCATATGTTTTACAACCCATATGCCAGGGTTGACTGTTATCTCCCATGCACCTTAAATTCCTACAAAGCATACTTGCCACAGACTACATCGAATTTCCTCTTTAAATATCACCACTAAAGATAGGAGTGCACATTGAGTAACATTGTGTGTCTTACTGTGCTCAATCTCATCTTGCCCTTCGCCAGGCAACTGCTGCTTGCCAGTTGGCGATTGCGCAAGCAAAATGCGTGTTCTTTACCAGCAAGGTCATGCCGCTACAAACTCTTCAAAGGAACTGTTTAGTGTAGTTCGCTCTGTCGCTTCACTCTCTTCTGTGCACGGTTTGGCTCCTTCTCAGAGGCCAGCATTTCTCCATGGACTTAGGGAATTAAATCATAGGACCAATCCCCAAAGAATGCTAGGACTGTGACGATGACATTCCGCCAGAAAGGATCTTCACCCAGCAAGGGGAACATTTCTTGGTATACTCTTCCGGCCCTTATGGGGGGGAAGAGGTGGCCTGTGACATCAGGAAGGATGAGGTGATATTTCAGGTCCACAAGGACTGACTCTCCTACCTGAAACCTCCTGTCCTGGTCAACACCCTCACCAGGGATCTCTCCACGCAGCTGGAGGTTGCCGCTGCGATTGCAAAACCCGAGGTCTTTCTAGGCTTCAGACAGATGGTTGAGGAACGGGTCAACCTCGCTGATGCCTGTGAGACAGAGGAACAAAAGCAAAAGCTGAAGCATGTGTTTTTAGATTTTCAAGAAATATTTGCTGTGGACCCGTACGACTGTGGTGGCACCGAGATATATTCTACCTCAATTCCCACAGATCCTGGAATGACTACAGTATTCTGCTCTCATCTATCGAGTCCCTTACAGAAATCATAAAGAACCTAGAGTCCAATGGGATAATTCCTCCAGTCCACAGTACCTTTAACAAACTGGTACTGGGGATTTTAAAACTTAATGGCCAATGGAGAATCTGCACAGACCTTAGGGAGCTGAACAAATGGGTCCATATGTCCCGATGGCCTCTTCCCTACATTGACCAGGGACTGGCCCAGATCCAGGGGTCAAAGGTGTACACCACCATTGACCTGACCAATGGATACTGGACAGTACCCGTAAGTAAGGAAGACCAGTGCAAGCTGGCCTTCATCTTCAGGGGGGCAGCAGTACACATGGACCCGAACCCCCTTCGGATATATAGACTCTGGCAATTAATTTAACATCTTTCTGCATAAGGCCATGCCCGACTTGGGTGAAAGGGGTAACCTGGGCAATGTGGATGATGTTCTAATTAAAAGCTCAACTCTGGAGGAACACATAGCGGAGAGCCGCTATGTTCTGACCCAGCTAAAGGTTGCCAGAGCAAAACTGTCCTTTCAGAAGGCACATTGGTTTAGGACCCGTATGAATTTCTTAGGGCATGAAATCACCCCTGAGGGTCTCTGTCCCCAGCTGAAAAAAGTGGAAGCGCTACTAAAACTGAAAGACCCCACAACTCTGTGTGAACTAAGGAGCCTTCTTGGACTGACTAATTACAGTAGGACGTTCATTGAGGATTATGCAGAGGTCACGAGACCCCTGGTCCATTTTTTAAAGGGAAAGGTCAAGTGGGAGTGAGGTCCAGAACAGGCCGAGGCTAAAGAGAAGCCTCTCACAAGCGCCTTGTCTAGCTTACCCCATCAAAAACAAGGAGTTCTTCTTGGAGACGGGGTTCTCGAATACGTGCTTAACAGCAGTATTATACCAAAAGCATGACACAGTCAATAAAGTCAACTCCTATGCGAGTAAGACTTTTTCCTCTGTGGAGGAAAAATTCAACAATTGTGAAAAGGCAGTCCTGGCAACGGTGTAGGCATTGAAAAATTACTGCCCGTTCGTCCAGGGGAGCAAATCATAGTCGAGACTCCTCAAAGCCTTTACAATATCTACAAAGTGACAGAATCCGGACAGCGAATGTAAGTAATTCCAGAATTACTTCCTGTATTCTGTCCATGCAAGGCTTTCCTGTGGAGGTCAGATATGGCCAAAACAAGAACAGTGCCACTGCACAAGGTTTGGCTGACTTGCATGATTGTGCCAGAGAAAACCGTCTCGAGAACGAAAGTCTCAAAACCCAAGACAACATGGAGGCATACCTCAATTCCCCACCCAAAGTCTATGAAGAAGACATGTGCAAGGGGATGCACACAGTTTTTGTGGAGGGGGGCTCCTACCATGTTGATAAAAACGGGGAAAAGGAACTGGTGGCCAGCGTTGGGGATTCCTGGGTGAATGATGCCCCGGAGCCCTCCGCTGGGTACAAGATCGCTCCCCGCAGTAGTCAGGTGGCGGAGTTGATGGCAGTTCACCAGCCCATTCTCACTGCCATGCAACACCGACTCCACAAACTGGTCATAATCACTGATTCAGATTATGGGCCTCATCACAAGTCTGGCGGTAACCCTTAAATCCGGCGGTAGCGCTATTACCGCCGGATTTAAGGGCCCGCCAAATCACAGGTTTGGCAGATTTCCCCCCAGCTATTAGCTGGGGGGAAATCCGCTGAATGTTTGCGATCTTACCGCCGGCGGGAAATCCGCCGGCGGTAAGAGTATGAAAATTCCCCATTGAGCCCAATGGGGAATGGGGAATTCCCGAATGGGCTCAGTGGGGAATGGGCAATACCCGTTAGGCCAAACCCATGATCCGGTGCTATTAGCACCGGGGGGGTTTGGCGGTAGGGCTATTAACGCTTGCGCTAAAAGTGACGGAGAGTGCCGGCGTTACCGCCCAACTCGTGATGAGGCCCTATGTCTGGAACGGGTTTGTGGAGCACCTGATTAATAGGAAAACCAGAGCCATGCTGTGTGCAAACAATAAACCACACAAGCATGGCAAACTAAAACAAAACACTGATAATCTAGTCACCTCTAATGGGATGACCATCTATTGGAGAAAGATTAAGGGTCATTCCAGAATAGAGGGACCAGACAAAACTGGAAATGACTTGGCTGATCAGTTGGCCAAAACCCGAGCCATCCAGGGGGATCGCCTTGAGATTGAGTCCCTATTGGGGGAAATCCAGGTCGCTGCCATCACCTGGTCCCAAACACTTGCCCAAAATGAACTCTCAATTTCACAGTGGAGTAAGGAGACACCAGATGCTGATTTGATCACGGCACAAAAAGGGGATCCGATTATTGGGAAATTTTACCAACACATTGAGGACCCCGTGAACTTTCCTCTGACGGAAACCGATTACATCGGGAAAGAGGATCTCCGGGTGTTGATGAAGTTTCTCAAAATGTTCCAAACTCAAGAAAGTTTGTTGGTAAGGAGATCATCTCTGGATGTGACCAGTGGGTGGTACCTACCTAATTCCAAAGCCTGATGCTAAGTCATGCCCATGCCGCGGCCACAGCCAGTCATCAGGGGTTTCATACTACTTTAGAAATCTTGCAAGAGGTTGCATACTGGCCACACATGGGCCAGTACCTGCACGAATATTTGAAATGGTGTCTTGTGTGTGCACAATTTCAGCCAAGTTCACTCACACACCGAGCTCCCCTCCAAATGAGGGGGATGACACTGCCTTGGTCAGATTTACAAGTAGATTTCATTGGGCCTGTGATTCGCTCCTCTAAGGGGAACAAGTACATGTTAACAGTAACATGCTTGTTTACCAAATGGGTGGAATGTCTCCCGGACCCAAATTGCAAGGCAGAAACAGCAGCTGCCATGATGATCAACCACATCTTCTTGCGTTTCGGCATTGCCCAAAGGATTGAGTCGGACCGAGGAAGTCATTTCACTAGCGAGGTGATGAAAAAGATGTCGGAGATACTTAGGGTAAAGAGAAAACTCCATATTGCATATCGGCAAGCCTCTAGTGGGGGAGTTGAGAGGTACAATAAAAATATTGTGAGCATTCTTAAGAATTTTGTGGCAGATTCTGGGCATAGTTGGGACATCCAACTACCGCCTGTCCTGATGGCCATCAGGTCTACACCATCTTCTGCGACCAAAATGTCTCAATTTCAGCTAATGACTGGATGAAAAAAGGTGCTACCCCAGCATCTGCTCTATAGAATGCAAGGGCAGACACTAAATAATGCATCCACAACACATGAATATATTGAGAATCTGAGAAAACACCTTCAGCATGCTTTTGCGTATGCTCAGCAGAATCCAGAGAAATAGGCAGAGGGGATGAAAACCCACTACGATTTGAAGACAACAAAAGGAGAATATCAAGTAGGAGACAGGGGGCCTCATTACGACCCTGGCGCTAAGTGACAAACGATGGCGGTAAATGCTTACCGCCATCGTTTTCCGCCAGGTCCGATCATGACTCCTGACCGTAAACTACGATGCCAATAGCGGCATCGTAGTTAACGCTGCCGCTAACTGCGCTAAGGGTGCGCGCACGCGACCGCCCACACCGTACTTAGCGCCATGGCGGAAAGGCACGCAAATGCCGACCCAAGCGGACATGCACCTAACGCCATCACCGAGGCCGCAAAGTACCTTACCGCCATGGTGCAAATAACGCCATCGCGAACCAACCGTAAAGGGCCAATTCAAGTGAATGCAGCTGCCACAGGTGCACAGAAACAGCACAGGTGAAGGCAATACAGACTCAGGGGAGTACAAAAAGAGCACACCCCACCCCTACCCACACCCAGTCACACTCCACAATGATGCCAATACGACTAGCAATGTTGGGGCTGGAGGACCTGATAGCAATGCATGTGCTACTACAACAGCAACAACAACAACAACAACAGGCAGCACAGAGGAGACGCAGGAGGAGAAGGAGGGCAAGGCAGGCCCAGCAAGCCCCACCAGCACAGCCAGTGCCACCACGCAGGCAGCCCCCAATCCCACGCATCAGAGCCAATCCAAACAACCTCACTGCTGAGCAGATCCACACCCTGTACCGTTTGGACCGGGACACCATCACCGCCATCGTAGACATGATACACGATGACATCGTCAGCATGATAGAAAGTCCAACCGCCATCCCCCCCCTACTGAAGGTAGTGGCTGTACTCCACTTCCTGGCCACAGGCACCTACCAGCACACAGTGGGGCACCTGCATGGCATTTCACAACCATTATTCTCACGAACACTCATCCAAGTGCTCGATGCCCTCCTCAAGCACACAGACGACCACATCTCATTACCACGGACTGCCCAGGAGATTGCAAACACCAAAGTGGGTTTCCATGCACTAGCCAGCATACCCGGTTGCATTGGTGCCATCGACTGCACCCATGTGGAATTGGTGGTTCCACGTGCCATGGAGGTACCGTACCGCAACCGGAAACAGTTCCACTCTATCAACGTGCAAATGGTCTGTGACTCCAACAAGATCATCACACATTGTTGTGCCCGATTCCCCGGATCAACCCATGATTCCATGATCCTGAGGAACTCCACAATACCACGCTACATGGAGCGACATGCAGGCCCAAGATCCTGGCTACTCGGTGAGTGCTATGTCATGGAAGTGGGCATGGGAATGACGTACCAGTGCATACTCCACCTGGCAGAAGGGGGGGGGGGTGATGCATACTCCACTGGCCTGTGAGTAACACAGAGAACGGATACAGAGGAAGGGCACTCACAATGCACAAAACCCCTCTGCATACATAGGGTGATGGCATGCAAAACAGGCCATGGCAGCAATGAGCATATACTGGTTGCATAGTGTGAATCAATTAGTGCATGTAGAAGTGAGCCAAGGTAACAGTTCCATGCCAGCCATGGTGGAACATCATGTTCCTGATCAGACAACATGACTGACACATACATTCTCGTCTACATACAGGTGATGCAGGCTACCCCCTGAAGAGGTGGCTCCTCACGCCAGTCCGGAACCCGCAGAACCAGCACGAGGAGGACTTCAACCGTGCACATACACGTACTCGTGTGGTCATAGAGCAGACATTCGGCCTCCTGAAGGCACGGTTCCGAAGCCTCAGCAGGTCTGGTGGGGCACTCCTGTATGGCCATGAGAAGGTGTCAAAGATCGTCATGGCATGTGTCATGCTGCACAATATGTGCGTCAGACGGAATGTGCCCCTGCCCCCTGACGCAGAACTGCAACCACCTGACGATGAGGATGAGGATGAGGAGGGTGCAGATGGGGCGCCACCACATGGAGGAGGCGATGTACAGGAGGGGCGTGCCATGCGCCAAAGTATCATCAACCACTGCTTCTAGCACACACGGCTGGTGTTCATCGCATGGAGACTGCACTTGGGGCACTGTGTGTCTCTGGGGCATGCACACTGTGGACTGTACACCAATAAAGCACACATACGCAATGAAAATGTCCACACATCTCCTTTTTTTGAAAGAAAAAAGTGTATTGGAACCATGAACTGTCGTGTCACACCCCCTCCCACCTCCCCCCTCCCCCCTGCACACCCCAACACACCCCCTCCCACCTCCCCCCTCCCCCCTGCACACCCCAACACACCCCCTCCCACCTCCCCCCTCCCCCCTGCACACCCCAACACACCCCAAGTAGCTGTCAACAGATGCCTGTGACAGTGTCCACAGGCCGTCACAAGCCCCCTCTCCCGGCACCCGGGGCACCCCTGGCTGTGGAGCGCAGGTTGCGTCCGGAACGGCGCACGGGGCTGCTCTGCGCAGAACTGGCAGTGGAGGATGTCCCTGGCTGCTCCTGTGCATGCACGTCCTGTCGTGTGTGGGTGAGGCCAATGACCGCACGACGCAAGGCCGCAAGTTCTGCACAGATGTCCCTGGACATGGCCTGCATGGCATCCCTCAGGGTGGCAGTGCTCTGCGCCACTTCCGCCCTTAGTGTCTCCGTGGCCTGTTCAATGCTAAACCTAGCCCCCACACATTCCGCTGCATGCTCATCCAGCATTGCGGACAGTTGATGCTGCCGTTGTGTGATGTCCTCGAGGGACGGCTGGCCGTGCTGGCCCATGGGCAGTGCAGGTGGAGTGATGGAGGGGCTGGTCCCCTCCTGTGGAGTGTGGACAGGGCATGGGGTGGAAGGCCACTCCTCTGCCTCAGTGTGCCCCTGTGTGTCGCCCTCATGGGGGCTGGCGTCTGAGAAACAGGGGGAATGTAGTTGGTCAGTGGGGTTTCTGACCTCCTGCTCCATGTCCGAGTCAGAACATGCAGCTGTTGCAGCTGTCTCCCCGATGTTGCTGCTGGCCGCTGACCCCCTGCCTTCTGTGGCAGGCAATGTCGGTGGAGGTGGAGCAGCAGCTGCTGGCCTGCTGCCAACAGGGGTGCTTGCCGGTGGGACCTCCGGTATGCCTGCAGTGGGACCTGCTTGTCGTGGGGTCTGCCTCACTGCAGCTGAGGTTGAGGGTGCAGGGAGGTTGTTGGTGGACTTCGCCCTCTTCGGCGCAGGGGTCTCCTGGTCCTCTGGGTGTGATTCTGTGCCTGTGGTGGAGCAAAGGTGGGAGGGCGTTATTGATGGGTATACGGACTTTTGAATGACAATGGTTGACATTATTTTGGCCAGTGGATGAGGCAGATTTCAGGCAGTGCCATGCAGGTTGTCTCCTTTTGGTGTGGCATGTGGATGCAGGTATGCGGGTGCCAGCAGTGTATGCAGGGTGGTGCTCGCATGTGGCTATGGGCAGTATTGATTTGTGTTGCATTTACACTCTAGGGCAACCTTGTGCTACACATGATTGGACTGCTGTGTCTATGGCATGTCTTGTATGAGGCACCTACCTTCATCGCCTGATGTCGGGGCTCCCCTTTCCATCCCTCCAACGCCTTCGATGGATTCCATGCCGATGGTGGCAGCACAGATCTCCTCCCACGGTTGGAGTTTCAGGGGGGATTCTGACCCTCCACCGGTTCCCTGGGAAAGGTTGCGGTTTGCCGAGATGACGGCTCTGACCCGTATGCGCAGGTCATCCCAGCGTTTCCGGCACTGCTGTGGGGTGCGGGGTACGGTCCCCACCGCGCTGACGCGCTCAGCCACCAGGGCCCAGATGGCCTTCTTCTTCCCAATTGCTGTCCGGCTCATTTCAGGGGAGAAAACAACACCTGCGTTGTCCTGCAGGGTCTCTGCTAGCATGCAGAGTTCCTCCCGGCTGAATCGCTCCTGGCGCTGGCGGTCACAGGCCTTTTTCACGCATTTCGGCATTTTCGGGAACTTGGGTGGGTGGGTGTTTTGTCGGGACAGGTGTCAGGGTTGGGTCTGGTGTTGTTTGGTAGGATGGCGATGGATTGTGTTTTTAAAGATGGCCGACGGGCTGCTTCCCGTTCCGGCGCGATGACGCTATTTCCGGTTTGGCCTTTTACGGCCACCGTAGATTACGGTGGCCGTAATTTACGCTGGCCGTAAATTACGGTGGCCGTAAATTACGGTGGTCGCTACTTACGCTGGCGGATGGGCACCTTGCTCGCTTAGCGATGGCGGTAGGGGCCTTTTCCGCCATGGCGTTATTAGCATTACCGCCATGGCGTAATGCTCGTGCGCGATGGGTCGTGATGTGGCGCTCTTTACGCCATCGTCCCACGGCGTAAACGCTCATTACGCCATGGCGTTAATGACGGGCGCTTACCGCCAGGGTCGTAATGAGGCCCAGGGTCTCAGAGGAACCAGACCAAGGAGCAGAAATTCCTCCCCTCCTGGCGTGGTCCCTTTGCAATTGTAGAAAACATTTCATCTGTCGCCTATAAGATCTGCATCCCCAAAGGAAAAATGTCAGAAGAAAAATGGGTCCACAGTTGAAAAGATGTCACCCCAGACACGCTTGGCAGCTGATTGATGAGCCAACAGAAAGTCAAGCAGGGGAACCATCTGAAGAATGAGAAAAAGGAGGAAAAAAAAGCAGAGGGATGTATTTAGATGCATAGGTATATCTATATAACAGGGAGTATTTTACTTGGTGTTATGGTAAAAATGAGAATAAAGATGTTATAAATGTCAAGTTGTGTCCTTGTTCTGTTGAGTAATTTACTTGGTGTGATTGTAAAAATGAGAAAAGACCAATATCCTTAAAATTGTAAACTGTAATCATTGTTCCACTGTTGTAAATCTTCCGGGAATAATGTCAGTAAAAAGTACTAAAACGAGTTTTTTCTATCTTCTATTAGACAATAAACATCCTTACCTTCTAGCCTGGCGAAGATCACCGTGGGAACCTGGAAGGGAAGGAAGGAAGGAAGGAAGGAAGGAAGGAAGGAAGGAAGGAAGGAAGGAAGGAAGGAAGGAAGGAAGGAAGGAAGGAAGGAAGGAAGGAAGGAAGGAAGGAAGGAAGGAAGGAAGGAAGGAAGGAAGGAAGGAAAGAGGGTGCTGCACCATACCCTCCAATTTAAAGACGGAAGGGGATCCTGGAGTGCTGCTCCCTGATGAAGGAGAATTCCACCGAATGTACCCCACCCTGCTCTACTCTTCCCCAACAAAAAGTCACAGAAGAGTGGGGAAGAGGTGGGAATTTGTGGGGTGCATTTAAGGCCCTAAGCAGAAATCCCCTTCACCTAAAACCGCATTCAAACAGTGCCACCAAAACGGCTGTGCTTTTGGCTTCCTGGCACATGGGTTCTGATATCCTCCAGTCAATTGAAGGGTTTGAAATGACTTGTGCAATTCATGATGTTGATAAGAAAGATTGGGCTACGTGTTTGTTAAGCAGAGTGCCTCAGACTGGGTATGACTGTATTCTGAAACTGACTGTGGAAGAAAGGGGTCAGTATGAGTGTTTGAAGTCTGCTTTGATTGCCAAGTTTGGCAAGACACCCACCCAATACCTTAAAAGGTTCAGGGATTTTAAGAAAAGAGAGAATGTATCTTGGGTTGACTGGGTAACTGCTGCACATATGAACATGATGGGGTGGATTGATGGATACAAATTGAAAATTTGTGTTGAATTGTCCGACCTTTTTAGTTTTTGAGCATTTTTCTGAAGCCCCTTCACCAGAGCTGCGTCAGTATGTTGCTGACCAGAACCTTTTGGATCCCTTTAAGCTGGCCAGGCTAGCTGACAAGTGGGTCTCCCACCCGGTGTCCCTTAAGGACTCCAGTGTGAAGGACAATGGCAAAGAAAAGGGGACCTCTCAGAAAGCTGAGGAGTCCCAAAAGCAATCACAGTCGGGTAAACCAAAACCTTCCTCTCCTAAGACCCAACAATCTAGTGGGGATAAGTCATCTGTGGGTGGTAATAAGAGTAGTGGTCCACCTGCTGCAAAGCAGGCTCCCAGTTGTTCCAGTACCGTAGCCCACACTCCTGGCACTTGTTGGGAATGTGGGGCTCTGGATAACAAGAAGGGTGACTCCAAGTGTAAAGGTAAGGCACTTGTAGTCCAGGCTGTCAGCCTGAGCTACCCTTACCCCATGCCTGAGGTGGAGGCCACAGTCCTCCTATCCTCTTCAGGGATCACATTTGGTGCTCCCGTAGAGATTTTCCTAGTGTCTCTTGGGGCCTGGGACCAGTACGCAGAAGTACTGGTGACAATCCCACAGAACACCCGTAGGTTTTTGAGAAGTGTCCTCTTGATTGGCCAGCCTTCTACTGGTTTGAGAGACACTGGGGCAAGTATGTCAGTGGTGGACAGGACCCTGCTCAAGCCAGAGGGCTATGTAGGTGCTCCTCTGAGAACCACCAGGTTAGCTGGTGGGCCTCCCAAATTATTGCCTGTAGCCTTAGTCACACTCATGATTGGAGACAAGACAGCAAAGCTTCCTGTCCTGGTTCAGGACAATGTCCCTGCTAACATTCTGTTAGGAAATTATCTGGTAGAGTTGGGGTTGATCTCTGATGGTCTACCCATGACTGCTGCTGTAGTCACTAGGTCACAAGTGACACAGGGTCTGGCTGTGAGTCAGGTACCCGCGCCAAAGGCGAGGCCCAAGGCAAGAAGACAGAAGTACATGAAGGCCACCTCTGTGAAGGGGGCTACTTCTCTTCCTGCTGTTCATACAGCACCCATTGGGATCCATGCTCCGGACGGGCTGGATCCAGTGTAAAACCCAAACTCAACTCCTGAGGGAGAAGAGGCAGAAGACCCTCCTGCGGGAGAAGTGCTCAACCCGGAGGACCACCCTGACCTTCAATGCCTGTTGACTGAAGGGGGACCCTCCCGGGCGGACTTCTGTAAGGGACAGAGAGAGTGCCACTCTCTCGAGGATCTGAGAAAACCGGCCCTGTCCCAGGCAAAAGGACAAGTGTCGAGGACATTCCGGATCTATTGGGAGGGTGAGCTCCTTGTTAGTGAGCCCACTAAGCCTCAACCTGGTGCCCTCAAGAGGTTGGTGGTACCCCAGGTTTACAGGACCTTCCTGCTGCAGTTGGCACATGAGGTGCCCTTAGCTGGTCATCTTGGTACCAAGAAGACTAAGCAGAGGCTCTCTGCCCTTTTCTACTGGCCCTGGATGGAAGTAGAAGTGGAGCCCCACTGCAGGACCTGCTCAACTTGTCAGTTGTCTGGCAAGACTGGAGGCAGTGTCATTGCCCCACTGCAGCTGTTGCCAGTGGTTGGCACACCATTTGAGAGGGTGGGCATCAACATTGTCGGTCCCCTTGACCCTCCCACTGCAGGTGGACATTGGTTCATCCTGATCTTGGTTGATCATGCTACCAGGTACTCTGAGGCTATACCCCTTCGGAATGTTACTGCCAAGGTGGTTTCCAGGGCTCTCCTAGGCATTTTCACCCCTGTTGGATTCCCTAAGGAGGTTGTCTCTGACAGAGGATCCAACTTAATGTCGAGTTACATGAAAACCATGTGGAAAGAGTGCGGGGTTACCTACATGCTCTCCACCTCTTACCATCCCCAGACCAATGGTCTGATCAAGAGATTTAATAAAACTATCAAGGGCATGCTGGGTGCTTTGGAAGAGTCCCTAAGGAGGAAATGGGACCTCCTCCTGCCATGCCTGCTGTTTGCTTACAGAGACGTGCCTCAAGAGGGTGTTGGTTTCTGCCCCTTTGAGTTACTCTTTGGACATCCTGTCAGGGGGCCCCTTGCCTTGATCAGAAAAGGTTTGGAAGCCACACCTCCAGGTCCTACCAAGCAAGTGGGGCACTATGTGTTAGGCCTCAGATGGAGGATGACACAGATGATGGATCAGGCGACAGCAAATCTCAAGGCCAGCCAGGAATTGAATAAGTACTGGCATGACCGTAAAGCCTTGCAAGTGGATTGGACTCCAGGCCAGGAGATCCTTGTGATGGAGCCTACTAAGCCTCGAGCTTTGGCAGACAAATGGACTGGACCCTTCAGGATAATCTCCAAGATGAGTGAAGTTTGGTTGACATGGGAGTCTCTGGGGTCGGCCCTCAAGTATTCCACATCAACAGGCTCAAGCCTTTCCACAGGCAAGTGGAGGTCTCATGTTTCTTGCTAGCTTCAGAGCAAGAAGAGGATGAGAGTTAGCCCCTTCCTGATTTGCTGCATAGCAACCCTCAGGATGGCTCAGTGGAGGGAGTACATCTCTCTCCAGATCTGACGACAGAGCAGCAGAGGGCCTGCAGGGCTTTGCTCTGGCAGTATGCCTCTCTGTTCTCACTGACACCAGGCCTTACACCATGGTGTAGGCACAAAATTGACACTGGTGACAGTGTGCCTGTCAAAAGCAGGTGCTACCATATGACAGATACAGTTAAGAACCACATCCAGGCTGAGGTCACCAAGACGTTGGATCTGGGTCTTATAGAACCCTCAACCAGTCCCTAGTTCAGTCCCGTGGTCCTTGGCCCCAAGGCAAGTTCCCAGCCAGGTACCAAGAATTGGAGGTTCTGTGTGGACTACCGAGGAGTCAATGCCGTCACCAAAACTGACGCGCACCCATTGCCCAGGGCTGATGAACTCATGGACACCATAGTTTCTGCCAAGTTTGTGGGCACCTTTGACCTTACCTCAGGCTATTGGCAAATAGCTCTGACGGACTATGCCAAGGAAAAGACGGCATTCTCAACACCTGAGGGACTGTACCAGTTTAGGGTCATGCCTTTTGGGTTGAAGAATGCCCCTTCCACCTTCCAGAGATTGGTCAATCATGCGCTCAGTGGGCTGGAGGCCTTTTGTGTGTCCTACTTAGATGACATTGCTGTCTACAGTTCCACCTGGGAAGAGCATTTGACACATCTGGATAAGGTGTTGCAGGCCTTGAAAGGGGCTAACCTCGCTATCAAGGTCACCAAGTGCCAGATAGCCCAGGGGAAAGTCACGTATCTTGGTCATGAGGTAGGAGGGGGTAAAATCCAACCTCTCCCCAGTAAAGTACAGGATGTACATGACTGGGAGACTCACACTACTCAAACACAGGTCAGAGCCTTTTTGGGCCTCATTGGATATTATTGCAATTTCATGGCGGACTTTGGAACCATAGCGCACCTCTGACAGCTCTGACTTCACCCAAACAACCTAGGGAAGGTTAATTGCACTGAAGACTGTCAGAGGCCTTTGATGGCTTGAAATAAAGTCTGTGTAGGGCACCTGTGTTGTGTGTGCCTGACTACAGCAGACCCTTTATCATGCAGACGGATGCCTGCGACTCCGGAATTGGAGCTGTCTTGTCCCAGTTAGATGACACAGGTAGGGAACATCCGATCATATTCATCAGTAGACAAATCAAGGGTAGAGAACTTAGGTGGGTGTCATGGTGCAGGCTCCCAAACATCTGGAGCTGGTGGGCCTAACCCAGTCACTGGCACCCATAAGGGCTTATAAAGCCCCAAAGGGTTGTCCTAGGACTTCCTGGACTCAGTCCTGGTGCCGTTGGCGCCAGGCTCATAATATTCCATCTGGTGGTAAACTGCATGGGACCACATACAGCCCAGCCTAATGGGCTGAGCCATCCAGCCTACCCTGGGTGTGGCTGGGGGACTACTTTACCTAAGATTGCAGGATGAGGCTGGAGGGACTATTTTAGTTGGAACTACTTACAAGGCTATTTAAACCACACCCTACAGACAGAACACGCTTCGCGTTATTCTGCACTCCTGCAGCATAATGCTCACTGTGACTGCTTAGCTCCAGTACCCGAACTTCAACAGCCACGACTGTCCTGGAATCACGATCCATCGGCAAGAAGAGAAAGAAATGAACAGAAATTAGTACAGCAGTTGAGGCCTTACCTGAAGCATTCCATCCGAGCGGCCGCGCCTTCAGCTGCTCTCCGGCTCGTCTTGCAGAAAAGAAAGCATCTGCAAGAATAGTCGATACTCACCCGGAGACTGCTTCCTTCTGGGATTTCTTTGAAGCGGTCTGCACCTACATTTCAGAAAAAGAAATGAAAACAGCAGGTTAGTTGCGCACGGGAAAGAAACCATTAAAGACATTCAGCGCCACGCACTCACTCTATACTCACCCGCAGGAAATCGCTCAGCGTTGTAGGAAGAGGCAAATCTTCATCTGAAAACCGTGCAAGGCAGCGCCTGAAAGAAAAGAGAAACAAAAGTCAAAACTTGGGCAATAAAGACATCAAGCAACTATACCAAGCATCTATTGGCATAGAGACTTACCTGCTGAGTCAAGCTATTCAAGACTCCGCTACAGCCCCGCACGATAAGTGAATGAACTGGATCCAGGGAAAGACTGAACATATTGCGCTCCTGCTAGAGATCACAGGACAGAGGGTCCACCATTAAAAAACCAAAGGTGAGGCTGAAGCAGAGAGTGGGCATTGGGAGGTTACAGGAGGTGGGAACCAAGCCTGCTCCTCACGGCTGGCTAATGTGCTATTTCGACATTTTAGGCAAACACTTCCTGGGAAGTGACAGTGAAGGAGAAGTCGCGTGCAAGCCTCATCACTCAGCCCGTTTAACGCCAGTGCAGACATCATTCGTGCAGCTTTGTGCGACACCCCCGTTGTGACCAGGTGAACGTGACAGTTGGCTACTGTTGAAAAGGAATGTTTTAGCATAGTTTGGAGCCTTGGGTATTTTATGCCCTACCTTACGGGGTCTATCTTCAAGGTCCAAACCGATCATAAGCCCCTGAAGTGGCTTATGCAGATGAAGGGTGAGAACCCGAAATTGCTCAGGTGGTCCATTAGCCTGCAAGGGCTAGACTTCACCATAGAGCATAGACCAGGGAAGAGTCACGATAATTCAGATGGCCTTTCCAGAAGGTATGTTGACCGTCTGGATGAAGGTGTCTATCTCGTGGGAGATTAGACACCCTAACCTCAGTCTGGGAGGGCGACTGTGATGCTGGAAATGCATCGGAGGGACAGTACTTCCGTATCCTTGTCCGTGACTGTTTTGTATTGTGTGTTCTGTCGTGTTTTCCGCGTAGGAGTTCATGTGGGACTCCTGGCAGTGCAGCTCTCTCTTTTGGTTTGGTGTACAGACCCCTGTGATACCCTTATGGCACCCATGGGTGGGGGTACAACCCTGTGCCCATAGTGTATGTTTTTGGACACCTATGTGTGGCCCACAGAGCAGGGTACGGGCTGGTGGCAGCTTCATGCTGAATTTGACAGGGTGCTCTGAGTATCCTCCATTTTGGGATGCCCAGGCACTGTCATTGGAATCAGTAGATTCCAGGTGGAAACAAGATGGCCCCCGTGGCCTCTTGCCTTCCATTGCCTATTACCTTGGTTTTCCTGAAGTCCTGGGAAGCCCTGACTCTGTCCCTTCCTCCTGACTGGCTGTTTGGTGGAGGTTCCATATATAGTAGTGTGGGGAAGTGCTGACCAGACTGGCTAGAGCCAACCCAACGACTGTATGTTGCAGGTACGTCTGTGGGTGGGACCTAGGTGAATGGAGTGTGTGACGAATACGCATTCTATGTTGTGGATGTCTAGTATCTGGGGTTTGACACAATGACTGAGACAGCCCTTCCCGAAACTGGTATGAATGCAGTGTGTAGTGTTGAATGGCGTGGTACTTGTCTGAATCCACATTCTGTGTTGTGAGTGCCTGGATGGAGAAGAATGGCCTGAATGCACTGTGTGTCAGATTGGCTGACTGACAGCCTGAATGCCCTTCTGAGTGATTGGTTGCCTGAGTATGACCCAGGAGAGTGAATGGGAGATCAACAGTATATCTGGGGGGCCTCTCACTGCTAGAATTCGTTCAGAAGCTGGAGTTTAAACTGACATTGAAACTGAAGCTTAACCTTGAAGTCCTGCTGGAAGAGAAGTGTTGCTGTTGCTCTACTTCGTCGATGTGAAAGCTGCTGTGTCTTCAAGAAGTGATCCAGAGAGGACATGGTTTGGCGGTGTCTTCCCGAGCTACGAGGGACCATCGTGCACCACTAACCTTCCCTGAAGTGCCCTGGAAGTCAGCCTACGAAAGACTGTCAGACGGAGACAGTGACCGGCGAAGGGAAACGAAGAGAAGCACCGGACAGCCGTCCACTGTCGTCGACCAGAGGTCACAGGTTTGCTATAACTTCTGAAGGCCTGGTTGCCCAGAAGCGGGGACTGCTTGACGCTGTGCCGTTGACTACTGGAGCTGCAGCGCTCCTTTGCCTAAGACATTTGATTCACGGACGTGCTCGTCCGCACCGCCGACTGCCTTATCCCGCCGGAGAAGGCCAGGCCGCCGAGATGCCGAGGAGCATTCGCCGGTGGGTTTCCCACCACCTAAAGACTGTAGAGACGCTGGACGACTCAACGCCCTTGCTGGGCCACAGTTCTTCACAAACTATTTGCGGTCCTGAACCTTTGACATCGAGGTGCCCCGCACGCCTCATCGTTGCAGAACGTCTTAGACTTGTCGTCGACGAGCACTGTCAGGATCGAAGCTGCTGCCTCGACACCACCAAACTTTCCATCGACGCAAAGTTCCCTTTCTTCAAGGCCCGCCGACAATCCGTGGCTCATGCTTTAAAGGGAGTCACTCAAGAAGGATCCATCGACGCCTCCTCGAGGAAATCTGCTATTCCAAGTACATTGGGGTGGTAGAAACACTTTATAAGGAAATAATACTAACTGAACAATATATGGACTGGGCTTGTGGTATATCTTTATTTTACAGGTTGCCTAGGAGTGGGAATCTCTACACAGAACTGTGTCTAGCGGTAGGGGCCCAGTATTCTGCCAATTGTTCTAACCAACTGCTTTCCTCCTATATCTATTGTTGGTCACCTTTATTAATTGATTTGTGTGACATTTAACCAGAGTACAGTTGATGCACTTTAATGAAATCTGATAATAATTGTGGTACCACTTAGAACTGTATATATTTGTCATTGTAGATTTACTGAGCACAACATGATTTATTGTGATTGTGTATGTAACCCTGAATCTTAATTATATAAAGACTATGTTTTAACCAATACAGTGTGCCGACATTCTTTTGTGGGTGCTTGGGGACTACACTGTACTTAAGAACCAGCCCACACCACCTCCTGAGAAGCTAGGCCTTGATTGTTCGTCCATTGCTACCAACAATAGAGAATCTTGGCTGGGGTGCTCTGTGCCTCTCCTCTACCATATAGAGAACATAAGTACAGACACCCCTGCAGTCTTTACACTCCTCAATGACATTAAAGGACTTCATAATTTTAAGATATTTTTCCCACCACCCTGAATAAGTAGTAATTTTGTATCATGCTAGTTTTCCATGTGAATTATAGACAAATGTATAGAGACCAAGTGCACGTTTCTAGCACTTGGTGACTGAAATGGCCAGGAAAGATGCATTTCTGGCTGAATTATACATGGGACAAATAGTGAACTTGGGGGAAAGATGCAAAATGTAATTTTGAACATGTGCAATCATTGGCAGAAATGTTATGATTATGCATTTCATGGAAAGGGCCAAAACGTGCCAAAGGGTGATGCTACCTCGCACATAGCCGGCGATCGGATTGTCCAACTCCCTGTGACCCATTGAATCCGCATATCTACTTCTTATGGCGGTGGCTAGTATAAGTTTGAAGTTTTGATCCATAACTCATTGTTGTTAAAAAGTAGACTGGGAGACAAAGAAAGGTCATAAATACAAACAGACAAATGATGCCCTTTTCACCTGAACCAATAGGCCCAGGGGGAGGGGAGACGAGTGGTAGACTGTCCTATCACAGGATAGGGGTAATTTCAGAGTACTTCCCCCCCTACATTGTAAAATAGATTATGTCATTTTGGCTATATAAGGGGGACACAGAGAGACACAAGGGATCGATCAATCCATCCTGCCATCCATCCATCTACAGCAAGATACACAGATTCCAGATACAGGCAGCTAATCCCATCCAAGAGAGTGCAGAGACTAGAACTTGCCTAGGTGACCCCACCAAGCTGTCCAGAAGTGACCAGACCTTAGCCTAGCTGTCCAGAATCCCATCCAGGAGAGTACAGTGACCAGATCCCTTGGCCTAGCTATCCAGAGTGACCAGATCTCTTGGCCTAACTGTCCAGAGTGACCAGAGACCTCACTGGATTTCCAGAATCCAAACTATAGTTTACATTGTAAGTAGCAAATGACCCCAGTCCCAAACTGCATATCCTACTCTTTTGACTATTGTATCCCATTGAAAATCCCATTCAAAGCCCCAAATTACCAGTATAATACATTCACCTTTCTATAGACTAATTTGTATTTGCCTGTGTATGTTAGTGTATTCCTTTTATAAGTCATTCAGTTGTCTGTATAAGTCTGTAGTATCATTTTGAAGTAAATCATTAAATTCCCCTATAAAGAAATTGACAGTGTGAGTTGGTTGAAATTCGAAATTAATCACCTCGTGTTAAGTTCCTTTCATTAATAATTATAACCATTAAAGTATAGCCTCAACAGAATTAGGGGGTCATTCCGAGTTGGGCGGTAAGGGATACCAGGCACCGGTGCTGGTAATCCCTTACCACCCAATTCCGAGGTCCCTTAGCGGGAACCGTAAAGGACGTGTGGTCAGACCACACGTCCTTTATGGGTCCTGCTAAGCGACCAGGGCGCTAATTCACGGGCCTGTTATTAGCACCTTCCCCATTCCCATTGAGCCGTATGGGGGCTCAAATGGGAATGGGGAATGGTTGGTTGAATGGGGACTTATCGGGTCCTCCAGGGTCAGAATGACCCGGTAAATCCCCATTCAACCACACCGGACCCGATATTGGAGGTGCCATGGCTGCCTCCAATATCGGAATGAGGTCCACAGTCTTTATGTAACAAAAAACGAATTTGCCCATGTATTGTGTGCCTTCCCACAAATTCCTAATTTTCATCTGTCCCATAGAAAACCCCAAATCATAGTCCCATTGAGAATATCTTTCTGTCAGATTCCTATGCATTATGTGCCTTTGTCATTCTCTTTGAACCCGATTTCTGATTTTTAACAGCTAAGCCCTTTTCTTGGCTGCCTGTCATCACCCATCTCGTGTGAAAATGAATTTCCATTCTGCGCGTGTGTTTTCCTTTTGCATTGTTTTCTGTCCCGAAATCGATGTTCTTACCTTGTGTTCATGTTGCCTTGGTGCCCTGCTTAGTAGTCTGTAAGCTTTCATATCTCTCAAGTGTAGCAACGCAAGTTTCTTTTCTAGCTGTCCCACCGCAGTTGTACGCTGCTGTGAGAGTAACAAGTGAAATCTGATTATGCCATTTTGCTCATAAATCGGGTTTTCATTTTCCTTTCTGGATTTCTATCTTGGGGTGGTGGGCTGAATTATAAAATATTTCCCTCTTTTTCCTGACTCCTTGCCACTGCCTTCCATGCAACAAGAATTAAGTTAGATGTTTGGGGGTGAGTGTTGCAGAGGGAGTGCTTAACCTTAAGTACCATCACATGCTGTGAAATAATTTTTTCCGGTTTTGCCATTAAAGATTCTTGTACATTGTGGGGATTTTGAACTAACTGTGTTGTAGGAATCTTTGCATCTGTATTGCCACAACATTGGTGGCTGCTGTCCAGTTGTTTGATTTTGCTTTTACTTTCATTGAACCATAACATTAATAAATATCATATTGATACACACCGGTCTGTTGCCTCGTCGACTGTGACACGGGGTGTTTGTGAAGGTTGGGTGTGAGAGGGGTTGGGGGCCTACTCAAATAAAAGAACCTGTGGTTGATTAAAGATAGAAAGAGTTGTATTTTGCCCCACATTCATTGTCAGGGAAAGGAGCCCCTGGCTGGAGTGTGCCATGTTATAAAACCATTACAATTTCCACCCCTAGATATTTGAAAGCTTGAACTACTTCCATTAATTATAGTAAAGTCCCAAGATTTAAGTTCAGATCTTATTAACCTCCCTCTTCTCCTCACCATTTGGGAAGCCCCCCACCTGGACACATCAGAATACCACCTTGGGTCCAGACATTCACTATTGAAGTCGCCTAATACAATTATTTTGGTATCCTCTTTTTTCCAGGGCAGTTGCAACGAGGGCTGAAAGCGCTTCCAAAAACGATTCATTCGATACAGATTTTGGGTTGCAATATACGTTACAAACATAGCAGCGTCGGTTTGACACTTTTAATATTTTTATGTCCCTTCTATGTGTCTCTATATTAACAATTTTTAGACCTATGCCATTTTTCACAGCACACAAGAGGCCCCCTGCTGGGCGACCCTGTGCTCCCTGAGAGCGTCTACTGTTAAAACAACATAGTCATCTATTAAGGGGCATACAGTCGACCATGACTCCTGTAGACATAACAAGGCACATTCTAGTAGTGAGGAAAAATATGGCCTCTACAGTTCCACAAGTCTAAGCTGAGGACCACCCATCATCTACAGAAGGGCTGGGGATTTTCACCTCCATGTAACACAGATAAGACCGTGGAACAATCATACTCAGGCGATGGTCTGCCTGGATGTTCCTCAATTGTTCTTCTCTTCTCATGTGTGTGCATGGTTATGACTACTGAGAGTGGATTTAAGGCAGTCAATTCTTGAATGAACATTGAGGGTCAGAGGGTTGAGATAGCACAAGTTCATTGGGGGCTGGTTTTGGGTCCATCAAGGACTGCCCCACATCATATCCCAAGGATAAAAACAATTCTAGTTCTGACAAAACTAGTGCCCTGTCATTTCTGATGACAAGTGGAGTTTAGCCAAATTTAAACTGCCTCTTACTGGAAATTGGACCTGTGCTATGTTGCAGGGGGCGATCCGTCTCAGGCTAGGAATCTCCTGAAACAAGGCCAGGATTTGAGGTCGATTTAATGGCAGCTAAGTCTCCATTAGGGAACACCTCGGAGAGGATTAAGGTGTGCTCTTCCCGCAGATTTTCCCTAGGCACTTAGTCTCTTTTTTTGCCTTTTTCTAAGAGATCTAGTTAAGGTGCCAACCCTGATCGTATCTGTTGGTATTCGTTTTTGCCTTTCTCTTTTGCTCCTTTTTGTTTGGGGTTTACAGAACCCAAACAGCTCAGGAGCTCAAGGGGGCAATGCAGAGAAGCTACAGAAGCCAAATTCCCCTTCGGAGCTGACTCCGGCATAGTCTGCCCCGTATCCAGGGATATAGGACACATTTAGTCCTTGTTATTATGGCACGATTTGAGCCTCGTCTCTTCTAAAGTCAAGAAGGGGCTCTGTTTTTGATTTATTTGAGAGCCCATTCGTTTCCCCAAGTAGGCCGGTGTGCTCATTTGATTTCCAGGGCATCGCGATTCCGCTCTTTGCATATCTGAGTGCCTGGGTTGAGGAGACTGACAGTCGTTTGTAGGCTTGGTTCCAGTGGGAAATGTGTCCGCAGTTGCTGTATTTGGAAAATTGGCACCAGTTGCTGAGCCCTCTTATGTAATCTGTTCTGGCTTTTCACTGGCAGTTCCAATTGCTGCTACTCTGCCTTGGTCCAGACGTTTACCAATGAAGAGGTTGGCGGAAAATCTTCCATATAAGCCAAGCTTAAGTCAGCTGGTTCACTCACACACTCTCCATGTCCGAATACACTTCCACGATGCTGTGATCCGAACTTTTTTCACAGATTTTCAGGTGGGTTTTACAAACTTGTCAATTAGGCCCTTTAGCCCTTCTGCTGAGCCCTGTGTTTGCTTATTTGACTTCTTCTTTGCCTTCTTTGCTGGCTTTTTGCTTGCGTGTTTAGCAGGGGTTAGATTTGGCGGGTTGGTAGTTACGACCTCCTCAATTGTAAGGGACTGGCTTTGGTTTTGTCTGCAAACATCCTCCTCTATTGTATGGGGGAGACTGACTACACCATTGGTTCCTCATGAAACTTTGCGAGCCGTTTCACCCTCGTTTTGGGAGAATCGTCTGATTTTTTAGATGCTTTGATTTTAAACTGACCCATTTTGTTTCCATGCCTGCTGTATTTACTGCCTTGTTCTCTGTTTTCCGCTGCTCGGTTCTGTCGGTTTCCTTCTTTTTTGGGAGAGGGGCTCAAGGCCAGAACTAGTACAGGCTTCTTGATCCTCACTCCTCCTGACTTTGGGACCCCTACTTTGCCAGAATGTTCATCTTGGCATTGAACCCTTACATGGATGAAACCCTCCAGAAATGCCAATTTGGAGGACATTTTAGTTAGGAGGGCACGTTGTTTGTGATATACCTCAGAGATTGAATCTTATGAATTCCCCATCCGGGAAAGGGTAAAGTTCAGAGCATGAAGGACAGAGCCCGACTTGTTGGGTACGTCGTGTATGGTAGTATGCATGTGGATGGATCCCTCTTCATTTTTAGAGGAATCCTACAGTGCAAGGTCCAGAGGTGAAGGCATTTGCTTAGGGTCCAAGGACTCTAAGGTAAACAACATTGGGGATTGGGGACACGTTGGGGACACGTTTTTATCCATCACAAATTGAGGCCCTGGAGAAAAAGAAATATGCTGTGTTTCCAAGATTGGCTCAATTTGTTGTGGCAAAGCATTATTTTCTGGATGATCACTTCTTGCACTGACTCTGCGGGGGTCTCTATCATATTTTTGTTCGTAAAATTACAAGATAGTTCTAGGAACGCAGTGTCTGTCAAAGGGGGAAGCACTAGAAACGCAGGAGGGCTTTGTTTCTGAAAGTCTGCCTCCGGATCAGTTATCCCAATGTGTGTCACCAGGTTTTCTTACTTAGGAGCTGGATGTAAAGAGTAACTTGTAGAGATCAAAGAACAGACACTTGAGGAACTCATCTGATAGAGGGGTTCAAGAGGATGTTGTGGCATGCCAGGAGGAGAAAAACTGACATTTCAGTAAGTAGGTAGCAATACACGCTTGGGCACTGCCCTGCAAGCCGTGGTCCACCAGTCAAAAAGGAAGAAGTTGGCAACAGTGCAGAAGGCATCAGAAATCCGAGAGACTGGTGGGAGTGGTGAGGAGGTTTGAAGCATGGGCGAGTGCTGTTTCACTGTGGAATTCAAATGGGATTTGGGTGTTAATGTGTTAAGGTGAGGGTGCTGCTGAGTCCATGCATCCCAATTTATGATGATGCAGAGGAGCACCATGTGCTTATGAAATCTGAAATAGCTGAGAAGTGGGACATGATGTGTTAAGCAGAGTTTATGGCATCAGCTGTTATGTATTTACCATTATCCCCCCAGCCTCCGCTGTGGGAGATCTTTGCACCACTCCTTAAAGGGTATATACTCATTTGTGACAGGCTGGGCGGATTGAGCAAGTCAGTACGGCGGAAGAAAATACAAATAAACGCTCACTTCTGTTTACAACCTTCATATCGATGCAAGGAGCGCTAGCTACGCTAAGAGTACAAGAACCGTTTAGCAGGCACAGCGTACCCGTGTGACTCACTTTACTCACCAGCAAGTGCTCCCTTCTCTCCCCTGGCTGCCGTACATTGCCTCTTTGACAACACCAGCTCAAGCTGTCCCCGGGGTGATGTAACTTTTGTTTCATAGAGCAGTGCTGGGAACCAGCAGGAAACACAGTAAACACACTTGCAGCAATCTGCTTTGCTGTGACTCCAGGTTTTAGCATGGTTGCTCTGCCTTCACACAGATGGAAGTTGTAGAAATACTCAGTTTTGGACTGTCAGTGTAGCGCTCCAGTAACAGTAAACACAGTCGAAGCACTCCCTGGTCTAACTGTTTTAAATTGTTGTCTCCATTGATCATTTTGTTACTTAAGTTCCTATTTTCAGAGCCTTGATTGACATTCTTTTATTTTGACACCACTGTACTATTGTCTGCGTTGTATCTTTTTCAGCTCACACCCCTCCTGAAGATAAAGCCCATTCTCAGGCCACATCAGCAAACGAGGTGAAGGTGCAGGACCTATAAGGCTCTACCCGTTTCACCTTTAGGATTTGGATCACTGCTGGTTTAGTAGCAATGTCGGGCCAAGTAGACGGTTTAGCTGGTACTCATACCTGTACTCATGCAGAGCAGGAGTAATTTCTTCATAGCCATGATGAGCCATGGTACAGTCGGTATCATAAATGCAGCTTGTATGTTAGTTACTGCCACATACCATGAAATGATATATATATATAGGTCATTTGTAACACACCTGTACACAAGTGTTTCTATAAATAACTCCCTCAACTCTCAGCCTTTCAAGTTATCAAGGTCCCCCAGTCCATTCTTGCCACCCCAATTTCCAGTCTTCTACTGCTCTACTAAAGATCAGTGGCACTCTCCCCAACACACTTACACACCCACTTCTTATTTTCGTCAATCTCTTTTTGACCCCCAATACCGTAGTAGGAACAGCACTCGTCCTTTGGTCTGCTGACAATTCCCAGGCTTCTTTCGACCCATTGTCACCCAGGATCGCTTAAGGTGCCGACACCCCTGCCTTGCATCTACTGCTCTCACATGTTCAACATCTTCCGGTTCACTGCAATCTTCCTAACCTACAATAGGTTGCCTGCTGTTCTACTCTGTCAATACTTCTGATGTGGGGGGTGGTATAAGGGTAAATACATAACAGCTGATGTATAAACTCTGCTTAACACATCATGTCTCACTTCTCCCTATTTCAGATTTCATGAGCACAAGGTGCTCAGCTTCATCGTCATAAATTGGGATGCATGGACTCAGCAGCACCCTCACCCTAACACATTAACACCCGAATCCCATTTGAATTCCACAGTGAAACAGCACTAGCCCATGCTTCAAACCTCCTCACCACTCCCACAGTGTCTCTCGGATTTCTGATGCCTTCTGCACTGTTGCCAACGTCTTCCTTTTTTACTTTAGCACCTCGGCTTGCAGGGCAGTGCCCAAGAGTGTATTGCTACCTACTTACTGAAATGCCCGTTCTTCTCTTTCCTAGCATGCCACAACATCCCCTTGATCCCCTCTATCAGATGAGCTCCTCAAGTCTCTATTCTTTGAGCTCTACAAGTTCCTCTTTACATCCAGCTCCTAAGCAAGCATATCTCCTGCTGTGGGTTTCCTTACCAGCTCTTCTCCAAATACTTTTCTTGTTCCCTCCTTTACCCAGAACTTCCCACAGCACTGATTACCTGTGTAAAATTCACCATTGCATGACGATTTACCACCTGATACTCAATTTCTCCAAAACTCAGGTCATCCCCGCCAGCGCCTTTGCTCAAATTCTCATCTCTTTCCCTCCACCATGACAGGTTCACATTCCCCATGACGGGGAACCCAGAGTGACCTTTCTGACTCCAATAGGAAAACAGGTGGATTCTGGGTGGGCACAATGTTTTATGCCCTGAATGAGGCAGGAGGTTGAAACATGTTTAGGTACGAGTTCTGTCAGCAGGTGGAGCACCTTGATGAGAAAGCACTGGGACAAGGAACTGCTACTTTATTTTATTTTATTGTTTGCTTGTTAGGCGCTCATACAGCAAATTATGTCTGTTTAAAAGCACCCACAGGGCAACAGAGGGGGTGGGGGGATATGGGATTGAAGTACATTAAAAACACAAATATAAATATAGTGGGGAAGGAACGGTCGAACCTACGATGCCTTGTGAATATTCAGACCGTGCAAGTGCAGGAAGAGGGCAGCGGAGTAGGTGCTGGGGTGTCCGTGCTCATGGGTGTCTATATGGAGGTAATGCAGACTCCCGTGCATAACAGCAGTAGAGGAAACATTACCCTGTGCAAAAAACAACACCAGAGGAATCACTATCCCGTGCAAAAAGCACAAGTTATGTGATTCATCTGATGGTACCATCACTCCTTTACCGGCGGTGACCTCCTCCCATGTGGCCAGGGGACGGCTGTCGCTACCTGAACCTGACCCTGGGGGTGGTTATATGAGGGAGGATCACATGGGGGGAGATAGCCTCCAGGAGAGGGTTATAGTATCATCGGGTGAGACATGGTATCCCCTTTCCATTCTAAAGCTACATCTCCAATTCCCCATAGCCTATTGTAACACCTTCCCTCTTTGCCCCATGGAGAGTAGTACAAATCATGTTACACCCCAAAGGCCAACTCTCACAATCTAAAGGGCCTTGTAAAATTACAAAACACTTTTTCCAACTCCACCTACTCTTCTTCCAAACGTAGTTTGCCTTTAAAGCTCATTGCAAACATTCCTACAGTGCATTCAGGAAGGCACCACTATTCCCACAACACTGGGATGAGGAAGAGGAGCAGAGTAATGCAGAGCACAGGTATCCACGTGCACAGGCAGCGCTCTAGTGGCAGCAAGCGCACACCTGAGTCCTGTAAGGAAGGCATGGCTTCAAAGTAAGACAGACACAAGTGATCACAGTTCAAGTTTGTTTATTAAACTGTACAAAATGTGTGAGATAAATGCTTAATCTAAACCTAAATCAAAGATGGGAGCAAGCTACAACCATCAAACAATAATAATACAGTCCTAGTGGAGTCTAGTCAAATAAAAAGGGCCTATACTAAAATTATAAAAAACTATTGCCAATCATTACCGCTATGCTACAAAATAGTATGGGATAATGTTCACAAGAAAAGTAAGAGTGTTCACAAAATGATAAGTTAGCATGCCAAAGCCGGGTTCTCCCTTCCCCACGTTTTTAGCACAGGACAAGGTGGGACTCTTGAGCACAGCACACTTTAGGGTCTTTCCAGTAGGAGCTTACAATTCCTTTCCACAATATCAGGGCTTTCTGTACCCAAGTCTAGCACAGGCAAAGTCTCTTGCTTCAAAGGGCTTGATAGTTAATCACAAAATAAAAGTTCCTTCTGTTAATCTTCACGTCAGGCGATTATTCTTCACCCTTGGATCTCCCTCAGCCGGGAACTGATCCTTTTCTCAACGTTAGCCTCCCTTGATCAGGCTCAGACCATCAAATCACTGTGGCATCCCTCAATCGGGTTCATGCTTGTCATCACAATGTTCACGGGTATCTTACTACTTACCCCAATTTGCGGGCATCCCACAGTCGGGTTCATGTTTTCCAATTATAACAGTTCACTTCATTTTCACAACGTGTCAAAGACTTTCGACTGTACGAGGGATTTGGCTTGACCCTTGTATCACCACTTTGACACTTCACCCTGGCCTCTTGGTCTCTGTAGTTTCACTAACCAAAAGGTTCTTAGTTCAATACGTTCTCTTTCTTTCAGGAGAGGGGTACCAGCTAGAGTCTTTTGAACGAGCCCCCACGTGGCACCGGATCACTCTATTGCTGGTACCGATTTCACTCACAAAAGACCTCTGTCTATTATCTTCACGTACAATGTTACCAATGCAACCTTGAGTCGAACAGAGTCTGGCCTACGTCTCACTGGCTGTGCTATAACAGTTGGCTTTTCCTTCGGTGCTGGAGTCAAGGACGGTACCACGATGGCAACCACTTCTCCCCACCCTGGCAATTAGTGCGAAAGGTTTCCATGTACCGCTGACATCCGACACTACTTGCCAGCTGTGATTCCCAGTCTCATGTCTCCTTTCACGGAGGCTTTGCAGGTCTGGGTTGAAAAGGGCAAGGATAATTCCCTCCTGGTCATCCTTTCAGATCTCTAAGCCTTTCCCCTCTGTTTTAAATGCCGTCCTGGAATGTCTGCTTCCTCGTGCATTCGGCCTTCCTCAAGTGTGCTCTCATGCTCCGCCATTTATCCCAGTGGGGAAGGGAAAGGGCAGTCAGGTGTGTATATTGCCTGACTCTGCCTGACCCTTGTGTTGGGACAGGTCAGGTAAACAGCTCAGGTGTTAGTCCATTGTCTTTCGCAGTGTGAGAAATTGTTCGGGTTGGAAAAGGGGGCAGGGTAGAGTTTCTACGTATCCTATGGGGTAGGATGGGGAAAAGGTGTCATAAGGAAGGTGATCCCGCATCTCACCCTTCAGTGTCTCACTTTCACACCCCGAAACCCCTCCCCAACCCCATCCAGGTGATCCTCCCGCAATGGTCCACCCCCAGGAACTGGATCCAATAGCGATGGCCGTGTCCTGGCCACATGGAAGACAGATACTTGGGGCCTAGCAGGCGAGACACCTTTAGGTTTCTCACAGTCCTGGACATTTAAATCACTGAAGCAAGAAACACAAGCAGGCTGCAGGCAGGAGGGAGTTGCTTGTCTCAGTGCAAAGTGAGATCTGGAAGGAAGTTGGTGAAGCAAACCTATTCAGGAACCTGATGGCAGAAGGTTTCTGAAAGCAGATGACACAGCTAGAATGCCAAAAGCCAGTGGAGGGCTCCTGGACACTTGCTGGGGTTGGAGCACAGCTCACTGGAATCCCAAGCGAAGCAGACAAGCCCAGCAGAAGCTTCAGGAAGCATGCCACAAGCAGAAAGCAGCAGGAGACCATCAACAACAGACCGTAGAAGAAACGAGATGCCATCAAGAACCGGCGTATCCATAAAGGGACAGAGAAAACCAGGGTGCATTGGCGGCTGCACCAAACTTAAATTACTTATAGCGAAACCAAGAAAGAGAGAAAAGGAACGGTTTCTAAAACCAGAGAAAGACTGAAGGAGCAGTTTTCTAAGAGATACTTTCAAGTTCGTCAATGGATACTGCAAGCATATAAGAGACAAAGAGACCATATATAAGAAACCAATTATGTTAGCCAAGGAGGCTAAAAAGCGGAACCATCAAAAGGTGGAAGAGTGGGCAGGAGTTCACATATGAAATGCCCTGGCAGGAGAATATACCAGGTATCCGAATCACACATAAGAAGGAAGACAACCAGTTTGAAGAGAACTTTTGTTGTTGACCCAAAGGAACGCCAAGAACTGTTCTTCGCACCTGGGAAAGACGGTCTGACCGATCAGAATCCACCTTTCCTGGGCGAGATTCTGCCTTCACCGCCCGCAGATTCGGTCCCATATCATTTAATGGCGCCGTCATCCCACCTAGTCCATCTTCCATTTTCAGGGTGGCCGCCATTTTTTATGTAATTTGTTTTCTTGGTCAGGAGATGCGCTCACACAGAGTGCATCCCCAATCAGGCACAAAAAAACACAAAAAAAGCTATCCGTACGCTGGTTTAGCAGGCTACAGCTCGGGTCTACAAAGCTCAGGCTGGTGGGCTGTTAAACACCACGTCCGCCCCAGCGGCACAGTGTGAAAAATATATGCGTAACCCAAAATAAAGTGATGAAGAATACAGGGGAAGGGAAGAACGCTCTCGAGCAAGGATGCCCATACTTGAAAGACTACTTTTTGAGGGAGTTATACATTTTTCCTTTTTTTGAACATTTATAAACCACTCAATGCCAAAGACATCCTTTTCACCTTAGAATTCATTTGTGAGTATGAGGTAGAGTGTGAGGGTCAGAATAATACTTTGGACAAAGGATGGGTTTTTTTGGAACTTCTGACACTGACAGAGACTTAGTTTTGAGTTTAGGTCGGGAAACTCTGCTAGTGCAGGGACAGCAAGGCCTTTTCCAAACTTAGTTGGTATTATAACAAAAGTCTTCAACCAAACTCCTGTCTAACTTGTGTTCCAGTATCATTCCTGACTCCTCAGTTATCACAATCCTATGGAAAAGAAAGTTCATCCATCTCTTTTGTCATAAGAAAAGCGACAGGTCATGCTATCAAATGTTTATACAAAGACAGGAAATGTAGAATGTGGGCTTAATTCACTGGATTGATTACTCAATATTGTATCAATCTGTTGATTTGTAAACACATTTATCATAATTTCCTCAATTTTTTCTTTAATGCCATATCTCATTTAGCTGAGGGTTTAAGGTATGGAAGGGCACACCCTGCAGACTTTACCACCACCACAACCTTCTCTTTACCCCACCTCCTCTGTCACAACAAGCTCCTTCCATGTTCAGCTCTTTGACACCCCTCCACAGAGCCCATTACCACACCTTCTCTTTACCCCACCTCCTCGGTCTCGACCAGCTCCCTCCATGTTCACCTCTTTCCCACCCCTCTTACTTCACCTCCTCTGTCACTACCCACTCCCGCAATGGTCATGACAAGAACATTTAAAAAGTGGACAATAACATTCATTCCAGCATAAAACTGGAATAGAGGTGTTCACCCCACTAATTAATCACCTCTGTTCCAGGACGCAGTTTACACAAAAAGTCAGGGAAAAAGATTTAACACATTTGGAGTTACTAACAATTTATTTTTACAGTGAACACAGTGACATATTGGCTGAAGCTCAATATTCATTTCATCAGCATTTCACTTAGTGTATGAATCCCGGTGGGAGACCTTTACATTAGACATGTCAGTTTATCAAAGACCAGCTTTATTCTGTAGACATGTATGTCCACTGTTTCTTCTTGGAATTTAGAGAACAGCAGTGATATCATTAAACCCACAACTCTCATTTCAGACAGAAAGGCACCATTTCATTTCCAAATTTGCATGACTTTTATTGTCTCACAACACAGCGGATATTTCTACAATTGCTCTTTCGATTCTATTCACAAAATGTCCGTTTTCTACAATACATGTCCACATAATTTAACAGAACACTTGACATCTTCTCTGGGCCCTTCACATCAAACCAATTTCTTATAAGATAGTGCTTTAATAGTCGGCATGTACCCTCCTTTGTGTAATTGCACCTCCACATGTCGATCCCAGGCTAGGGAACCATCTACTAATCCTAAATGCTCCAATAGAGATTGCCAATAGTGTAATACAGTACAGGGAATCCTGAGGAGAAAAGGAAACTAGTGTTGTAGAATTAGCTACACAAAGTGGAAACACTGCAGCATTCAGCAAGGATGGCACTCCTGGCAAGGCATGCATATCTTGGAAACTGACTTCTGGAGTAATATTGACGATTCCAGTTTTATGGATGCCATTATCCATGTTTTCCCTTTGCAAAACAGTCTTTGCACGAGTTGTGCCAAGCTTAGTCTAATTCCCATGTGAGAATATAGCCTTCTCCATTTTTATTATTCAGGAAGCTCCAGATGATTTAAATTTTGGGTATTTTAATCAGTTGAAGTTAAAAGTAAAACAAATGTATGGGGGTGTACAAATGTAATTCCCAGTAGAGGCATTTCTAATGGATTCCTTCCTGCCACGGATTCCTCATCTATGATATCCATATCCTAGCACAGCTGTTCTCTAGAAACATTTCTGCCGTCAGGGAGCTCGGCACAGCTTTGTCGGGTCTGTCCAAAGCCTCTATGCGCTTTACACCAGAAACAACATTGATATATAATATAAGCAGTGGAGCCACGCCCCAGGACCTCTGTTCCTTTTTTCCTCGCGCTTCAACGGCACCACACCATGGACTCTGCAGGAATATGTTGCACTTCCCATTGACACTTTTATTTTGCAAAAGTATGACATTTACAACGAGGAAGGCAACGAGATCCCATGGGTTCTAGAGAGGAGCGACTTCCCTGAGAAGTTCTATTGGAATGGCGATATGCTGAACCTGGCAGCTGACCTGTCTGGGGGAAGCGGTCTGGAGTTGGACATTCTATTTGGACTTTGATTTTCCTGAAGCAGAAGGGATAAGGCTGGACAGGACTTTTGTGACTTTGTCAATGGAAAGGCGATTTAAAACCCAGGTGGAGTTGGACAGGGGTTTATATGCTTGACATGTATTTGAATGTCCTTGACTAAAGAAGCAATGTAGATTGATTTGATTACAGCCGATGAGACTTGATGCTTATCAGACAAATGTGTTTGAATTCTATGTGAACGTGGAGAGTTGGAATATTGTGTTATTCTAGAGAGAAAGTATGAGGGATTTGTATATGTTTAAATAAATACTTCCTTTTTACAAAGTTAGTCATTCTTGGCTCTAAAACGTTGGTACAGTGAAATGCTAATTGATAACAGTTAAGTAATGCATATTATGCCTCTCTCCCGCAAGCCTTTCTGTTTTGTGAAAACCTTCTATATCCCTATATATGTGCATGAGATGCAACAGGAACTTCCGTGGATGCGTTACAGAACCTGGGAGTAGGTTGAAAGGGTTGTACATTGAGAGAGCTGTGCAATGGAGTTGGGAAGGGAAATGCAGGCCAAGTGTTCCATAGGATGGTTACCGTAATACAGATGGTACAGTCTCCCTTCTGAATATTCCAGAAGGGATACATTCCAAACAGCAGTGATTCAACAATCATATTCAGCCATCATTCGTAACTGAAAACAGCTAGGGAGGCAGGTTCTTCACAGTATTAGTCAACAGCCATGCCAAACTCAGTAGCATTTTAGAAGCACCTCCTTCTCTCAGAAGCACCTTCAGTTGCAGATTTCACCACCTACATGTCCTGTCTCATGGCAGATAAGAACATCCTGTGTACTGAAATAGACCCAGGCATGCGCATTTTGTCTGGTGCCTAATAGGCTGACTGTTCAGACTGAAGCATTTTACACATTCAGTGCACCAATAAGGTTTCTCACCTGTATGTATCCTCCGGTGGCAAAGGCAAATACGATCACTCTCCCAAAACAAGCTCTTCCTACATTCATTACAATTACGAGGTTGCTCACCTGTATGTAAGGACTGAGGGTAAATAATACCTACCTTATTACAAAACCAGTTCCCACACTCAAGGCAGTTATGCGCTTTTTCACCTGTATGTGTTCTCTGGTGGATAATAATATACCCTTTCCGAGAAAACCCTTTCCCACATTCAGTGCACTCCTAAGGCTTCTCACCTGTATGTGTTTTCTGGTGGATTGTAAGGTTTCCCTTCCAAGCAAACCCTTTCCCACATTCAGTGCACTCATAAGGTTTCTCACCTGTATGTGTTCTGTGGTGACTAATAAGATGTTGCTTCCGGGCAAAACCTTTCCCACATTCAATGCACCCATAAGGTTTCACACCTGTATGTGTTCTCTGGTGGAGATTAAGCTCTCCCTTTGTAGCAAACCCTTTCCCACATTCAGTGCACTCATAAGGTTTACCTGTATGTGTTCTTTGGTGTATAGTAAGCTTTCCCCTCCAAGCAAACCCTTTCCCACATTCAGTGCACTCATAAGGTTTCTCACCTGTATGTGTTCTCTGGTGGCTAGTAAGCTCTCCATTTGTAGCAAACCTGTTCCCACATTCAGTGCACTCATAAGGTTTATCACCTGTATGTGTTCTCTGGTGGACAGTAAGCTCTCCCTTTGTAGCAAACCCTTTCCCACATTCAGTGCACTCGTAAGGTTTCTCACCTGTATGTGTTCTCCTGTGGATAGTAAGCACTACCTTTGTAGCAAACCCTTTCCCACATTCAGTGCACTCATAAGGTTTATCACCTGTATGTGTTCTCTGGTGGACAGTAAGCTCTCCCTTTGTAGCAAACCCTTTCCCACATTCAGTGCACTCATAAGGTTTCTCACCTGTATGTGTTCTCTGGTGGTTAATAAGATTTCCTTTCAGAGCAAACCCTTTCCCACATTCAATGCACTCATAAGGTTTCTCTCCTGTATGTGTTCTCTGGTGGTCAATAAGATTTCCTTTCTGAGCAAACCCTTTCCCACATTCAATGCACTTGTATGGTTTCTCACCTGTATGTGTTCTCTGGTGGCGAATAAGAAGACCCTTCTCAGTAAACCCTTTCCCACATTCAGTGCACTCATAAGGTTTCTCTCCCGTATGTGTTCTCTGGTGGTTAATAAGATGTCCTTTCTCAGCAAACCCTTTTCCACATTCAGTACACTCATAAGGTTTCTCTCCCGTATGTGTTCTCTGGTGAATACTAAGAACTCCCTTTGTAGCAAACCCTTTCCCACATTGAATGCACTCATAAGGTTTCTCACCTGTATGCATTTCCTGGAGGCTGATAACTGTATCATTCAAATGGACACCATTATCAAATTCAGTGCACTGATCAGAGTTTTCACCCATGTCCTCATGTGGGCAATAAGTATGTTCTTGAGATGGCAATTGTTCCCACATTTTGTCCACGTGTAAAGCGTCTTGCCAGTTTATTTTGTCAGGTGCCTTGACTTAAGAGGAGCCTTTTCAATTAAAATGTTTGCAAATTCAGAGCACAAATGAGAAATGCTTTTCTTACTGCACATAACACATTGTCATTTTAGTGCTAGATATACCTCTCCCCCAGGATTGTAGTATGATCAAGCTTGGTTACTGGATGTTACCACAAAGGTGGTGCATGGGCGGAAGCCATCATGTATCCAACACTCTTCTCAATCTCAGTTCCTGAATATTCTGAAAAGGCAACTGGACCTCAAACTTGCACTCTTCTAAGATGCTTGGAAATTGCATATTCTAACAATGAAGCTTTTCACTGCGATGGTCCAGAGAATCCAAATCACTGTTGCATTTCTGGGGCATCAGTCACCTATTAAGATAAAAGGAGACGCACATTATTAGTTGCAACACGTTCACAATCACAGGCAGCACACGTAATAAGACTACTCAGTAGTAACTCCTCACATAGTAACTTATTTGACTTTGAAGTGTCATCTATTGGGGAAAGGCACCCTGATAGGTGGCAGAGAAGTGGTGCTCCAATGGGAACAACTAGTGGAACATAGGTAACATGCAGCATGAATAATGCGATTCATTTTTATTTAAAAATATTTTGCATCCAAAAGACTAGGAAAAAACGCAGGCTGGGTGAACATTTTAAATGCATATTTTAATCATCAGGAACATGTATATATGTTCTACCAATATATCTATTCTGAAATGACTAAATTCACACATGGAAGCTCCCAATTTCCACACACAAATGATAAAGGCAGGTGTTTGCCATCAATCGGATGCCTGCTTGTCCAGTCCATGATGTAATAACTGATGACTTGTGTATTGGTCCAAACATGAATAATATAACCAACAGCACCATCGAGGAGACAAGGACAGAGCTGTGATTTAAAGGTAAAGCACCAATCTCTTCCCATGGTGAGAATGTCACAGGCCATGCTGGCACTACATTCAAACATGGACTTTAATTCTAGATAATCTTGTATTTCTGTCAAATCTGGAGATGAGAGATGGGTTTGGAGTTTGTGGCAGAGACCAAAATAAAGTGTATGAGAGACTACATAAACTCCACACTATCACCCCATTTGCCTTCCTAATTCTTTATATAAATGCCCTATTGCCAGGTACTAAATGTAATTGGCCAGAGGGATCCCACTTCCGTTTCCCTGTTCAAAATACCACAGTGCAGTTTTCAGGAGGTGATACAGACTCCGTTTTACTGTTAAGGAGTGGGTGTAAATGGGTCTGTTACCAGGATCCCATAATCCGACCCAGACCCCTTTTTTAGGTTGAATCTCAGCATGCCCCTGTGCCCTCACAACCCTAGTAACCAATGGGGATGTTGCCCCATCACTGCCAATATTCACAAATTGATGCACAAATTCAGTGGTTCAGGCAGCAATTAATGAGTAAACCTCTTTTGGACAGTCTTATACCTCTGGCCTTTTCATGAAGGCATACAAACGTTTGAAAACCAATTCAGATTTTGGGCTACATGTCTGATGGAACGTTGTGTGAAGATTTGATGAATGACACCAAAGTCATAAATCATGCAAAGTTGTTTTCCTATGTCATATCAGACTTGAGCTTAACGAGTGTTATGACTATACTAACGTTACATTTAACTACATAGGGACATATGGTACTAGACATGGGTAAGGCCCCCCGCCCCCGCCACTACCTGCACTGCCAGCCTTCTTCGCCTTTATTTCAAAGCGAGTGTCAGTCGCTGCGCTTGCTGCCACCTTCACTCCCCTCCTACTCCTGCCTCTGACTCTCACCCTGACACAGCCCTCACCTTCATCTCTCCATTTCCAACACTCTGGACATCCTTGTCCATGCCATGAGGATCTGCATGAAGCCAGCCTCTAAGTGCAACTTCACGTACGACTCCTGCCTGGCTGCTCTGAAATGCAAGTGCAGAGCGGTTGAGCAGAAATGGCAGGCTTCTAGCACATCCTCTGACCAACTGGCCTGCCGCCTGCACCAAAGGCAATACCGACTCTCCAGTTGCTCTAAGAAGAGAACCTTTACCCAAGCCTGCATCTCCGCTGCCTCACATCTCGGCAGAGCTTTTCTCTCTTGCGCGCTCTCTCACTCTTTCTCACTCTCTCTCATATCTCGGTTACAGCTCTCCTTCCGTTCTCATCCTTCTTGATCTTTCCTCTCCCTTGAAGATGGTCAATCATGCCACCCTGATAAATAGATTCCATGACACACTTGGCATCACAGACTTGGTTCTGGGCTGTTGACCTCATTCCTCTCTGATCGACCTTCCCAAGGTCACCTGGGCCCCTTTTTCTCCTCCCTCTCAGTCTCCACCTGTGGTGTCCCACGGGGCTCTATCCTCTCTCATGGCTTCTCTAGCCGATTTGATCTGCACCTTCTCTCCTGACATGCAGTGTTCTGCAGATGACACACAGCTCTCCTTCAAACAACCCTCACCTGCCCCCTTCCCTCACTCATTCCTGAATACCTCCCTGCTATTCAGGCTTGGTGCACTACCAATGATCTCTGCCTTAGTGCCAGTAAGACAGAGATCCTGCTCATTGGGAGCCCTAAACCCTCTTTATCCTAGACTCTGGCCACCATCCATGGGCCCCCTCACATCACCCTCCTGTGAAGCTTAAAACCTTGGTGTCATCTTCAACTCCTCCCTTTCCATCTCCATCTCCGACTTTGCCAAGAAGGCTCACTTTCAACAGTGCCTTTTCAGAGGCATTCTCCCTTTCCTCACCTTCCCACAGAAACTCAATGTCTCCAGACCTCTGGTTCTTTCCAGACTTGACTACTGTAACAGCCTCTTTCTCAGTCTGCCTAACTCCGCCCTCCGCCCTATTCAACTAATCCAGAATAGGACTGCACGACTTATCCATGGGTTCAAGTCGATGGACTGCATCTCTCCAGCCCTAAACTTTCTCCACAGGCTCCCGGTTGCTGCAAGGATTAAATTCAAGACCTTCTGCATCAACCACAAGGCTTTCTGGGGCGTGGGACCACGCAAATCTAACATCCTCCCCCGAAATAACTCCCCGCAAGAGCCCTTCGGTCACTGAGCTCCAACTCTCAGCAGATCATATGTTTCTCCAAGCCAAGAGTACAAGGGGTAGAGCTCTCCTCCGCAGGTGCCTTACTCTGGAATGCTCCTTGCCCCTCAGGTGTGAGCCGGATCTCCTTAAGTTCCGGAAGCTTCTCAAGACCCTCCTTTTCTTCTTCCCTCCCGCTCCCAATCCCCTGCCACAGTGACTCAAGACCTTCAATTTACTCCTCTTCCATCCCTCTGCCCAGCCAATTTTACCCCTCTGCCCTGGACTGGCAGCCTGGTTCCTTCAGAGTCATACAGGGCAGCAGTCACCCCTCCCCCCTTGTCTAGTCTACCCCTACACTTGGTTTCCACTGATCCACCCCTCATCTGCACTTGCACTCACGGCCCCCCCCTGCCTGCTCATGACTGGATGGCCTTGAGCCATTCCAGCCCTCTCGATTGCACTTATCCTTGTTGCCCCTTCCCCTTCTCTTCCCCGGCCCTGTCCTCCTGGCCTCCTCAGAGGCCTAGCACTGTTCTAGCACTTCGCCTCCTCCTGCTGCACTTCCGGTTACTGCACTTGCAAGATCTCAATGTCACAAGGCCTAGTAAGATCACTTTTTGTCTCTCCTGTTTCTCCCCGTCTTCCCCCCAGCCTTATTGCACCTTGAAACACTTGTGTATAGGCGCATTACAAATAAACAATATCCAGAACTACTGATTTGCTACCGCTATACTTACAGTTACATGAAACTACACAGGGAAATATGGTTCCCCGACGTCACCAGAACAGCCAGGTCTGTGGCTCAGTGGACTAATGCATCCACTACAGGGGCCTTTGTTTAACCTCATGGTCACAGGTTCAAATCCCTGCAGGTTCACTCAGCACTTCTTCCTTCCGAGGTCAATTAAAGGAGTACTATTAAGTTGGGTAACAATAAACATCTGTTATTAGCGTCAAGATGCCCCTTTGTGGGTGAACGTGCGCTTTATAAATGCACCAGTTACGTTACAAAGTTGCTAGCGCTATACTTAGGGTTACTCGGCACTACATAGTGAAGTACGGTACCCAGCATAACCATAACTACTGAGTTGTGTGGCGGGTAGGAAGAAGGAGTCGGACCTGCTGAGGACATTTTTTATGAAATTATAAATAAAAGGTCTATCTTTCCCTATTGCTAGAGGGAATACTCTACCCATCTAAAGGAACGTGCTAGTCAGTTGTCAGGAAGTCCAAAGTAAATGTGTCCTCCTTCCAAACTAACTATCTGACCCTACCACTATAGCCAAAGAAATTAAATAGTCCAGGAGAGTTTCTTCTATTTGCCTGGTCTTCTCTTCGGATAGTCTCTTTATTTATAACTTTTCTCTGTGGTACAGATATTTCTTTACATGGGGCCACCTTCCGAAGGTAGGAGGTAACCATGCCGCTATTTGCGGCATGGCTACCCCCTTACCGGCTACCGGGTCTGGGTTCCTTGAATGAGGAATTACCGGGCCATTCCGACCTTGGGGCCCCATCCCCATTCCCATTCGAGCCCCCATAGGACAGGGGAGGGTGCTAACAATGGACCCATTAATAACAGGCCCATTATTAGCACTCTGGTCTGCTAGCGGGACCCGCTAAGGGCGCCTGGTTTTACCAGGCACCCTTTGCAGGTCCCACGAGCAGACTCGTAATGTGGCGGTAAGGGGTTGGCAGCTCCGGCACCTTTACCGGCGCCGCTAACCCCTTACTGCCAACCTCGGAATGAGGCCCATAGCCTCCTTGAATAGTCTCTGAGGCCAGTTCTTTTGGTTCTTCAAAGACCCTCTTGGTTTTCGTGCTTTCTGTGGTCCTACATTTAGAATGTTTTCTCTGGCAGTGGTTCCTCACATTCTCGTCGTCCCTTGTAGACACTTACCAGTCTTTAATTTCAGGCTTTCACGAGTTGGGGTATCTTGACTGCTTTTCAGACTTTCCTAGTTATGAATTGACTGTCTAAAACTCCCTCCTCTTTTATACCGTTCATACAGGATCTTCCCTACCTCCAAGGGGACTTGTTTCTACTCTCTGTGTGTTCCCTACCTGGTTTGGGTAATGCCCTTTTATATATTCTTTTCGCTTCTCTTGTTAACTGGCTTCTTTTTAGTATTTTGTCCTCAGAACTGGGACACGTTTCTCTCTTATGATAACAACCCTCTAGTTTTAAAATAATTGATGAGCAGAGCAGGCTTTTCTAATATGATAATTCATTTATGACGCGCCAGTACATAAGTGTTTCTAGGTAGAAAAAAAGACAAGGAAGGGAGGACAAAACAACAATCTTACTAGGCCTTGTGCCATTCAGAATACCCAAGTGCAGGGGGAAGGGAGTGGGAGAAATACCAAGGGGGGTTGGGGGAGCAAGCGGGGGGGGGGGTGCAAGTAACTAGTAAGTGCTGCCTGGAAGTGGCTCATATGTGCAGGAGTCAGGGGAATGTAGGGTTGCAGATAAAGTCCCTTAAGTGGCCAGGAAGCCGGGGGCAGTGCAGGGGCAACTGGTCATGCTGGACCTGTAATTTCAGAGGGTGACCAGGTAGCCAGTATGCGCAGCAGTCAGGGACATCAGCAAGGGAGAGGTAGAGAGAAAGCGTAAGTGAAAAGGAAAGTCTTGACTTGCTGACGGAACCTTAGGTAGTCATGCTTAAGTTTGAGAGAGGCAGGCAGGCTGTACCAGAGGGAGGCCCTGCCGAGGACAGAGATCTACCCCCAACTCTCTGCTTGGAGAAGCGTCTGACCCTCAGAGTTGGAGGTGGATGAGCATAGGGCTCAAGAGGAAGATGTTTAGGAAGAGAACGTTGGATGCAGTGTGGTCCCTGGCCCCAGAAAGCCTTGTGGATGATGTCGAGAGTCTTGAACTTGATGCTTCCCGCCATAGAGAGACAGTGGAGAGATTTCAGGGCTGGAGAGATATGATCCCTGGGCTTGAGGCCAAGGACAAGTCTTGCCGTCTTTTTCTGGATAAGCCCTAGACGCCCTCAAAGGATTTTTGGTGAATATACAAGTATGCCCAGGATAGAACTGGTGGCAGCAGTTACTTTTAAAGCATTTTTGACTCTTTTCTATGGTCCAAACTGCGTTTGGCCCATGACAGTGGCCAAATTGGCCATGCCACAAGGTCCTTTGTTCTGTCCTTTGGCCATCTTGTCCCTTTGCCTTCCCCAGGTCAAGCCGACCGGGGAAATTCCTTATTTGGTCACGCAGACCCCCACGCAAACCGAACCTTTGCGGGCTTCGGTATGACTTGTGTGTGTGTGACCAGGATGTGGGCTGGAGCTGTCTAGTTCCAACACACATCCTGTGTGCCAGGATGTCTGATATGACTGGGACCACCGTGGTCTGTGATTGGTCCATGTCTGGGATGGCTCAATGTGAGCAGATCTCTTATTGGTTTCTCTTCGTTTTGGCATGAAGGAGACTGTGGATAAGACAAGGCACTCTACACCCATTCCAGGTCAATCTTCTGAGTTTACACCAAACTTAGTAAAGGAGCCAAGTATCATGAACCGAAGAAGCAGATCCAGGGAACCGCTGGTGACCCCCCTGGAAGGTTTGGCACCCTGACCCTGCTGTTGTTCCATCAGAGCCCCTGTTTCTCATCAATCATAGCAGGGCTGGAAGGGTGTTTCGACCCTTTGGAGTAGTGGGACTAACTACTCTTGGCACCTCCTGCTTAACCTATAAGTAAGCCTTTTCGGAAGTGTTCATGGACCGGCCAGTGAACTGACCAGCTCGTATGAGACCTTTTCCCTGGAACCGCTGCTGTCTCAATTTTCCACTCGAGTCTTTGGGGACCGTAAAATAATGGTAGAAGGCACTCTCCTGCAGAGTTTCATACACCTAGCATTCCTAGGTCTGGAATTAGGAGAGTCCACCTGAACCCAAGCATACGCAGTTCCCATGTCTCCCCGCTGTGGTAACGATCTTTGTGGGTGCCTTGCTTCTGTGCCCCAAGACGAGCTGCCAGTGGAACTGGCCCGATCCCTTCACCAGAAGCGGAGAAATCACCACTGTAGCCGCCGCAGTCTGAGGTCCCGGAACGCAGCCCCTGAAAGCCACAGAGATGTTCAACTGCAGGTTTCGTGCCTGTGAACGAACATTGATTTGACTTGTGAAGTTTGGCCCAGAGTGCGCCGAGGATCAGTAAGTACTTGCAACCCTTACCGGTGGCCCCTGGTGCATGCATACTGCAAGATGTCCCCCAAGGGCCACTCTCCTTTGTGTAGGTAGCCTGTGCTACTAAACTATTCCTGATTCTTGGAAATCGCTCTGCCCTCTTGTGGAAACCCTCTTCAAATAGTGGGACTTTCTTTTTCATCACCTCACCTATCTTCCTGAGTCACTACAGCCCCTTGAAGAGACCCGTTTTGAACTTAACCGCACGATTGAGTGCTCCAGCACTGAATGTGCTTTTGAGTGAAAGACCCCACTCATCGTAGGGACTTAGACTGCTGTTAGGCAGAATCCTGTGCAGTTCCCTTAGGGAGCACTGCAAAAAGATTAAGACTACAGGTGTTGGCAGTAAACCCAATTGGTAGCAGTCCGCACCACCCAGATTTACCTGTTAGCTGTGGCTGAGCAGTCAGACTTCTCTCAAGATGAGTTAGGCAGTATATAGAGCATACACAATAGGTACAGAGATACAGTAGCACAAGCAAACACTGACCAGAGCTTTGATATAAAAGTATATAATTATTTATTTAAAAACACACTTGTAGAATACACTGGCACTAATATGGCAAGCAAGTTCAAAACACAGTCACTATTAGTGTATATACATCCCTAATTACTTGTTGAACAAGTCTTAGTTAAAACACCACTTATTTTCAGACAGAGGTGAGCGCTTAACTCAAGATGGCACTCCAACAAGTTATTTAAAAAGGGAGGGAAAAAGGCAGAATTATGAAAGCACAGACTATCAACACTTTTAACAGAACCACAGTAAGTCAGGAAAGGCAGAGTCTACTGGAGAGCAAGAAAGTTCATATGCCCGGCCCACTCTTAGAGAGAGCAAGACAAAATGCGCCCAAGATCACACAGTTGAGTGATGCTTTAAAAGACTTTGTAGATAGTTCAGAAATAGTTGGATCAGTTCAGAAAAAGTTAGTTAACAGGCCCCAGGCCAACCCATGTTAGAAAGGCCACGATTTACCGGTCACCTCGAACAGTCTGTTGCAAGGGAAGCCAGGCGGGACACAGTACCTGAAATGGTGAGAAGGCTCCAGCGGGGGCAGTTGTTCCTGGCAGCGGGTGCAAGTCGGTGTTTCGTCCAGAGGAAGAGAAGGTCTCGACGTAGAGGAAAGCTGGAGGTCGTTGCACTGCCAAGGAAGAAACCAGCCGCGGAGTTTCTCGGTTAAAAGGTAAAACCCTTTTATTGGCGGTAGTGGTAAAACGTGGTTATCCGGCTGCCGGGGTGCTTGGCACAGGCGAGTTGACCATGAGATGATCCGGGAAGGCGAAAAGAGGGTAAACTGGTTATCCCCACAAGTTCAAAGGAAGAAGACTCTCCGGAATGAAGATCTCCTCTGTCGTCGGGAAGTGGTGAGGCGGTTCAGCAGGGCTCCACCGGTGGTGTCGTCGTTGCAGGTCGGCTAAGCTTCTCCCTCTTCGGATTCTTTTGATCCTGTGGTGACTTCTGAAGTTCCAGTCCCCAAAGCCCTGCTTTTATGCAGAAAACCCCCATTCATTCAGCCTAGCTGTCAATCAAACATGCTAAGTGGTGAGCCGGGCGGCTCACCACTGGGCCAATCACACAAGAGTGCGACTTGAGTTGCCGAAGCAACACAGTCCAGGGTGCCTAAACCCCCCTCCCACACACCCTGTAGACCCAGACAGAGTGGCACCACTTTGGAGGGCTTCTGTGCAGAAGCCCGCCAAAAAGTGGAACAAAGGGCTCGACTTGGGTTGGAGTCACAGAAGTGAACACAAAGGCCATTATGGAACCAAGTTCTGGCAAAAAATACCGACCGGTGAATTCATATTAAATAAATAAACCGGCGGTATGTTCGAGGCTATACTAAATAGTGGTAGCCTCGAACAATGGGAAAATCCCATAGGAATATATTCGCGGTCGAATATAAAAAGTAGTATCCACTGCCACCAGCCAAAACTCGATCAGGGGGGACTGGACAGTGCCCCCTCGAACGACAGACCCAGGGGCAATCAAATTGCCCCTACCAGTACGTCCACAATATGATGGTTTGTACTGGTTCTGTTCACAATTTAGGACTAGAAAAGCAAATGGTGACTTTACATGCCCTGAGAGACAGTAGTCAGTCCCAGGGTATGGAGTCTATGTTTGGGGGTCACTATGACACCCCTGTGTTACTGTACGGAGGGTGCTGTGTAACACACATTCCAAAAACACATGAAGCCCTATGGAGAAAATACCCCATAGCCTATAAAACACATACAAAGTCATAGGAACACCTCAAATCATGTCTAAGAGTGGGAGTAAAAGAGTCTCATTCTTAGCAGGAGAAAAAAAAAATAAACCCCAAAAATCCAGCAAAGCTGCTGGGGGACTCAATAGGTTTGGGAAATTAGCCTTAACAGAGAATTCTCCCTAACAACTGCCTATTAGTTAGGGTTTGTGTTGTTGAAGGACTGCCTAAAGCATATTTACCCTGTATGACCCCTTTCTGTTGCATGTTGTGGATCTCTACGTGTGTAATATTCATTTAGGCCAATAGTTACTGTGTATTTGTTTCCGAATTTGTGTTTTGTTAATATTGCTGAGTTTTACTTAGGCCAATGGCGTTGAGGAGGGGATAAATGGGCTCCTTAAAAGTAAGATATCCAAACTGTGTACCACGTTGAAGAAAAGCTGGGTGCATGGTTTGCCGCTGGCACTCTTCAGTTCACGCACGCAGCCAAGCAAAGACCACAATTTGTCACCTCATGAAGAGGTTACTGGCCGACGTATGCATACTCCCATATCCCTGTAATAAGGGCTTCAGATGCACGTAGGGCAGCAGCGGTGCTAGGCGATGAGTTCAAGTAGTATTTGACCACACTAGCGCCATTAAATGTCTCCTGACAGATTGCACCCCCCAGGATTGTGACGACAGACACTGGATGTCTAGACTACTACAGTGACAGATCCCGAGCATATGACCACACAACCACTGCTGCCTGGGGACCTCCTATTCGTCCACTATCTTGTGCGCAGGTGGAATAACCCTTGGTTTCCAGGGCCCTTACGAGGTAGTGTTTTGTAATCCCGTTGCTGTGAAAGTCAAGGGATTGTGCTACTAGGTCCGCCTCTCTGACGTTCATAGGGCACCTTTAGAGAGTTCACTGTTACATCAGTTATCTTAAAACGAGGGGCAGCAGCACCTGTACTCAGTCTAACTTACCAGCCTGTCCAGGGGCGATACGTATGACGTTTCTAAGAAGTCTCACTACCAGCTGCACCTCCTCAAAGGTATTCTTCTTTTCCTCTCCTTCCCCCAGAAGCTCACTGTCTCCAGAACTCTGGTACTCTCCAGGCTGGGCTGCTGCAACAGCCTCTTTCTAAATCTGCCTGCCTCTACTCTCCGCCCTCTGCAACTTGTCCAGAACAGGACTGAGAGACTTATCCTTGGCCTCAATCCCAGGGATCGTATCTTTCCAGGACTGAAATCTCTGCACTGGCTCCCATTAGCTGCGAGGATTACGTTCAAAACGCTCTGCATTGTGCACAAGGCCGCCTGGGGCCTCAATACCTTCAACTCTCTCTTCCTAAATATCTTCCTTCTCGAGCTCTTCACTCATCCGCCTCCAACTCCCTCAGGGTCAGTCGCTTCTCCAAGCAACGAGTTGGTGGTAGATATCTTTCTTCGGCTGGGGCCTCCCTCTGGAACAGCCTCCATGCCTCACTGAAACTTGAGGAGAACCATCTCCAGTTTCCGGAAGCACCTCAAAACCTTTTTCTTTGCTTCTGCTTTTTCTCCCCCTCTCCCCTGGTGAATCCCTGGCTTAACTGCACTGGTTACCTGGCCACCCTCTGATCTCGGGCCCAGGTCCCCTCCACCGCCAGTCGCACACCTGCACTGCCTTCCTGGCAACCCCGCACTCGGCACGGTCTCTGTATCCCTACTGTCCCACTACCAGCACTTGACACCAGATGTCTGCACTTACCCTTGCACTTGCCACCAGCTGGCCATACTTACTTATTGTTATTCTATTATCCCCTCTACTGCACTTTTCCCTCCTACTCTCCCCTGCACTTTCCCCCTTTCCCCTTCCCATGCACTTGCGCGATCTGAATGACACTTGGCCTAGTAGGATCGCTGTCTGTCTTCCCTCTGCTCTCCCTCCCTTGCCTCGTCGCGTCTTGAAACAATTGTGTATAGGCGAGACAAGACATGAAAAGGATATATCTTTTGGGTTAGCCTTTTGTACTAGGAAAATATCACTTTTTCCTCAATGCTGTTGACCTAAGTGAACTCTAATGTCATTTCACTGACTAGTGATTAGCGCCATGCAATTATTTTGTACTTTGTGTCTTAGCAGAATACATAGCATATTTTTTGCTCCGAACTTTCTGTTCTTTTCTTATACATGAAAAATTGGATGCTACATCGTTGGACTTTGGCTGGTGAGCACCCCATTTACCATGGTAACATTTTATTTTTGACAAATTGGTATCACCATGTGTTCTCAATATTCAATACCAATATGCATTTTTGTGTGTTTTGTTCTGATGGGTCCTGGCCCCATCCCCCTTTTCCTCTCTTCAAACATGCTTTAAAATACTTCTCTATTTTCTTTTAATTTCTGTTTTATACGCATTTTGTGTTCATTATACTATGTGATTTTGGAATAATATTATCAACAGCTTTGTCTTGAATAGGACCCGTTGTAAAGGGTCGAAACACGTGTCAGCATTTCTGTTTCAGTGTTTCTTTATAAACTTTTGGACAAAGCACTCCGGCTGATGACTCTGTTGTTTAGTTCTAATTTGACCTTTGTCTCTCAGCAACGTCATTAATCAGATATATTTGTGTATCCACTAACTTGTAGTAAGGTTGCTCAACAAACTTAGGGTGACACTCTTCCTTGTGTTAGCATTATAAATGCCATATCATATCATATCAAGGTATGTCAGGAGGGTGTAGAACCTGCATCTTGGAGGAAATCGGCATTCGAGCCGGTCTTCAAAAAACGTACATTTACAGAACCCTCAAAGTACAGGCTGCTATCAATGCTCGACATAACAAGCAAAATGTTTACTTCCTTTTTACTCAACGAAACACAGAAATGGGCAGACTATCTACATAGCTGTTAGATACATTCCAAGCAGGGTTTAGACCTGGTTCTGGGGAGGTCCAGAACATAAGACTCATGGACAAGCTTTCAGTGCAAGCAACAAAGAAAGGCAGTCCTGGTGTGTAGGCAACTCTGGTAGATTTGAGCAGCATTTCACACCATAGACAAACTGTGGAGTAAGACGAGTGCTTAGGTTGCAATACTCGTATCACCTGACTTGCGAACCGTTCACAAACGGGTAAAAGCGGGCATGTGACGGTCCTTGATTCACCTTCCTTCAGAAGGGTGAGGGCTTCCTTTTCAATCACCTCATGTTGTGGCCACTCTAGTGGGTGGGCACGCAAGGGGAGTTTGGGTGTCATACTTCTGCACTCTATTCCATCCTTTCCAGATCTGGTGGTCCGTTCATTCAGCCCCTCCTGATTAAGGCTTTACCATCAATTACCTTGCTCCCCAGGTGATATGGAAAGAGAACAACCAACACTAGGTGTAACTAACAAGGTGTCTATTTAATTCACGTGTAGAACTCCACCCAACCACCCCCCATAGCAAAGGGTTGTGATCCACCATACAGGTCCAATAGTGACTTACCAATTGAGTTTAATAAGAAGGCACAGAGGAAGGGATTGACATCACATAATAGGTGTAGTTGTAGAGTGCACCCACACACTCACATGGATGTATTTTGGTGTTATAGACAGAAGGTAACAGATGTTCATTGTTACACAACTCAGTGGTACTCATTCAATTAATCTTGGGTGGATGAAGTGCTGGGTGGACCTGCAGGGATTCAAACCAGTGACTATGAGGTCACCCGCATGGACCCTTCTAGAGAATGCACTAGTGCACTGGGCCACAGACCTGGTCCCTAAACATGGATCTGGACACCACTTCCAGGAAGAGGCAGGAAGGAGGAATGGAGACAAGACAGGAGAGAAGGAGATATAAAGGGTCCAGGAAGAAAGGGTGGGAGACAGGTTATCTCAGAAGCATAGAACAACCTATGCAGAGAAACAAACTACAGCAGTTATTTACCTTTTGGCGCCTGTGCTTCTTACGCTTTGCAGAGTAGGGTGACACAATAATGTGTTTAGATCTAGAAACAGAAGACATTATGTTATTAAATACTACAAACCCAAGACATAATATAATGATATATAAACTAAACGTCCAAAGAGGAGCTGCTGTTCCACTCTCCCCACCCAGTAATGCATCCTCCACCCCATACACAAGACAGGATTAACTGGAGGTTTATGAAGAACAAGCAGAGACAACGTAACATTTGGCCAAAACAGATGATCACTTTCTCACCAAAAGAAGAGGTCGCCTGTCACTCACCTGCAGCCAATTATTCCCCAAAAGACATATTTCACATTTTAAAACGTAGCATTTGAGGTCCCAGGGAGACAAAAAGGAGCCCATCCACCCATGGCAGTTTCTAGTCCATGTGGTGCCCAGGGCGAAACACTACAATGCGCCCCCACGCTCGGCATACGTGCCACTCCCAAACTACACCCCACAGTTAAGTAACTCGCACCAAATGTCAATAAATCACTGCTATACAAATGAAACAGGTTTTATTACATTGCGAGTCAAGAACTTTGCAAAAACGCTAAATGCTAGTGTGGGGCCGTTTTTTTGCCCAAAGTGGGTCACTTACGTGAGTTACTTCACTATGCAACAGTAGTAGATTTGACCATTGTTGCTGAATAAATATTAAATCACAACGAGTCATTTGCAACTACGGGCCACGTTTTTATTGGTGCCCGAGCCAATTTTATGCCCCAGTCCGACCCTGGCGGCTGTCAAAAGTGAGCCATTGAGGTTGTATTCCCAGGGCAGGTCCGGGTGATGGGGAGCACCGTGTGCAAAAAAGTCATCATAGAAAAAGGATTGGGGGTAGGAGAGGGCGGGGCAGTAGCCTGGCCGGGCCCAGGCACCATTCAGCCGTCCCGGGGACCTCACAGGTGGGTGCTGCAAATGCCCATCTCTCAGCCCCTCGTACAGATGCACACTGCACAGCCCCATGTAGAGCTGCCCACTGCCTAACCCCCATTTACAGACACCCACTGCACAGCAACCGAACAAATGCACACTGCAGAGCCCCCATACAGATGCCCAGTGCACAGCACCCATGGAGATGCACACTGCATATTGCCTCCTTGCAGATGTCCACTTCATAAACCCTTTGCAGACATCCACTGCACAGAACCTGTACAGATGCACACTGCATAGCCCCCCCTTGCAGACGCCCACTGTGCAGACCCCTGTACAGATGCCCACTGCACAGATGCCCACTGCAAATTGCCCCCTCGCAGACACTGCAAATTGCCCCCTCGCAGACACCCACATGTAGAGCTGCCCACTGCATACCCCCCCTTGCAGAGGCCAACACCACAGTCCTCTGCACAGGTGCCCACTACACAGACCCCTGTACAGGCACCCACAGCACAGCCCGCTGTGTGAATGCCCATTTCACAGCACCAGTGGTGGAGAGGCTTACGGGAAACTCTGCGATTTCCCGGTGGGCCTCTGTACCATGGGCGACTTTTGAGTGGGATAAAGTCATAGGTTAACATAGGGCCACTTGGAAACACATTTCCGGGGCCACATTTGGTTCCATTGCACAGCACCCTGCACTGATGCCCACTACACGGTTCTTGTGTAGATGCCCATTACACCCCCACCCGTGCAGATGCCCACTACACGGCCCATGTGTAGAGGCACATTACACCCCCACCCCGTGCAGATGCCCATTGCACCCCCACCCCATGCAGATGCCCACTACATGGCCCTTGTGCAGATACCCATTGCACCCTCACCCTGTGCAGATGCCCACTACACGGCCCTTGTGTAGATGCCCATTACACCCCCACCCCGTGCAGATGCCCTTTACACCCCGCACTGTGCAGATGCCCACTACACGGCCCTTGTGCATATGCCCATTACACCCCGACCCCATGCAGATGCCCATTACAACCCCACCCCGTGCAGATGGCCAGTACACCCCCACCCCTGAAGATGCCCATTACACTTCCACCCAATGCAGATGCCCATTAAACCCCCACCCCGTGCAGATGGCCATTACACCCTCACCCCGTGCAGATGGCCTTTCTCAGTGCTTAAAGTGGGCCGGGGCCTGCTGGGGCCAGGCCCCGGCAGTCTCCAAAAAGTGGGACTGAGCCGGGGACCTGCCGGGGCCCCCCATCCCACACAACATTAGCGGGATGCGCCCGCCAGTTTAATTTCAGGCGAGCTGACAGAAGTGCCAGCCAGGCACAGCGTCGCTGAGGCTGGCTGCCACTTCTGTCAGTCTCTGTAACTTCCCTGATGACCCCTCATCTGAGGGGTCATCAGGGGAGTTACAGTTCCTTTGTTTGCCCTCGCCACGTCACTGACCCTCAGCGAACCTGCGGGCTCCATGATCTAATATGCAGATTAGATCACGTCACGGAGCCCGCGGGTTTGCAGAGGGTGAAAGGCGCCTCGGGCTCAGTGATCTATCTGCTCTGAGCAGAGATCACAGAGCCCGAAGCGCCTTTCTCCGTCGGCAAAGCTTTATAAAAGATGCCTTGAATTGTTTACGTTTCAAGCTGTCTTTTATAAACATAGAAATATTACTACGTTTATAAAAGGTGGCTTGAAAAGTGCACAAACCATAGTAAGGTAAGCACACAAGTGTGCGTAAATTACTATGGTTTGTGCACTTTTCAAGCCACCTTTTTATAAACATAGAAATACGTAACATTGGTATGTTTACAAGGCTTGAAAGGTACACACCCATAGTAGTATGCATACAAATATATAAATGCTCACATACATTTATATATTTGTTTGCGCACCTTACAATGATGTGTGCACGTTTTAGGCCACGCCCACAATGGAAGTCACGCCCCCAAATGAGATCCCCCCCCCCCTCTCAATTTCTTACCCAACTTAAAGCACTGGCCTTTTTAACACCCAGTGAGTGGGATCTGATGCTTGCATCGGGGAGTGGGAGGGGAACCCACAGATCGGTGCGTTGCTAGAGAATGACCCGTTATTAATTATACCTGCATGATGTATAGCGCTGCGACACAGCCGTGGCGCTCAAAGGCGCTGTAGAACCCTATGTAAGGTTACAGGGTCCCGCCCGGGCTGCACGTGTGTAAGAGGCAGCACCTCAGGGCAATATGAGCTCCGGCAAAACAGGGAATGGCTGCAGATTGCCCAGAGCCCGGCCCCAAAACCAAAGAACAGATTGAGACACCGCTCACCAGAGCATGCGCAGTAGCGCACGCCTCCACTAGGGAACACACTACGCATGTTCAAAGGCCGAGAGCCAAGACACCCTTAACTCGTGCAGAGCACCGGGACAGATATCACAAAAGTATGCGCAGGGCAAGTGTGATGAACTGCGCATACGCACAACATGGAACACTTTGCGCGTGCTCTGGAACACTTTGCGCATGCTCAGTGATCGCGTGTTGTGGGAGACGCCCGGAAGACTTCACTAGAGCATGCGCAGCCATACCTGCCTAACCTCCAGCCGATTGGCTGCCAAAGACTGTTGCCGCTAGCCAATCGGGTGGAGGTGTGGGCGGGACCGGAAACGGTCCCTCAGGCATAATTTTCAATTGCCCCCTTACTTCTTCAGTCGGCTGTGGCCCCTGGGCGTGATGGAGCCACAGTGGAAAGGGGGGCGGGGGATGCACTAGTCACCCCCTGGGGGGGGGCTGCACTAGTCACCCCCTCACCCCACACAGGAAGACACAATGGCTGTGGCCACTGGGCGTGATGGAGCCACAGTGGAAAGGGGGGAGAAGGGGGATGCACTAGTCACCCCCTCACCCCACACAGGCAGGCACAATGGCTGTGGCCACTGGGCGTGATGGAGCCACAGTGGAAAGGGGGGGGGTACACTAGTCACCCCCTCACCCCACACAGGCAGGCACAATGGCTGTGGCCACTGGGCGTGATGGAGCCACAGTGGAAAGGGGGGAGAAGGGGGATGCACTAGTCACCCCCTCCTAGGGTGACCAGACGTCCGGGTTTTCCCGGGACAGTCCGGGGAAATCACCCGACGTCCTGGGGTCCCGGGAGTTTTTTTAGTTTATAAACCCCGTCCGGGGTTTTGATTACGGACCTTTTTTTGCCGTTTTTTCTTGCCGGGACCCGATTTCGAAATCCCGAAATCGGGTCCGGTGCAACTTTTCCTGTGAGAATGGGGACGTGAAATGCTTTTCACGCCCCCATTTCCTCCCCCTTCCCCTCCCCGGCGCTCTCCTCCAATGAGAGGAGTTTGTCTCTTAGCACACCCCCTCCTTGACCCCTGCAACGGGCTGACGAAACAGAAGTAGGACTAAAGTCGAATGTGTATTTTCTTTAGTCCTACGTCTATTTCCATAGCCCGTCCGGGTTTTTTTTAAAGAAAATCTGGTCACCCTACCCTCACCCCACACAGGCAGGCACAATGGCTGTGGCCCCTGGGCGTGATGGAGCCACAGTGGAAATGGGGGCGGGGGATGCACTAGTCACCCCCTCGCCCCACACAGGCAGACACAATGGCTGTGGCCACTGGGCGTGATGGAGCCACAGTGGAAAGGGGGGCGGGGGATGCACTAGTCACCCCCTCACCCCACACAGGCAGGCACAATGACTGTGGCCACTGGGCGTGATGGAGCCACAGTGGAAAGGGGGGCGGGGGATGCACTAGTCACCCCCTCACCCCACACAGGCAGGCACAATGACTGTGGCCACTGGGCGTGATGGAGCCACAGTGGAAAGGGGGGGCGGGGGAGTGCACTAGTCACCCCCTCGCCCCACACAGGCAGGCACAATGGCTGTGGCCACTGGGCGTGAGGAAGCCACAGTGGAAAGAGGGGTGGGGGGTGCACTAGTCACCCCCTCACCCCACACAGGCAGGCACAATGGCTGTGGCCCCTGGGCGTGATGGAGCCACAGTGGAAAGGGGGGAGAGGGGGGATGCACTAGTCACCCCCTCGCCCCACACAGGCAGGGCGCAGAAGGTTGTGCACATGATTAACGCCCCACAGAGTGCGACAGCAACTCCTGTTACCAGCTGGATCTGTACTCCGTTCTCCATGAAAACTACAGATGTACTAAGAGAATCCCCGAAAATGTCAGACGCTTCTAAAAACACATCTGCCCCGTTTCATAATTAGATTGTATTGCACAGCAACAGAGACTTCATCGTTTCTAAGGCCGTGCAAGTAATAGTTAATGAACTGTTCAGGATTTAGCTCAATGGCCATTTGAATTTCGTATTTGATGAACGTGCTGATGATTACTGATGATGCTGAGGACCAGAAGGTGTTAAGCTCACTATCGCCTCGCAAGTAGTGTAGCCACTTTTGGCTCCTTCTGAGACCAGAGCCACTGATGTCCATGTATCACGTGGGATCGTGCAGCTAGCAATAGCAAAGGCCACGGAGGGGTTGAGTGGGATATGATATGGCATTTATAACGCGCCTATACACAAGTGTTTCAATGTGCGACGAGGCAGGGAAGGGAAACAGAGGGAAGACAGACAACAATCTTAATAGGCCAAGCAGGGCCGGCCTTAAGGGCAGCAGCGCCCTGGGAGAATTAGCGCCCACCGCGCCCCCCTGGTTAACAGGGGGCGGGGTCAGGATGGGCAACTTTTTTTTTTTAACTTCCTCGCTCGGCGAGGACTTTAAATAGGTGCCGTTAGCACCCCATTGTCATTGAATGAGCCCGCTGCCATGGGTTCATTCAATGACAATGAGGCACCTGCCACACCTTCTACCACCACGCCAGCCCGGGGGAGCCCCTGAAAAACTCCCCCGAGCTGGCGTGGTGTGGGGCTAATGGTGCCTTTTCTTATAAAAAGTGCCCGCGTCGGAGGCGCGCATTTCAATGCACCCACCGCCGCGGGTAAATTTTACAGTAATAGGCCACCTGCCACGCCTTCTCCCACAACGCCCGAGCTGGTGTGGCGGGGGCAAAAGGCGCCCTGGGGGCCGTGGCGCCCCGGGCGGTCGCCCGGCGCGTCCCCCCCAGGGCCGGCTCTAAGGCCAAGTGACAATGAGATAGTGCAGGGGAGGGGGGAAAGTGGAAACTGCGGGGGGAGAGGACAGTGCAGTACATAGCATAGAATAATAAAATATGCAACACGTCTGTACCTCAGAAACCCAGGATTAAGTAACCATTTCAGAAAAAAGAATGCAGTATTAATGTGGTACATCATTAATTGTATTTATTGCATTCCACAGTCAAGGGAAAACTGGAAAAATGTTTCTAATGACAGCTGCAACAACCGAGTTTACATTTTTGACAGGTGGGCGGAGCTGTGTGCAAATGGGCGGAGTCTTGTGTGGCTGTGGGCGGGGCATAAACCTCAGGATTTTAGATTTTCAAATGTAGGCAGGTATGTGCGCAGCATAGGGCGAGAGGCATGCTCCGGGATACCAGCAGAGAGGGCCCAACGAATCAGCGAAGCATGCGCAGTAAAAGTATACTCAATATTCATGTTTTACGCAGATGCAATAAACACGCATTACCTCCACGTCCACTCTTCCTCGGCCCAGTACTTACCTCATGAGGCTCCTGCCTCCGGCACAGGACCTTCTTCTATTTCTTTAAATCCCTATAACTCCTCCCCCACAACCACGTCCCTCAGTTTAATTTCTCCTGCCTCCGGGAGGTTCAACTTTTTCTTACTGGTGCGGGGCACTGGGGAGCACTTATTGCTGGCCCCATGCGGGGCAGTGTGGTGCGGCCTTCAGCTCCCTCGGGTGCGGCGCTGCTCCTGGGTTCCCTGCAGGGCTTTGGGTCCCAGTTGAGCGGGATTGCCTCGCTCAGTTCTTTGCTGGGCTCCGGACCGCAGCGTGGGCATTGTGTCCCGGGTCCTGCTAGGCCCGGGGGAAGGTAAGGAGAGGGGAGAGGGCTCTGTGCTTGCTCTTTTTCCCCCTCTCCTGCTGGTATGGCTATCTTGGCATCCCATTCATGCCGGCTCCTTAGTGTGCCTTACGGAGGCTGGTGCCTCGCCCGGTTGTGTTTTGCAAGGTTGTAGGCTGGCACGAGGACATCACGGCTTGGGTCTTGCAAGGCCTGGGATGCGGTAAGGAGTTGGGGGCTTTGTGAATGTTTGTGCCCTGATTCTCCTGCCGTTGCGGCTGTGCAACGACATGCCTCCTGTTTGATGCAGCGTTGCCTAGGGATTGTTTTTTTTTTTTTCCCTCTTGGTTGGTGCCTTCTGGAGGGGTGCCCATTAGCTCGACAGGCCGTTTCCTCGTGCTCTGTGGACACATCTTTTCTGGGTGCATCTTTGAAGACGCTCTGACTGAGAAGTGGGGACGTTAAGAAATGATGGCAAGCACTTGGCAGTATGGGCTAGCCTTCCCTTTGTTGTGAGGCCTCTCTGCTTCTTGTCATGGGGTGATGGTGGCAGAGAGTCTTTGAAAGTGCGGGGGCTCTGTTCTGTCGCAGGCATGTCACATGCCGCCCACTCCTCAGACACACACATGACAAGGATGCATCGGATGTTAGCTGCATTCTCTGCGTGCAGCCTGTGAAAACGGCACAGATTTTGACACGTCTGCAAGCAAGAACCATTTAGAGCATGGGGCTACCAGCTACTTGATGCAGGGCTCAAGCCACCTCTCAGTCATGTGCTGTGTATACAGGTGGCGAGTTAGTGCTGTAGTTGGGTCTGTGCTAGCCATGGACACAGGCTCCTTGTCCTCTCCTCTGAACTGCGTGAGGGACGGACGAAGGAGATGAATTTCTTTTCCCTTGTCCGGCATGGAGTTATAGAAACTGCTAATGCATCATGGAAGTAACAGCCATGCAGGGGGTTCCCAGTGTCTCTTCTTTTGGGCCTAGGTCCTCCGGTGCTGACGTGTTGCTTTCACGCCTCCTCTCAGTCGCATGGAAGTAATATGGCAGATGGTGGCACATGTCTGTGCTTAAAGGGGTTCTGAGAGCCCCTGGTGCCGGTGGAGGGAGCTGTCCCTTCAGTGAGTTTTCCGGTATAGGCATACCCCAGGAATGGGGTTGTCTTTGGTGTCTGCTATCCGGGATGGATTGCATTGTCCTACTTTGTGACAGTATTCTGCCCATTGATGCCAGCCTGGTGGCTCCTCTGTCGGCTGAGGGGGGCATGGTCTGCTGGACTACTGGGCTGTCCTGTATCTTCCTTTTGATAGATCAGATCTTTTTGTGGGCTGACAAGCATGCTGTTATATTCAACATCCTGTGATTTTCCTCTGGTGCAAGTGCAGTGACTGGCAGTTTTCCCTGGCTCCTCATCTCTATCTGTGTGGCTTCTGGCCTGCCTGTGCCTGCGCACGATCAGGGGCGGTCCACCAGGGGTTTGGCAGCTTCCTGGGCCGATGCAAGGAGGGTTTCTCAGTAAGAGATTTGTATGGCTGCCGCCTGGGCTGGTCTAAGCACTTTCATCAACCGCTATGGGTTGAGTTTCTCCCACTCGGGGTTTGGTTCCTTTGGGGTTGGAGTTTTGTCTATGGGGATGTGAATTAAGAGTTATTGTGGGTGTGTGTTTTGCTGCAGTTTTTGGTTCTGTGTCTCATTGGGACCTTTTCCCCGTTGCGGCTTTGGTATACCTCATGAGGTAAGTACTGGGACGAGGAAGAGTGGACGTGGAGGTAATGCGCTGACTACTTACTGGTAATCTTCATTACTCCTAGTCATACTCTTCCCCGTCACAGTACTGATGACCCTCGTCACCCTCCCTGCGGGGAAGGTCACATGCTCTGGCTTGGTAATATGAAACTGAGTGACGTGGATGTGGGGAAGGAGTTATACGGATTTAAAGAAATAGAAGAAGGTCCTGTGTCGGTGACGCGGAAGAGTAGGATTAGGAGTAATGAAGATTACCCGTAAGTAATCAGAGCAGTGCCAAAACACTAGTCACTATAGCATGCGTAGAAAAGGGTGAGAGGAATGCTCCGGGATAACACTGGCACAGACGGCAGTGCACAAAACTGCATCAAATGTACCTGTGACCTCAAAAAACGCATTTACCATTATTTACAGGGCCCTTTTGCATTTGGAAGCATTACACCAATCGAGATAAAGGCATTTTTGGTAACATGTTTAGACAGGTCTTCTCAGCTGCAGGCAAGAGGACCTCCAAACATCATGCACACCCACACACCATTCCATTCGGAGACCGGCTTCCAGCCTCTTTAAGTTGATTCTGGGAATATACTCCTGGTTTCTCCGTTATAACTACAAGACTACGAGTCCCAGAATGCAGTTCAGTCATTTCACACTGGCATGCATATTGTTATGCGGACGTAAATAAAATGTGCAATGCCTCATATGATATGATGTGGCATTTATAACACACCTGTACACAAGTGTTTCTAGACACGACAAGACAAGGAGGTGGAAAGGGAGAACAAAATAACGATCTTACTAGCCCTTGTGTCATTCAGATCGCGCAAGTGCAGGGAAAAGCGAAGGGGAGAAGTGCCAAAGGAAGGGGCGAAGTGCCAGGGGAAGGGGAGAAGTGCAGATAACTCACAAGTGCAGCCAGCAGGTGGCTCATAATTGCAGAGAGGGTAAAGGGCAAAAACATTGTTGTCAAGTCAACCAAGCAGACATGGCACAGACTAGTATGCATTGTTAGTCTGGTATTTACTTTAGCGTAGATGCAGATTATGGGGCTTTTTAAAAAAAACCTCTTTATTTATAATTTTCAACATAGATTAACAAAAACAATTGAACTATACATAACACCAAAATTAGAACAAAATTCCGAGCAAATAACAACTGTTGCTATACAATCTACAAAATGACCTAGACCTAATTCCAAACATGAACCTGCGCACTAATTTGACATCAACAAACAATGAGGACATGACAAAACAAAGAACATGACAGACACCAGCACCCGCCCACCTTCATTAGTATTTGACAACAAAACAACTCCACTACACAATTCAATCTTTGGTCATCCATAAAGTTCAGTGAAACTTCCCCACAGTTCATCATAAAATGCTTCCTTATGTTGTTTATAATACATTGGGCCTCATTCCGAGGTTGGCGGTGAGGGGTTAACGGTGTCGGTGCCGTTAAACCTTACCATCGCATTACAAGGTCCTTTAGCGGGTCCCGCAAAGGGTGGCTGGTTTTACCAGGCGCCCTTAGTGGGAGCCGCTAAAGGACCAGCATGCTAACAACGGGCCCGTTGTTAGCATGGTCCCCATTCCCATTGAGCCCTATGGGGGCTTGAATGGGAATGGGGATGGGTTCCCTGAATGGGGAAATACTGAATCCCCCAAGGTTGGAATGGCCCGGTAATTCCCCATTCAGGGAACCCGGACCCGGCATGCAGTAAAGGGGTAGCCATGGTGCTAATACCACCATGGCTACTTCCAACCTCGTAATGACCCCATAGTCTTTTCATATCTTGATAAAACTTGTACATCTAAAATCCACTCTTCCACTGTGGGCTTCTTCCTGGTCTTCCAAACCTTTAATATCTGCTTAGTCGCCACCAACAAAGTTTTGCTAAATCCAACAAGATGTTACCCAACCAATATTATGACCACTTCTTGATAGTTGCAGGATGATTGCCAAGGGATTACGCGGATAAGTAATGTTCCAGATGTGGTAAATCCTATCAACAACATCTTTCCAAAAACTCAGCACTCTTTCACAACTCCACAACATATGCAGCAGACTACCCCTCTCCTTCCCACAACCCCAACACATGTCATTATTGATCATCCCCAGAGCACACATACGTGCAGGGCTCCAATATATTTTACCCAATATTCTTCGATGAATATAACGCAGTTGTAGATCCGCCTTAGCATTTATTGAGACTTTCCACACCCTTTCCCACTCTTCTAGTGTAAGATCTCTACCTAACTCTTCCGACCATGACAGCCGCAACTTTTCCCATGAATCCAACCATTTAGCATCATATTGCATAACTTTCAAGATATTTGACACTTTCTGAGATCCACTGGTCAGTACCTTGAAAACATCTGGTTTCTGTAAAAGTGCTGCATCCATCATCTCCCTCCTTCCAGTGATTAAATCAATCAATTGACTATGGGACTCATTACACGGAAGGCGGTAGGGTTTATCGGTACCGGTAAGGTTTTTTACCGGTAAGGTTTTACCAGCTGTTAAAGTAGGGTGCCGCAAAGGGACCTCAGTGCTAATTACGGTACCGCAATTTGCGGTACCGTAATTACCACCTTCCCCATTCCCATTATGCCCTATGGGGGCAAAATTGGGAATGGAGAAGGGCCTTGGTGAATGGGGAATTACCGGCCCCGCTCACCTTGGAGTAGGCCGTTAATTCCGCCATCCACCAAGGCAGACACGTTAAAATACCGGCGGCAGCCATGGCGCTAATAGCGCCATGGTTACCGCACAACGTGTAATGAGGCCCTATATCTTCTTAACTCTCTACGTTTCAACCCAAACTTCTCTACTAGACTCTCAAAGGCTATCTCCCCTTCATCTCTCCAGACATCCCCAATTGTCAAAATGCCTCTCCTTATCCAACTCCTCCAATGTAGTACTTTATTATTCATCAGTAGACCAGGATTATGCCAAAGAGAAGCTTCTTTATAAATGAATAATCCTTCCCCATTTCCTACAATCAACGAAGTCAATGCGTTTCTCGTTGCCAAGACTGTTTTTAAACCATGCACGTTCCCAGGTAACTGCCCAAAAGAAAACAGGCACTTAATGTCATATGGTGAAAATGGCTGCATCTCAATTTGCACCCACCACGGCACCTGATTCCGATCCCCACTGGAGTAGCTAGACAACTTTTTAAACAAGAACCCGTTATTATAATTCTGTAGTATCGGATACCCAAAACCTCAATTTTTGACACTCCTGATCATAATATATCGTGGTATTCTGGCCCTCTTCCCTAATCCACATAAAAAGTCTTGAAATAGCCTATCTATACGCCCAAGTGCACTTTTTGTAAAGAGTAGGGGCAACGATTGAATAATATACAAAATCTTGCAGCAGAAGCATTTTTATTGCATTGATTTTACTCCAAATGGTCAAATTTAGACACCCCCATTTCACAATATCCCTTCAAAGGACCTCAATGACCTTATCCACATTATAAGTCACTATCCTTTTAACATCTCAGACAATGGGGTCATTCCGAGTGTGGCGGTTAACGGTGCCAGTACAGGTGCTGGAGCTGTCAACCTCTTACCGCCACATTACGAGTTCTGCTCGCGGGACCTGCTAAGGCTGCCTGGTAAAGCCAGGCGTCCTTAGCGGGTCCCGCGAGCAGACCAGGGTGCTAACAACGGGCCCCTTATTAACGGGCCTGTTGTTAGCACCCTCCCCATTCCCATTGAGCCCTATGTGGGCTTGAATGGGAATGGGGATGGGTTCCTTGAATGAGGAATTACCGGGCCTCCAAGGTCAGAATGGCCCGGTAATTCCTCATTCAAGGAACCCGGACGAGGTATCCGGTATGGGAGTAGCCATGCTGCTAATAGCGGCATGCTTACCTCCATACTCGGAATGACCCCAATATAAATACCCAAGTACTTGACACACTCATTCTCCCACGTACATCTCCATCCTAACAATTGTTTGCATCCCGGTGAGATCTTCGTCGGGAATACTCTTGTGTTTTCCCTATTGATCATGTAACCCGATAACCTTCCTACCTCTTCAAAAACACTTCTCAAAATACATCCCCGTCTACAGGGTTATTCAAGATAACCACCACATCACCCACATATGCCAATACCTTGACTTCTCCATCTTCTACACTTAAGCCTCAAACACCCCCATGTTGTCATATATATGCTAACAGCGGTTCTAATACCAAATTAACCAACAAGGGTGACAAAGGACAGCCTTGCCGTGTACCTCTATTTAAAGAGAACACAGCTGAAAACCCCTCATTCACCCATACCTTTGCCGTTATGTCTGTTTGTAGTGCTTGAATGGCTTTAATGAAAAAGGGACCAAATCCCAATTTTGACAATGTGTAGTTTAAGAATCTCCAATTGACCCTATAAAAGGCCTTTTCGGCGTCTAAAAAAATCAATAAAATATCCTTAATCTCCGAATCTGGTAAACAAATTATATCTAATAGCGTTATTATATTATCATATCCATATCACCGTTTCATAAATCCTATCTGGGATCGCTCCACCAACCCTCTCATATATTTTTCCAATCTTATAGTAAGAAATTTGGTAAATATCTTTATGTCTACATTGAGCAAGGAAATAGGTCGGTAATTACAGCACTTAGTTGTATCCCTTCCAGGTGTCCGAAATACTGTAATGACTGCCTCCTTCATTGAATTGCATAACCTCCCCTCTTCTAGAATACGATTATATAATCTACACAATACCGGTGCTAACACTTCATCATACTCTTGATAAAACTCTACTGTTAAACCATCCATCCCTGGTGACTTTCCTTTTTTTAGTCTCTCAATTTCCGACATAACCTCCAAAATGGTGATTGGTGCTTCCATGAAATTTCTACCTTCTTCCGAAATTGTGGGGAGGGTAATTTTCTCGAAGAAGCTATCCAGTTCATCCATTTGTGGAGTAAGAGCCTCAGCATACAAGTCAGCATAGAATGAACGGAAACATTCACCTATTATATCCTTCTTAACCACCATATTTCCATGTTCATCCTCAACCTTTTGAACATACATTCTTTCTGAATAATTCTTCAGCCTATTTGCCAACAGTTCACCTGTATGGTCCCCTCCTTCCCAATATCTTTGCATCGCGTAATGCATTCCTCTCTCAACACGCAAATTCACCTCCCTTTTCAAGGTTTCCTTAGTACTTACTATCTTAACCTTTACACTCTCATCTTTAGTCAACACATATTCTTTTTGAAGGTCCCCTAGTTCTTTTTCAAGTGGCCCTAATCTAGCCTCTCCTTCTTTCCGTACCCTGGCAGTCCAATTCATAAGTTCCCCTCTAACAGAAGCCTTAAAGGAGTCCCACACTATCACGCTGTCTGCCGTTCTACCATTCACCTTAAAGTAATCAGGTATACATTTTGTTAATGCCTTAGAGGCATCCCTATTTTCCAGCACAAATGATTTCAGCCACCATCTATAAGCTCCTCGCCTCTCTGAGAATAAAGCCAATTTAGTCTGTACCATTGAATGGTCTGAAATGTGCCGTTCCCCTATACTCACAGCCTGTACTTTCTCAATCAGTTTATCTGACATTAATATATAGTCAAGTCTAGAATACGAATTGTGTACTGGTGAGTAGAATGAAAACAACTTTTCTCCCCAGTGAAGATTCCTCCATACATCAACTAAATCATATACTTCCATACATTCTTTGAATTCTCTACTTGCTTTCTGCCCTGTAAAATGACAAGTTGAGCACCTATTCATTTTGGGGTCTATCACACAATTAAAATCACCACCTAAAATGACCAATTCACCTCCCATATCCCATAGCATCGCCTTCAGTGAATTGAAGAAACTCTCCCCTCCCGCACATGGACTGCCTACTGCCTTGTGACATACACTGGATTGGTGGTTAGGTTACCCAAGAGCCTAGGGCTTGGGCACAGCCTTGCTTTAGGGAGGTAAGGTAGACATTGGCAGATAGAAGGAATTTGTATGCAGGTACTCACAGATAGTTAATTGGTGGGCAGTTGTGGAGGCGACTATAATTTTTTGGTGAGTGCAGGCAGACTCCATTGGGGATGGTGGGGTGCATTGGAGAGAATATGAGGATATTTGCAGTCTTAGTGGTATGTTGTATTGTGCTTGCAAAATCTATACTGCCTTGTGTGCATGGGCGGGGCCCTTGGACATAAGAAGGAGGGCAGTGGTTGGAAGTAGGTAACAGAGCGTTGACTTGATTGGGTGCATTACTGAACCAATATGTGCCTATGGACAGAAAGGGTAAGTGCTGACAAGTTTCCATGAATGGGTGTATTGCTTTGAAGTGGGTGTGGCAAAGGAGTTGGCTTTTGCTAAGAAACCTGCAACGCAATGCTGCTATGTATGGGAGTACTGTGATACTGGTATGTGGATTGAAGACATATGTACTTTCACTTTGCCTTAGGTCATTTGCATACGTTATTATACGCTTACCTTGTGCCATACAATACATTTGTAAATATGTAAGTGCCGTAAGATCTGCACCTTTGCAGAATCAATGTGGAGGACATGGTTCAGGCCGTTAAGGGGAATTGGTGAGATAAGACATCATTTGTGTTAGGAGGGGTGTGGACGTGAACAGAGCTTCGGTTTAGGGAGTGCAGTAAGAAAGTGGGAAATGCAAGGATTGTTTTACTGCATAATGTTTGTGACATGTGGCACATGTACGCAGATACTAACACATACACCATTGTGGGGATGGGGAGTGTATTGCAGATGGTATGGGGATTGTTGTAATCAGTGTACCATGTTGTTTTGGCAGTGGCAAGCGCGTACTGCCATGTATGGATGGCTACGGGCGTTTGACGTAACAATGTGGACATTGTTCGGAAGTAGGTTGAAGACTGTTCACTTCTTTGGGTCAGTTATTACAATGATATGTAAGTCCAGTGTACACGGCTGGAAATAAGTATGTATCCTGTGGGTGCTCACTGTCACAGCATGGTTGTGGAGGAAATTTTGCAGGTGCCATACTAGTAGAGGTGGTCTGAAGTGACAGCACGTGAATATGGTGACCGTTATTGGCCTTGTTGCCATTCACATACTGAGATGACACAATTAATGTACAGTATGTTACACCTCTCATAATACCTTGTACGTTCAAAGAGAAGGAAGGCAGTGCGACATGACACGAGTTAATAAGTATTACACATGAAAACTATGGAGAATGTACAGTCCAACACACACATTTGCAGCCGGCAACATTATGAACGCTGTTAAGTGGAGCTATATACAGGATGGCGGGCCTTCTGACTGTTACCTTTGTTTGGCATATTTGTTCAGATGGCGAAAGGAAGCCGGTGGAGCTTTAAGTGTATGCAGTTGTAATGTGTGCATCGCTTACGTTAGATATTTATGTGTGCCGCCTACACCATTGCAGCAGTCACTGGCGTTGGTGACTTCACTTGTGTATAGTCGTTCCTCACGGCGTGCACTCCAGGTATTTATTTTATGTGCGTGCCAAGCGTAGCACACTCTGTCATGTGAGCACCTAGCTCTGGAAAGGAACAACATAAACAAAAGCAAAAGCGGACATGCGCAGACAGAGTTCACGGTTCCAGATCATTCCATACTTTACTAACAATACAGTGAGTGGTTGGAAGTGCTTTATTTAGTAATACAGTGATTGTACGGGTTCACAGAAGAAAATGTGTTGGAACCGTTGGGACAAGATGATGTTTTAATGTATTGCGTTTTTACAAAAGTTGACAGTGGTAGCAAGTCTAGTTGGACACACGGCACAATATGTCAGTGAGTGTACAAAGAAAGTAATGCAATAAGAAACGTAATGGGGGTCACATCAGATTGCTTGGGAATGGAGGAGCTACTTTGGTAAGAAGCGCGTGAATGAAATGTGAGCTGTACATATCTGTGTGCAGGTTGACCGGTGCATGCACCTGTGTCCGTTGTAACGTATAGTACACTGAGGGTGCGTAGATGTAGTAATTGTGTGAAAGGGCATACAAAGGGGAGAACAGGGAATGTAGCATTGTACAAGTGCGTAGAAGGTGAGGTGCTTTAGTGTACGACTAGCGTTCCATGTTCATCGAGCCTTGTATGTCTGCATTTGGAGGGGGTGGGGAAGAATGGAAGCAAAGGTAAGTACAATGACTGCTGCAATTTACTGGGAATGGTGGAGACATGGCAGTGTATTAGTGTTTTTTTACTGCCATCACAAAGGTCCGTGCAATGTACGGAGAGAAAGTGAGCGGTAGAGCAAGTTTATAAATATGCATACTGAGGAGCACGTAAATAACTGTTAATCGTAATACACTTGTGATGTAAAGGTACATCATTTCGGCAAATTCCATGCTTCTATTGGGAGGGTGTGAAATTGCAGTGTACGGCGTATGAGATCATTGCAGAGTACCTTTGGGCACATGGAGAGAGGAACTGCAGTGCAAGTTATGACATTTCTTTTGCTAGACTTCTATACAATATCTGACCTTGAAGCTAAACATGCTTCCCCCTCCAGGCTGTTTTACAAAGGACATGTGTCCTGTTTAAGGAGAGGTATGATAGGTTTTCATTTCCGGAGATGATGCAGGAAAAAAAAGGAAGATATTAGCCGGGAACGTGTTTCGAGTGCAGCATTTATTTACGAATGTTGGTAGTGTCATTACGGTGAAGGTAGTGCAACGTACAAATAGATGTGATGGTGCTGTACAAATGGTCAAATGAATGCACAGATGGCAAAATACATTAAAGGTGCTTTTACGTTGGGTAAGGACTAGTTAGATGTGCACTGTGTTATGAGGCAACGGTGGGTAATGTGAGACTGTTTGCTGGTTGAGAACACGTGGGTGGGTTGTCAATAGTACACAGTTTGGTGTCGTACTGCATGACCTTTTTTGGGGCTACTGTTTAGGAAAGGAAAGCAGTTAGTGTGAACGTTTGTCTAACATTGTAAGGCTGTTATGGGCTGTAAATGGTGTTTTCTTTACACAAGAAAAAAGGGTAACAGAAGTTTAAAAAGTCAAGAAGGAAGGCAGTGGTTGCAATGTGGCTGGGGAGCTATGATGTATGCGCTGTAGTGAAATACATATCAATGACCTAATGGCCTACATGGTGGCAGTGTAAAGCAAGGAGGCACATGTTGCAGAAGTTAGGAGATTTACGGAAGATGTGTTGATGCATGCATGAAGTGGTATTGTTGTAATTGTGCAGATTGTAGGGTAGGTTACTGAGTGTTGTTATTCAGTGTGTGCACTTATGATAGGGTTAGGTGACCAGTGTACATAGGAAACAGGTTAGTATTTTGTGGAAGAAATAGTAGGCAATGTAAACTGCAGTGGCTAAGGAGTAGGTTGCTGTGTTATGTGTGTGGTTAGTCGTACGTGGATAGATGTTTGCATGTATAGTTCTGCAGTGTAGCAGCAATAGTCGGCAGGGTGTAGGATAACAGTGAAAGTGCAAAAGGATGAAAAGCCAAGTAAGCGGTCAATGTACAGTCAGGGTTACACATTTACAGAGGAATACAAGGTGCAATAACACTGAGGAGTGAAATACTTAGCATGAAATAGACTAGATGAAGCAATGGAGTATGTACAATGAAGGTTGCAGAATTAAAAGCAGGTAACATACAGTAAGGCAGTAACAGTACATTTGTGGCAAAGATAGTATCAGGGTGTTCAGTCTTAGGAAGCATGATTGTCTTGAGCAGCAAGCCACAATTTGACTATGCTCTTGAAGGCTTGAATGGAGGGTTCAGCTCTAAGCAGGTTGGGCAAGGTATTCCACAATTTGGTAGCTAGGACCGGGAAACTCACCCCTCCAGCTTCTTGAAGTTTGTACCTGGGGATGGAGAGGCAATGGGCATGGGCAGCTCTCTGCGGTCGGGTAGTGATGTGGGGTGTGGCAAGGTATATGGGTCCTGGTTGGCTAGACATTTGTGGTTGATGGCAAGGGTTTTCAATGAGATTCTCTGTGCTGCCGAGAGCCAGTGAAGATTACGTCTATGGTCAGAGATATGGTGATTTCTAGGAATGTTAAGTGCGGCCCTGATAGCATTATTCTGTGTGATTTGAAGTTTATTTAGGTTGCGTTGACTAGTCCCTAGGTAGAGGGCGTTACAGTAGTCAATCTTTGACATGATAAGTGTTCTAGCAAGAGTGGTGCAATTAGCAGTAGTCAAGAAGGGTCTACAAGCTGTGATACGTTTGCACGTATAGGCAGAATCTGAACTAACAGCGTTAGTTTGTCTGGACAGCGATAGTGTGGAGTTAAGGTAGATGACCAGAGTTTTGGTGTCATTGGACACCTTCATGATATTGCCGTCAATGGTGAAGGACTTGAAAGAGGGATCTAATTTATTAAGACATTGCTGAGATCCAAGATGAGGAGTTTGTCTTATCATCATTGAGACAGAGTTCGTGTTGTGCCATCCACGCTTGAACGACCAGATATACGTCGTTCAGGGATTTACTGTCAGCAACGTGATCACCTGTGATAGGGATGAGTATCTGGGTGTCATCGGCGTAATTAGTGTAGGTGACACCCAGATAGTCAAGAATAACAAAAAGTGTTTGGTGAACACGTTGTAGAGAGTGGGAGACACACAAGATCCCTGAGGGACAACACAGTGAATGGGTGAAGGCTCAGCTGATGCTGCTGGGGAGAATACCCGCATAGATCTGTTATCAAGGAAAGATCTAATCCATGAGGTGGCAGAATCAGAGAAGTGCGCAGATGATTTAAGATGCCGACAGAGGATTTGGTGGTTAACCAAATCAAACGCTGCGGACAGATCTAGTAGTAGTAACAAAGCCAGTTTCCCGTTATCTTTCAACTTCTCAATCTGATTTTTTAATTCAATGAGGGCAGTTTCGGTGCCGTTCCTTGGCCGGAAGCCAGATTGCCGGAGGCCAAGGAGTTTGTTAGTTTCCAGCTAATCCTGGATCTGCAGATAGGCAGCTCGGTCTAGTACTTTGAGCATGAATGGGACCGTGGTAATGGGCCTGTAATTCGTGGGGATGCTGCAATCTAGGGTAGATTTTTTTAGCAAGGGAATGACCCACGCGTCTTTCAAATTGTCTGGGGCGATGTCGGTTTTGAAGGACGAATTTATGAAGGCAGTGATAAAAGGGGATAGATCATGTGTGGCCTCCTTGATAATGGGAGCTGGGCAGCTATCGCCCTGGCAGTTGGACGGTTTCAGCTTATTCATGATACATTCAACCTCAGCAATGGTAAGAGGGAAGAAGCTGAAGGGTTTATAGGTCGGTACGGTGAGGGTGTTTGTGCTATTGGGGAGGTTGATCTGCTGGTTTGTCTGAAGGCAGTTTTGTTTAGTCTTGATTTTGCATTGAAGAGTGGCAATCTTGTCTAGTAGTGCTTTTTGTATGTTCGCACACCATGTGCTATATTTGGTGCAGGAGTTAGGGGGAGTTGCAGGGGTTTCAAGTTCTTTCAGAATCTTGAACAACTCTTTGGTGTTAGAGTCCGCTTGCATAATACGCTTGTTGTATGTGTCTTTTTTTGCTTGGAAAATAGCCTCTTTGTAGTGCAGGGATGCTATGAAAAGGCTGTCCTTGTTAGCATCAGTCAAATGGCTTTTCCAGCGAGCTTCATCATTTTGTTTTTCTTTTCTTAGAGCTCTCAAGTGTGGCGTCACCCAGGAGTTGAGATGTGCACATGGTTTTGGTTTCCTAAGTTTGATTGGGGCGATGAAGTTCAAAGCTTTGAGCTTAGCATGCTTGTAGGTATCAATTAGTACTGTTGAGTCAGTGCAGGATGAAGAAGCTATGTTTAAAGTAGGAATGATAAGTGGGAGTAGTTTATCAGTTGTAATATCCTTTTTGTTTCTGGAGCACAAAGCAGGGGCAATATCGTGTTTAGGGCCTTGAATATTAGCTTTGATATTGAAGGTAATTATGTGATGGTCTGACCAAGCGCAAGGCGAGTTGGACTGTAAATTGATACTGCAGTTCGAGTCAACTAGCCAGTCAAGAGTTCTCCCCTTGATGTGCTCGATGTCCACAGCATTAGGGTCGTTAGGGTCTTGGAAGCCCAGGTTAAGATCACAGAGTAGGATAATTTGAGATTTAGTCTTAGATTTATCTACTAGTAAGGTCATAATGTCGCCAGCAAAGGTGGTGACAGGTCCTGGCGGCTTGTAGATGAGGTGTAGGGTGGCAGTTTGGGTGGGAGAAATGGGGAGATTGACTGAGAGTAACTCTGCAGATGGAAACTGAGGATTAAGAATAGCTCTGAGGCCGAGTGAACATTTGTGGATAAAGGCGACAGCCCCGCCTTTTGATTGATTGGTGTTGCGGTCGCATCTAATGATAGAGTAGCCTGTAAGTATGCCGAGGGAAAGTAGTGGTCCAGAGGCTGCATGTAGCCATGTCTCTGATATGGCCAAGATGTACTGTGTAGACCTACTGTTTGCGTGACTGTACTCCTTGGGTTTATTGGGGATACAATTGTCCATCACACACTGTAGTGCATTTCGTCAATGCTTCCAGTATGGTACATTGCTTTAGATCAATAGTGTGGAAGGAAAAATATTTTTTGGCCACTTATGAAGGTAGTGGTTTGTGCTGGGGAATAAGGTATAGTAGGTTTGTACATCAATGAGTAAAGTTTGGCTTTCAGAATATTAAGTAGGCATTTCCAAGATTTGCAGGTAATATGTGCTTTGGACTGAAGAAAGTTTCATTGCATTCCCACTGTGACCACTATTCTGTAAATGTATGCAGTATAGTGGACTCCATTGGTGGAGTCCCTGCTAGTGCAGAATTTAGATGTAGTTACGTACCTGTTGGTGTACTTTAACTGCTGATACTTTGGAAGTGTTTGATGCTATGTTTGTAGCAAAGTAGTTGTTGAAGGTATAGTTGGGTAGTTGTGATGCTGCAAATAACATTGCCGTATTCAGGTTGCAGTTAGATATGAGGTGGCGTATTCTAACTGTTTACAGTGCATTCCTTTGGTTACTTGGACATCGGTGTACATTTGGAAGTGGTACTGTCCATTTGCGGATTTACGTGGTGATACATCGATATGTGTTGGAGTTGTAAGATCATTCTCGAAGAGCTATTGACTGATTTGCATTGGTGGTGATTTTAGAGGTTACAGAGGACAACGTTGAACCCTCACACTTAGCACTTTCCGTTCCACGTATCCAGCGGAAAATATTGGTACTGTGTTTTGTGTACACGTACTGTTTGTGTGACTGTACTCCTTGGAATCATTGGGGATGAAATTGTCAAACACACACTGTAGTGCATTTCACAATGCTTCATGTATGGTACATTGCTTTAGGTCGAAAGTGTGGAAGGAAATTTGTTTTGTGCACTTACAAAGGTACTGGTTGGTGCTGGGGAGTAAGGTATAGTAGGTTTGTACATCAATGAGTAAATATTGGCTTCAAGAATATTAAGAAGGCATTTTCAAGATGTACAGGTAGTCTGTGCTTTGGACTGATGGAAGCATCATTGCATTCCCACCATGACAATTGCTTTCTAATGTCTTCAGTATAGTGGCCTCCATTGGTGGAGTCCCCTGTGTGGTAGATTATGGGTACAGTTGTAAAGGTTTTCCTGCCAAGTGATATCTGTCTGTGTGTGAAGGCAGTACGTTTGCAGTTGTTTTTGGTACCGTCGGCATTGTATCTTAAGAGCATTAATATCACATATTGATTATGTGAGAGTATATGTAGCGTCAAACGATTATCAGAATTGCACGACGTACAGAACCTCCTATGGTTTGCATTTTGCACCAGTTGCTGAAATGGAATGGAGTCACAGATGGGTATTGGTACATAAACAAAGGTTTCATTAGGTACTTGCTCCTGAATGGCATGGTTGCAAAGAGTGCATGTATGTCTCCACATGCAGGAAATGTGAAAGATTTCTAATATAAGTATGTTTTTTCTTTCCAGTATTTGTAGTAAGTATATTAGAAATTCCTGTGGATCTTCTTGTCGGTTTTAGCTGAATTTCACCATTCCAGCACTGCAGTCTAATTCCTGCCTTATTCCAGAGACACTGTAAATGGTGTCAGGATTACTTACTGCATTTCTGTGACGGATGAGCATTTGCAAAAACAACTGGTCTGCGCCATTTAAATAAATATTTTCAACAACTTCTGGTATTTGGAATAGAACATTTAATGTTACATTTGCATAGCAATTAACACCTGTTGTATTGGAAAATTTGAATGGGCCAGGTCCTTCTGTGTCTGAGCCCTTTGATGAAAGGGTATGTGGTTTCTTAGTTGAGGCTTTTTTTTAGTGGGTGGAGTTGGGTTTGGTTTGTCTATTTTACTCCTTTTGTATGTGCTTTTGGTAGTTGCAGTAGTATGACTTTCTTTGAATTTCTTTTACGGTACTGTGGCCCAATCAATTAGTACTTCTAATGGAATGAGCATTATTTTCAAAGCTTTTGGTTTTTGAGGAATAGGGTACATTTTTAGATGGGGTGTGTACAGTGCACCTAGTCTATTGTACTCTATGATGCAAGGAATGTCTACACTGACTGCAGTTGCATCAAAATGAACTAATACAGTCCTTTCAACAGTCCTTCCAGTGTACGTAGCCATGACAGTGCTACGTAACTCATGCCTTCTTTGAAGACTGTGTTGCCAATATCAATCAATGCTTGATCTAAGGTGAGACCTTGCGATTTATGAATAGTTACTGCATAAGCTAGCCACAGAGAAAACTGTTCTCTACGTACATACATGTCTTTGAAAAGAAGGAATTGTGCCATTGTGCGTCCTATATTTTTGACTTCTGAAAGTTTGTCAAACTTGATGTTTGCAAACCGAATGCTGCTGTCCCGTGGGCATGTCTGGAAGGCAAAAACTGTACCAAGGGCTCCATTAAATAAACCTTGCTCTACCTCAATGTTACGCTTTAGCATAACTCTACAGTTGACACATAATGTTAAAATTGTCTCCAAACCAGCTGTGTTGGAGATGGAGTTCTCTAAGGCTTGTAGTCGTGCTATGCCTAACTGACACATAAGTATTGTCATACCGTGTACGTCCAGTTTGTCTGTGCTATGAATTTCTACTAGTGCTTGTTTCTATTTTTGCAGCATTGTTCCATTCAATTGTGCACAGCTTGCTAAAGTTGGCATTAAGGCCATACAGCTGACATTTTTCAGAGCTAATTGTTCCATGACATCAGTAGCACATGTGTTACGCCCGTACAGCTCATGGATGCGTCTACTATTGAGGGTAGACTGCGCCTCCTTTGAAAGTACACCAATACGTATGTGTTTTAAAATGTTGGCATATGTGAGGTCTGCGGACTGACGCATGTTTTGAGTTAGTTCTCTGTATTGGAAATGTTGCCATAGATTTACATTGCTGATGCTTCCTTTTACGGCATTGTTTGTGCCCTAAGGTTTTGAAGATAGGTTCACCTTTGACTGATGTCAATTGAAGGAGATCTCCAAAAACAATGACATGTTTTCCTCCAAAGAGTTCTTCATAGTCTGTTTTGAGGACCTCTTGCAATCTGAGGTGAATCAAAGCCAGCATTAGGTTGGAGACCATGCTGACCTCATCTATTAGGAGCATTTTCATTTCTTTCAAAACTCTGCGTAGCTCAATAGCAGATTGTGCTGAAAGTTTATAGAACTCTAATTTGTTTTAATGTTCCACTGGAAGGAGTAGCAATCAATATAGAGTGACTCCACCTATGTTGTACCCAGCCAAACCTGTAGGGGCAGTTATAACCGCAAAAAGGTTGTTGTTTGTTATTTGTTGGAGATATTTACTGATAATTTTTAATAAGAATGTTTTACCTGATACAGCTTCACCCCTTACATACAGTAGTATAGGTTTGTAGTTCTCACAGTTGCAAGTTGTACTTTCGTGCTGTATACCATGCTCAATGGTTTTACTTACTTCTTCAAAAATGGTACACTGTTCATTGTTTAGTGGGGATTTCAGTATTGCAAACTCTTCTGCTGAGTGCTCATACTGAAGCATAGTGGTGGTTACCTCCGTCATGGCTAAGTCTGCCTCATTTGCTATGAGTGGCTCTCCAAGTAGTTCTTGGCTGTCTGTTTGCGAAGGTTCACTGCTTTCAGAAGTGTCTATATTTAGTTGTACTTGAAGTTCTTCTTCTTGTTGGCGTTCACTGTCCAATATGGTTTTGTACAGTGTAAAGTTTTCATCAGTAATGGTACTTTCAGTGGCTTTGAAAGCATCGTTATAGCACGTGTAGTTGGCTAATAAAGCTTCTTCTTTTCTCCATGGTTTAAAAAGTTGCAGTAGAGCCATGTAGTACACTTCACTGTGTTGAGGAGTTTTTAAGGACAACTTGATATGATTAATTAGGCTGCATTTGGTTAGTCTCACAAGGCTGCCTTCACAACTGTCCACTCTGTATATATCTTTTTCCTGATTTGGTTTAATGTTGTTTTTGTATGAGAGTTTGTGGGCTACCTGCTACAAGCACAATGCTTCTAAAGTACTACTCATGTTTGGGTAGTATCTGTCCAATAAGTTGTTCTTTAAAATGTCCTGGCTGTTGGGATCGCTTTTGGCTATTGTTTGTATTCCTTCGTACGATTTAAGTACTCTATTTCTGAATGCAGCAGGCCCAAGGCTTAGCCCCACTATTTTGTCTGATTTCCCATATAAGGCTGTGCCTGTTAAACGGTCAGCTGCTTCGTAGCTTCCACATTCTCTATGGGAGAGCATTTTTTTCCTAAGCTGTACAATTTATGTGATAGTGTTTTGTCAGAGGATATGTCATCCCAGAGCTCTTTGAGCTCTGCTTTCTCTGCTTTGGTTAAGTAGGCGGTGACATATCAGGCAACAGTAGTGGAATTGTCTACAATGTACTGTACATCAACATTGGCATGCCATACGAGGGCAATAATTGCATGGTAATCATTTATGTACTTGGATGATTCACTCCTTTTTATGTAGTATGTGTTTGTAGGAGATTTTCCTTTGACACTGTGACAAACCAAAGACATGAAGCTGTTTAATTGGCCTGTTGTTGAAACTGGTCTAGGGAAACCAAAGCAGCATTTGGTGTAGTATTTGCCTCTGTTCTTGTATTTGCGTTGACAATACTTGCCACACTTGTGTCTTTGGAATTGCAAACTTTGTGCTCGTAGGTCACTATGTGTACTTTCCGGAGGGATTTCTCAAGTGACATATTTGTGAATGAACTGCAAAACTGTTTCATCACTCTCTTCGCCAAATTTATCAGCATTTTTAATCCACAAAAGCATGTGAATGTGTGGTGCTCCTCTGGCTTGATGTTCTTTTCTCCAAAATAAGTGTTCTACTTCTCCGAGGGGAGGAAGTCTTTTATTGCAAATGAAGTGCTGCATCACAAGGAAGCAATGATAAACATAGCGTGAAACATTTACTGGATCGAAAGAGCACAGCTCTTCTGGTGTTTTCATGTCTATACCTGTTTTGTTCTTTTGTTTGCTATGCGTAGGAAAGTGTGCAAGTCTTCCCATGCATACTCAGCACAACTTAAATTGGCAAACCATGTGGGTGGGCCAAAGTTGCATAGAATACACCGTACAGCTGCGTGCCGTCGGAACCAGTACTCTTTCGTGCCACGCATGTTTGCCAAGATATTTGTAACACTACTTTGTAATACTTTGTCCTTTTCTTGCACCTTTTGAAGTAGTTGTGTAGTAGACATGTTTTGGAAATGGGGACCTGTTTTAATGTGTGGGCAACTCCATAACATAGGGTTGCTAGTTCACTTTCAAAGAGCAGGTGGAATATGTACTCCACGTTCTGTCTATATCTTGGGTCTTCAGAATACATTGGTAAACAGCAGTATTCGGATGCTGTTAATTGTGTGCTTCTTTCATCATATCTTCCCCCTTTTCCAGTGGGGAAGAGTAGAGGAAAGGCTGGTGCTTCCACACTTTTTTCCCATATACTTATTGGGGCTCCTTTGGCTTGCCGCATTTGATATGTTTCTAGTGCATCGTCTATGGTGTCTCTGGAATGCAGAGGGTGAATTGTATAGTGGTCTAAAATACTGGAGGCTGCACTAGGATCTAGGCGTTCAAATTGGCCACTTGTTGATGAGTCCTGAATTATTTTGGTTGTTTCTCTCAGGTTTTCTTGAATGTTTATTTCCTTGTAATATTCATTATTTTCTTTAAGGAACTGCAACGCCTCTCTAACTGTAGTTATGTCCACTAGGTCTTGCCATATAATTTTGTCTTTTTTAGGCACACCATTTACCAGGATAATCAAAGATTTGTGTATTGGCCTTTGCACTCGTAGAGTGTCTACATTTTCTTTCAGATCTAACGGTAAATAAACTACTTTACCACAAATGCCTTTCAGTAATTTGGTGGGAGGTAATATTGCAGTTTTTGGTTAAAGACGTATTATTGCTTGAAATGGGTGCACTGTTTGTACTATAATGCTCTCATACAAATTAATCTGCTGCAGTGCGTTTGGCAGTGGAAACTGTTCCAAATTATTATTAATTGCCTGTGAAGGCCTTTGGTTATTGTCAAGTTTTGCAGTGCAGTTGTGTACAATGTGGAGGTGTTGGCAATGTCATACTTGTTTTCTGCTAGAAGGTACAGAGCTAATTGAAACCATTGGGATTCTTAATTTCCTTCTATTTTCTGAATTATATCAACAGTTTTGGTGCTCTTTTTATAGAAAGTTCTACGACAACACACACATACTTGGTTTGGCATTTCAGCAGCGGTGCTTTTGAACTTTTGTGTTTCTTTTGTGTATGAGTGATGTAAAAAGTTGATAGCTGCACTGTTGTCAGTATTGTTGGCAGACAATGTTGGAGTGGGTAAGTGCTCTTCAGTTTCACAGTATTTCCTTACAATGTGCTAAATTTCATCGTGCACTTGTTTGGCTGCACCGTGTAGGAGAATATCATTTAAATGTTGGAGTGCTAAAGCTGGAGTTTTTGCATAGTACAGTTTGTACACTAGATTTCTGATTGTTGAATGGTGGGTTGCTAACATTTTAATACGGTGCAAGGTGCTTTTTCAAGCTGCTCCAGAAGTGCAGGCTCAGGAATGTCCTCGTATTGCAGTGTACTTGCGCACTGGACAGGAGTCCATTCTTTGTAGTATTTTCATTTTTCTTATGTTGGTGCCTTTGACATACTGATTGAGGAACTGCTGCACATTTTTGATTAGGCATGGGCGAACGTTGCACATTGATGTGCAAGGCCATTTGTAGGTGAGGCGTGTTGGTTTGGTGGATTGGACAGTGCCATCTAAGTTTGATGGGGATATTTGTGAAAGAAGTGTTTCTTCTTCCATTATGGTATTGGCTATCCTTTCGTATCCTCGTCCACTCTGATGTGAGGCAATGTGAATAGTTAGTTGTTATTTGTAGGATTTTTAATTGAAGTATGGCTCTGTGTTGGTGGTGTGACTCCATTCACCTGTACATATGTGACCAAAGGTATCTATGGTGACATTGCATTTGTTTCGAAGTAGTGCTTGCAATTTACCAATTAATCTTTTAGTGGTTTCATTCTCTTCAAAGTTACTATAAACAATGTCTGCTTCACACTTATAGCACTGTCTAAAAGAGCTTCTAGGAAGACTTTTCTGCGGTAGATTTTGAGGGTTGAGCATGATTTCTGTCCTCTACTTATAAGGTTCTGAAGGACTGTGTGGTGGAACATTTTATGTAAAATTGAGTTTTTTTGAATGCTTGCTTGTGATTACACTACCATTTGTACGTGCTCTTTTAGGAGTAGTCTGCGTTGGACTGTATTTTGTGGTTTCCTGTACATTCTCACATTTTGCCAGATCACCTACACTGTCTTTACTGGTAGATGACTTTGTTTTCCATAATGACTGAATTAACTCTTCTCCTGCACCTTTCTGTTTAGGTTGAAATCGCAGTGGATGGCCACTTTCTGTGTGTGTAGGTTGCGTGGCTCTCTTTCTGCGTTGCTTTCTACTGAATTGCCATTTGGTAGGCATTGCGTAGTAGTTGTTGGCGAAGAAAGGAAAGTGTGGATGTGCACATTTTGCCATGCATATGTGTGCAATGTGCATCAGTGGGTGAATGGGAGGGTAGGCAGCTATTTAAGTGCAAGTCAGTGGCTGTGCAGTGGTGTGTAAGGATAGGTTGGGGACACTATGTTAGTATGTGGGTATTATTGTATTGGTGGCGACATAAGAAACACTTTGCACTTAGCACTTGTAGAGATGTGATAAGTAACAATGAAGTACATACTGCTGGATGGGCACACATGTACAAGCTACAGTACAACATTAGAGCACTGGTTTAGTAAGACATACAAGAGAATGCTGGTATTGGACTTACTTTGTTGATTGCAGAGAGTAGGCGTCTTCTAGGCTGTATTTTGAAGTGTACACTCCTGTAGCTTCCCAGAGAAAGGTGGGTACTGCTCCTGTATAAGAAGACGGTAAGAAAATAGGTTGGCTAATGACATAGCGCTTACATTTGTAAATTACATTCTTGAGAACTGTAGGGGAATGTCTTGGCAGGAAGACAAAGTGTGTTTGTATAAATGAAAGGTGTACAATATGAAGGGCGGTTGGGAGTATAAGTATGTTTGTTAAGGGAGTAGGTGGGTTACTTGGGACTTTAGTGTATCACAGGTTATGAAAAACGTGTTAATATTAGTGTAGGCCTAGTTACTTGACAAATGCAGTATTGTGCAGTGTGGGAGGATGAGACAAAGGTGCGGAAAGATGTACAGAGTGGAAAGTACAATGTTTTTGGGCGTCCATTTGCATGCAGTTCTGTGCATATGTATGCTTAGTACCTGAGCTCAGGCATTGCTTAGGGGTTTTCATTTCATTATGCACATTTACGTATGTTACTGTTTTGAACGTGGCAATAACTTTTTTTATTGCTTAACTGCTGTTGTTATGTATGACGTACGGGTGGAAACTGTTGTTATGCTTGAAATGTATGCACTTTGCCTAGTTTGGTCGGAAAGGCTGCCTGATAGTTGTGTTTGCGATTTGTAAAAATTTGCTAGAAGGTGGTGTAATGGGAAAACAATTGTAAAAAAGACGGAACAAAAGAACACAGTATCCTTTCTTGTCTACCAATGCGTGTTGTGGCCAAACGGAACCTTTGCCACCACCTACCACTGTAGGAGTAATTTAATGGTATGTGATGGGAGGCACAACAGTACAAATTTTGAGTACGTTATGGAGATTTACACCTAGGTACTCTGTTGCTATGCATCATGCATAGTTCTCAACCTTTCATGGCCCTTGGGCAGGTGAAAACATCTGATTTAGTAATTGGCGTGTGAAAGCCCATTGACTGTTATGGGCATTTAGGGAGCTTGGCGGGTGAGACAGCTGCATAAGTGGTGGGTGACACCCGCCAAAAGCGTGTGATTTGAGAGGTATGCAGATGTATAACACAGTTGGCACTGTACTGTAGAAAAAATAGTAATACCTACTGGGTGTACCTACTGGTGTGTGCTGATGAGTAGTGATGTTGATGTTTGTGGGTGCAGAACGTGTAGATCGTTGACCCGTACTTTCTCGTGGAGGTGCTTTTGATTTATAAGATATGTCACCTCTGCGTGAGTAACGGCTGTTATGCACTGTTCATTAGATGTGATAGCATTAAATGCACAGTTCTTGGTTGTAATTGGTGTATGCGTATGTAATACTTTACAAGTAGCCAGTCAGGGAGTGCTGCTGAAAGACTACTTGAACGGGAAGAAGGACTGGCCCTGCTCTACTGGGCCGTGGCCCTTGCGGTAGTAGGGGAAATCGCATGTGCTAAATGCTGTTCTTTGTAATGTGCTTAGTATGGACCATGGTTGAGCGATTCACGTGTATGTATGTTTTTGTGTTCCATGGTAGGATGTTGTTTTGTGGCCATGATAATGTTAGTGCTTGTAGTGTGACGTTTGTTATTGGCAGTGAATTTTTGTTTCCTCTATTGCAATTAGAAATCTGTTGCTGTATATACTATGTACGCTGCAGACACACATGTAGTAATATACGGAGCACAAGCCGAGAGCAACCCATAACAAGGAGCACAGAAGAAGGTGTTTCTTGACATGTCCCTTTAGCAAAATTAGAAATAAACACTTTCCATAACTTCTACGAAGACGCTGATCTTTTATTATGCTTAAAATGTGTTTGTGTAGCCGCGTAAACAGGGCAATTTGTTGGGAAAAGCCGCGCCTTTTGGGGGAGCGCACACGCTACATCCGGGTATTGTGAGGGTGGCTGCAATGGAAATGGGACTATGCAGGAGTTGGGATTGGTCAATATGAATTTGTGGGTGTGGTGTGTAGGAACAGATTGTGCCAGAACGTTTGTTTGCCAATAGGAATGGACATGGCTACGGGGACGGGTGCACCGTTAAGTAGGCAGACTATATGGCTGTTGGGCGACTCGTGGATACATTGGGTACAACTTTATACGGAGCGTTGTGCACTAGCAGCACACCTTGGTTTCAATAATGTTGCTGTGCAATGGGCGGGAATACGTGGAATGCAGCGGGTCCATGTGGGTCCTTTTTGTGCTAGATTGGTGACGCTTCCTCATCCAGACATTATTATTGTTCATTGTGGATGGAACAGTTTAGGGCATGCTACCAGCATTTCACTGCAGATTGCAATGACATTTTGGCAACTAATGGGAATGTTTCCAAATTCACATATAATCTTTTCTCACATTGCCCAGAGGCAGATGTGGCTGCATTCTTCCTTCTGTGGCCCACAAATGGAGAAAGCGCGGCGCAATGTGAACAAGGCTGTGTGCGCTTTGCTGCGCGACATTGGCGTGTTCTCCTTCCACAATGAAAACATTACCTTTCACAGTAGGAACATTTTTCGTTCAGATGGAGTTTATCTGACTGATGCTGGCAATGAGATCTTTCTGCGTAATATCCAAAATGCCGTACATCGCTTCTTGCAAGTGTAAGATGCATTTTCCCAGTGCTCGTTCACCAAGTGTAATGTTTAAAATAAAAATAGTACCAAAAAGGCTCTTTTCAGAGACACTACATTTTTTGTGGAAATGCGTACAATGCTTTTGATAGCCTTCCGGTGCTAATTGTTGCCATTTCTGTATGCAGCGCTTGTAGGCAGCGTCACTGCCTGCATGCTTCAATTGACGTTCTATTTTTGAACAGTGCAAGGTAGCTCTGAAAAAAGCCTTTTTGTTCCGCCCACTTTCTGGCTGTGTAGCATGTTTCCTGTTGTTATAAGAGACACCAGAAAAGACAGCAGTGGAAGGGAGATTTGACAAAGCGTACCAACAACAGGGATAAGAAATTGTACGTGGAGAGCAGAAGATGTAAGGTGCACCTTACTTGGGTAGGGGGCAGTGTTTGCCATGGTCCCGGACCGCAGTCTCAAAAGCACTTTGCAAATGTTCTCCCCTAGACAGTACCGCATCGCAGTATATGCACAATACAGTGACCTTTGAAAGGTAGGGGTCTGTTGTATTGCGTATGTCCTCCAAGGTTGCTTGTGGGACGCGTTGGCCCACTAGAGTGTCCATAGTGGTGGTAGGAGCAGATTCAGAGGATGCTGTAGTGGACAATAACCTACTGCCTGCTTTGAAGGGGACAACCCTCCAAATAGCTGCCTGGTGGTTCGTTTTAAGGTGTCGCCGTATGCAAGTGGTGCCATAGCTGTACAAGCCAGGTTTCCCGCGTCAGTGCACTGAACCTAGTTAGCATGAGATTTTGGCACATTTCCAATGGTCTAAATAGTTTCCACACCCAGGATTGCTGCTGGCTGTAGGCAATGGGAATTCCTTCGACTTTACTCTTGTTTCCTTTTTCGATGTCCCTCCCCATTATGATGCCTGTCCACCCGCTCAGGACTTTTAGAAGGAGGTGTTGGTGTTGAGGGTGTGGGTCCTTCTGAGTCAGAGGTAGTAGCAGAAGCTCTGGTGGCCATTACTTGGAGAAGTAGTTTTCAGGCACAGAATTGGTGAGAAAGCAAATTCTGCCGCAAACAATGTGCACTGGTGCTCTTCTATTCTTCTATAGAAAGCCAAACGGAGGAAATGTAGGATGTGCTCTTTTATAGAGCTGGTGTGGAGCTCATGACATCGCAAAGTGGCATTAACTCATTCCCTACAATATTCCCTTGCAACAGCCTCTATCTAAATCTGCCTGCCTCTAGTCTCCACCCTCTGCAACTTATCCAAAACAGGACTGCAAGACTTGTCCTTGGCCTCAAGCCCAGGGATCGTATCTCTCCAGGACTGAAATCTCTGCACTGGCTCCCAGTGGCTGCAAGGATTAAGTTCAAAACCCTCTGCATTATCCACAAGGCCTTCTGGGGCCGCATTACCTTCAACTCTCTCTTCCTAAATACCTTTCTTCTCAGGCTCTTCGCTCATCTGTCTCCAACTCCCTCAGGGTAAGCCGCTTCTCCAAGCAACGAGTTGGTGGTCGATCTCTCTCCTCGGCAGGGGCCTCCCTCTGGAACAGGCTTCCTGCCTCCCTGAAACTTGAGGAGAACCATCTCAGGTTCCGGAAACACCTCAAAACCCTCCTCTTTGCTTCTGCTTTCTCTGCCTCTATCCCCTGCTGAAATTCCCTGCCGAATCTTGAATCTGAAGCAATGGTTCCCTGGCCACCCTTTCTGATCCTGGGGCCAGGTCCCGCCTTTTGCACACCTGCCCAGCCTCCCTGGCAACCCCCTGCACTTAGGGACTGGTTCTGTATCCCTACAGTCCCCTTACCAGCACTTATGTCTGCTCTTACCTTGCACTTGCCACCATCAGGCCGTTTTATTTATTGTATTTATTCTTCTTGCCCATGTACTGCAATTTCCCCTTTACCTTCCCCCTGGCACTCTTCCCTTTCCCCCTACCCTCGCACTTGTGCAATCTGAATGACACCTGGCCTAGTAGGATCATTGCCTGTCTCCCACTGTTCTTCCCCTCCCTTGCCTCATCGCGCCTTGAAACACTTGTGTATAGGCGCGTTATAAATGCCATATCATATCATATCATATATCATATCATATCATATCATGTACATGTGAAAGGAAGAGTGGAGGATCGCTTTAATGGTGCACTATCACTGTAACACTCCATACATTGCAGAGAAATGTCCTCTTCTGATATGTACGGATCTGGCTCGTGTTCGCCAAGTAAGGGACAACGCACACCGTTGATACGTTACCATGGTGATGTCGCCATTGTTATCCGTTTGCAAGCTTGTCAGCCGGACGTATATTGCACGTTACACTTTGTGACACGTGCATAGTTCTACTACCGATACGTTTGCGCCACCCCCGGCCTACTAAAACATATGGTTCACGTACATTGCACATTTCTACCTATGCTTGCTGTGAGCACTATAAAGTAGGTGGAATGTTTACATGGAAAAATACTCGCAGAACGTGGGTGCACGCTTCCAGCTAGCACAACTATACCACACGTTTATTCAGTTATGTCCACCAGGGAAAGTGTTACCAGGTGTCACAGAACTATATACGTATGTGCACAGTTGTGCCACAGATAAACGGACGCTCCTGTCACTATTTCCAGACGGATGTGTGCATTCAAATATGCGGCCCGTAGTGGCGTCCTATGGATGATTGTATTGTGATTGTGCATAGTGCAGCCAGGTGCGGCGGTCATCGCCTCCTCCATTTTTCTCACTTGCAATCATCCCCACTACTGCTGTGCCCTTCTCACTTACAATGGCCTTGTTAAACGAAAAAGAAAAGGGACATACACAATCTGTACAAATTAACATTGCAATCTTTATTAGCGCATATTTATAGCGACTATTCATAAAGGGAAGGTGGACAGGAAACAGATACATATATCGGGGATGTTTCCATTTCAACAAGCTGCTGCTGAGGGGAAGAAGGGATTGAGCTCTCATTGAAGTGTCTTTCATGACACTGATTTTGCGGGGAAGGGGGCTGGGCATTGGGGAAGGCGGACATGTGCAAGTTGGGCAGTGATATCTTATTTGGCCCCTTATATGTTCTTCTGCAAACGTTCTCAAGGCAGCAACTGCTCGATTTTGGCATTCAGGCGGTCAACTTTCATATGCCCAGCATTCAGTTCAGTTTCGGTGGCAGTATGTTCCTGTGGAAAAGGTCCTGCTTCTGGTGTACAGCTTTGCATTCCGGTATGTTCTGTTAAAAGACAACAAATGTGGTTAATTGAAATTAAGTTTTCATTGCGATTGTGTTCTTTTTGCCTCCTCGTTCCCTACCTATGGGGTTACTATGCTCCCTCATTTGGTCATTCGGAGGGTGCTTGCCCTTCCAGTAACTCTTTCCCTTTTCACAGTGCGCCGGGTAACAGCGCCGGGTAACAATGGGCCTTTCGTCATCACTCATTTCTTCATGCAGAAAATTCTCCTCCAGCCATTCCAGGGTGCTTGCCCTTCCAGTAACTCTTTCCCTTTTCACAGTGCACTGGGTAACAGCGCCGGGTAACAATGGGCCTTTCGTCATCACTCATTTCTTCATGCAGAAAATTCTCCTCCAGCCATTCCAGGGTGCTTGCCCTTCCAGTAACTCTTTCCCTTTTCACAGTGCGCCGGGTAACAGCGCCGGATAACAATGGGCCTTTCGTCATCACTCATTTCTTCATGCAGAAAATTCTCTTCCAGCCATTTCAGGGTGCTTGCCCTTCCAGTAACTCTTTCCCTTTTCACAGTGCGCCGGGTAACAGCACCGGGTAACAATGGGCCTTTCGTCATCACTCATTTCTTCATGCATAAAATTCTCCTCCAGCCATTCCAGGGTGCTTGCCTTTCCAGTAACTCTTTCCCTTTTCAAAGAGCGCCGGGTAACAGTGCCGGGTAACAATGGGCCTTTCGTCATCACTCATTTCTTCATGCAGGAAATTCTCCTCCAGCCATTCCAGGGTGCTTGCCCTTCCAGTAACTCTTTCCCTTTTCACAGTGCGCCGGGTAACAGCGCCGGGTAACAATGGGCCTTTCGTCATCACTCATTTCTTCATGCAGAAAATTCTCCTCCAGCCACTCTAGAGTGGAAGCCATTGCTGCGCACATACAGAACACATCATGCTTTCCTACTATTGTACACTAACGGACCTGTGCCATTACAACAAAAACTTTTGTGTACTTACCACATTGATCTGACGTTCTGTTCTCGATAGTAGCCGTTTGCTCATCTGCCTCTTCCTTCCTTGTTTGATTGTGCAGCAGGTGTGCGGTAAGGTTGCTGAAGGCAGACGTCACTTATCTTAGTGGTGCTCTCCTTTATGCTGCATACATTATGCCTTTGTGCACTTTGTTGCGAAAGTACAGATTTTTTATAGGTACGACATTTTCCCTTCTAATTGACACACTTGAAGCTGTTTGTATATGTTTTTTGTCTTTGCTGAATGTTACAACTTTTTATGACATCCCCTCCCTTTCTGGGCACGTTGGACTCAACCCAATCTCCACAAAAGGACGCAGTGTTCCCAACCTTTTTGCCTATTACTATACAGCCTCCGGCTTCAGTATTTTGCACAGTACATCTCTACAAACTAAGCATATCCTGTACACATCTAATGCAATTCAGTAAAAGACACATTATTACAGGGACACTATGGTTCACTTGTGCATCTTAAACCGTATCATCTTTCCTGCAAAAACTATAACGTACCAAGATTATGGTTAAAGTGCCCTACTAAAAAACTATGCAATTAACTAACAAAAACATTTTTAAAGGGACGGTATGGTTAAGTTGCGCTACTACAACCATTTCCGCTTTATTGAAAAAATTAGCCTAAAGCATCATTATGGTTACAGTGCACTATTAAAAACCTATGCAATTCACTAACAAAAAACGATGTTAAAGGGACGTTATGGTTAAATTGCACCACTACAAAATCTATGAAATTCAATGGAAAAACATTGCTACAGGGACGTTATGGTTACAGGTAAAACCTAAAACCCCCAGAAATGTGCAAGTTATGGTATGATATGCAACCATAACTTGCGCTACCACTGTGCACTGCAAGGACTAACATCCATGACATCAAAGATGACATCACAAATGTCATTGATGACATCACTGATGACATCACAAGTCTGGCTCCCTCTTTTTTAGTTTACTGAGATATGTACACTAGGTGATTTTCTTCACTAGCAGTGAGAAATTGCAAAGTGAGAAGGTACTACATTTGTACACCTTACCGTTCTCATATGTTATTACACTGCTTTCCTTAGGGTTCAGTGACATCATATGCATGCCGGTAATTAGCACTTGTAACTAACCAGCATGGTTCTTATGCACACAAAAGTTAGTGACAATCTTTCCTGAGCCTTTCACACCCTACCTGGTTCCCCACATGCACTTAACTGAGGCCTGGGTGGGTGACGGCACCTCCCCAGGCAATGCTAATCCAGCATTGAGCAGTCACACTGACATCAGTCTGCTTCATTCATCCGTGAGGGATGAGGCTCCCCGGAGAGCCCATCAACTCGCCAGCCATGTCCTGCCACCTCCTCAACACTGGGGCCCGGGTTCCTGATTTCCATCACCCGCTCCCCTCCGGCCTGTGCCCACCAAGCCAACAATCAGCACAGGTCGGGAAGGGTTTCTGACTTAGTGCTATTGCGGAAAGGAGGTGTAATCTTCCACAGTACATTGGAGTTTGTTATTCAGTGACCATGGAAGCGTGGCCACCTGATAGGGTCAACTCGAGGCCAGCTAATAAACCTGGTTCAAGGGGTGCTTAAGGGCAGAGCTGGTCAATGGTTTGTGGGTGGCATTCAGGTTCTCAGAAATGACCAGGATGTGGCCAGAGGACATGCGTGCTGAGATGGTAGTCATAATAGATTAGCATGAGATGGGAGATCCCAGGGAAGCCTGCAAGTCTGGGCTGAAACGATGGCTATCATCAGTTCAAAGGGAACGTGTTCGTCTCTCCCAAGCCATGTGCATCAAGAACGGGGTTAGAGGTCCCAGACCAGATGGAACTTTAATAAATTAGGTTTCCTGTACATGGATATGTAACTATCTAATGATGTCACTGCAGACTACGGAACAATCCCGAAAGGGGTGTGCTGTTAACATGAGTTCATGGAAATATGTGTTGAAAGGAGTTGAATGTATCAAATGGGAGCTTGGGGGATTAGATTTCTTAATTTCTTAGTATAGGTTTGACCAAGCATATTTGGGGGGATGACTTTGTAATAAAATATGTGGGAGTGTGTTAAATGTTGCAAAATGTATATAATGTGCAACCTTTGTGTGGTTCAGAGAGAATCATGTTAGTTTGACTACAGCGTAATCTAGCCCCTCCTAGCAGTTTGTACAATAAACTTGCTTTACGGACAAACATGCACTTGCTTCGTATGAGGCAAATCTATTTTGAGCAAGGAGATCTGAGGTCCACCCAAACACCCCACAAGCACAATGCAAATTTGAGGGTACGGCTAAGTGTAGTTTGCGCTGCCTCTTCAGCACGTGGCTCTTGGCTGGCCAAGGTGTCAATGAAAGCCATTGGGAGCAGCACCTTGGGCTGCCCTGCTGCGAGCTCCCGGGAGAGTGGTGGTCAATTCCTGGTCAAACCCCTGGGCCCGCAAGTGTAACTTGCAGAGAGTGCATGAGGGACATAGTTGACATCCCCCAATTTCCCTCACACACCCTTTGGGGCAGGATGATTATGGCAGAGGTGGTAAGGCCTTGTGCCTGTGCACTCCTGTGGCTGCTGGCCTGCATACATTCATGCAGCAGCCTCAACTCAGTTAGCTGCTGCTGGGCAAGAGTGGTCAATTCCCCATGCCCGTCTTCCATTGCACATAGCACATTCATGTCCCAGATGCTGGGCATGGGCAGAGGAGGGTGCTGTGCAGTGTTTCCCGGGCTGAAAGACTGGGTCAGGTAGGGGGTGTGTTTGTCATCATCCTCCTCCATGCTGTACTTGCCACGATAACCTGGTGGCTGGTGTGCCCATGGTGGTGTGGAGGGCACATGAGGTACGGTGGAGTCACTGACCACAGGTGTTCTGCTGGTGGCAGCTGGCTGTGCTGCTGGCACAACAGAAGGTGGTAGTGCAGCCTTTCCAGGCTTGCCTGCACATGCCAAGTCTAACATCGACTGTCAGGTGAACTGCTGTCAGGGGATGTGCCTGTTGGGGTGAGATGAGTATGCTGTTAGTCTTCTGGGAGTCACATCTGTGGGTTTGCATTACACTTATGCTGTTTGTGTCCTGTCCTTGTCGTGCTGTTTCTTCAGTCCTTTTGCTCCGATGTGTGCTTCTACATGTGGGTGGCAGGAGAACACATTGACGGTCTTCCAGAATGGCTTCTTGTTGAGTGCGTAATGGGCCTATGATTCCCATCCTGTTCTCCCTTGGCACACATGGGCGCATGTCATGTGTCCATGTGTGGGGCTGTACATTTTGGCTATGGTGCTTGTGCATGGCTAAATCTGCCGGCATCCCATGGCATGTGTGTGAGATTGCGCCCTTTGCTGTGACTGACACATGTTGGACCTGTTCCCTTGCCCATTTGGTGTTTCTGTGCCTGGGGATGCATGTATTTGGACTCAACATTTGCATTTACATGGTGTTTGTTGTACTTGCCACCATCACCTTAGGTCCATGATGGAGCTACATGTCTCCTCCCAAGGCATGTGGATCAGGGGTGCCACTTTTCCTCCTCCTGTGCCAGTAGATTTCCTCCTGTGGGTGGCCAGGAGGTTTCTGAACCTCTGCCGCAAGTCGTCCCACCGCTTATGGCAGTCCCATGGTGTGCGTGGGTCAGTCCCCACGGCCGTGACCTTGTCTGCCAGTGCCTGCCAGATGTCCATCTTCCTCCTGTGGCTGATCCTCTGGATGCAAGCCCCACAGAGGGCCTCGGCATGCATCACGGATGTGTCCGTGAGATCAGTCAGCTCCAGCTCAGCATACTTTGGCTTCCTTATCCGGACCTCAGGCACTCACAATTTGCCACTCCCTGGCATGTCTGCACTTCCAGTTCTGGTGGATGGCAGCACGAAGTGGGGGATTTAAAGTGGATTGAGTTTTCAAAATGACCACCGGCGAGGTTCCCGTTCCTGCACTGATGCTATTTCCAGTGCTGGAAATACCAGCACCAGTGATTCTGGCAATTTGGGTGCCAGTATCGCTTTTTCTGGCACATTTCTGCTGGAAACACCAGCATGTTGCTGTCGACTGTGGTGTTTCCAGCGTGCAGGTATTAGCTTCCAGCAGGGCTGTGTGTGTGCATGCCCAAGGACCTGGAATGTACTAGAAGGAAAGTTGAAATGAGGACCATAGTTTCCAAATTAATAATAAGAATAGTAAGATCGCTAAAGAGCACATGATCTAAACAGTTGCTTTGTAGATGTGATGGTTAAATTGATAAACTATTAAGACATTCTAGGGCACATATCTTAGGTTATCTTTCACCAGGGCACACACTTCCGGCACCCCGTCCCCCCACTGTCCATCTACCCATAGACGAAAACTGGCCTGTCACCATGAATGCTTCTCTACCACAGTGCCAGACCGTCCCACCATGGTAAGCCTGACGGTTTGAGGTTGTTTGTTCACCTAATGGTTTGCGGTGAACTGTCGGCAAGAAAACTGCTCACATGCAAACAATTATCAGAGGAACAAACTGTTACCAAAATGTGCCCACCCCAACCCCGACCTCCCCTCCCCTACTTACCCATTTGCTTGCCACCGCGTCCTCTTCACCCATGTCGCATCAGATCTGTCCCTCTAACGTGGGTCGGATCCAACACCGCAGGGTCCGTTTTTCTTCTTTTTTTTCAGTCGCCCGCCTCCCATGTTGAAGATGCGGGGGACACCCCTGCAACTCCTCCCAAGGCTTATACATAACGAAAATGAGGAGCGGGGGAAACCCCCACAACCCCTGCTCCACATGTTCAGTATGCATTAGCCTAATTGTGTGTCTTTAATCGATCAAATGGTACTGGCCGTATTCAGTTAAATGTATCATTTGATCAATTAAAAACAAACAATTAGGCTAATACCAGCATGACCAGGCAGGGAACCTGAGCAACTGGTTGGCGGGAGGACTCAGGATGGCCAGTTATTGATTGCTCCCGAGTTCTCCCATCAGCATCACTGGCCTTCCACTGCGCTGGCCTAGTAATAGAGGAGGCACATGTATGCCAATTGCTGAACCCTCAGCCATTCCAGGCTCAGCTGTGAAATAAATGGGGTATAGAGCGTCCAACGGTGTGTCACATGTGCTTATGTGCTTTGTAATAATTGTTTGGAAATGTAAACCAATATCTAAAGGCTCCTTACAACACACACCTGGACACTTCCAGAAAGCACTGAGGTAGGAAGGCAGCACCCGTTAATAAAGCTTCTGCTGTCTTCCGTTTCGTAAAATGTGTACCAAAGATATTGCACCAGTAGTACTCAAAGTGAGATCATCAATTAAGGGAGATCTTAATTAATCTTGAGGGAAGATTGTTTTCTTAAAATAAAATGAAATGAAATTGGCAGCCTACTGCTTTATCTCGGTTGAGAGAACTGCCTTAAACCTCTAATAGCATTCATCACGTGCACACCACCAGCAACTTGACATTTTGCACACAGGTCCAATCTGCTAGGAAAAACACTGCTCCATAATCCTTGATGCTGAAAAAGCCTTCCTTAGTCTTTTCTGGAGGTGATGATCAAAAACATGACTTTCTTCCCTCCTTTCCTGCCACTCTCTGGCAGGCCTCTCTTGGCCCTCCTCCTGCTCCTAACTGCAAGGCTAAAAACCTCGGGGTCATCTTCGACTCCACACTCTCCTTCTCTCCACACATCTCAGATGTCTCTAAGAAGTCACACTACCAGTTGCACCTCCTCAGAGGAATTCTACCTTTCCTCTCCTTCCCCCAGAAGGTCACTGTCTCCAGAGCTCTGGTTCTCTCTAGACTGGACTACTGCAACAGCCTCTTTCTAAATCTGCCTGCCTCCACTCTTCGCCATCTGCAACTCATCCAGAACAGGACTGCGAGACTTGTCATTGGCCTCAATCCCAGGGATCGTATCTCTCCAGGACTGAAATCTCTGCACTGGCTCCCAGTGGCTGCAAGGATCAAGATAAAACCATCTACATTGTCCACAAGGCCTTCTGGTGCCTGAGGCCCCTATACCTTCAACTCTCTCTTCCTAAATATCTTCCCTCTCGAGCTCTTCGCTCATCCACCTCCAACTGCCTAAGGGTCAGTCGCTTCTCCAAGCAACAAGTTGGTGGTAGATCTCTTTCTTCGGCTGGGGCCTCCCTCTGGAACAGCCTCCCTGCCTCCCTGAAACTTGAGGAGAACCACCTCTGGTTCCGGAAGCATCTCAAAACCTTTCTCTTTGCTTCTGCCTTTTCCCTCCCCTGCTGACATGGCTGAAACTGAATCTGTACTGGTTACCTGGCCACCCTGTGTTCTCGGGCCCAGGTCCCTCCACCTCCTGTCACACAAACCTGCACTGCCTGCCTGGCAACCCCCACTCTTGGGGACTGTTTCTGTATCCCTACAGTCCCACTACCAGCACTTACCCCTGAATAACGCACTTACCTCTGCACTTGCCACCTGCTGGCTGTTAACTTTACTTTTGTTTTATTCTATACTCATGTTCTACACTGTCCCACCCACCTTCCCCCGCACTTTCTCCCTTCCCCCTTCCCATGCACTTGCTCGATCTGAATGACACCTGGCCTAGTAGGATCGTTGTCCGTCCTCCCTTTGTTCCCCCTCCCTTGCCTCGTCGCGCCTTGAAACACTTGTGTATAGGCGCGTTATAAATGCCATATCATATAATATCATATCCCCAAGAACCTTGTGTTAGAGAGACTTCCCTTGCAGCCCATGAGGCCAGGGTTTCTAGGGGCATCTTTTTGGCTTGGGTACTAGTGGCGACTCCCTCAAGCTCACCAAGCTCTCTAAGTGGGAGTGGTGACAGAGAAGCCCAGGATTGGCTCTCAGGAGGTGAGTGGGTGGTTCACAAGCACAGTGCATACTCTTCAAAATGACCACCATGAGAGAGAGTTTCCACACACTATTATTAAAAATATGATCTTTATCTAAAAACACACCACACTTGCAGGTAAGTAAACCATTAAAAATAAAGTGTCACAATGTGTCAAGCACATAGATAAATTCAAGAAGAGCGATTCAGTTCGAGAAAAGTCTCTTTCTTGGAAGGAAAAATGCAGTAATACATAAAACAAAGGCCTACCCAGGTCAGCATTTTTAAGGGAGGACAAGGGGGGAGGGGGGTCACTTGCGTGAATAGAGACAGTCTTTGGCAAGACAGGGCTACCTTTAGCAAAATTCTTTCAATAGAGCATTTCCGGAATGCTAGTGAGCAGTGGTGAGGGAGGTGTTTTGACCAGGCAAGATATAGGAACCCATTGATTATGAATATGAGGCTAAGATTTAAGAAAGAAAGCACAGTAAGTGTGTGCCAGTAAAGCCAGAGTCAGTAGAGCAATAGACTGGGACTAAAAAGCAGTTCTGTGGATGGTGTTTCCCGGGGGCTGTTGCTGTGCACGTTGTTTGGTGACGTCCTTAGGCTCCAGCGAAGAAACTCTGGTCCAGGGTGGATCCCAGGCACTAAGAAGAGGGATTACTGAATACTGTGATACCCAGGTCCAGGGTCCCGGCCACAGGAGTGGAAATGCAGAACAGCTGCGATCATCCTCTGGCACAGGAGGGGCTTCTAATGCTGGGGGTTGTGGAGAAGAGACCCCGGGAAGAAAGAATATTGAAAACTTGCTGGTAGAGTCACAGGAGAGAAATGCAAGCCACAGAAGAAAGACCGAGAGGAGAGCTCACAGAAGACACACAGAGTCAAAGGTAGCACAGGACATTGCAGCTTCCCACAAAGGTCAGATGGAACCAGGGTGCTTATGTCCTGGGATGAAGATTCTCAGGTCAGTTCAGCAAGTCAACAGATACCTGGCACCCCCATCTGGTTCAAGCGATGCATGCATGGTGAAGAGATCCAGGGAGACAATGGCTTTGAGCAGGATGTCACCTGGTTCAGACCAGGAGGATCCAGGGCTTGACGCCCTGCTCAGACAGCAGGTAAGCATGCACCAACATGTGTTACCCCCTCTGTCCCCACAGGCCATCCCCACCCCCTATGATCCCCCTGTGCTGTTCCCTTGTGCCCCCCCCACTTCTCGCAAACAGGTGGTGCATGTTTTGCTTGATTCTTCTACCATGCTCCCACTCAACCTCCTCCAGCCTACTTCTGCAGAAATCTGTCCTGATACATTTTGGTTTCACCATCACCATCTTGTGGCCAATGCTGGGTTTGACTTTTATGGACTTTATTCATTCACGGTGCGTCCCACTTTCTCAACTCTCATGCTGGACTTCCTTTGCATCTTGTACTCATGGTGGCCGTGAATCATTCTGTTCCCATCTTCATCTTGTTTCCTGGCTTGCAATATTATGTGTTACTACTGACTTCTGCAATTGTATTCGCTCTCCACTCTTGCTTCTCCACTCTTTTTTACTGCTTACTCTCTGTTCTCTCCTCCTTTCCCTTCTCCCTTTCCCTATCTCCTCCCCTTACTTTCTTCTATGCACTTACTCTAGCATAATTGTCTTTGGAACTAATATGATAGCAACCTCGTCTGTGTCCTCCACCCTCCCATTACTGTTTCTTTCCTCCCCACCGCCCCTCCAGCACTATCTGAAATGTCGTCAGGCCTAGTACGATCGTCGCTTGTTGTGTTCCTCCCCTCCCTTTCTTCACCCCTCTCCCTCACCTTTTGTTTTTCTCCATCTCTGCCAGAAATTTCATCAGGCCTAGTACGGTAGTCGCCTGTCTGTTTCCATTTTCTTCCCACTCTCCCCCTCTCTTCCTTATCTATGTCTTAGCTCTTGCAATATCTGAAATGTCATCAGGCCGAGTACAATAGTTAATTTCACATCCTTACTGTTCATGGCCTGCAAGAATGTCATTGTATTTTCCCTTGTTCCCTCCCTTGCCTTGAAGCGCTTTGAAACACATTGTGTATAGGCGCTAAATAAATAAACTATTATATCATATCATGCATCACTCGATCTTAAGGAAAGGTGCTCTAATGTGGGTTTCTTCTGGTCGTCCGAAGTAGAGCTGCAATAGAATTCAGGTGCAGAGCTTTGGTCCTTCTTCGAGCAGCAGGCCTCCCAGAGTGCAGGTAGAGCTCCGGCTATAGACAAGGTGATAGGTAATGAGGACAGCTTCTATCCTCCCTCGGGAGGAAATGAGAAAGCACAGCACCCCGTCACACACCAAGCATACATTCAAAAACTGGATGTCTTAGGTATTTTTCCACAAAAACAAGGGAGGTTCTGGGAGTCCCTCTGCAGGCCAATAAGTCCAAGTTTTGAGAGTCTTTCCCAGATTCTTTAGCTCACTATCTCTTTCACAGAGGAGAACTATCCTAAACATATCAGTCTTTGTCCTGCCCTGGGGCAATCCGGCACCAAACTACCAGGAAATTGGCCTCTGAACAAGAGTACTGACAGCAACCCCAGACATGTGTATCGGACTCGTTGGGCCTCGTTAGTAGGGTGGAGCTGTGCCTCTCTAAGTGCAGTGAGCAAAGGGTCCACATCTGGATTACCCAAGTAATTAGGGCAGGACAAGATCCACACTTTCCCCAGACAGAGTTCTGCAAATAACAACCAGAACTGGTTTCAGGCCAACTACAGCCCCCAATTATGGAATAAAAGGATTCAGTAGCCAAAGGGGCTATTGTTTGTTGTTTTAAAACAAATCAAAAAGGAAAGCGCTATAACCCACATTTTCTGGGTTTGGTGACTTGGAGCAATGTTGTGGTGATATTATGGACATGTCTGTGGGTTTAGGGATGAGGTCAGATTTTTTTCTTTCCATTCATTTTATTTACTTATTTATATACAGGAGGAGCAATGCTCTTTTGATCACAAAATAACATACAATGGATGAGAAATCAGATTTGACTGGAAGCAGTGAGCTTCTTCCAATGGGGTGAGTTTTAGGGGCATTCCGACTAGGTTGGGGAGGGGAGTAAATGGAGCAGTCACTGGGGACAATGCATGTCTATACTTACATAGATTAAGGTCAACCAACATTGGACATTTATAAGTTATGTTCGATAAACGCCTCACTATCCTTAACCTGACGAGGATTTCCCTGTCAAAAAAAACTAAAGGAAACCGTCTAACAAAACAATTCTGTCCCTCACACTTGAGCGTGCGTAACTTAACAAGGCAATAAATGGCAGTTCAACAGCAAAAAATAAAACTGTTAAATTCACATCATAACAAATGTTTCTCCCTCTAATCTGGGTGAATTGGTTGGTTCACAACAGAAGGATGCTTTACATTATTGCAGTATTCAAAATTATTCTTCCTATTTAATGCTACTGTGTTTATCTCATTTCTGGGGTTCAAATCCCTGGACTTGGCCAGCAGCCTGTTACAGAGTGCTCTGGGGTCAGAATGTAACAGTGAACTCACTGGGTCTGGTGTGCACATCTGTTCTCCTCACTACCTCCAGGTCTTCTGCTTTGGTTTCCCTGTGCGGCCCAGCAATCTCCCCTTTGTGGCTTCCTGCAGCCCGCATCTGCCATCCTCAAAGTTCTCCTGGCTCCCACAGCATACCAGCGCTCGTCTGCCACCGGTGCTCATCTGACAGAGGGAGAAACTGCCAAATGGTGCACTTTCAACTGCACAATCTCTGCAGTTGAAAACTTGAGCATAGGCGACCCTCTCAGGACCAGCATTCAAATTACACACCACGGTGGTCCCGGCATCTCGACTCACATACAACGGCAGCTACATGGAGGTGGGAGAACTATCCCACCTTCTGCTACTGCACTTCTCACCTTCTTCCTTATGGCCTGCACCAGAGGGGGGTTTTTATGCCTCCCAGTCTGTCTCACTCAGGTGTCTGGGCCATTTTCCTAATTGACTGCAACTTGCAATCTTGCTTCTGCAGTCCTCTTCTTCGTACAAGTATTTTGTGAATTATGAGACTTGAAGTCGAGAATGTCAAATTCAGCTTTTTCAATGAATTCATGATCAACAGGTTCATTACTCTCCTTATGTATACTCCCCAAAGGAGTACCATGAGGATTGCGTGAAGTATTTGGCTTTACAGAAAAATTGGGTTTCTCAGAGTATGTATTTCTAAAATGTAAAGAGTCCTCTTCCTTATTTCTCTGGGACTCATACGGCTTTTCATTTCAATGAATGCCAGTAACTTTAAAAGGGTTGTTCTTCCTCATAACACATGATGGATCATAACTGTCTCCATTCCCAATCTGATAGTCCATTTGAGAAAATAAAAGCTCTCCGACAGCAAGCCATCACATATTTTGCCATCAGGGAAATTATCTTCCTTGAGGAAGACTAATCCCGCAAAGTCCTCCTGTTTCCCTGGATCCCTTCTCCTCCCAGTGATCCGTCGGCTAATACTGCCCCTAGGGTCAAGAAGCATCTGCCTTTCCCTGCCCACCCGGGAGGAGATTTTAGGTGGGGTTTTGTGAGGACTCTGCAGGATTCATCACATGAGGAGGTCGGCTTTTAGTTTGCTTTTGAACAAACCCACGTGGACAGCTTCTCAGATGTCCTGGGGAAGAGAATTTCATGCAATTGGAGGAAGAAAAGAGAGCGGAAGCAAAAGGGTGGGCATGGAGCCACAAGGGTATTGAAGGATGCAGAACAGAAATCATAAGAAGGTTTGTAGAGTTGGATAGATACAGTGTTGTTTTACTGTGGATAGATTTGTGAACCAGGAGAAGAAATGTAAATCTGGTCCTGTTTTGCATCATCAGCCATACAGCCTGGTGTTGGTATGAGGAAGTAGGTGTGAAGTAGTTCAAAGAGAGTCCTGGTAGCAAAGGTAATGATCTTGTCGAGTGGACGGAAAGCTTAGTTGGGGAGACCCAAGAGGATGCTGGCACAGTTGTCCACTTTAGAGACAGCAAGAGCGGTTAAGGGATGCTTGGCAGGGTTGAAAGGTAGGAGGTGCCTGATTTTCCAACTTTTTAGGAACTTGAGGCACACTGCTGTTCCAGTTTTAGAGATGAAAGAAGAGAAGTTGTGAGAAGGGTCATATATGACGCAGAGGTTTCTAGCTCAAGAAGTGTGGGGGAGAGTGTCAGGTGGGAAAAAGAGATATGAGAGAGCTTTTAGCAGGGAAGAAGAGCGCCTCTGTTTTGGCAGAGTTTAATATCAAATAGTGCAAAGCCATCCAATATTTTATGGCAGAGAGACATGAAATGTTGGTAGAGAGACCAGAGGAGAGTTCAGGAAACGAGAAGAAGATTTGGGTGTCGTCTGCAAAGAGTTGGTACGAGAACCCAAAGGGGCATATAAGTGCCCGAAGAGACGAGGTGGAGAGTGTAAAGAGGAGAGGACCCAAGAAAGAGCCTTGTGGAACACCAACAGTTAGAGGAGTGACTTGAGAGGCGTTGTTGCTCCAGGACACAGAATTGGTGAGGTGCAAGGTTGGGTTCAATCAAAGGCAAGCACTCGATTGCAAATCCCAAGAAAGAGAATTAAGGAGATCCAACTGATCGGCGATGTCAAAGGCAGCAGACAGGTCATGGAGAATTAGGATAGATGATAGGTTGGCATGCCTAGCAGAGACGAAGAAGTTGGACACATACACAAAAGCAGTTTCTGTGGAGAGACAGGAGTGGAAACCTGATTGTAGGGGGTATCAAAGGTTGTATGTCTGAGGAATTGGTAAGACGGTTGATGATAACACTTACAAGCACTTTAGAGTAATGCGGAAGAGTAGACACAGGGAGAAAGTTAGCCAGTAGGTTCAGGTTAGCCCCTTGCTTTTTAGGAGAGGGTTGACCGTGGCCGTTTTGAAAACACAGGGAAAGCAAGCAGAGTCGAAGGCCAGATTTCAGGGAGGTGAGAGGTCACTGGAGGGGCAGTAGGCTTGACTAGCTGAGGAGCAAGAGGGTCTGATGAGACACAAGAAGGGTTAGCCTACATCAGTAGAGAGTACTTTGTCAGTATTAGTGTGCCTACTCTCCCACGATCCTCTGCCTCCATGTAAGTGATATGGAAGCAGTGGCAGCTACCGTAGATCACGAGAGAAAGGAGGAGGTGGCGGAAGGGATCAGCCGGGTGCCAATGCTGGCCTTTAAGGGAAAGGAAAACAGGAAAATGAATACAGGGCCCAGGCTGCCCCACGGCATGCCGCATTAGGGAGGAGGCACGCCGATGGGAAAAGAAAGGAAAATAAGGAAAGGGAAAACCGGGTTTCCTTATCATCTAAACCCACCAGAACAGACACGACGTACAAGGTTAACCCACAGCGGGCGGAGCAGGGAGGAGGTGGGAAATCAGGGACAGGTGTGACAAAACCGTTGCTGGGAATAACAGGGGCTGATTACGGGGGAGGAGCGGAGCAAGGGTTAAAAGCAACTCCAAAGGACTCAGACAGGGTCTTCTTCTCTTGCAGGAACAGCGCGTAGCAATGGGCGCCGCACCCGATTAGAGTGAGACCAGCAGAGAGTACAAGTGGGCTTACTAGGAAGAAGCGGAAAACCCACAGATTGACGCCGTACTTTGTCCGAGGCTCAAGACAGCATTCCAGAGAAGAAAAACGGCCACCGGAGGAAAAGCATTGCGAGGGGTGAATTGTGGACAATTGCTATTCTTTTGTTCTAATTTCGTTTGCCGGCCGGCGAGCAGGTTGAGGGGTGAAAACCTGTACACGCCGGGGTGATGTAAGAGACTAATTGGGACTTGTAAAAGCATAACCGCTGAAGGTGCGAGTAAAACCAGTTGTTACACCCGGATCGGCGAGGTGAAAGGAACCGTCATCAGTTGTTTGAAGTGTTAGTTGTGAATAAACAATTTTGAAAGAAAACCTTGTTTGTCTCCGGATGACTACTTAACAGTGGTGGCAGCGGTGGGATACAAGAGGAACGCAAACCCCCATCAGCATGGAAGCCATGTTTCATGAATCTTCGCCTACGTCCCTTTTTTGACCTCGTGGTCCCTGACCCATAGAGCACTAAATGCAGTAACCCTCTCAACATGGCCGTCAAATTCGAAACGCAGCTTGTCAGCCTTTACGTTCCACGCTCGGAGCACTACTAAACAGACACACCCCTGTCTCTGTGCGTCTCAGTGCTACTGTTCGCCGTAGCTGGACGTGTGCTGTCGGAGTTCGCTCTGGGCTATTTTCCTGATCTCTCTATTCCCGGTTCCTTGATTCCTCCTCCTTTTCTTTCATCCCTCAAACTTACCGAATTTTCCTGGATTTTCGCCCGTGCTCGAGCCACGGTTTCCGTGCCTCCGCACGCGGACATCGTTCCTTCCTGGTTCCATCCTGGACAATCTGAACGAAGGACGCTGGAAACCAAAGACCCGCGTGCAGGCTTATATAAATCCCGGACCGTGAGGAAGAAGTCACAAAAGAAGGTCGCAAGCAAACAGGAAAGACAGGTGACAAGGGGAGAGACTTGTGACAGATTGAGATGCCCAAAAATCGATACGGATACAGGGATGGAAGCTGCGGTTCAAGACCTCATGTGAGGCATGCAGGAACTCACCACAGAAGTTCAAAACCTTAAAGCTGAGAACGCTGCCTTAAAGCAGCTGGTATTTTCTCATGATTCTGCTACCAAGGAAAGTGTGTTATTGGGAGGAGTGGTGGACAAATATGATGGCTCTCCAAAGACCCGTTGTGCCTTCCTAGATTCATGCTTGGTGCATTTCACCTTCAAGCCCTACTACTTTTCCACCCCTGGAGCATAAGTAGGGTTTATGATATCACACCTCACCGGCAATGCATTAACCTGGGCAACTCCCCTAGTCAATTTGAGTGACGCCCTCCTGGATGATTACAATGGATTTGTGGAAGCCCTGAAGCCCTAAAGGCCATTTTTGATCTTTCTGAGCAGGTTTACAGCGCTCAAGGACGTCTACTTGATTTTCGACAAGCATCCCAGGATATGCTTTTCTACGTCACCCGTTTCAAACAATTTATGAATGAAGCTGATTGGTCCCAAGAGGCTAGTTTCACTCTCTTTCGCAGAGGGTTGAATGAAGAAATAAAGGACGAGCTAGCCAGGGTAGCTCGCCCTAATTCCTTCCAGACCCTCTTGGATCTTTCCTTGCAAATTGATTTTTGAATCCAGGAAAGAAAGGTGGAGAAAAAGAAGTCAAAATCATCATTCCCACAGGCTGACATAGACCAACCTTCTAGTCCAGAACCCGCAGTTTCTCTGACCTCAGATCCAGAACCCTTGCAACTGGTGGCATTCTGTGAACCCATTACCCCACAAGAAAGGATGCGCCATATTCACACTGGTCTCTGCATGGATTGCGCCTCTGATAAACATCTTGTCAGAGAGTGCCCTATTGCTCGTCCACGGCGTTCCGGAAACGCCAGCTCCCGATCCTAGATGGGCACAGTTTCAGGAGAATGATGTCTGCTCCGCATCAATTCCTTCCTTGAACTCTCCTGGACAAAATAACCTTGTGATTCTACAGGCCTTTCTATCGCCTTCCAAGAAAGAAATCTTCCCCATCCTGGCATTAGTGGATTGCGGAGCCATGGGCATAGATCATGATTGGGTCACAATTCATCACATTCCATGCAAAACACGAGAGACTATGCAACCTGTTGAAGCTATCGATGGAAGACCCCTGTCTTCAGCACCCATAACCCTTCAAACCAAGGAGCTTCTTCTCTCCATAAACCACCATCAAGAGAGGATTTGATATTATAAGATCTGCCCACTATCCAATGGTTGGTTACAGAAGCACAATCCTTATATCAATTGGGCAGCAGGCTCTCTATTTCTTGGTTCGGAACATTGTATGTCCCACTGTTTGTCCCTGAACACCTTACCAAGACCCTCTGAAGACTTCCAAAAAAATCAACAAATACCAGTCACCGTCTCAAACGTCGTCCAGATTCCCAGGGCCTATCAGGCATACACAGATGTGTTCTCAACAGCCATAGTTCAAGCTCTACCACCCCACAGACCTGAAGATTATGCCATTGATACCGAACCTTCAGCAGTAATTCCTTTTGGAAGAATGTTTATCTTGTCAGAACCTGAAAAGAGGGCCCTCCAGGAATACCTGGGAACCAATCTGGAAAACGGAACTATTCGACGATCCAAGTCCCCGGCGGGCGCCTCCCTATTTTTTGTTCCCAAGAAGGATTCCAAGGAGCTTAGGCCATGTCTCAATTACTGTGGTCTTAATCAATGCACTCTTAAGGACCGTTATCTATTGCCTCTCATATCAAACATCCTGTAAGCTGTCAGAGGTGCTGTCATCTTAAAAAAACTAGACCTCAGGGGCGCCTACCATCTTATTCGTATAAAGGAAGGTGACAAAAGGAAGACAGCCTTTAGAACACCCTTCCGCCATTTTGAATATCTAGTTATGCCCTTTGGATTTGCTAATGCCCCAGCAGTCTTCCAACGCTTTATGGATCGGGCATTTTCTGATATGCTGTTCCTCTTCGTCATTGTATATCTAGACGACATACTGATCTACTCCAAGGGCCATCAAAAACATGAAGAACACGTAAGGGCAGTCTTACAACGTCTACGGGAACATAAACTCCTGGCCAAACCCGAGAAATGCCTTTTGCACGTATCTACTGTTCACTGTCTCGGATTTGTTCTTAGCCAAAAGGGGATTGGAATGGACTCTTCGAAGGTTTACTCCATTCTATCTTGGCCTGTTCCCACTAGCGTAAAGCAAATTCAATCCTTCCTGGGGCTTGCTAACTTCTACAGAAAGTTTATTACAGCATTTTCGGAAATTGTTCATCCTATTGTTACATTGTTAACAAAGGTCACCCCCTTTCAGTGGACCTCAGTCCAAGATTCAGCGTTTCAACGATTAAAGTCGGAGTTTACACAAGCTCCCATCCTTGCTCAACCTGCCACAGACAGACCCTTCATTGTCGCAACTGATGCTTCCAACTACGCCATTGAGGCAGCCTTGAAACAGGAACTTGGAGACAAACTGGAACACCCCATCGCCTATCTCTCCCGCACCTTGACTCCCAGTGAAACCCATTATTCCGTCCTGGAGAAGGAATTGTTGCCCATCCGTCAGGACTTCACGGATTGGCGTCATCTCCTTCTGGGAGCTAAACACCCGGTTCAAGTTCACACAGACCATGAGAATCTCCAAGTCCTACAATCCCTAGAATGTAGAAACAGTCGCCAAGCCCGATGGGCTTTCTTTTTTGCCCAATACCAATTCCAAATCCATCACTTCCCTGGAACACATAACGTTATAGCCGATGCTTTATCCAGGCGTCCCGACTAGGAACCCCTTGAGAATCGGACCTTTCCTAAGATGTTTCCCCATACAACATTTGTTGCCCAAGCAATTACTATCCTGGAGGATATTCAAATTCATACCCAGTCCTCTGAACCTTGGAAGGATTTTAAGAGAAACAATCGATGGAATCTTAAAACAAAGGATGGATACCTGTTCAAGGACAATCGCTTGGTCATTCCCACTCCTGGACTGAGACAAAAGATCACAAGTCTATGTCATGCTACTTTCCATTCAGGACACCATGGCATCACCAACACTCTCCATCTAATACAAAGACAGTTTTGGTGGACAAAGATGAAGGATGATATCAAGATTCATATCCAGACATGTGCAGTCTGCAATCAGAACAAACATGATAACAAAAGACCAGCAGGTCTCCTGCTCCAACCGGCGATCCCAACAAGACCCTGGGAAATCATTGCCACAAATTTCATTGTTGAACTATCCTCTTCCAGGGGCTACACAACTATAATGGTTACCATTGATTTGTTCACTCATATGGCTCATTTTACGCCTTCATGCAAACTGCCATCCTCATCCGAACTTGCTGGAATTTTCCTGGAACACATATTTGTCATGATGCCTAACCCTGGGCATCAGGACCAAGCCCATCAGCTCCGGGAGCAGGCATCCAGATACCTATTAAAACCCCAAGAGCCCCGGCTGGGGGCTGTTTGGGTTCAGTCCTGGCACCTTAGGCGCCAGGCTCATCAAAGAAATCAGTCCTGGCACCATAGGCGCCAGGCTCATAGACTTTACTCACCTGATGCAGACCTTGCTGCAAACAAGTCCAAGCCAACATGAGGCCTGGATGGGACTATTTTGTTACAGGGACTATTTTTTACTCGGGCGTGGTTCTGGGGAACTTCTTACCTGGAACTACTTTGAAGGCTATTTAAACCACGCCCGAACAGCAGCACACGATTCGCGTTATTCTGCATCCAGCAGCGTAACGCTCACCGTGCCTGCAGTCAGCATCCAGTCTTCTGCCACGCCCACCTTGAATCCAGAGCACCTAAAACAAAGAGTAAAGAAAAGGACAATGTTAGAAAACAAACTTTTTTCGAATTCCTCACCTGATTTTGGATCCATCTCGTCTCCAGACCTGGAAGGAACATCATGTCTGTACGCATCGCATCTCCCGCTGCAGCACTGCTCCAAAATCACCAGTCCTCACAGCATCTTTTGATTCGGCGCTGCCTCCATCATTTCTTCGTCGAACTCCGGTACCTGGAGGACAAAAGAAAACAACAAGGTGAGCCGAGAAAACCAACAAATATAACTCTTACCACCATAGACTTACCTGATTTACCACCGGCAGCATTAATCTATAACTGTCCACATCTTCATGGGCCGCACCTGTAAAGAAAGTGAAAACAACACGTTAGACTTGCACAACATTTACCGGACAGCGTCGGGTAATACAGACTCTTACCTGAGCGCCACCAGCTGCCACGAGAGCAGCTTCTCACAAACTCAGCTGCAAGACAAGGAAGGAAGGGGGGACAAGAGTGAACATCGGACATATTGAAATCTATGAACTTGATACTTACTGGTCCTCGCCAGGAACCTCAGAGTCAATACTCTCCGGAACTCTCCCATGCCTTCAAAGCAGTGAAGTAACTGGCATCAACACGCCCCTGCAATCCATGCAGGATGGAGAGCTCGTCCTTCAAGAGTATAAGGTGAGATTGCTGAGAGGGCACTTCGGAGGTGATTAGTGGGGAGGACTGTGGGGGTGCCTTCACTTGAATCCACGGGTGGCTAAATACATCTTTCCACTTGCAGGAGAATACTTCTACAAGTCAAGCAGCCAGTCCAGTCAGTCATCTCTGCACTTCGCATCACGGTGGCGGAGACCGCAGTCGCCCGGGCCTGACTGACGCCCCTGTGGGAGCCAGGTGAGCGTAACAATATTCCTGCTTCATGGGCTGCCTTCCAAGATCATTTCGGATAGAGGGCCCCAGTACATATCCCAGTTCTGGAAACAGTTATGTTGTATACTGGGTATCCAGCGTGCCTTGTCTTCGGGTTATCATCCACAGACCAATGGAGCTACTGAGCGAGTAAACCAAACTCTGGAACAATATCTTGTTGCTTTGCCACCAAGGTCCAGGACGATTGGTCACTCTTAATACCTGTGGCCGAATTTGCATACAACAATTCGGATCATTCAGCTATCAAAACCAGCCCCTTTTTCTGTAGTCAAGGATTTCATCCTTCAGTCCTACCGTCCATTCTTCCACATCCAACCCCAGTTCCTACGGTTGATTCCTGGATTGAAACACTAATCAATGTACATAAAGAAGCTAAAGCTAAAGAAAACCTACAAAAGATCCGAAGAGACGTGAAACATTATGCTGACTTCAAAAGAAGACCAGGGCCTTCCTATTCAATAGGCGAGAAGGTCTGGTTATCCTCAAAACTCCTCCCACCTCACCTACAACCAAATAAATTGGCTCCCAGGTATTACGGTCCCTTTACTATAAAAGAAATCATCAATCCAGTGGCTTTTCGACTCCGACTACCAGAATCATGGAAAAGGATCCACCCCGTCTTCCATACTTCTCTGTTGAAGCCATATGTTCAACCCTCTCGAACTGCTCCAAGATCTACTCCAGTGATTGTCAATGACCAACTCGAATACGAGGTCTCCATAATTTGTGATTCTAGGTACCGACGTGGTCAGCTGCAATACTTGGTCGAATGGAAAGGATATCCACCTAGTGAGCGCACCTGGGAACCCATATCAAACATGAATGCCCCCAGGCTGATTCGAAGATACCACCTTATCCATCCAGACAAACCCGGAGGAGGCATGCTGTCATGAACCGTCACCTACGTCCCTTTGGAACTTGTGGTCCCTGACCCATAGAGCACTGAATGCGCGTCTCAAAGCTACTGTTTGCCGTAGCTGGATGTGTGCTGTCGGAGTTCGCTCTGGGCTATTTTCCTGATCTCTCTATTCCCGGTTCCTTGATTCCTCCTCCTTTCGTTTCATCCCTCAAACTTACCAAACTTTCCTGGATTTTCGCAAGCGCTCGAGCCACGGTTTCCGTGCCTCCACACGCGGACATTGTTCCTTCTGGTTCCGTCCTGGACAATCTGAACGAAGCACACTGGAATCCGAAGACCCACACGCAGGCTTATATAAATGCTGGTCCGTGCAGAAGAAGTCACAAAAGAAGGTCGCAAGCAAACAGGAAAGACAGGTGAGAAGGGGAGAGACTTGTGACACCGTGTTAAAAGCCCTGGCGGAAGGACAACAGCAGCTGCAACAGTTACTGCAAGTACAAGGGCATTAAGCGCAAGCGGATCGGCAGGCCCTACAACAGGCTCTGCAAGTGCAAACAGCAGCACAGGAACAGGGCAGAGAAGCATTAAGAATTCTGGGTGAATCAGTGGCGACCCAACGGGCACATCCGGCCATTCCCCCTACCGTACTTCAAAAATACCAGGCGGGGATGACCCCAGTTATTTCTTTATAAACTTTGAAAGAATAGCCCGAGCAGCCCCATGGCCACAGGACTCATGCGCCTTCTTTTTGGTGCCCCCTGCTTTCTGGAGTAATGCAGGGCGCTTATCAGGCGGCCAATCCCACAGGGGACACCCCATATGCGGACATCAAGAAATCAGTGTTGGAGAGACTGGGGATGGATGAGGAGTCCTATAGGCTCCAGTTACGAGAAACCAGACTAAAACCCGGCGAGAGCCCCAGGCATTTGTCCTACCACGTCCAAGATTTAGCGGAAAAATGGCTACAACCCAACATAGCCACGATTGGACAGATTAAGGAAAAGGTGATGTTGGAACAATTCATTGACGCCCTGCCTAGTCCCATCCAACGGTGGGAAAGACACCACCACCACCACCACCACCTTACTCTGTCTGAAGCACAGCAAAGCGTTACAAGCACCAGGATATCAGAAGAAACTGCCCTATGTGATAGAGGTAACGGTGGATGGACATCCACAACCAGCCATGATGGACAGCGGTAGCAGTAGCAGACAGACTGCCATACAACCTCACGTGAGTGAGCTAGACCCAGGAAAGGTGAGAACCATTGACATAAAATGTGTACATGGGGATGTAAACGGGTACCCTACAAAATTGTATTGGGGCTACAGGGACACGAGATACCAGTTAAAGTAGCCATTATTCCCACCATCCCAGCCCCGGTACTAATAGGGACAGATATTCCAGAATTCGACAAATGGTTAAAGGAAGCTCCATTCGCCACAACATAGATCGGGGTACCGGTAAGAACGGTGAAAACCACAAAGAGCCAGAGAAGGAATATGGAGGGGAAAAGGAAGGGATATTGCCCTCATAGACTGGAGAGTGGAGGACCATCTTCCTTCGTTCCAGACCAAAACCGGACTGGATGAAACCCTAAAAAGGGCCAGGGAGCAAGCCCAAGCCATGGGTGGGACCCCAGTTACCACTCCATACTTCAAGGAAAATCAATGGCTAATATATAGGGTGACCCGAGGTCCGGACAACCAAGAGAGGGAGCAATTGCTGGTTCCCCAGTCCTACCGGAAAACTCTGATTCAACTAGCATGTGATCACAGAACAGGGGGCCATTTAGCATAAAACATGACACTGAAAAGGGTTTTGCAGAATTTCTACTGGCCTGCAGTGTATGCGGAAATAGCCAGATATTGCCAGGAGTGTGCCATATGTCAAAAAACGAGCCCTCATACACCGGCTCGAGCCCCTCTTCAAAGAATGCCCCTGATTAATGAGCCCTTCCAGAGAATAGGAATGGACATTGTAGGGCCATTGGAGCCCACCAGTAGAGGGTTACGGTTCTGCTTGGTTGGTGATTGTGGACTATGCCACTCGGTATCTCAAAGCTTTCCCTTTAAGAGGAATCTCAGAACGACAGATATGCAATGTGCTTATGCCGGTCTTTGCTCGCATGGGAATCCCCATGGAAATAGTGACAGACCAGGGGAGCAACTTCATGTCAGTGGTTATGAAGGAGGTGTGCAAAATCTTAGGAATACAACACTTGAAACCTCAGTGTACCATCCCCAAATGGATGGGCTGGTGGAACGATATAATAAAACTATTAAACAGATGATAAGAAGAGCCACCAGTCCCACAGGGTTGGGATGGGATCAGGTTCTACCATGGGTGTTGATGGTACTAAGAGATATCCCGCAATCCTCAACCGAATACTCCCCTTTTGAATTGTTATTCGGACGACAGCCCAAATCCATACTGGGATTACTAAAAGACACCTGGGAACAACAGGAGGAAACCTCGCTCACAGACTATGTTAATGAACTAAGAGAACATCTAGGTAAACTGAGAGAATTTGCTCATGAAAACCTGGGTAGGGCCCAAGAAAGACAAGAGAAGTATTATGATCTAGGGAGCCGACCTCGATCTTTTAAGGTAGGGGATAAGGTGCTGGTTTTACTGCCTACACACACAAACAAAATGTTGGCCCAGTGGAAGGGGCCGTATCAGATAACCAAAAATCTGGGCCCGATGAACTATGAGGTGGAACAACCGGACCAGAAAAATAGATTTCAGAATTACCACATTAACTTGCTCAAGCTGTGGAAAGAAGGAACACTGGCTGTATCATGTGCAAAACTCTCAAATATGTCAGTCTCAGAGCAAATGGTCCCTTATAGCCGTAGTAGCCTGCAAGATGTGGAAATGGGGGAACAGTTGAGTGAGACCCAAAAGACCGAATTATTGGATACCTTGAAACCGTGGGCCGAAATTTTTGCAGGAATACCAGGACGAACACATATGGCTACCCATTCAATACCCACTGAAGAAGGGAAAATTGTACGTCTCAGACCTTACAGGATTCCGGAGTCCAAACGAGGGGAAATAGCCAAAGAAATAGATAACATGCTTGAATTGGGGACCATTGTGCCATCTAAAAGCGCATGGTGTTCGCCCGTGGTCCTATACCTGAACCTGATGGTACTACCAGGTTCTGTATGGATTTTAGGCAGTTGAACGCCATATCCCAATTTGAAGCTTACCCCATGCCCAGAATTGATGAACTGATAGAAAATCTGGGGTCAGCCGCATTCCTGAGCACCCTGGATTTAACAAAAGGATATTGGCAGATTACTAATAGCAAATGAGGCAGAATTAGCTATGACGGAAGTGGAAAACACCATGTGTCACTATAAAGAAGATACAGAAGACTTAACTGTACTACAATCAAAACTTAACAAAGACCAGCGCACCATTTTTGAAGGAGTAACAAAAGAAATTGCACATGGTGTAGAACACGAAAATAAAGAATGTACCTGCCAAAATTACAAACCTATAGTGCTGTACATCAGTGGTGAAGCTGGGCCAGGCAAAACATTCTTAATCAAAAGCATCAGCAAGTTCCTTCAACAACTGACAAACAACAAACTGTCAGCTGTTGTAACTTCCCCCACAGATTTAGCTGCCTACAACATAGGCGGTGTCACTTTACACTGAATACGACTCCTTCCAGTAGAACACCAAAACAAATTAGACTATTACAAAATTTCTACAGAAGCTGCAATGGAACTACGCAGAGTATTAAAACAAATGAAAATGCTACTAATAGATGAAGTGAGCATGGTCTCCAACCTAATGTTGGCTTTGATTCACCTCAGATTGCAAGAAGTACTTAAAACAAACTACGAAGAACTCTTTGCAGGAAAACACATTATCGTTTTCAGAGATCTTCTACAATTGACACCAGTGAAAGGTGAACCTATTTCTAAAACCTTAGGACACAAACTGCCATAAAACTGTTGGCAGCATAGGAAATGTCAACCTTTGGCAACATTTCCAATACAGAGAATTAACAGAAAACATGCATCAATCTGCAGACCTCACTTACGGCAACATTTTAAAAAGTATTAGAATTGGTGTACTATCTGAAGAAGATCGAGCAATATTGAAAAACCGGCACATCCATGCACTTTATGGTGATAACGCATGTTCTACTGATGTTATGGAACAATTAGCGCACAAAAATGTCAAGTGTATGGCCTTAATGCCAACTCTTGCAAGCTGTTCCAAATTCAATGAAACAATGTTAAAAAAAGAAATGCAACCAATAATTGAAATTTGCTCCACAGACAAATTGGACGTACCTGGTATGACACTATCCATGTGTGAGCAAGCCACAACAAGACTAAATACCTTCGAAAATTCAATCTACAACACAGCTGGGTTAGAAAAAATATTAAAATTAATTGTAGAGTAATGCTTAGACGTAACCTTGACGTGGAGCAAGGACTAGTTAACCCTATTAGTGCCCATTGGAAAACACTCAGTGCCATGCTATTTTCTCTGATTCTTAGCTGTTTCATCTCAAATTGCTGTAGCTCACTAGAAATCGATTATAATACTATAGGATAACCATACATTTTTTGTTTCAGTATATTTTTCTCTATAAAATGAGCCAAAAAGCACACGTTTGTGTCACACCCTGAGGTCACATGACATGATTCAATATGGTGGACACATATCACTGTAAAGAGTATATATCACTGACGACAAAGGTAGCACTTTCAGAAAACTATTTTTTTCAGTAGGTAGATGGGCAAATTTCAAGTATATTATGTTTGCTGCTCAGACAAAAAACTGAAGTTTCATGTTTTATTTTATTTATTTATTTTTTGGGGCTTAGCGTAAGTGCATCCCATGAGTGTCAAATGTGAACTTTTTTCCAATCCACAAATATAATGAAAAAAGTGAAATGAAAAGACCAATAATTTAGAAGCATCATAAGGGAAATCAGGTTTTACTTAGTAGCAATATGATGCAAAGGAAAATGACTATTCTCAGAGGTTCTGGGTAGTCTTACATATACTTCAAAATGGCTGACATTGTTTATTTCCCTTGTTGTTTTCCCTGCAAGAATCTCTATTTCAGAACTGGAACTCAATAAAGTCTAGTAAATGGTTTGTTCTGTTATGTATGTTTAGTCAGCAGACAATTTTCGAACGTGTTATATCTGTATGTGAGCCAATGGCTCACAGAGTCTTTGTATCTGACCTTTGACCTTAAAATGCACTACATTCAATGTTTTTGTCATCATATCTTTGTAACCCTAGATCTGTTTGTCTTAATTGCGGTGTCTTTTGAAAGTTAATGACATGTTCTCCATAATCCATTGTCTAATATGTAGAGAGGTTATGACATTTGACCTTTGATCTCACAATAATCAAGTGCAAAGTGCTTTTTTTGTTAATTGTTATACAACCGTGGTACCGATTTTGACAAATGAGGTGTCTTTTCGAAAGTCCTGATTTGTGGTTTTTAATTTATGGATCAGAAAGGGCATCTGGTTTTGTTATTTGACCTTTGACCTTAGAATCTCCCACCCAAAAGTGTTTTTGTTGTTGCTCTGCTACCATTTAGCACATTTATATAAAAGAGGTGTTATTGGAACAGTCATGTTGGGTACTTTGACTTGGAGGCATCAAGTGGAGTGTAGGCGGTATGACAATTGACCTTTGACCTTAGAATGAGCACTTCCAAAGTGTTTTTAATTTCTCAGCAACCATTCATTTGATTTAGATGTGTCGGGTATCACTGTAATGGACATGGTATGTGCTACTCATCAATGGGGCAGATAGTCAAAGTGGCCTTTTTGTTTGACCTTTGACTTCAGAAAAAAGGATTGTAAATATGATGTATTTGTTATGTTTTGACAATTTTTGAACAGTTTTAGAAAAGGGTGAAGCCAACAATAACATATTTGTATGTACTATCACATCTATTGGATACATAAGTCAAGTGGAAATTATCATTGACCTTTGAACCCTAGAACAATTATTCTCAATGTGCGTTTTGCTATTGCTTTGGAACTGGGTTCGATAGAGACAAATGTGGTGTCATCTCAAACCCATGGTACATTCTTTCGTATAAAAAGGTACAGAAGTTTGAGATGCTTTGGGATTTGACCTTTGACCTCTAAATCATTCAACTAAACGTTTTTGTTTGGCTATGATGTAGAACGTTTACACATGAGGTGTTGTTAGAATGGTCATGTACTTCGTCTTCTATGCGTCAAGTAGGGCATGGGGTGGTAGGAAATATGACCTTTGACCTTAAAATTAGCATTTGTTTCCTTGCAATGTTATTTGCTATTTCAATTAGATCAGTAGGATCACCTGAGAACAAACATTCACATTTGGTAAATAAATAATCAATTATATCTTTGGGATCACCTAAAAACAAGTGCTTGCACATGTGGTAGATAAATACTCAATTGTGTCAGTGGGGTCGCCTGAGAACAAGTGCTTGCACATGTGGTAAATAAATACTCAATTAGATCAGTGGGATCACCTGAGAACAAGCGCCTTCACAGTTGGTAAATAAATAATCCATTCTGTCAGTGGGGTCACCTGAAAACAAACACATTCACATTCAGTAAATAATCAATTCTATCATTGGGCCCACCTGGAAACAAATGCATTCACTTTTGGTAAATAAATAATTGATTCTGTGAGACTAGCGTCCCCTCGATACTGGTAGCTGTTTACCTAGCTCAGGGGCATACAACCTTAGGACACCAAACCTCTTGTTGAGAACACCGGAGCTCGTTAACCTCTGAATGATCCTCAGGTGCTGTTTCTTGAGGGTCTATGGATGCGGGTGGTCCATCCCTAGTCACCGAGTCTGGCCTTGGCAGGTTTTCCTCTTGGGTTTGTGAGCCCCGTATCGGCATCCCCAAACCCTGATATTTCTCTCCTTATCCCAGATTGTTCGGCGGGACCAGTATTTGTATCCTCGCTTCCATACCAGTAGCCCAAGGCTAAACCTTCAGCACTTTCATCCCCTTCCTTGTCCTCGGTACTGGCCGAAATGTCTGAGGGCCTTGGGGCTACTTCAGTGGTTGGAAGCTCTATATCTTCGGCATCTCTCTTCTCTCTTGACTTGGAGGCTACAGACGGTACAATACATGGGCCTGCGGGTTGTAGGATTTCTCCATGCAGTGGCTCCTGTTGAAGACTTCTGGTGCTCCTCTCACTTGGGAAAAAAGGAACTTCAGCAACAGTCGGATCCATTTCCACACCATCCCCATATGGGCAGGAGATGATTTCTGTGGAGGGTCTTCACATCCCTCGGGGGCCCTTCCCTTCTCAGTCTGAACACAGGCAACCATGTCAGCTGTTGCCCAATCAGATAAGGCTGCGATTCCCAGCAATTGCCCAGTTTGTTTTGCCCTCTCTTCCCTAAATTCCTGATGAGCACCCGATCCCCGGGTTGCAGGTTGGGGAACCAGACCTTATTATCATACCTCTTTTTCTTCAGTTACTCATCCAATTTGGCGTACTTGAGGATGTATGTGAGTGGGTTGTTGTCTGTTCTTACTGTGAAAGTAGCCCCATACAGGTAGTCATACAGTTTCTCAGACACAGCCCACTTCAGGGCCAAAAACTCCAGCCTATGGGTGGGGTAATTCAATTCAGAGGGGTTCAGCCGGCGGCTGGCGAATGCCACGTGCCTGACAGTTCCTTGTTGCTCTTGATAGGGCAGGTGCAGATCAGTGTTTGCCAGTACCGGTGCTTCAGTGAGAGTTTTCTTTTTTTAACTGGGCAAAGGCTTGTTCACACTTCTCACTCCAGGGCAGAACAAATTCCTCTTTAGGATGATACAGGGACATGGACTGCTTCCCCCGGATAGCCGTCTTCTTCTGTGGGGCTGGATAACCCTTAGTCAATTCCGTGAGCAGTCGGGCTATGTTGTTGAAGCCAGGCACGAACCTTCGGTAATAATTGCAAAATCCCAGGAAACTTCTCATCTCTCGCCCGGTTCTGTGGGCGGGGCCAAGTCTTGATGGCTTCCATCTTGGTGGGGTCCACACTCACTCCCTCAGCGGACACCACAAGGCTAATATACTTCACACTGGTGTGGCAAAACTGGCATTTTTCTAGGGATACTTTTAGCCCTTGCTGTTGAAGATGATCCAAAACCTTCAGCAACATTTGGTGATGTTTTTCCAGGGTCCTCCCAAACATGATCACAATGTTTAGATAAACCAGCACCTCAAGTATGTTCATGTCTCCCCACTGTTCGTTCCATCAAGCGTTGAAAATGTGGCTGGCGCTCCCGATATCCCCTGTGGCATTCGGGTAAACTGGTAAAATCCTAACGGGCAGATGAAGGCTGTCTTCTCCTTTTGGTAACATGGGAATCTGGTAATACCCACTCTGGAGATCTAAGACAGAAAACCAATTGCTCCCAACCAGACAGTCCAGGGCCTCATCCACTCGGGGGGTGATATATTGATCTGGCACATTTCTGCTGTGTAGCCGCCGGTAGTCGATGCACAGCTGCACATCTTGGTTCTCCATCAGGCCTCCAGGCAGTTCTTCACCTTCAGGAGCATCCATCACCAATCTCCTGGAGCAGTGTTGACTTTGGAGACGTACACGGCAAGGCACCATGATTGTCTGACCAGGCGGTATGTCAAGCTGACTGTGGTTAGTGGTGTTCACTTCTCCCACAGGACTGTCAGGGTGCACCACGTTCTCCATGCTTTTCTTGGCATGCTGGGTGCATTATCAGAGAATGTGCGAACTGCGGACCTGCCATCTCCATACACTTTCTGGCTAAGGTACCAAACAGGGCGGAGTTGGTCCCCAGGACCAGGTTTCCCTCTGGATACTGGTTCTTGGTGGTGCATACTAATGCTGGGGCGGGCAACGTGGTGCTTACTCCAGCCACCTCTTAATTTAGATGGATCTTTACGCAGATTAACCATAGATATCGGCAAGCGGCATCGCCGACACCCATCAGATTTAACCCCTACAGCGGTTCTGACATATGTTTGCGATAATAGGGCTCATAAACAATATTGATCTGGGAGCCACTGTCCAGTAGTGCTGTAGTCCTTCGCCCTTCAATCTCAACTGGGATTGTCATGGGTGGCCCAATCAAGCCCTCAGGAATGGTTCTGGATAAATTGGCCTGAGTTCGTAGTCTGTTGCATGTCGCTGGTGACATTTTCTTGGAGTTGCAGAGCTCATGGACTAAATGAAGATGGTGAGGTGTGGGACCCTCCTGAGCCGTAATTTGGTGCTTTGTAGTACGTCAGAATTTTGTGCCTGTATTGATGTATGGGAGTTATTGCCAGTGGGGCTTACTCCTGTACTCGAGGTTCTAGCTGCTCCTCGGCTACAACCACATGTGCGTTTCCTGGCAATGCTAGTGCTGGAGTTGGTTTAAATGCAGTAATTCGAGCAGCTACTCGGGCATAGTCTTCATCGCACAGACGAGTTGAGTTGCTGTCATCCCCACATCGATAGCAAAATCTCCATGGTGGTAAAGTGGCTGATGATTGTGTAATATATTCTTGAGGCTCTTCATCTTGTCTAAATACTTGGTGTTCTCTTTCACGTGATGAGTGAAAAAGGTCTCTGCCTCGCTGTTGAGTTACATTCAGATTTTCCCTGGGTTGTAGCTGGGTCTGTATTTACCTCACCAGTTGTTGCAGCTCCTCAATCTGTTTCTGCTGAGAGAGGGCATAGTTGGGAGCTGGGATCTTGATTTTGACAGGATGACTCTGGGCATTGACATTGCCAGTTTCTTCTTCCAAAGCTCTTAATGACCTAAGTAGATCTTCATAAGATGGAGGTGTGTCCAGTTTTACACGCAGTCTTAGTTGGAGGATGGGTATGTTAGCGTCTTTGGCCCCTTTTAGTATCTGCTTCAAATGACACTGATTCAATTGGGAAGTCTTTATTCCTCCTCTATGGTGTGCCAGGTGCAAAATATGTTCAGTCCTCACCAGGAATTCAGATAATTTCTCTCCCTGCTTCAGTGAGGTGGCATGGTACCTCATCATCATATCTTCCCTGGGTTCAGTAGTGCTGAACGCTCCTTCCAGTGCATCCATTACTTGCAGGGAAGTCGGATGAGTGTGCACAGGGACTGAACCGTCTGTAGTGCAGGTCCTCGCAACGCCTCTATCGCACGCCTCCTTTTTTCTTGATCTGACACTGTACAATCATGTAGCGTAAGTTGAGTGAGGTCAACCCACACTTCATACCCCTCTTCTCCTTTGGGCACCAGTTTTTTGCTTGAAAAGGGGCGCAACCGGGTGTATGCTCCATGTTCATTTATCAAGGGCAACAGTGATTGTCACTCCATAGTTACTCTAACTGCTTCAGCCACCGCAGCAGCAATAACAATGGCATACTTGATGGTCGTAGCTTCTGGGTGGAGAGCCCAGCCGTGGGGACCACTTGACGCTGTGCCGCCGACGACCGAAGCCGCCCGCTCCTTGCCTAAGAACATTTGAATCGAAGGACCCCCTCGTCCGCATCGTCGACCGCTTCATCCTGCCGGAGAAAGTCGAGGACGACCAACGCGCCGAGGAGAAATCCGCCGGTGGGTTTCCCGCCACCCGAAGACCACAAAGACTCGAACGACTCAACGCCCTTGCTGGGCCACAGTTCTTCACACTCTTTGCGGTCCAGAACTATTGTCACCGAGGTGCCCCGCACGCCTCTTCCTTACAGCACGCCAGCGCTCCGTTGTCGACGAGCACCGCTCGGATCGAAGCTGCCGCCTCATCTACGCTGTTCTACCCCGTTCACTGTCGGACTGTCGATTCCCCGACGCCGAACGCCGAGTTCCTCTACGCACCTCGACGATCCGTGGCTCCTGCTTTCAAGGGACTCACACAAGCAGGAATAGTCGACGCCTCTTCGAAGAACTCTACTCCACCAGGTACATTGGGAGGGTAAAAACATTATAGAAGGAAATAAGACTTATAGAACAATATATGGACTGGGCTTGTGTTATATCTTTATTTTACAGGTTGCCCAGGTGGGGGGATCTCCACACAGAACTGTGTCTAGTGTTAGGGGCCAGTATTCTGCCTATTGTTTCAACCATCTTGCTTTCCTTCCTCTCTATTGCTGGTTTCACTTTTATTGATCTGTGTGACATTGTTACAGTATTGTTGATGCACTTTAATGAGATCTAATACAAAGGGTGGTACCACTTTAGAATTGTATATATTTGCCATTGTTGATTTTCCTGAGTACAAAGTGAGTTATTATGATAGTATACATAACCTTGAATATTGATTATATAAAGACTGTGTTCTAACCAATACAGTGTGTGGACATTCCTTTGTGGATGCTTGGGGACTACACTGTACTTAAGAACCAGCCTGCATCACCTCCTGAGAAGCTAGGCCTTGATTGCTCGACCACGTTTACCAATAATAGAGAATCTTGGCTGGGGTCCTCTGGGCCTCTCCTCTACCATATAGAGAGCAGAAGTACAGACCCCCCTACCAGTCTTTACAAAGGGTTCTAGGGGAGTACACATTTTTAAACTGCAGATCTTGTGGGCTGCAAAATCCTTCCACCATAATTCCACCATGACATGCATTGATTACAGTGAGGAATCATGGGAGTTGTAGTAAGATAAGTAAGATATGCAAGGCAATATGTTGCAGATCCCTGCTCTGGGCTTAGTTACCGCCTAATTTTAAACACATTTCATACTTTTAAATGCATTCCATTTCTGTCATAAGCACCACAAACAATCATTGTGAGAGTGGATGGCCAATCTTAGACACAGCTGGGATCACGGATGCAGGCAAAACCCCCTAAGGAGGTAATTTACACTTCTCTAACTTCAACAGTTAAAGCATCTTATTGACCAAACATGTTGGGAAGATCATTATGCACATTTTGCCCACAGAAAATATAAACGAGAATAAAAAGGTATGCACTTGCTCCTTTGATGCTATATATATATATATATATTAATGTACATACAACAACAAAAACAGAGCAATAGAGAACCAAGACCAATAGTGTTGGCAACATGTCAGGCCGCTCAAACTAGTACAGTGTAAAGTCTCCTAAAACAGGGTGACTTTCCTCTTGAGAGCACAGCGTCTCAGGTCGGAAAGGGGGAGGAGCTGGTTGGTGCAGTGCTCACTCCTATGCTGCAAGGAAAACACACAAAGAATTGGTCGTCACCCACAATAAGACTAAATTACTACCACACAAACTTATCCATAGAAGATCGCGATGTTCACACAATCCATGAGAAAACAACAAAATACAATACCAAGTTACTAGTCGGGAAGTCAATCTGAAAGCAGAAGACAAGCGAAACTAAGTCACAAAGAAACAGGACTTCAGGGGACTTTGCCAGTGCCAGGAAGGATTATTCAGAAGCAGGTCCTAGATGGAAACCAGGTCATGAAGCAAGAGAAACAAAAAGGCTTGAAAAAGCCAGAACGCTAGATTCAAGAGCTGGTCTCGGAATGAAGGTGAGTTAGGAAGCAATGAGGTATTTTAGCGCAATATTTACCTGTGGTTTAAAATGGTACACAAATTCATAGTGCTCTATTGACTGCTTGGTGACCGCGAACGTGTTGTACACACCATACCCAACAACCCCAGTTTATATGAAATAAAAACACACTCTCTACAGAAGACCACCCTGCCTTTCCATCACACTCATCAAATGGGGGTGAAAGTAGGGAAAGATCCTTTTGTGAAGCTTAACCACAGCACATTGGAAGACCAGTGGGTGACTGTATATGTGACTGTATATGTTGTTCTAGTCTCTAGAGGAGTATGCACACGTTAAGTAATTGTGTATGGTAAAACAAGCGAGAAACAAGCGAGTAATTAGCCCTCAGACACCCATCAATCCCCCACACCCATTCCCACCCACCTCCCTCAACTCCCCACACCCATGCCACCCCACTTCACGCATGCCCTCCCACCTCCCTCAAACCAACACCAAACTATTTTAAGAAATTACAAATTGAAACATAGATTCTGAAAATCAAACTAAGATTAGTGCGAGCAACCAGTAGATTACAGATATATTTAGAAATGCATTAATTAAAATACTGCTGAGGCCTAGTGTAGTGGTGAGCCCTGGTCTGTGGTGTTGGATGTAGAGGAGACAATGCCCGGTTCTACCTGCAAGGGGAAAAACAGCTGCAAATTTTTTTCTGTGGACCAGCTGTCCAGGGGAGTGCAAGCAGCAAATGTACTGCCCCATTAGGTGCTCCGATGGGATGGTTGGATAGATGCAAACTGCATGGGCCTAATCTAGTGGCAATCCCTGGTCTACTGTGTTGGGTGTAGAGAAGACGATGCCCGAGTCCACCTGCAAAAAAAAGACAGATGCAGAGATTTTTCCGTCAACCAGCTGCCCAGGGGAGCGCAAAGTGGGAGAACTCTCTGCCCATCAGGCACTCCGATGGGCAGGTTGGATAGATGCAAACTGCATGGGCCTAATCTAGTGGCAATCCCTGGTCTACTGCGTTGGGTGTAGAGAAGACGATGCCCGAGTCCACCTGCAAAAAAAAAGACGGATGCAGAGATTTTGCCGTCAACCAGCTGCCCAGTGGAGCGCAAAGTGGGAGAACTCTCTGCCCATCAGGCACTCCGATGGGCAGGTTGGATAGATGCAAACTGCACGGGCCTAATCTAGTGGCAATCCCTGGTCTACTGTGTTGGGTGTAGAGAAGACGATGCCCGAGTCCACCTGCAAAAAAAAAGACGGATGCAGAGATTTTGCCGTCAACCAGCTGCCCAGGGGAGCGCAAAGTGGGAGAACTCTCTGCCCATCAGGCACTCCGATGGGCAGGTTGGATAGATGCAAACTGCATGGGCCTAATATAGTGGCAATCCCTGGTCTACTGTGTTGAGTATAGAGAAGACGATGCCTGAGTCCCCCTGCAAAAAAAAAAACAGATGCAGAGATTTTGCCGTCAACCAGCTGTCCAGGGGAGAGTAAAGTGGGAGAACTCTCTGCCCATCAGGCACTCCGATGGGCAGGTTGGATAGATGCAAACTGCATTGGCCTAATCTAGTGGCAATCCCTGGTCTACTGTGTTGGGTGTAGAGAAGACGATGCCCGAGTCCACCTGCAAAAAAAAAAGACGGATGCAGAGATTTTGCCGTCAACCAGCTGCCCAGTGGAGCGCAAAGTGGGAGAACTCACTGCCCATCAGGTGCTCCGATGGGCAGGTTGGATAGACGCAAACTCCATGGGCCTAATCTAGTGGCAATCCCTGGTCTACTGTGTTGGGTGTAGAGAAGACGATGCCCGAGTCCACCTGCAAATAAAAGACGGATGCAGAGATTTTGCCATCAACCAGCTGCCCAGGGGAATGCAAGTGGGGAGAAGTCACTGTGCCATCAGGCGCTCCAATGGGCAGGCTGGATAGATGCAAACGGCATGGTCCTACTCTAGTGGCAAGCCCTCATGTAAATGATAATTTTACAATGAGCAGACAAACCGGAGAACATTCATCACATTCATAGAGCAAGAAGAGTGCAGGTAATAAACTTGGATTCCCAGTAAGTATACCATGCTGCATCAAAAGTCCCCACATGGTGCCCACAACGTAGGTATACCCATCTAGTCACCGACTTACCTGGGAGTTGATTTCAATGATCTTCAACTCTTGCCTGCAAATTGATCTGGTAGTGTGCGTAGACATCCGCAGCCACCGTTCTCGGTGAAGTAATTCCATAAACATAGAGAGAAGAAAAGTCAGTCTTACAAGAGTGGCACAATCCCCCCCCCCCACCCACTTCAGCTGATTTCAGTTATCCACACTCAGCAGGCTAACAGTTCAACCAATTGCATATACACCAACAAGGAGTCCTCACTATTCCCAAACCCTCACTTCACCCCAAACAATTGACGCACCTTCAAATCTCCAATTACCTTACACTACACACAGCTAGAGGCCACCAATCACTTGGTAATTTTATACCTTCCAGTACACGATTAAACTTGGCAGACTTAACTTGGAGAAGGATAGATGGTGGAGGCACAACCATATTGCAAAGTGTCAAGTATACAATTGATGGAAGACAGTGGAAATGGGGCGTGCAAAAGGTTCCCTTGGGTACCTATAGCTTTCATAATCAAGTGAAAAAAAACAACATACACGTTCTGGGGCTGGTAGCCTGAAAGTAGCACCATATGTGTTATTGTATGATATCATATGGCATTTATAACACGCCTATACATAAGTGTTTAAAGGCGTGAAAGTGTGCAAAGTGTATATACACCGATTGCCCTCAGACATTAAAACAACTCTACCCTGTAAGATATTCGCAGTCTAATAAGCTGACACTTTAAGACCAATCCAGTAATGAGAATTGTTGTGGATGGAGTGAGAGGAGCAGCCTTGGCACAGGTAATAAGCCAGGACCACCTCTAAGTATTTTTAAGACGTAGGCACATTCGTCCTTCTTAGAACCGCAACATAAATGCAACAAAAATAGAAATATCCCACGAGCCGTAGCATGCCATGTATTGATCAAATAAAGCATGGGTATTCCCAGAAGATCCTCTGGTCCACCCGTTTAATTTAGTAACAGGATGCCAGCATTTAGGTTGCAAGCTGCTAGCCAGCCATAAAAAGGTAAATTGCTTCCTTCATCAACACCGTTACAGTAAGTGCTCGGAAGCCTAATTTGCATGAGCACAATCAGTGTTTTACCCATGCAATGTCCTTGATGCTGCTAACCTTTAGGTACATAACCCACCCGCCAAATGAAAACATGGGTGGGTGCCACCATTCTAAGCCCTGTTACTGCTGAGGTTGAAGTCCTGTGAGTTGGCTCAAATATTAGCATCCCCTCACACATGACCCCTACTCCAGGGTCACTCGCAATGTCTCCACGACACAACTGGCTGGTGCAGTGTACAGATGTTCCTTATCTGGAAGAGTTGATGACTGCCCAACGGGACGGAGGCAAACCCAGTGAGGACGATCTGTGAACCCCAAACATGTAAAGTTTGAGTGGTTGACAACGTCCAATATTGGGAGAGGTTGAGCAAAGGCAATCCTTTGCTTTACGTTTTTAGTCTGCCTTCCTAAAAGGGATGGTATACCCAAACATGAGTTGACTGCACACTGCGCCACAGGCAAACAAATGCTGCACCCATAAATACAGTTGTAACACTCAACTTGAAAAACATGAGGAATTGAACACTCGATCTCAGGTTTCAAACCTGCAAGGTTGAAGGTCAAGTCATTCTTACAAACTCCACAAAGAATGCCCGCAGCACTACATTCATGCACTGGTTACACTCAGCTCTGCCTAAAACATGTTATGTTATGTTAACAGTACTTATATAGCGTACCGTCACCAACGGAATTGGTCCCCAGGCGCTCTGGAGGATCTGTAAATGAGAAGGTGGGATGGGTTAGTAAGGTGAAGAGGGAGTAGGATAGTGAGAGGAGTGGTGTACTGTTGGCAGCTTCAACTCGGTAGACAACGGGTGCTGAGCTTTGGTGCAAGTATTGGATCGGTGTCAGTCCGCGTGTGCTGTTGGTGCAACTTATGTGTTGTTGCAGTGTGGTGAAGTGCGTGTAGCTTGTTGTGCGAGAGATGGTTGTGTGAGTTTTTTTTAAGTATGCAGAGAGTTTGAGTTTATATTGGTTAGTGGGTTATTTGACATTTAACCTGCAAGCATTCACAGTACTGTCTAAGTGTAGCACCCGCTGACCTACACAATTCAGTCTGAGTGTGGCACTCACCAATCTTCACAATATTATTCAGGTACCGCACAGGCCAATGTTCACAACTCTATCCAAGTGTGGGACATGCTAGCATTCTCATTTCCATTTAAGTGTTGTGCTTGGTAATCTTCATTTTTCCGTCTAGGTGTGGCACTCGCCAACCTTCACAATATTATCTAGATGCGGCGCAGGGCGAAGTTAGGAAATCCGTCTAGGCCAATGTTCTCAATTCTAAGTGTGGCACATGCTAACATTCAGGTTCCATCTAGGTGTGGCACATGCTAACATTCACAATCCTGTCTAGATGTGACGCAGGCCCAAGTTAGGAATTACGTCTAAGTGTGGCGCATGCTAACAGTCAACAATCCTGTCCAGATATGGCGCTGGCCAATGTTCTCAATTCTAAGTGTGGCACATGCTAAGATTCAAGTTCCATCTAGGTGCGGCATCTAACATTCACAATCCTGTCTAGATGCGACGCAGGCTAATGTTCTCAATTCTAAGTGTGGCACATGTTAACATTCAAGTTCCATCTAGGTGTGGCATATGCTAACATTCACAATCCTGTCTAGATACGACGCAGGCTAATGTTCTCAATTCTAAGTGTGGCACATGTTAACATTCAAGTTCCATCTAGGTGTGGCATATGCTAACATTCACAATCCTGTCTAGATACGACGCAGGCTAATGTTCTCAATTCTAAGTGTGGCACATGTTAACATTCAAGTTCCATCTAGGTGTGGCATATGCTAACATTCACAATCCTGTCTAGATACGACGCAGGCTAATGTTCTCAATTCTAAGTGTGGCACATGCTAGCATTCGAGTTCCATCTAGGTGTGGCATATGCTAACATTCGCAAACCTGTCTAGATGCGACGCAGGCCCAAGTTAGGGATTACGTTTAAGTGTTGCACATGCTAACATTTACAGTTTCATCCAAGTATGTTGCTTGCTAATACTCATAATCCCAGCTAGATGTGAGGCAGAGCTAGGATTTCTAACTAAGCGCGGTGCATACCGACATTCACATTTCTAACATTTCAATTGGAGTTCTATCAAGTGTGGTGTATGCTAAGCCTTCCTAATTCCATCCAAGTAGGCAGATGCCGACATACACAAACCTATCTAGATGCGACGCAGGCTAGCGTCCATAATTCCCTCCAGGTGTGAGACTTGTTAATATTGACTAGTATGTTAGGATGCAGTGCAAGGCAACATTTCAAACACTGTCATGGTTGATAATCGGCTGGTGGTCACACAACTTTCTAAGTATGCATGGGCTAAGTCTATGGCAGTCTATGTTATGGGAAAGGTAAGATAGAGTGGCGGGGGCTTTCTGGAGTAGAGTAATTGCTCTACACCCCCACCATGCCACACTTACAGTTTTTGTTGGTGTCTGTTAGCTGCTGGCTTCCTTGGCTTCCCCTGCAGACACTTCTTGGAGCCACCTCTGTCGCTGCCGCCCTTTGCCTTGGGGCCCTTAGCCGCAAGGGCTGCCGGGCAGAGGGCTGCTCTGGGGTGTCCTTGATGAGGGTGCGGAGAGCCAATCAGGGCGCTTGGGAGGCGGGGAAAAGTGAGCCCAGGAAGCAGGGAGGCCCGGCAAAGACCACGCTACGGCCTCGCACTACGTGCTTTTAGAAGCACTGGGCATTATTTTATTTGTGCACATGGGGTGGTGCACTCATGGTGTCAAAATGGTACGCTAATGATCCAATATTGTGCACATGATGTGACACTGTTCTCATGAAGAGATGACGTTGTGCTTATGATATAGTGAGGAACATGAGGAAACAAACCCTGCATGCTGCAATCCAAACCGACCCTGACAAGGCCCAGTTCTTGGAAGTGAAACACTTCATGTAGGGTGCCACATGACTCTGTTAAAATAAAAATCCAAAACAAACCTTTGGGGGTGCCTGCTCCCCCAAATGAAAACATGGGTGGGTGCCACCATTCAAAGCCTTGTAACTGCTGAGGTTGAAGTCCTCAGAGTGGGATCGAATACTAGCATTACCTCACACATGCCCCCTACACCAGGGTCACCTGTGAAGGCTACACGTCCATAAAATTCCCTAACACATGTCACTTGCTCAAGGACACACCCGAATGAAGGTGGATCAGGGAATGACATCCAAAAGCACAGTTCGTCCCACCCCCAATCACACTAATGAATGCACCGGCCTACCTGGTGCATACCCCCCACCCACAGCAGGTCTCTGCTGCCACCTTCCACCCCACTCTCCATGGCACACTGCAGTCACCACACTGATCTTTCGGGTACTCTCTTACCTGGCTGTACTTGGACTCCTGGTCCAGGGAGTCTTCTCAAGGCCATGGAGGTGCTGCAAGTGGCTCCTGCCCAGGGTGTTCCACTCATCCGGCTTTGGACTTAGATAGGGGGAATCCTTGTTCACTGCGGGAAGAGAGACAAGACAAAGGTAAGTGGTTTAGAGGATTGGGTGAAGCCTCTAAAAGACCCCCCCAGAACTGCCATGTGATTTCAAGAAGCCCCTGCACACTGCCACATGCTTTGGTCACCCACCCTTGCAGGTTTATCTAACCCTCGCTCTGTTGCATGCCTCGGAACTCATGCATGCATGCCCCCCAGTCAATATTGCATGTCAGGAGAGTGATTAGAGGGGTAGGTGTAGGGGCTACAAGTCAGAACACAGCTAACTCCTGCAGCCATCCGGATTCAGTCATGACTGAGAGAGTTAACTGCTTTTAACATTAAAGCTTCACCAGAATAGCCTCATTAGAATGTTTCAAGAAGTTAGATGGCCCTGCACAAGTAGGTTTGCCCCTCCTCCCACAGTCTCTGAGGTTAGCCCTGCTCCCAACATTTGAAGGGGTTACCTCCATCTCCCCTCCTGAAATGTTTTGCAGAACAAGTAGTACATGATTAAAAACTGCCTTGCAACATGTTTTGGATTTGATGTGGTCGTGGCAGGGGATAACTCACAGAAAGGTGCCATGATTCAAGTGCTTAAAAATCGGCAAATCATTAACAAACCTACCTCACATTGATGAAAGGATGTCAGTGGCAGGATCCCAGCCACTTCTATACAGTTACTTGGATGGGTCGCTGGTGTGATGCAGTTGAACTCCTAGGCAGCAAAAGGGACCATCGGAGAGAATCAGAAATCATATAATTGGCAATGCTGAAAAAAGAAACAATACATTAGTCCCTTTCCCACCGCATTGTACTACTACACTAAGGGCCTCATTACCCGGTAGGCGGTGAGCCATGGCACTATTAGTGCCATAGCTCATGCCGGTAAAATTTCCCATTCCCATTTCTGCCCCATAGGGCTCTATGGGAATGGGGAAGGCGCTAATTACGGCACTGCAATTTTGCGGTGCCGTAATTAGCTCCAAGGTCCCTTAGCGGGTTGGATTTGAACGCCTGCAAAAAGCAGGCGTTAAATCCCCCAACCCGCAAAGGGACCTCGTAGTAAGGCGGTAGGGATTTACCGGTACCGGTATTTTACCGGTACCAGTAAATCCCTACCGCCATCCGTGTAATGAGGCCCACAGTGTTCTTCAAGCAATAACCCATTGTCATAACTGTTTTACAATCTTCAAAGACCACCTGGGTATAAACCACTCTCGTATGCTAGCCTAAAGGGTATTACAAACAAAAATGAAACAAACAAGCATTGGCAATGCCAACAGTTTGGGCTGTTGTGTAGGAATGGGAATGGCACTTGCAAGGCACTGCAGTAGTGGAATTAACTGACCATTGATGGTAGCAGGTGCAAAATGGTGCAAGTACCAGGGCATCTAATGGCAGTGCCTGGGAAATGCATAATACTTATACACAAGCCAACATGTTGACTTTGACAATGCTTGTTTTTAACAGAACTTCAATGAAGGACAAGCTTAAGGGAGGTGGACCAGGGGGAGAAGGGACAGGTGACACAGATGGTGGAAAGATGGCGACATGGAGAGGAGGCGCAAATGACACAGAGAGAAGGGAGATGACACTGAGGAGAAGGGAAAGTGAAAAAGAGGTTGAACATGGGGAGGAAAGGGACAGGTAACATGGGCAGGATGAGAGGCTGTGGCATAAGGGACAAGGAACAGGGGACAAGAAGCTGAATATGTGGCAGGTGACAGGGGCAGAAGGGGCTGGTGACGTGGGCAGAAGAGGCATGGGGAAACAGTGTGCTTGTGACATGGTGAGGAAGGGGCTGGCAAATAACATGGGGACATGGGTTTAGGCCATGGGTAGGGTGAAAGGCTGGTTATAACGGGTGTGATGGAGCAGATGGCATGGGGGAAGGAAGGTAGGTTATAAGAGGGAGAAGGGGCAGGTGACAGAGGACGAAGCAGCAGAGGTGTATGGGAGAAGGGAATGGGCACATATCAATAGGAGAGCTGGCACAGGTGAGAGAAAGGATGCTGGCATGAGAGAGAAGAGACTGGGAAAGAAGAGGCTGGAGTCATGGGGAGAAGGGATAGGTATCATGGGTGGGGGAGAAGCTGAGACACAGCGAAGAAAAAAGGTGACAGGAAAATGGAGACGAAGTGGCAGGCGACAGGGGAATAAAGAGCTGATGACATGGGTGTGAGTGAAGGCTGACACATGGGAGAACAGGCAGATGATACAGAGGGAGACAAGAGGGAAGGGGCAGGTGACAGGAAGAAGGGGTACAGGGAAAAAGGGATACAGGGAATAGGGGGAGGGTGACCTGGAGAAGGAGGGTCTGGTGACAAGGGGGGATGGGTAGATGACATTGTGAGGAGCAGCGAGGGGCTGATGGAGCGGTATAAGGGCGGTGAGAGGTGGACGGAGAGGAGCGGCGCCAAATGGGGGCTTTGAGAGACTGATGGAGAAGTGTGGGGCAGCTTGGGACTGAAGGAGAGGTGCTGTGGCAAATGGGGGCAGTCAGGGACTGATGAGAGGTGTGGGTAAGCTTGGGACTGAAGGTGAGGTGCTGGGGCAAATGGTGACAGTCAGGATCTGATGGAGAGGTGCTGGGGCAGCTTGGGACTGAAGGAGAGGTGCTGGGTAGGTGGGGGCAGTCAGGGGCTGATGGACAGGTGCTAGGACAAATTAGGGAAGTCAGGGGCTGATGGAGAGGTGTGGGCAACGAGGGACTGAAAAAGAGGTGCTGGGGGAAATGGGGGCAGTCAGGGGCTGATGGGGGGCTGCTTGGGACTGTAGGGGAGGTGCTGGGGCAAATGGTGGCAGTCAGAGGCTGATGCAGAGGTGCTGGGGCAAATGAGGGAAGTCAGGGGCTGATGGAGAGGTGTGGGGCAGCTTGTGACTGTAGAGAGGAGCTACGACAGGTGGGTGCAGCGAGGACCTGATGGGAAGCAGCTGGGCGATAGATGTTGGGCCAGTGAGGGGCTGAGAAAATGTTGATGGAGAAGATTGGGGCACTGAGGGACAGTGAGAGACTGATGGTGTAATGCTGGGGCTGGTGGAGACACAAAGGCCTGATGGAAAGCTGTGCGGCAGGTGTGGGCAGTGAAGGGCTAATAGAAAAGTGTTAGGGCATGGGGAGGGCGGTAAGAGGCTTATAGGGAGGTGCAGGGGTAGGTAGATGGGCAGAGCATTGATTGGGGTATTAGAAACTCAGACAGGTTTGGGCCTTATTCACAGAAGTGTTCTATAGTGGTGCAATCCCATTGACAAATGTTCTGTGAATCCGGCCCATATGTGTTCTTAGAAATCATGGTAGCAGGGGCACGGTGGTTCTAGAAAGCAGCCTGCATTGCAGTGAGATATTAAGTGATACCAAGTAGTGTGCAAGTGAAAATAAAGGAAAAGAAATCATGCTTCGCCAGTCGTTGCACAGATGTGCAGCATCCAGACAAACCAGCAGCATATCAGTGCAGTCTTTATCTGTAGTGCGCCTTGTGTTGCTTTCTTTCCATGGGCCTGCTCACAGTGCACCACGTTTAGGCACGGGCCATTTTGACACACCGCTGTGTCCCCAGAACCCCCTTCGGCGCGGCAACAGTGGAGCAACAAAAATCTTGCCCCAGCTCATTTGGCGCGACGGCTATTTTGGCGCAGCGGTCCAATACTGAAATTAGCGGCTGCTCCCAAATAGCCCGGCAGGAAATGAGACCCGTTTTGAAGAATACAAAATCAAATCCTAAGTGTGACACAAACATCAGCAGCACTTTCCGCCATAAAATATCGCAATGTGTTGTTAACTGGCAGCATCACAGTTTGCTCGAACACGTGCACAAGCAAGCTCATCCCCGGGCAGGTGAAACTAACAACTTCCAACGTAAAATGCACAGATCTTCTCTGGCACACATGTACTGTGCACTTGAAACGGACATCCCTGAATTTAAATGTGGGGTGCTATAAAAGAAAAACAGGGTAGTGACACACACCGGGCAATGGATAAGAAACCCCCATAAACAGGGAGACACCCACACAACATAGAAGCGAGAACAGAGAGGACCTCGACATGTGTTTCCGACATTTATTTTTTTAAACTGCAAAATACATGTCCCTTCCATACTGTTTATAGAACTGTGAATACTACTGACCTCGCAAGTGCACTTGTATTGCACCCCAGCTCAGGAGGTTGTCTGGGTTTGCACTGGCAAAAACAGTCAAACATGGCGTGTGCCTAAATGTCCTGCTGCAGCCTGCACACGTTATTAGCAGAAGCTTTGAGCGATGCAGTGGTCAGTTCCTGCCTTTCAGATTGAAAAGCAAAGTTCACATGGGTCACATGAAAAAGCTGCAAATGCTACAGTCTGGGAAGTGAAATCGGAGAGAAAATAACTCAGAGATCAATTCTCAGACGGCATTTGCAGAATCGATGAAAGCGCGAAATCACTTGCTGTTGATGACATTATAAATGAATAAATAATCTCACTTACCTAAACATGTAAAATAACGAGATGGCAGTACACACGCAGCAAAAACAATAACGGCTCCAGTCATAGTCTGTGCACGTGCAGGAAAGCAGGCCTGAAAGGGAGGGGCTGGGGTGCGGCTGTGAAAGGGCAAAACTATCTCTGGCCCGTTTCGGGGGAAGCAAAAAAATAAAAGAGGACTGCGAAGCCAACAAGGGTTTTCGTTGTTGTCATTAGTTTCACAGAACATGTACATTTTATTTCTGAGTGAGTCTGTGGTTTTGCAGTTGTGGAGCTGCAATAGCCCTGATCTGCAGGGACACATTTAAAATTGACACAAATGGTAGCGTCCACAGGGACCTGGAGGAGTGCTGGAACATTAGTACCTCCCACTCCCAAATACAGAATATAAATCAAAGGGGCGTGTATTTGTATTTGAGGGGCACACATTGGTTTAGGAGACGAGGAAACTGTAAAATACAACTCCCACTGAAGGGTGGTGCTTCTCTCTAATCACGGCAGAAGCAGCTCGAATGAGGCGCCCTTTGCACCTGCATTTCCCTCCCCCAATTACATATTATGTGAAATTGTGGTAGAGGGTGGGGTTATAAAGTATGCTGAACTGCTCTGCATTGGATAGGAGAGATGGGGACAACAGAAATCTCCTCCCATTTGGAGATGAATCATTCGGCCGACGCTATCGGCCCAGCACTTAGATTAGCATGCCTGGGCCGATAGAAACGGCCCGTGGCACTTATAAGGTTAATGGGGCACTGGGTACAATTGTTGGCTTTCAAACATACCCACGTGACAACAACATTCAGTTTGTCAATATTCTCTTTGACAAACTTTCAGAAGTGAAAAGGATAGGACGCTCAACAGCTCGATTCGTTCTCTTCAAAGACATGTATGTACATAGAGAACAATTTTCTCTAACTCTTGCATATGTAGTCACTATTCATAAATCCAAAGGTCTTACCCTAGACAAAGCATTGATAGATATAGGAAACACAGTCTTTAAAGAAGACATGAGCTACGTAGCACTATCACGCTTATGTACACTTGACAGTCTTTTTCTAATCAACTTTGATGCAAGTAAAGTGAACGCTGATATTCCTGGCATTTTAGAATACAATAGACAACGTTCACTGTACACCCCCCATCTGAAATCATATCCTGTTCCAGAAAACAGAAAACGTTGTAAAAGAAAAGTAATTCAAACAGAAATGCAACAGGATCTGACTGCAAATCCTTCAAAGAGAGTAAAATAAGCTAATACTTCATCAATTACCACAACCAAAGAAAAACCTATTAGTGAAAGTAAATCAGGTACTTCTTCAAAGAAGAAACATAAACTTCGAAAAAATCACTCGGACACAGAGCTATCTGGTCCATTCAAATTTTCAAATGAAATTGGTGTAAGTTGCTACGCAAATGTAGCAATAAATATTCTATTTCAATTGCCACCAATTGTTAACAACCTTTACTTACACAGTACAGACCAATTGTGTTTGCAAATGTTAGTCCTTCATAGAAACGCAACAAACAATCCTGACAGCACGTATAGTGTTTACGGAATAAGACAAGAATTGGATGACTCTGCTGGAATGGTGAGGTTCACTATAAACTCACAAGAAGATCCACAAGAATTTCTAATGTACTTATCACAAGTACTTGAAAACAAAAACATACCTATAAATGAAATGTTCCAGATTTCATACATGTTGAAACATACATGCACTCTATGCAACAATGTGACAAAGGAACAAATCCCTAAATAGCGATTTGTGTATGTATCCATACCTTATTGTGAATCCATGTCATTTCAGCAACTTGTACAAAATCCAAACCATGGCAGATTATGTACTATCTGCAATTCAGATAATCGCTCCACCTTACTGATACAAACACATAGTAACTACATAATACTAATGTTTCTACGTTACAATGCAGATGGTATCAAAAACAACTGCAAGCTGACTGGATTCACAAATGGTCAAGTGTCACTTGGTAAGAAAACCTTCACAACAATAGGTATAATCTACCACGCAGGAGCCACAACCAATGCAGGTCACTACACTGCATATATATTAAAAAAATGTGAATGGTTCGAATGTAATGATAGTAGCATTACTCTAAAGGAGAGATTACCAGCAAATCTTACAAACGCTTATTTAATCTTCTTAAAGCCAAAACTTAATAACTAATCTGTACTTCAACATTAACAAAAATGTAATTAAAATACTATAAACAGTTAGAATACGCCAACAGGTATCTAACTGCCCAAGATTGTACAACAACCACACAGACAAATGAATACCACTGAATTGTAACAAAAAATAGTTAGAATATGCCAACAGGTATCTAACTGTTTCAAAAATAGAACATTAACCAGAAACAAAAAGTGAACACTCAAAGGAAACAAAGAAATAGTTTGTAGCATAGCAAAGAAAGTTTTTTTTTTATCCGACAAGGATTTTTTTTTCCCCAGACCCAATGATTTGAAAAACAAACACAGAAACTGAGCAAAAGGCACAGTACACTGGTTTGTAAAGTAAATATGAGGGTAAAAAAAAGCTCAAATGTCTATTACACAATGTAATAAGTCTTTATAAAATACAAACACTAACATGCTCTTTTCTTTTATCACAGAAATTGAAAAAGAATATTTTCACCAAGTACAAAAGTCACGTAAGAAATATATTGAATCTCAACAAATGAAACAGTAAGTATAATTTCACACATTTCATACTTATTCGAATCAATACGTGTGATCTACGGCTGTAATATGGTGCAGTGGCTGTGGGCAGGGCCTAGAGTCTTGGATGTATAACCTACGGCCTACGGCCTGCGGCCATGCACCCAAGACTGTAGGTCCTACCCATAACCACCGCAGCATATCACACCCATTGTGGCTTATAACTTCAGTACTTACAACTTTGGTCTTGGGCGATGCCTATGGCCATGCACCCAAGACTCTACATCCTGCCCACAACCATCACATTATATGAAACCCACGCTGGCTTGTAACTTCACAGCTTATAACTTTGGTCTTGGGTGCATGGCATGCGGCCATGCACCTAAAACTCTAGGTCGTGCACACAACCACCGCACCACATCACACCCATGTTGACTTATAACTTCAGTGCTTATAACTTCAGACTTGGGCGCATGGCCTCTGGCCATGCACCGAAGACTCTAGATCCTGGACACAACCAGTGCAGTATATGAAATCCATGGTAGCTTATAACTTCAGGGCTTATAGCTTTGGTCTTGTATGCATGCCCTTCGGCTATGCATCGAAGACTGTAGGTCCTGGCCAAACCACCACAAGATATCACACCCATTGTGGCTTATAACTTTAGTACTTAGAATTTTGTGTCTTGTGTGCATGGCCTTTGGCCATGCACCCTACACTCTAGGCCCTGCCCACAACCACCTGATAGATATTCAATTCTATGGCTGTATCTATGGGTGTGGTATGCTGTGGTGGTTGTGGCCAGGGCCTAGAGTCTTGGGTATATGGCCTATGGCCTACGGCCTACGGCCATGCACCCAAGACTCTAGGCCCTGGCCACAACCACTGCAGCATATCAGAACCATGGTGGCGTATAACTCATTGTCACACCCACACAATGAACCATTTTAAATGTGGCATATACTCAATTTGCACGCAAGACTTTAGGCCCTGCCCACAACCACCTCATAGATATTTGATTCTATGGGTGTAATGTATGGGTGTGATATGCTGCAGTGGTTGTTGCCAGGGCCTAGAGTCTTGGGTGTATGGCCTACTGCCTACGGCCTGAGGCCATGCACCCAAGACTCTAGGCCCTGGCCACAACCACCGCAGCATTTCACACTCCACCTTCCTACGGCAGGAACCCTCTCCCCCCCCCCCCCTAGAAGCCAGAATCTAGCCCCAGCATCTTGCGAGCGCGGGCACACGGAGCAAGGCCTGCCTGACCGTGTCCGCACGGAGTGCCTGACCCGCCAATGCCGGGCGCATCGCGGCGCCACCACGAGGCTGAGGCCGCACTCTCCATTTGAATTCCGGCATCCGCCGGCAGGCGGAAACGCCGGCTGCAACGAAGGCCATACAAAGGCCTGTTCCTGCGCCTGTTTCACGCATGAGAGCGCGGCAAGGCCACCCCCCCTGTTCATTTCACCATTCACCGACCGCCTTTTGTAATGACTGAGGCAAGTAACTCGAACCAAGTAACCTTACAACAGGAGAACTTATTGTAAGTACTTTGCCACCGTCCTGTAAGCTAATCGTATTTATTTAAAGTACTGACGCTGCCGCAATACGACTCCCCTTAGTCTGCATATATACGCATTCAATTTACATTGCTCACCAAGAGGCATCGGGGACATTACTGTATGCATGTTCTCTTAGCCACCACTATTTGAATGTATTTCAGACTACCATTGGAACTCTTGAACCTAGGCATATCTTGATTGTATTGTGCTTTATGGTCACCAATAGACCACTTCTTGATTGCGCTGTGCCCTATGGTCACTAGTAGACCACTTTATGACTGCACTGTGCCATGCATCTCCACTATTGACCTCTCCCTACCATTAGTGAACCTGCACTAAATTGCCGATGTATACACATTAGATGCCTTCAAATCCTTAGCTCTCACCTCCATTCCTATCTGACTACTGTATTTGTGACATATGCCTATTTTGAATCTAGGTACCACTGCCTACTGCATTTGTACCACATGCCTAATTTTGAATCTAAGTACTACTACCTATCTGACTACTGTATCTGTGCCATATGCCTGATTCTGAACCTAGAACCTAGCCACCACTGCCTATCTGTATACTGCATTTGTACTGCCCTGGATTGAATTGCACAATTTGAGACTGTTAGGGAAGTTCCCCAAGGCCCTCCTAGACCTTATCTCCTAGATAGTATCCACATTGCTACTCTGCTCACTTAACGTTAGCGTTGATTTGTAGAAAATACTAACTGCATTACTCACCTTATGTGCAATGGCCACGCTCGCATCCCCAGACATTCCCACTCAGGATACCGACTCAGGAGCCCCCCCTTCAGTTAGGCACCAGTCCTCCCAACGACTCCTACATAGCAAACTACTATTCTGACCCTTCTTGCCCAAGGTATTATCGCAGGCCAGGACTAATAACCCTTGCCACCTGCCCTTGCCCTACCACCGAAAGAAATAACAAACTACGTGCTAGACTCTCTAAACTATATGAGCCGCCCCGAAGGCTCCTTTCTGACTCCAAATGCGAATCAAAAAGCCACCATACTAGAAAACCTATTGCCCTAAACCACCAGCTTGCCTCCCCCACCACCAAAGGCCCTACCATTCCCATAACCAAGCCCAAACTTAGCTCTCATACAAACATCTCGGTAAAAACGGATGAACATTCCTATAAAGGAGCTCTCCTAAATACAAGATCATTGGTCGCTCATGCCCTTGATATAGCAGACCTAATCATTAAAGATAAACTAGATTTCATTGCTCTAACTGAAACCTGGCTCCACAATGCAGCAGGCCCGTCTCTAATGCTGGCTATCCCAGATGGCTATACCATATCCAGGAAGGACCGGGTGGGCAACCGCGGCGGTGACATTGCCATCATATCCAAAGAAAGTTTAGCTCTGACTAGCACCGACCCAAACCCTGCAATCGTGCAAATCCCTCACTGCCAAACTCCCTATAAACAACACCCAATCCCTCACCATCCACCTGGTCTACAGACCACCTGGTCCGCTCGGGACCTTCGAGGAAGATTTGCATAGCCTAATATCCAACAATGCAAAATCCACCTCACAAATACTAGTACTAGGTGACTTTAACCTAGGATTCAACGACCCAACAGACATACATGCCTCCACCATAGCCAATGCTATCTTATCACTCGGACTTTCACAAAAAGTCAACCTACCAACTCACCTGAAGGGAAGAACCCTAGACTGGGTTGCTGATGCTAATTGCTCAGCGGTCATCTCCTCTACCACACCACTATCTTGGACAGACCACTCTCTGGTCTCATTCAACCTACTGACCTCCAGACCACCCACCACAACTGAGTCACTGGCACCGCCCTGCCTAACAAGAAATAAGAAAAATTTAACAGTTGAAAGAATCATCCCAGCCATCCTTCCAACGCTAAACGCACTGCCAGACAACCTAGATCCCAACTCACTAGTTCATGAATATAATAAAATTATGTTAACTACCATGGACAAAATTGCCCCACTTAAACTTCGCACCAGCAAACCCAAAACTCATTTAAATAAATGGTACACACCTGAACTCAAAGCCCTTCACCTAAAAAAGAGAAAATGTGAATCTGCTTGGAAACTATGCCGCTCTAGTGAAAAGAAAGCCATTCTCGATACGATTTCTCGTCAATACAAAGCTGAAATCTGCCTAGCTAAACGGAACTCTTATAACATTCGCATTGCCAATTCCAACTCAAGTATGAAGGAACTCTTCTCCATACTGAAGGAACTTGAATCAACCATTACCACACCCGACACCTGCACTAAGGACCAGACTTGGTGCACAGACATCCAACAGGCACTAGCAAATAAAATAAATACCCTACAAAATAAAATTCAACTAAAAAAAGACTCCTTAAACCTCACTAACCCTCCTACACCTCTGCCTAACGCTTCACCAAGCACACACACTAACTCATTCTCCTTTTCTAAAACTACCACCTTGGAGGTCGAGAAAATCATACTTTCTCTCAAACCCTCAAATTGCAAAGGCGACATCTGCCCTGCACACATAATCAAGGATGCAGCCAGAGACCTGTCGCCATTCATCTCCAAACTCATAAACGCCTCCTTTTCTTCAGGCAGCATCCCCTCCAATCTAAAACAATCCTTGGTGCTCCCCCTTCTCAAAAAGCCAACACTTGATCCTCTCATCCCCACCAATTACCGCCCTATCACCACGGTACCCTTTCTACTGAAAATCCTGGACAAAGTGGCCTACGTCCAAATCCAAAAATACTTAGAACTACACAAACTACTAGGCTCCAGACAATCAGGTTTCCGCCCTTTACACGGTACGGAAACAGCCCTCATTGACTTGAAGACCCAAATCGATGATCTGAGGGACAAGGGTAAGACAGCACTCCTCCTCCTACTTGATCTCTCAGCGGCATTCGATCTTGTCGACCACAAGGTCCTCTGCAGACACCTGGATTCAGCTGCTCATTTCTCCCCAGAAGCCATCAGATGGATTGAATCTTTTCTGAGTGAGAGAACAATGAGAGTCTTCTCCCCATCAGCAGCAGCAGGCCCCTCTCCTATTACGTGCGGAGTCCCGCAGGGCTCATGCGTCTCCCCCACACTATACAACATCTTCACCAAACCCCTGTTCGACGATCTGGACCATCTGGGTGTCACCTACACTAACTATGCAGATGACAATCAGATTCTCCTCCCACTTTCAGGGGATCACAGTAAGGACAGAGAGTTGGTGAATAGGGTGTATCTCATCATTCAGGCATGGATGGCATCTCATGGCCTATGCCTGAATGATGACAAGACAGAGCTTATTATCCTGGGTACCCCCGCCAATATCAACAAACTAGGCCTTGAATATTCCGAATTCAACATAGACGGCAATATCATCAAAGTATCCAGGGATGTAAAAACCCTCGGCTTTTACCTGGATGCCACAATGTCATTCACTAAACAGGTCAACTCACTAGCATCTAGCTACGCGTATACCTGCAAATTAATAAGAGCAGGCAGACCTTTCCTATCCAATGATAGCTGTATGATCTTGGCAAGAGCACTCATACTCTCCAGGCTCGATTATTGTAATGCCCTATACAGTGGTGCTAGCAAAGCTATAACCCATAGGCTACAAATCCTACAAAATAACGCCTTGAGAGCTGCCCTCGGCATCAATAAAAGAGAGCACATCTCCAGTACCAGACGCCAACACAAATGGCTCTCCACTGACGGTAAAATCAAACTAAAGGTGGCCTCCCTAACCCATAAAGCCCTGAACAATGCTGCCCCGAGCTATCTGATGGATAAAGTAAAAAGAAAGTCATCCATCAGAGAAACAAGAACCATCAATTCCAACTGTCTGATAATCCCCAGATTCAAACTCTCCACCATCGGAGGTAACAGCTTCCCTGTGAAAGCTGCTACATTTTGGAATTCTTTGCCACACAACTTGAGAGCCGATCAACCTTACTTGCTTTTTAGAAAGAATCTCATCAGTCACTTGAACTCCAACAATTCTTGTATTTAACTGTACATCTTAAACTTCTGTATAGATACTGATACTCTCTGCTTGCTTTCTTACTTTTCTGCAAACAGCATGTACATACATGTATATTTCACTCCTTTGTATAGATATTGATATTTATTATGTGTGAAGATTTTGCATATTTCTTATTCCTGTAATCCTTAATTTCATATATCTACAACTTTTACCTCAACTGTATATTTCTGTAACATTGTAAGCTTTGAATATTCTTCTGCCTGCGCCCTGCTGCCCCTGGGTATGGTGCGCCATATACATAAATAAACAAACAAACAAACAAACAAACAAACAAAGACCCATGGTGGCTTATAAGTCATTAGCACACCCATACAATGAAACATTTTAACTGCAGCATATACTGAATTTGCACCCAGGACTCTAGGCCCTGCCCACACCTACCAGATACATATTCGATGGTTTGGGTGTGATATGCTGCGGTGGATGTTGGCAGGGCCTAGAGTCTTGGGTGTATAGCCTACGACCTACGGCCATGCACCTAAGACTCTACGTCCTGCCTACAACCACTGCACTATATAAAAACCATGATGGCATATAACTTCAGTGCTTATAACTTTGTTCTTGGGTGCATGGTCCTCCCCATAACCACCTGATTGATGTTCGATACTACGGGTGTATGTATTGCTATGATATGCTGCGGTGGTTGTGGCCAGGGCCTAGAGTCTTGAGTGTATGGCCATAGATATTTGAATCTAAGGCCGTGCAGTATATAAAACCCATAGTGGCTTATAACTTCACTACATATAATTTTGGTCTTGGGTGCATGGCCTTTGGCCATGCACCCAAGACTCTAGGCCCTCCCCACAACCACCTGATTGATATTCGATACTATGGGTATATCTATTGCTGTGATATGCTGCGGTGGTTGTGGCCAGGGCCTAGAGTCTTGGGCGTATGGCCTACGGCCTACGGCCTACGGCCATGCACCCAAGACTCTAGGCCCTAGCCACAACCACTGCAGCATATCACACCCATGGCGGCTTATAAGTCAGTACCACACCCATAGAAACAAAAAATGTAACTGCAGCATGTACTCAATATCAATATTCCCTAACACCACGCGAGTCCTTAGAACAGTTTCAATGTGCCTGCGCACAGCACGGATGGAAATATTATCCTTTCGAGACCCCTCATTTACAGTAATCACAAACATCCCGTACAGTGCGGGCATGGCGAATACATCATTAGCACCTGTCGCCTAAACAAATACAGTATTTCACCCATCTCTTACTCTCTAAACCTCCCCAAGCACTCTGACACACCAAGACACTCTCCAAAACAGCATTTCACCTCTGGTCGACGCCGCGCTGTCGGCGGATCCAAGATGTCGGGCGCATCCAAACAATCTGACGCACATCACGCCTCACTGTAGCCAATCGAAGGACACGTCACGTTTCTGCGGTCATGACACGAGCCCCTTAGCCAATCGTTATCTTGTCCGCGGAGCGAACAGGGAAGTGTGACCGCGGTGCGGACATAGATATCACTAATTTTTTGAGACATACATTTTGGTGGTTTTAAGTGAAATTACTGGACGGATTTTTGACAAATTTACAAAAGCATGCTTTCAGGACCAAGCTGTTGCTCCTGCCGCAAATTTGGTGACAATCCGTCCAGCGGTTTGGGCTGTAGGCATGCGCAAAGTGTTTGCCCCATTCAGTCAATGGGAAAAAAATACGTTTTGGGACACCCTCTATAACTTTTCCCCCCTGGACCAAACCTCACCAAACTTTGCAAATAAATTCAGAGTGGGCCATATACTTTTTTTGCAAAGTTTACCATGTTTTGGTGCTTCAACGTATAAGCGGACATTGCACTGACTATACTTTGCAGCAGACATGCATTTTGACAATTCTCTCTCATGCACAGTGTTATCATCCCGTGATATTTATATCCTAGTTGGAGATCAAATATATTAATGTTGCATATCTGCAGGTGGAAAAAATAAAGGACATGACGGTCTAGTGTTTGGGAATGTAGCACACACGTAATCATGTAGCGGAAACCAGCGCGATAACAGCCGGACAACTGTGCTTGGAGTTCTAAAGGTAGACGTTCGCTGCGAGAGTGTTGCGATCAAGTTAAGGCAGTTACGGTGAATGAACTGGTCCTCGTATTCGGGTTACATTAAGGAAGTGCTTGGGTCTTGGGCCATAAGCCAATATTTGCCTTTGTTCTTGAAGACTGAGAACGAGGGTTCTAATCTAAGTGAGGTAGGTATAGAGTTGCATAGTTTGGAAGTGAGCACCGGGAAACTGGCCCCACCAGATTTTTGTCATTTGAATCTGGGTATGTTGTAAAGCACAATGTTGCAGGGTGCAGTGGAGGACAGGAAGGACCCATGAGTATGGGGGAGTGGGCAGAAATGGAGGCAGGGTGCGGGAACATACTTCTACACATTTTTTATAAACATTTTGACCACTGAATCCCTCACAATCTTTTAAGGAATAATTGGGGAATAATTTGCTGTAGGTGAGTGACAGCAAGTCACCACTGTTTCTGTACCTCTGCGCATATGAAGAGAGAAATGCATTCTACTGTGACCCATTACGTGTTGTGCTCAAATAGTACATGCATGCACGCACAGCAGCAATATGAAGGAACTGAGCTGAATAGCTGATAAATGACTACCTTGTAATGTCGGCATGCAGCGCAAAAGCAAGCTGACAAGAGGAAGATAGTGCTCGCACTCGCCCTTGTTACCCTTTTTCTCTGCAAATGCTCCAGTGAGTAGTGTGTCAGCGCTTTGCATGTTTAACACCTCTCTGCAGGACGCAGATCATGGAACACGTTCTGAGATGTCTTCATGCGCGTCTCATGGTCCTTTTCCTGCGCATACTTTGGGGATTCTTTCTCAGTCTCAGCATTGTTACAGAGTAATGAGCATGTGCGCATGCGTGAGCCTCGTTTGGGCTCACGCATGCACGTTTATAATAAATGCGTCTGGAACAGTAGTTGCCGCCGGGACCTCGCAAACCCCAGACGTGTCCAAGAATGAGTGACCAAGAAGGTGAAGCAGCGGCACCTGCGCAAGTGTCACGTCGACAGCATGGCACTCTGGCACTGATGCTGGAATTCTACACATCCGGTCCTCCCTTCCAAGATGGGGCCCAAGTGGCTCATATGGATCAAGAAACTGGACATGTTCTTCAGAACGACTGGGGAAGACGACGACGACGCCAAAGTGGCAACACTGCTGTGGTTCATAGTGATAATTTCGACAACAAAAATGTCGAAAGTCCAAACTTCGAGAAAAAAAATGTCGAAAAAAAAAATTTCGACTTTTTTTTTCAATGCATTTTTTTTCGAAATGGGCGGGTTCCCCCCAACCCCCCCTTTTTAAAATGTTTCCCGAACCCCTAAAATAAATATATAATTAAAAAAAACGAAAGTCGACATTTTTTTTTCTACATTTTTTTGTCGACATTTTGTTTTCGAAATTATGACTGCCCACCCGCTGCTGTACTCAGTGGGGACCGAGGTGCTCTGCATCTATGAGTCATTGAACATTCAGGTGGTAACATATGACGCCATTAAGATTGCTCTTCAGAATCATTTCATCCCGCTTTTGAATGTGGACTTTGACCGATTCGTGATGTGTAGTGAAAAGCAACATGACGATGAGTCCCTGGACGATGAGTCCCTGAACCAATTCTGTGCGTGACTGCGCCAACCGCCAACTGTCAGGCACGTGCAGATGGGACAATGATGAAGCGATGATAAGAAACCAGCTAATACAAGGGTGCAATTTGAGTAAGCTGCAAAGGCAGATCTTGCAGGAGCCTGGGATGACGTTGGCTCAAATCCTAGACAATGGCAGGGTATATGAACTAGTGGAAAGCAGAAGGGCAAGAATGGACGCGGCCGTACGGCCAAGCAAAGGGGAAGAGGCTTTTGCCCTAGGAAAGGCCACTCCATCGAAGTCTCGGTGGAGCCAAAAACGTCAGGACACATCCCCCGCCCAGGGCACCCAAGCAGTGTGTCAGTACTGCGGTTACAATCTACCACACACAGAGGACTGCCCTGCAAAGTCAAGATTATGTGGCAGGTGCAACACACCAGGCCACTACGCAAGGATGTGCAGAGCTGCAGCGCCAGTGATGACCCACAGGGGCCCTGCGAGACCGAGCAGTGGAAATTTCAGGAGGCCACGGAGCATAGCCACGCAGGAACAAGACACGCAGAGACTCAACATAGCTGAAGAGGAAGAAGAGGACGAAAAAATATTTTTCATATCCAATATAGCTATGGGAGGCAAGAAAAGAAGGCAACCAACCCGCGTAATAGACATTAAGGGCACCCCCACACCGGTCCTCATAGACACAGGTGCATCCGTGTGCGTTCTCGCCACTGAACACTAGAAGGTCCTCCCTGGCCCACCACAGCTGGAAAACTTGAATTTACAAATTCGGGGGCGACACACCGCTGCTAATCCAAAGGTCTTTGTCGCACAGTTACCCATGGCCCTAATGCGATCAAAGCCAGGTTTTATGTGACGGATGTCAGCCCACATTTGTTCCTAAGCTGCGCAGCGTTCAAGGCCCTGAACATTGTTCATTTCACGCTAGCAGTGTACCAGTCAGACATTGAACAGCTCCTAAGCAAGTTTGGAAGCATCTTCCATGGGGTGGGCAAATTAAAAGCAAAGCCGATTTGCTTGCAAATTGACGAGACTGTAAGGCCCACTGCCCTCAAGCACAGGAGGATACCCTTCCATTTGAGAACGCAAGTGGAGAAAGAGCTGCAGACTCTAATTGAGATGGACATTATCGAGAAAGTTGAAGGGCCCACGCCAATTGTAGTAGCGCCCAAACCCAAGCAACCAGGTGCTATCTGTGGCCATAAAAAGGGAGCACCACATTACCCCAACGTTGGATGATATTGTCAGTGAGCTGCAAGGGGCCAAAGTGTTTTCAAAGTTGGACCTACGTTCTGGGTACCATCAGCTTGAACTTCACCCGGAATCACAGTACATCACGACCTTCACGACCCATGAGGGGTTATATCAATTTAAGAGACTCAGCTTTGGCGTATCCTCCGCCGCCAAAGTGTTTCAAAACACCATTAGGGGAGCACTGGCCGGCTTGCGTGGTCTCCTCAACATGAGCGACGATATTTTAGTGTTTGCGTCGTCGGAAATGGAACACATGAAGAGGCTAGAACTGACCCTGCAGAGATTGAGCAAACTTGGTCTGACGTTACACTGAAGTAAATGCAAATTCTTCAGAGACCGCATAGAATTTTTCGGATTTGTCTTTCACGCAGGGGGAATATCGCCTGACCCGGAAAAGGTTTGCAGCATTCGCGAGGCCGCAGCACCAAAATCACCAGCAGAAGTCCGCAGCTTCCTTGGAATGGTGAATTATTGCGGCCGATTCATCAAGGGACTAGCGTCGCTCTCGGAACCCCTCCGAGCCCTGACAAAGATTGACGTGCCATGGACATGGGACAAAAGGGAACAAAAAGTGTTCCAGGACATCAAACTGCACTGTCAGACCAAGACACCATGGCATACTTTGATGCAGCGATTGAATCGGAAATTGTGGTGGATGCCAACCCCGTAGGCTTGGGGGCTTTACTGCTGCAGGCAGGCGCACAAGGGAACATGTGTCCAATCGCATACGCGAGCAAGGCGCTATCTGAGACAGAGAAAAGATACTCTCAAATTGAGAGAGAAGCGCTGGCAATTTTATGGGGCTGCCGACACTTTCGCCTCTAGATCCTTGGGAAGCCTGTGGTCACAGACCACAAACTCCTGATCCCCATCATGGCCGGGGCATCCTCGAAACCTCCCCCACGCATTGAACGCTGGATGCTGTCACTCATAGAATATGGGGTGAAACTTCAGTACAGGCCAGGGACAAACAACCCCGCTGACTACCTGTCCCGCCATCCTAACAGCAGACAGGAGCAAGACCAGGGAGAGGTCGTGACATGGCAGGAATTAATTTACAATGTCGTGGAGGTGGCCATGCCAGTTGCACTGTCGAGAGAAAGTGGCGCCAGAGCGTCAGACGAAGATGAAATATTCAAGGTCATCCAGTCAGCCATCAGGAGCGGGGAGTGGAAGGAGATCCTGAACAACAACGCAAGGCGAGAGGTGAGAGCGCAACGGGATTTGCAAGCGATGTGGAAGGTGAGGCACGAACTGTCGATTTCAGAGGAAGGCCTGCTCCTGCGCGGCCGACAGATAGTGATCCCATGTGCACTCGTGCCTAAGGTGCTTGAAATTGCGCATACAGGCCACCAGGGGTCCACCAAAACCAAAGCAAGGCTGAGGCCGAAAGTGTGGTTTCCAGACCTAGAAGAGAGAGTGGATGAACATGTGCAGAGAAGCCTGCCGTGTCAGGCCGCAAGTCCAGCAGAAAGGGCACCCCCCATAAATTCCATGGACCGGAGCGAACACCCGTGGGGGACAGTACACGCAGATTTTGGCTCAACGGGCAGAGGAATGTACTTCTTGGCTGTCATAGACCAGTGGTCAAGGTATCCCGAAGTAAAGCTGGTAGAATCCACCGCGTGTGACAACACAATCTTAGCCTTAGAGAAAATGTTTGCGACCCACAGGTTTCCGACCATCCTATCCTCAGACAATGGGCCACCATTTATGGGGAGTCAGTTTGCAAAGTATATGGAGGAGAGGGCAATACAACACAGAAAGGTGACACCCTTATGGCCCAGGGCGAATGGAGAATTGGAGAGATTCATGAGGACTTTAAACAAGACATTTCGGATCTCTGCAAATGGAGGGGAGAACTAAGGAGAAACTTGATTGAGTTCTTGCAGGAGTACAGAACAACCCCCCCATCAGTCCACTGGGGTTTCCCCAGCGGAGGCCCTATTCAGGCGATGCCCAAGAGGACTCCTCCCTGAACTTGAGGGGAGAGCACCAGGAGTGATCGATGACACAAGGGTCAGACAAGAAAGAATGGCCAGGAATGAGGAGAGCGAGAGGAGACACCTACAGGAGAAGGAAGTGTCGGTGGGCGATACCGTGCTGGTGAAGAACTGCCATCCCGAGGAGAAACTGTCACTCACATACGAGCCGCAACCCTGGAGAGTGACACACGTGAGAGGTTCAATGGTAACCGCTGCCAATGGGAGAGGGACGGTAACCAGGAACAAGTCGTTCTTCAAACAGGTGGACTCTGGTCAGGAGGAAAGGCCGCCGGAAGAGGCACCTGAGCTGGGAGCAAGGGAAGAGCCGCCAGAGGCAGAGAGAGCAGAGGAACCTGGACCCAGTGAGGACCACCGCCGCTGCCGACCTTCGGGAGTAGCAGTCGGTAGCCGGCCAGACATGGTCGACAACCTTCAGCTCCATTCAAAGACTACATCATGGACTCAGGGGACTGAGCGGGCCCCAGCCAGAGTTAGGCGACTCACGTTGCGTCTGTATTGTTTGGTTTCTGTTTAAAGAAAAGGAGGGATGTTACGGAGTAATGAGCATGTGCGCATGCGCAAGCCTCGTTTGGGCTCACGCATGCGCATTTATAATAAATGCGTCCGGAACGACAGTTGCTGCCGGGACCTTGCAAACCCCAGACGTGTCTCTGAGTCTCCTTATCGGTAGGCGTGTGTGTGATTGCGAGACAGCCCAAGGTGCTCCTACTGGTTAACAAGCATGTGCCATGGCTGATCATTAAGTATGAGCAGTTTGTTGCCTTTCCTGCCTATACTTTGGGGATTCTCTCTCAGTCCCAGCATGTGCCATGGAAGATCATTGAGCATGCGCAGTGTGTTCCTTTTCATGCGCATACTTTGGTGCTTCTCTCTCAGCGCTCAGCACGTGGTTTTGCTGTCTCAGAGCCCGGCATGTTGACACCTCTGCGTAAGACTTTGATCCTTGAGCATGCGCATTTTGATCCACGAGTCACGTGTGCCCGGCTCATCGTGCTTTTACTGCGCCTGCTTTGGGGGGATCGTATCTCGGCACTGCGCATGCTCCGGGAATCAGTATCTGCCCAGTGCGCATGTCTGTTCTTCAGGTTTGCGGCGCGCCTTTTCCGATGCAGATCTTTATCTCGGCCAATCAGCAGTCGCTCTCCGAGGTGGTCCCGAGCGGGGGATGGGCTTCATTTCGTCTTCCTGGGAAATCAAATACTACGTTTTCAATGTGAAATACATCCAGCAGTGGAAGTGGGCTGGAACCAAAGAGTACGACGTTCCTTTTTTTTTTTAAAGAGTACTTTCTTTTTAAATTCATCCCTACTGGCGACTCGAACTTGGGCCTCCCCGAGATCAAGCCAGTGTAGCCTTGCACTGCTTTATAATCTCTCACGTGTTTGAAAGGGATAATTTATTTCAATAGACTGCGATGTAAAGCCCGGTTTGACAGTGATCTGGGTCTGCCTATGAATGCTTGTAGGATCCTGTTTGCAGGCAATGGGGGGGTTGAGGGGGTGTGCATGCATGTGGCTAGGCATGTTCTTTAAGAAGTGTGACCAGTGAAGGGGAGGCTGCATGAAGGTGCATGCTGAATGGGACAATGACACACTAATGGCGGTCATTTAAATCCATTTTCTTTCGTTTTCTTCACTTTTACTAGAACTGGTGTAAAACACAATGGGCCTCATTACGACCCTGGCGGAAAGGGGTTTGCGGCAGCGTTAGCTGCGCCAACCCCTTTCCGCCAATTCCGAGTTCCCTTTCCGCCATGGCGGTTTTTACACCTGCTATTAGCAGGTGTAAAAAACCATGGCGGTAAGGGAACTTGGTGTTAATTACGCCACCGTAATTTACGGTGGCGTAATTAACGCCTTCCCCACTCCCATTATGCCCTATGGGGCAAAAATGGGAATGGGGAAGGGTAAATGGGGATTGGGGATTTACCGCCCCGCCAAGGTCGGAATGGGGCGGTAAATCCCCTTACCGCCATGGCGTAAACGTAGTTTGCACCATGGCGGTAAAGTCACGGCCCTGGCGGTAACTTACCGCCAGGGTCGTAATGAGGCCCAATGTTGCAGGGTGCAGTGGAGGACAGGAAGGACCCATGAGTATGGGGGAGTGGGGAAATGGAGGCAGGGTGAGGGAACATAATCCTCTTGGTGAGAAAGCAATCCTCTTTTTTGGCCACGTGTTAACTTGTCTCTGCTTGTCCTTCATAAACCTCCAGTTAATCCTGTCTGTGTACGTGATGTAGGATGCATTACTGGGCAGGGAGAGGAGATGTCTTGTGTTTGTAGTATATAATTAATAACGTAAGAATGTCTTCCATTTCTAGATCTACACACACTATTGTGTCAACCTACTCTGCACAACGTAAGAAGCTGAGGCACTGAAAGGTAAATAACTGCTGTAGTTTGTTTCTCTGCACAGGTTGCTCTATGCTTCTGAGATAGCCTGTCTCCCGCCCAGCGTTCCTGGACCATTCATGTCCCCTTCTCTCCTGTCTTGTCTCCATTTCTCTCTGCTGCCTCATCCTGGAGGTGGTGTCCAGATCCAGGTTTAGGGTCCATATGTGTGGCCCAGTGGACTAATGCATTCTCTAGAAGGATCCATGTGTGTGTCCTCATAGTCACTGGTCCACCCAGCCCTGCATCCATCCAATATTAACAGAATGAGTACTGCTGAGTTGTGTAACAATGAACATCTGTTAGCTTCTGTCTATAACACCAAAATGCACCATTGGGAGGCGGGGGGGCTGCACTCTACAAATACACCTATTATTTTATGTTAATACATTCCCCTGTGCCTTCCTATGAATTAATAATTCGCTATTGGACCTGTATGGCGGATCACAGCACTTTGCTATAGGGGTGGAGGAGTGGATTTCTACAAGTGAATTAAATAGGCACATTGGTAGCTACAAGTCGTGTTTGGTTGTTCTCCTTCCAGATCACCTGGGGAGCAACGGAACGCTGGATATGCACTTGGACATCTATCTAGGTGTTGTTTCGTGTCTAGACATGAATGAGGGAGCATTCTGGAGTGGAATTGAGAGCATGAGGTAGAGTTGATGGAATGGATGGTATGGAGTGCGGGAGTATGACCGACCCACACTCCCCTTGCCTGCCCACCCGCTAGAGGGTCACAGCATGAGGTGATTGAAAAGGAAGCCCGATTTTCACGTTTGTGAAGGGAGGTGAGTCAAGGACAGTGACATGCTCGCTTACAGGCATTCGTGAATGGTTAGACATTCAGGTGATCAGAGTATTACAGGCTCCTGAAATCATCTGTATCCCTTATTTATTAACTTATTGTCACCAGTTATTGGAAATAATGACCCACTGGCATTGTTAGGTGGTACGGCCCCCTATTGGCTAGCATCCCATGTGCATTCCTGATGAAGACCCACTTTGAAGCACTTTCCCACACATTGCCCTGGGAGGCAAGCTCCAAGATGTGGCTCCCTAAACTGTGCCTAGGTCTTCATCAAGTCCTCGCAGCTCACACCCTGCAGGTACTGTTGCTAACAGCAGCATGATTCAGTCATAAACGTAATGAGCTCTGCATGACGTGCTATGTGAGGGATCTAAAACCCTGATATTGAACCATCCTGGCAGGAAGGGGAAGGGATGGACCTCACCCGCTAAGGCCTCAATCACTGATGTGACAAAGGCTCAAGTACCAACTACCTGCTCGTTTTGAAAATTTTAATTATGTAATGCCATCCAATTCATTGTTGAAACTACTAAAGTGGTCTGTCTAGGATATTGAATGGGCTACTAACAGATTGTCCAACTCTCGTGCTGCGGGCTCCAGATTGCATACCATCATGTGTCTACAAGGCTGACCAGGCCTTTTGGGCCAAGATTTTGAAAATTAAGTTTGATAAAATGATTAGTTCAGCAACACTTCCAGAGTCATGGGTCACTTCCATTCTAATTCCAATTTTTAAAAAAGCCAACCCAGAAAATGATCGGCCAATCTCAACTGATGCTGCAGCCAAAATATTTTAGATTCTTATTTTAGCTGACCTTGAAAAACTTCTTGCACTACATAACATATACTTCAAATATCAAATAGGCCTCATACGGTCTATGAACACAACTTTGCCACAATAATGGCTCATTTGTTTGCAGGGACTAAATCGAAAGAACTCAGTCCAATATACATAGCCTTGATATTCATGTCTGCTGCATTTGATACTGTAGTGCGCAATTTACTATGGTCAAAGATGTCCAATTTAGGCATTCCCGAGCACCTGATTCATTGGATTGCAAAATTCCACTCTAAAACGTCTTGTAAGACACAGAATTACCCAGGGGGAAGCAGTTACGGGTCCTGTAATGTCATATCTAGGATTTAAGCAAGGATGCAATCTGGCAGCAACATTGCCAGATTTAAGCAAGGATGCAATCTGGCAGCAACGTTGTTCAATTTATATCTGTGTGATATGGATGCTATTTGGAAGACCTGTAACATGTTTGCTGCTCCATTATGTTCCTTAAGGCTACATTGGATAGTATTTGCCAATGACATTGTCTTGTTCAATCTGACTCCGTCAGGTTTGCAAAAGAAGTTGCAGCTTTTTGGTGAATTTGCATTACAGCATAATTTAAAGCCAAACTCTACAGAGACCAACATTATGGTGTTTGATGCGGGCAAACAACTCAAAAAATGTGTATTGGAAAACTAAGAGGGAAGTAATATCTCACCCTCTTAAAATTACATATCTTGGATGTAGATCAAGTAATACTTCCTCTATAAAATCTTTGGTTGATTACTTACAATTCAAGGCAAGACCTCTACTAAGTCAGATGAAAATCATTTTTTCAAAATATTGTCAATTCTTCCTGATCCCGTTATTGGAATTCATGGCCTTAAAGGTAGAACCAGTCTTTTATACTCTTTGGACATATGTTTGCTTAATTTAGATCAACAGCTCAATACCTTACAAGGACGACTACTAAAATCTGCTCTTCATCTTTCTGCTTCCATCCCCAACTGTTATTTTTCATCATGAGCTGGGAATAATATCACTCTCATGCAGATGGGATTGGAGAGCACTTTCTAGTTACAGTAGAATTCTTGTTCCATCTGGCAATTCCATTTATCACGACTTACACCAAATGTCAAAGTGCTGTAGTTCACATTCTTTTATGGCCATTAATGCAAGGATGCTACTAACATTGGATGATATTGGGGTCAACACGTCCGATGTACAGTTGCGTCCTGGTTAGGTTAAAAAAAAAAACTTTTTGAACGCGATTGGTCCAGGATTTTGGATTAACTCACCAAGTTTAGCACTTATAAAGAATACGCTAAGCTTACCCGAAAAAGGGATGGTTGTTGTTCTTATTTAGCAATTTTTCCATGTAAATTTTATGCGCTTTAAAATGAATCAACTGCATACGTGGGAAAGGACATTACACTGGGGTGAACCTAAGGACAGGAGTAAAACTATGACTTGCAGATTTCCAAATTGTGTTGAACCAGAGGAAACGCTAAAACGTCTCATATTGGAATGTCCTTACTTTAGAGAATCAAGAACCACCCTGTTGAAGCGATTTGTCGATAGTGACTATGTTGATTGTATGGATTCCCTGTGAAATCAGATGATGCTTGGTCAAGGGAGAGCCTTAATTGCATTAGTTGAATTCTTAAAGCCGATTGAAAATGAAATATCAATTTTGTAATCATTGGTATCTTTGTGCACTTTAAATCTGGAAATGCTATTGATACGTTTTAGTATCTGTTAATATTCCTTGTAACGTTGTGATATAGGATGTATTCAATCAAATTATCTCATTTCACATCTGTTATTCTCCATATTGTGAACATTGTATTGTGAAGTTTGTATGTTTTTTTAATTTATCTTAATGAACTTTACATTTTTATCTGTAAGTAATTTTGTAAAGGTTTATATTAACCACAAACAAATAAAAAAGAAAAAAAGGCTTTATGTGAAATATAGCATTAAGGGTCTTGGTTTTAGGCCAGAGTAACCTGACCTTGTTGTTATGGTACCAGCTGCTGCGGGGAACTTGGATATTTTGGAACCAATATATTTTGTTTTCAGGAATAATCTCTCTCTCTTACACATACCCACACTCGCCTCACTGTAAATCATATGCCGTCAATTACATGTGAAAGTGGGCAGCAAAGATAGGTAACCCTACTTGTTTGCCCTTGTGAAAAATAGTATATAAAATAGTCCCAATGCACTGTTGAGGTAGGAAGGTAGAGAAAATAGTCTGTTAAAGATGACTTGTTCCTGTGAAGAACAGTATATAAAATAGTCCCAATACACTGTTGAGATAGGAAAATAGAGAGAATAGTCTGTTATAGATGGTCGTTCTTGTGCACAATAGTCCTCAGCAGCAGCAGAAATTAGAGTTGTATGTGGTAGAATGTATACCAGCGGACCTATATATGTAGCAGCGCTAGATTTAACTAGTGCGTTTGACTCCATAATCAGAGAACTGTTATGGACGAAAATGCTTAATTTGGGGGTTCCTCCACAAATTGTGCAATTGCTTGCGATGCTGCATCTTGACACCACTATTCAGAGTCACCAAAGCTGAGGCTCTTACTTCTCCAATTGCTAGGAGTGAAGCAAGGGTGCAATCTTGTGATGTGGAGCGAATATGGGATGATTACAAAATGTACCCTGCAAAATTGGCTGGCTTGAAAATACATGGGCTATGCTTTGCAGACGATATTGTCCTGTTTGATACTACCCCTTATGGGTTACAAAACAAGTCAAATGCATTTATTGAATATTTATTGAATATGCAAGGGAGCATAACTTGGTGGCAAACTCTTTGAAGTCCCAGATTATATCTTTTATTGTGGCTTTATCACGTTTTCTATCTTGCATTGAACAAAAACGTACCCAAAAAAATTCCAATGAACATCGAAGGATTTAAGAAAGAGTCAAAAGGATAGAAAAGTCCTTGGCTACTGTGTATGAAGAACTATGAGATGAAGTTTGATTTTAAGTTCTATGAAAAAGAGATAGGGAAGGTGGTGACAACATTAATTTACCATAAATTCCTTTTGTATGCTTTATAATCTTGGACAATATTCAAGTGAGGTTTAACATGGAAAGATGTATGACATTATTTGTAGTACATGGGTTTTAATGAATACATGTTAAATTGTGTGAAATTTATGTGATGGTATTTTTGAACAAAACGAAGGGGAATTTTTCTATTTATGGCTTTAAAAAATTGTGTTAATTGGTAAAAATGTGTGAATTCATGTTGTAAGTTTGACAATTTATCTTTTGACATTTTGTATAAACTAAAAACAACTTTTAATTGAACAAAAGTAGTTCTCGCAAAAAGAAAAGCGTTGAGTCTCTAGAGCCCAAACATTCAATTCCAAAAGCTTCAAAATCCATGCAGACTAAAGGTGTGAATATTAACCCCTCCCCTGTGGCCATAATGGAGGAAGTTGTCCCAGCTCGATGCTCGTCCTCCAGCTCTGCTCTCCATTCAGAAGGCATTCCTTCAGCATTCAAAAACAGCACTGCCTGCCTCTTCCTAGAAACTGGCTTTTTATAGTTTTAGCACGGTTGTTTACCAAAAGCCTGAAGTTTTTTGTCTATAAAAGCTTAAAGCTTTTATATGTCTATGTCAAAAAGCCTGATGCTCTTTTTTTTCTCCATGCCCATCAGTTGTAACACCTTACCTGAGGTCCTGCGGGGTCGGCGCGATTTCCCAGGGAAAAGCAGAGGCACAAGTGATGATAGCACACAGACTCCAAAGTGGGACTGGATAGCAGAACTGGAATGAAACAGCCCCTCCACCCAGGTCCCCCAAAAGAAATGGGTTTCTATGTGCTGAACCTTCTTGTGGCAGAAGCAACCCGTCATGTAGTCTGTAATACCTGGTTGCAAATTGCTCTGCCTGCATGGAGGAGAGAGAGAGGTAAAAGCAATGAGCGTGTAACCTAGGCTCCAACCCTTGTCGTCCCCTCCTTTCCCTGGTTTCTTTCCCCTCCCATCACTGATCTTTACCTGGTGGTTTTGCAAGGGGCTTACAGCGTGGTTTGATAGGTAATTGATGAAAAGTTTTCTGGTTGCGTACAAGCGGGCCTGCCGCAATGTTACTGCCACTCTTCATTAGCTTTGCTATATCGACACCCTTCCATAAGCATACTGTTACTTCACACCAAGCATTTGTTAACAGACAAAGGGCCTCATTACACGGATGGCGGAGAACCATGGCGCTATTAGCGCCATGGTTCATGCCGGTAAAATACCGGCACCGCCTTGGCGGAAAGGGGAATTACCGCCCTATTCCAAGGTTGGCGGGGCGGTAATTCCCCCTTCCACCATTGCCCTTTCCCATTCCCATTTTTGCCCCATAGGGCATAATGGGAATGGGGAAGGCGCTAATTGCGGTACCGCAAATTGCGGTACCGTAATTAGCTCCCTGGGTCCCTTTGCGGGTTGGATTTTAATGCCTGCAAAAAGCAGGCGTTAAATCCCACAACCCGCAAAGGGACCTCGTAGTAAGGTGGTAAGGATTTACCGGTACCGGTATTTTACTGGTACCGGTAAATCCTTACCGCCATCCGTGTAATGAGGCCCAAAGTATTAGCGTAAATGTCGAATGCACTTCTGGCAGTCAACAGGTCTCCAGCATAGTTTTACAGATAAGAAGGTAGTGCCCAAGTGTCCAAAGCACTCCAGCACACAACAGGTCTTTCAGATATTACAATGGATTCAACTTGCATGCGCATGCTGCTCCGTAGCACTTATCTGCTTCTTTTCTTCTTTCAGGTCCGGAAACTGTGCAGAGGGCAGGGGTTCATCCTGAAGCCAGACGGTAGTCCAACTAATGAAAAACATCCAGGAAAAAACAAGGGGGCAATGACGTAGGAAGAAAGCATGCCACCTAGACCGGGTTGCTAACAGGTAAGCATTACTCACTTGAACTGCGAACATCGAGCACGGATGTTATGGCGAATTCCCAAAATGTGCTAATTTCCCTTACCTTGTGAGACTCCCAGCAACTTTACTGGATTTCTAGGATTTGATTTTTTTACCTGGGAAGAGTGTGAGCCTTTTTTCCCACTCTTCCATGCATTTTGATGTGTGTTTTACTTTTATGTTCTTTGGTTATTGAGTTTTAAAACAACTCCATAGGCATCATCTTTTTCTGTGTGTCACACAGCATCTTCAGTGCAGTGACACAGGGATGTCTTTCATACTTCCCCAGGTTTAAATATCTTCTCTGGGACTGACTACTGTCTCCCAGAGCATGTAAAGTTAAATTGTCTTAACTAGTCTCTTTAAATGTACATACCCAGCACACACTATCTACCAATAGAATGCTGGAGGGGTTGCCTAGCTTCCCCTTAGTCAAAACATTAATGTAACAGTCAAATGTTACCTTTTCCTATTTTAAATGGCTGGTGGCAGTGGTTTAGATCAGCTACCGTGATTTTTCCCGACCGCTAACACCGGTAGCTAAAAATCGGGTAAGCCATGTTTTTCAATATGGCGCCCCAGACCTGTCTGTAAAAAAGACAGACTCTGGTCATCTTTTTTCGCCATTTCTTTTAAGAAAAGTCCTTCTTGTGTTTTTTTCTGTGCGCCAAACCAGGTTTGCTCCCTTTGTTCGTTGGCCTTTGGCGGGCTTCAGTGCTGAAGCCCTTCTCTGGCGCCTGAGTGTCTGGGGTGGACAGGATGTGAGGGAGGTGCCCAAAACTCCCTGTGCTTAGTCTCCTAGGAGACCTGAATGCACTCTGGCGTGATTGGCCGGGTGACTGTCCGGCCAGGACAGACACCCTGCTGTGTGAGTGACAGCCAGGCTGGAAAGAATGGTGGAAAACTGTTTAAAAGCAGGTCCCTGGGACGTGGAAAGCTACAGCTTTTCTTCACTAACAAGGTACTGTGCAAACGCGCCTCGGAAATCGTTTCACCCATTGCGAAAGTTGTTTGAAACTTTCTCAACTTCGAAGGCTTGTCCTTCCCTAAATATTCGTCAAACTTTTTGCCTAGCCAAATCTTCTAAACTCTGTGGAAAAGACTTAACCGTTTACTACCAGAACTGTGCTATCCAATACAAAGGACCTCATTACGACCCAGGCGTTAACCATGGCGCTACTAGCGGCATGGTTAACGCCGGTATTTTACCAACTGCGCCATGGTGGATGGCGGAATTACCGCCCCTTTCCAAGGTTGGCGGGGCGGTAATTCCCCATTCACCATGGGCTCTTCCCCATTCCCATTTTTTCCTCCATAGGGCTCAATGGAAATGGGGAAGGCGGTAATTACGGTACCGCAAATTGCGGTACCGTAATTACCACCAAGGTCCCTTTGCGGGTCCCGTACTTAACGGCTGGTAAAACCAGCCGTTCAGGTAGGGACCCGCAAAGGGACCTCGTAATTAGGCGTTAAGGGTTACCCCTTAACGCCAGGGTCGTAATGAGGCCCAAAGACTCTTAACCATTCACTTTGGCCCAGGCCTATGAGATGAATTGCTGGTTGTAGTTAATTGAAACCCTTTGCCCTGCCTATGAATGTATTTGGGCTGTCTATTCTTATAACCTTGTCTGTTTACCCCATTTGAAAGTATCTGAAGTGCCATTTTGCTCCCACTTCAGGGGAGCTAAACTTGTTCATTTACGTACCGGTTGTATATTTGTAGTTTATTAGTGTGTGATATTGAGCTGCTCTTGCTAGTGTAATGTTTTCAAACTGACTGAGTAAATACATGTATATTCTTTTACCAAGAAACCTTAAGTAAGTGTTTGTTTGAATCACTGTATTAGTTGGTCCTTTGTGTAACTTGTTCTACTGCTCACTAAACTCTTGAGATAATCTGGCTGCTCAGCCACTGCTACCACATTACTGTGTAGTACAGGCTTGTACCAAAGGTGAAATTGTGCTTACACTTGTAGTCTTAATTGTGTGTAGTGTTCTCAAAGGGTGCTGCACATGATTCTGCCTAACAACGGATTGCAGAGTGGAATGGTCTTTTATAGGCTTTGTTTCCCAAGATGATGGGCGGCTCGGCATTCTGAAAAAAAAGGTAGTTTGATCTCTGTGCTCAGACCGCAGCATTCCAAGACAAACTAGCACACAGAGCCCCTTTGCCTCCAGGAGTGGTATGGCTTAATACATACACACTATGGCTTCCTTTGTGAGTAAGGAGTGTACTGTGCCTCCCCTTCCTGGTGTTTTATGTTGGCTGGGGGTTAGTGTTACGGAGAACCTGTCCCTCTTTTGCTGCTCAATCCTGACATCAGTCAACAATCTCCCTCATAAGAGCCCTAGCCCAGAATCCTGGTAGTCCATTGTAGTCTTTCAGGACTTAATTATTGTTATCAGAACATTGGATACTATTAACGAAAACAAAAAGAACTATTGAACTATTGGAACACATCCCAGACCATTGAGTTGCTGCCCAGAAGCTAGACTAGCCATAGTGTACTGGTTGTTCCAAAACTACTGATTAGCCTGGCACGAAGCCCAGACTTCCACAGTAAACAGTACCGCCTAAACAGGGAGACCATCACCAAACTGCTGGCCACAATCCAGGAGGACATTGGGAGCAGTATCAACATCCGCACAGCTGTGCCCCCACTGGTCAAGCTGGTTCCATGGTCCTACACTACAGCACGCTGCTGGGATACATGGAGAGGCACAGAGGACAACGGACATGGATATTGGGTGAGTACAATCAGCTCCACATATGCACAGTGAAGCACCTGACAAAAGATTGGGGGGGGGGTTAACACTGACGCATGGCATGGCAAGTGAATGCACTAGCAGCACCCAACAAGCACCCACACCAACAACAGGGGATAGCAAAGGGCGCATTCACATGTTGGACACACGTGGACACACACGCTGACGTACACATACTGCCGCAATTAAAACACACATGACCACGTGTACCACAACCGCACTACAGCACCCAATAGCAGGCTAGCCAGTGCCACAGCCATGTGCCCATGTGCATCCACCTGGGTATGTTGACACGCTGCCCCTAGAATAGTAGGGTAGGACACAAACCAACCCAGCATGTCCCATGCATGAGAGCAGCACACAGCCACCAGGGACACACCACTGAACAACCTCCACAATGACACAGGGTGCATGTGCAGGCAAAGGAATGCATGACACCATTGATAAAGGCTGTACAGACATCACACATACACATGGCATGGGTGGTATGAACACATGCTTGCACATGATGACCATTGCCCCAATACTGCGTGAGGCTTCCCCCAAGTATGACATTGTGACTATTGTCAGTGAATCACCTCTTTCAGGTGACTGCAGATGTCCCCAGCTGGTGTGACTGATGCCCCCTGTGCATGACCCACGCACACCATACGAGACCGCCTACAACCATGCCCACAGCCGGACCATGTGTGCATTGAGCGCACCTTCAGACTCCTCAAGGCACGGCGGAGCCCTAATGTACGCCCCGGACAAGGTTGGAAAAACTGCTAGTTTGCGCAATACTGCATAACATTTGCCTGAGGAGGAATGTGCCACTACCCCAGACGCGGACATGCCACACCCAGAGGAAGATTCAGATGAACTGCATGAGGCAGGAGGCAGGAGCCAGACCAGCCACTCAAAGGGATGACGAGAGGGATGGCAGACTTGCACGGCAGGCACTAATAGACAATTTCTTCTAGAGCACTACCCTGACTCAAGCCACTTCCAACACTGTGAATACATTGCACATGAACACAATCAGGAATGTCCTGTTGGGTATTTTTGTGGAGATTTGGGGCCTGACGGTATTTTCTTACCGCCGAAAAAATAATTTAGCAACATTCACTCCTTGTATTCAGATTGGGCCATGTACAACAATAATACAGTGGACATGCATTATTTCAGCACACAGACATGCGTGGTTGGTATGCGTGGTTGGTGATATTTTGGTGAGCATAATTCCCTTGTTTTATTTGTGGCCCAAATATCCAGAACCCCTTATTTTTGTTTAGATGTTTCGTGTAATCACTAGAGAGACCTCAGGCTTGCATTTCAGGAACACCACATTTACATTTTTAGTTTGCCACCATGGGCAATTTCTCTCTGTCTTATCTATGGCAGCGAGCTATCATGTGGTATTTTCACTATCTTATAAACGGTAGTGAACTATGTCCAGGGCCTCCCTTTTTGCCGACTCATAGACCTCCGGCAGACTACAACACAGTTGTTTATAATTTATATAACAGTTAGTTATAATTGCTCATACTGAATTATATTGTGCACACGGCTGCAGCCAAATCTTACGTTTAGCTACCTTGAAAATGACAATTGCACTGTCTAAATATCTCCCCACATCATCAGCACTGTATTGGTAAATATAAAAAACACCACCCGTCTGCTTTCAAATATTTTTGTGTATTATAAAAGTTGCATTTAAACACGATCTCACTCTTTACAGAAATAAATGAAATAGTACAGTAACAAAACATTATCTGTGATACACTGAAAAGAGAGTGGCAGATACAAGAACTCAATTTTCAACATTAAACACGTGAGTAAAGCACAGGAATCTCCTTTCCTACACTGACTGAATATTCTCGTACACACTCAGCCCCCACACCTCAGCGAGATAATTACCAGGCTTATTCAGCATGTACCTTCTTTGGCTGTTCGCCTTCTGGAGGGGTTCACCCAGCAAGGACAAGCATCTGCCATCACTCGAACTGGGACTTGTTGACTGGAAAAGCCAGTCTCTGCAACCAAGTTGAATCTGCTTTAGGAATCGGGCCTCCCCAGCTGTCAACCCCGTCCTTCTTCGAGCTGTGTCAAAATGTCTCTGCCTTTCTTCCCCAGATTCTGCAGCAAAGCACTAGTCACACCCTCCCACATGATGCTTGATGTGACGTGCTCCAATCAGAATCAATCATGTTCTATCCTCCTCCTTTTAACAATGGTTCTTCTTGTACAGTTGCAACTGTAACAAGTTGATTCCCTGCTTATTCAAAGTCTTTGCTTCCTGAAGTTACTGCGGACAGAGCACAGGAAGGCAAAGAAAAAAAAAAAACTTGAATGTGTGTTTAAAACTGATTTTCATAGTCTGCCTCTTTTTGCAGTGAAGACACATTCTTTTATTAATGAGTTATAATTATTAGTCTTGTTAGTGATATTAGTTTGTTAATTACCAAATGTGTCTCCTGCAACATGGGCATTTCAGGTGAGAAATGGTGTGCCTTTTGAAGGTACAGATGTGTGCTTTTAACTGTGAAAAATGTATTTGCATTTTATATGTAAAAATCGTCTTTGACTGAATAACCTGCCCTTACTTATATGTCCATGTTACACTGGCAACACATAGCTTGAAACAACTGCATCATAGCAATGCACCACCCATGCAGTGGCGCTGCACTTCAAAAAAAGAAAAAAAAACATGCTATACATTGATCCTGTGGAGTGGTGCTGTACTCTGTGCTCCCAAACCACGCTAAACACTCCTACAGTCCTCTCATTTATGAAGTTGAACAGTTTTAATGATTTTTTGTGCACTAAATATCCCACCTCCCACCACCAACTCCCCAGCACTCAATCACTCTTTCCCCCCTCCCACCACCAACTCCACGGCATGGCCACTCGGGCAATTGGTGTCACGTCATTGACTATGTCCGTGGCCTCTGTCACGACTCACTGTTGCCCCAAGACAACACTAGGGGTCATGACATGAGGAATATGGCCAGGGTATAAGTTCCTTCAAGAATGGGAAAGGGCCCACCTGGATCCAGTCCTGGTGCCTTTGGTGCCAGGCTCATAAGAAATACTCAGGTTTTTCAGCACTACACTACAGTGATCCAACATGGCTGGTAGAGAGCTGAAGAAACACCTGCATGTGTTCCATTGTTCAGGAAGTGGCTGCATCCTTGGGCGGGGCCGTCTGTATAAGCCACACCCTTCCAGCAATCCGTGCTTCGCGTTGTTCTGCTTCCAAGCAGCAGCACGCGCTCACCGATGCTCTCCATCCAAGACCCATCTGCTCCGGACCAGCTTTCCTGCAATGCCCACTGCTACGACCGATATCCCTTCATCTACCTGGACCAGCTTACCTTGATCAGGAACGCCCGCTGCTACGACCACAACATCTTTAGAACCCGGATTAGCTTACCTGTGTCAGCAACGCCCGATACAGCGGCCGCTCCATCTTGCACACGCTTACCTGAGCCAGTTCACACTGGGAAGGCGCACCGCATCCTCGCTCAGCTGCGGTCCGATCCGGAACATGACTCTGCATCTGGTGCCTGAATGACAAAATGACAAAAGAACAAGGTTAGTTGACATGGAAACTACTCGCTAACGCTCGTAACGAAAAGACATACTTACCACATATTGGATTCACACGTGTTGGTACCGCAACAACAGTTGTCGCACATGCTGGTACCGCCTCAACAGTTGGCACACGTGTTGGTACAGCAGCAACAGCTGTCAAAGGAAAAGGAGAAAGACATTAGTGAAATGAAGACTGGCAGAGAAAATACTCTTAAAACACAACACGTGAAAGCAACGTGGAAGGAACAAAGACAATATAATAAAGACTTATAAGAACAATAACTAATAACTGAGAGGAGTCGCAGTGCATGAAGATCCAGTGAAGTAACTGGACAAACAGCGCCCCTGCTGAGTTAAGCAGGATGGAGAGCTTGCCAATACTATAAAGAAGGTAAGAAGTATCCCGAGCAACGGAATCACCTACGAGGGCACAAGGGAGGCGGGTGCAAGGTTACAACAGTGGCTTGAACTTACCAGGAACCCTCTCATTACAGGTATACCTTCCTCTGTTAGGGGAACCATAGTAGCCGTAAATCCCAGACACCTCAACAGAAGTAGCCCTCCTGATGGACCAGCGCACCCGCGGAAACAAGGTGAGCGTAGCACTCTACCCCCGGGTAATCTGGAGCAAAGGTGGCACAGGGACTGATGCCTCAGTGTGCTCTGCTTCGAGTCCCCTTTTGGGGTAGTGGAACTTGAAGGGATCAAGCTAGGCCCGGGAGATGTTGGCACACCAACTCATTGCTTAGGCGGATGGCCTATGCAAGTGCTGATACGCCTTACGTCAGCTCCCTGACCCTCTGGCCAAATGCCGTCAGTGTGGCCATACTGGCAGTTAGCACTTTCCAGTTCCTTGCGTTGTCCCGCGCAATCCTGCATGTGTCCCCGTGGATAATGTTATGTATGGCCTGCAGGTGTCCTGAGTGAGTATGCTCAATGACCTCCATCTCCCTCTGTTTCTGCTTCATGTCCCCCAACCTCTGCAGCAACATGCTGAGTGTAGGTGAAGGCTGTGCTAGAGATGGGGTGCGCTCTGGGCGTGGGCAGTTGCCAGGGGAGCCATATGATGGTGTGTCAGTGTCTGGCTTGGGTGTATGCATGCACCGATTGTGTGGTGGGCTCTCAGGAGTCTGTCCACGCTGTTGCCGGCATGGTGGGCTCTTATGCGGTCTGTCCACGCTGTTGCCTGCGGGGTGAGCTCTCGGGTGTAGTGAGAGGCGGCCGCCAGAGACTGCAGCCAGGGTTTGGTGGCACTTTGCATGTGTTGTGACCAGGATGCTGTCTCCCTGTGTTTCCACGGTCATTCCGGTAGGTTATGTGGCCTCGGTGGTGGAGCCCATAGCTGCAGGATTGGGTGCAGCTGGGTTTACTGTTCTCCTGGTGGACTGTGGGTGGGAGGTGGGCCGGGTGCTGCTGTGATTCATTGTGTCATGGCGGGACATGCACCTTTACGTGGCCTGTCTGCCTCTTTGTGGGGTGGTGGTGGTGGTAGTATTGGCGGTTCCCGAGTGCCGAGACGTCCCACTCCCAGATGGGCCTGCCAACTCATCATCCTAAAATGCCTCTGGCATTGCTTGAGTGCCTGTCGGGAACATAGGAGATGTCGTCAGATTTCATTCCCCACGTGTTTTGGCATGCAAGACAATTATATATCTCTGAAAGACACAGGGGACCCTCCACTCTGGGCTAGGCTATTAGTATTACTAATTAGCTCAGAAAAGAAGTCCAGAGGATACCATTTTTTAAACTAGGTATCAAAAGGAGTTTAATATGCCTGATACATTATTTCAAAATATGAATTAATCATGATTTAATCCGCACTACAGGCATTGTTTACATAGCAGGAAAATTAAGAATATGCCCTTCAATACAATTCATCCAAATGGCAATCAATCATATACTCATTCGTCCACACACAACCGTCATACATCCATAGACAAATACCAAACAAGAATATATATATATGATAAAACCTGTAATAAGTCATGGCTAGTAGTTTTTTGTTTTTGAATTTTTAAAGTGCAATTAATGTACATGACCACTGTAATTGAAAAAGTGATCTGATCTTAGGGTGGGTCAGGTAGATGTCCAACACGACCGCATCCCCAATTGCTCTGGGAAATTTATTACATGGTGCTGAGTAGGACCCCCAGACAGTTGGGCTGGTGGGCATGGTTGGTCAGGGGTGTTCACAATGATGGGGACGGATGTGGATATGGGTGCGTGTCACATGGACAGTTGGCTGTTGGCCGTTGTGTGGGAATGGCAAGGGTGGTCCGTGCTGGGCAGCTGTTGTCTGGCACGCATGCTTCTGGTCCACATTCACGCAGGCCCCCTTCACAGGTGCCACTCAAATTGGGGGGCAGGGGGTTGGCTTGCTCAGGGGGTATGTACTGCATGGCACTTTGATGGGTCCCTTCGCTCCCCTCCCCACTTCTCAGACTTTCATGGCTTTTGTGGTAGTTGGTGGATGTGGTACCCACTCACTGCACAAAAAAATGGGGCAAGTACCAACTGTGATGTTATTTAGTGAAAAACCAAAACAGTCTGTTATCCAAAACCAGGCAACAACCTTTTTTTTGGAAAAACGACTGTGGTTGAGGGCAGGGTTATTTTTCAAGAGAATTAACAACAGCTGCATATTTCACCGCCAGCAATAAACAAGGCTGTGGAGGAGGACAGAAAAGGATAGAGTTGAATTCTGAATATCCCTTCCTCCTATACTAATCTGTCCCTATGTAGCAGTGGTGTATCGTCTACAAACAGGGGACAGAATAAGAAGAAAAACGATTTACTTGTAGTTGTTTGTAAAGCATTCAGCCTTGTTTTAATAATGCTCTTCAACCACTCTCTTCCACAATGTGTCTGTATTGGAAGAGACAAATAGCCAAGTAAGAAAGTAAAAAGTCGGTGCTTCAGTGGTTGAGTATACAAACATCCACTGGGTTATACATAACTTTAATGACCCAGGGATTGTGTGTAGACCCCGTGCACCAAAGTTTAAAAGAAAGAAAGTGAAAACTTGGAAACTGTGTTATAAACCAACATAAAGACAAAACATACTCCACTATCCATTTTTCCTGGGTCTTGTTGTTACTGCAACTAGTGGGGTAAAGTAAAAAATTGCTCATAGATTGAAAATTAGATTGGTATCTCTAAATTGTAGCAATTACTGTCTACCGGTTTCAGCGGCAACGTGTTTGTTGTGGCCGCTTTCTTCAGGACAGTCTTTCGGTGTTTTCAACAGAAGGTAGATCTAGTAAATCACCCATTGAAATACTAATAGTCTAACCTGTCTGATGGAGTAAATTATATGCAGATAATTAGGATAGATTTCCAACAGGGTGGTATTTATTTGTCCCACATACCATGTTAACGTTAATCTCCATGGAAGTTATTCCACTTCCGGGTCACGTGATCACACTCACAACCACATATGGATAATGACCGAAATTTCCAAAGAAAATTAACTCATTCTTTAATCACCTTGGGTTCGCATTTCAAAGAACAATCTAAATACGAGCTGTAAGCTTACCATCCTGAAAAGCAAGGTGTTGAATTTTCGGGTTACACGTACGCACGTCATTCACAAACGCATTAGATAGCGATCACATGACCCGCTATCCATTTCCAAAGAGTTCTGCATACGGACAACTCGCATCGAGATAGCGAGCTTGGGCGCGTGAGGCCAGAACCGACATACAAATAAACAGCCGGATAACCACAAGATTTTAGATGCTGTACCCATAAATGCAGTGCGACACGCACTAAATATGTCGGGGAATCGGTTCGAACCACCCCAGGGTCCCGTGTGATTGCCAAATACCAGGACTCTCTATATCCCAACATCACGGCACTAACAGATTTTTCTTCTCTTCCCCCTCCCTTATGTTCACTTTCTTTACTAATCAACTAGGATCGGGAAACTTGACCTGTATTTCGGGGACATTCATTGTCAGAAGATTTTTAGCGCACATCTGAGTGTTGGGAGTCCTCGTGTTTCGCTCTTACAGTTTTTTGCATTTTTCTAGTTTTTTTGCTAGGAAAATCCTATTTTTGTTCAATCGAGCCTGATATTTATTTTTCCGACGAGGAGGACAAGGGTTCCATCCATACCATCCCGTAAGACGTTGGGGATGACGACTGGAATGTTGAGGAGGTAGTCCACCCCGGAGAGGCCGACGACGATGGCAGGGGCGACGACATAGGCACTGGGCCCAGCTACCCTACCCCCAGGCACCTCCCAGAGATCTGTTGCAGGACATTCTCTCGACCCTTCACACACTGGTATCGGAGATACAGACAAGGATGCTGACGGCACCTCCACCGGCGATGACCCTGTTGTCATTGGGGCCACATCCGCCGAAGAAAAGGAAGAGGCATCCTAGCCTACGCTCCAGCCACCAGTGCCCCCCCCCCTTGAGATACAGGGACAGACACAGCGACAACAGACACCGACTACAAAAGCAAAAACAAAAAATGCTCACTGGGACTCCCACTGAGCTTTGGAGACGCCCTTAGTGTAGTCAATACCACTGCAATGTTAGAAGAACATTGTTTTAAATTCTCAAAATTTTTTGAGAGTTCAGCCGGTGAAGGCTGTAAAATATTTCCGTATTTCTTGATTTTTTATGCAGTTGTGCTGGAACACAATGGGCCTCATTACGCGGTAGGCGGTAAGGGATTACCGGCACCGGTAAGGGCACCGGTGTCAGTAATCCCTTACCGCCCTATTCTGAGGTCCCTTAGCGGGTGCCTTCCTTAATGCCTGGTTTTACCAGGCGTTAAGGAAGGGACCCGCTAAGGGACTTCAGAGCTAATAATGGTACTGCAAATTGCGGTACCGTTATTAGCTCAATCCCCATTCCCATTGAGCCCTATGGGGGATCGAATGGGAAATGGTTCCTGGAATGGGGACTTACCGGGTCCTCTTAGGTTGGAATGACCCGGTAAGTCCCTATTTCGGGAACCCGGACTCGGACCCGGAATGCGGTAAGGGGGTAGCCATGGCGCTAATAGAACCATGGCTACCACCTACCGCGTAATGAAGCCCAATAGCTTCATTCTTTAATGTGGCAGAAGCACAAGCCGATGCATTTCGGACATTTTCGGACATTCAGTCCATCCTCAGGGCAAGCTCTAAAACATATCAACAGACATAATGTTATTGTGACTCCTAATGTACATCCAAAAACAAAAATCCAACAATTCCGTATTTCAACCATTCATTAACAATATGCAAACCTGCTTAACTAGAGTCTGGATCTACTGACTTCCTCAGCCTCATATGAATAACCATCAAATGCCAAATCATATTGCGTTAATTTAACCGACAACAACAGCAGCATCTCTCCGCCTCCAAGGGCTTCACCCCCAGACAAAGTGGGCTTTTTCCACTCCATGGTCACCCGCGCATTGGAACTCTTCCAGCTCACGCCAGATGAGACGAAGAAGGAGGGCTTCCTTTATCAATTCCTTTATCCTGTGGTTAGTTCAATAATCACTTCAACACACTTTCTTGAGACTCTTACTCACGTTCCACCTTTGTATGGCCTCTCTTTGCTAGTGTCTGTTTTGCACCCACTTTGTTTTCACACAGCTCTCCTGCCATCATGGAGCCCCTTCAATGATATCTATTTCTCTTGCACTTCAGTTGTGCACAGCTCCCTTGCCCTTGGAGTGCTTCTTTCACTTCAGACTTTCAAATGTGTATAACTTTATACGGGACCACTCTGACATTGTATCCTTCAATAATCTCTTTAGCATTGTTTTCTTGTTAATGGTATTCCTTTAGCATTGTTCTATCATTAAACCGATACCGGATCGTTTCGACAACGAGTGTTCTTTCGCTTGAGACCACTCCAATACAATGTATGCAGTCTTTCTCTCTTGCTACTGGGTTTCTCGCATTCAGAAACTCTCTGGTCATGGATTCAGCTTTCCTTGTTAACGGTTCTCGCGTCTGAGGTCAGAGTCTCACCACATGCCCCTCAGACGCACCTCAACTTCATGCTCTACCCAGGGGAACAAGCATCTTTCTGGCCACACAAGCTAAGGGATCAGCACGCCCCTCTGCTCCTTTCTGTAGACTCCTGTGGCTCCCTGGAGACACGGTTCCCTCGCCACACTTTCCTCTGCCTCAACTTGCAGCCATGTAGGGTCTCAGCATCCTGTTCTCCTTGGCCTGGTTCTAGGCAGCCCTGGCTCAGCTGCACTTCCAATACGCCATGCAGATCGCTCAACTTCTCTTCTGCCTTTGGGAGTTTTATACTCGGGGGTTTTAATGGACTGCAGGTATGCCTGCTTAGTTTCAATTGCCTGACCTTAGCTGTCCCTATTAATGTATTGTTTTTGTTTTAAATTACATGTTATTAGTTGGTTACAAACTGTTAAAATTAGATTTACCATTTTGCATGAAATTTCCTCGATCCCATTTAACTCAGACATATTTCCTTATTGCATTCCCGCCTTTGTACTGACCGCTTCATTTCTTTTATTAATTGATCATGGTGCTCACTAGGCGCTTGGTACAAGGTTAGTGCAATTGATAACTTGGCGTCTGATCCATTGCAACATAGTTCCCACCATTCTGCTCCATTTAGTGACAGTTTTTTTTAATGATGCGACCCGGATGTCTCGTTCTTAGTGATCCTAGGGCGGTGCAGAGCAATGTTATGTGTTTTGGTGATTCCTCTCCCTTGTTGCAGAATCTGCATTCACTGTCCTTGAAGGGATTGCATTTTCCTATTTCCAGGATCTAATTTGTTGGTAGTAGATCAAAGTGAAATTTTATGTATAACATTCAATGATGTTTATTTGGCTACTTCTCCAAATATTTCGCTAATGTATTCATTGCTTTTTCTTCATTGCATATGTTTTGTCCCAGTTTGTTTTTGGATCTTTGATCTGAGGTGGCTGCCCAATCTTTGAGCCATTGTTTCTTCTTTACTATTGTGTTGTGAAAGGATGGTGAATGTCGGGATAATGTCATCTACCACTATTTCTCTATATATAGAGAGCATGTTCCATGTCACTCTGGCGTTGATTGAAATCAGCCCCAGTTCGTATCTTATGCTGATTTTCGGAACCCCTCTTGGTAGGCGCAGGATTGCTCTACAAAAGGTTTACTCCTGAGAGTCCCATACTGTCCAATCGCATCCCAGGGCACAGTCTGCTCCATGAATTGGAGCAATCACCACCTTTTGTTTTTAAATCTTGTGAGAGCTCTCAGTGAACACGTACAATATTTTTTGTAAATGATCTTTCCTTGAGCTGATAATTGTTTATTTTTTGCTTTGATGCTTTCGACCCAGGGTGCATCATTGATACTGGAGTTTATTTTCATTCCTAAGTATCTTGTTGATTGAACACTCCTCAGTATTTCTTTTCCCAAACACCATTGAAACTTGTTCTTGCAGTTTCTGGTCTTTCCCTTTAGGTTTTGTAATATTAGGATTTCTAATTTTGCATCGTTGATGTTCAGGCCATTGGTATCCATGTATTTTTCAAGCAGGTATAATTTGCGTTGTAAACTGGCCGGCGTCACGTCTAGCAGCACAAGATCATCCACATACATTATCCATCCCAGATGTTCACCGTTGATTTTTGGTGGGAATGCATTTGTGCTTTCTAGGGTTTCACCGATGTTGGCTATAAAGACGTTAAATAACAAGGATGATAGTGGACATCCTTGTTTAACCCCTCTGTATGTTTTCATCAGCGCTGATGGTGTGCCAGCTTGATCAAGCCGTATTTTGATTTCAGTGTTGGAGTGGAGTTCTTTAATTGCCATGGTAAGACCTATTGGTCACTTGCATTTGATTAACTTTAACCATAGAAGTTCCCCATCAACACTGTTGAAAGCATGTGCTAGATCTATAAATGCTAGATATGTGTGTGTTCCTTGACAGAATGCTCTCATCTTTTACAGGTTGATTAAGAGCAAGTTTAGTCCACATCCCACTCCTTTTACGAATCCTGTTTGTCGTGGGTCGTACATTTTCATGGACTTGATCCAGGTTTTGACTGAATCTGTGATGCAAAATGTTTGCCCACGGCATCAAGAAGTGCAATTGGGTGATAGTTCTTGGGGTCAGATCTTATGCCTTTTGTAAATATCGGACCCACAATAGAGTTCTCCACAATATCGGAATTTCTTTCTCTGCTGTTATTCGAATAAAGAGTGACATGCAGAACTCAGCCCACACATCAGGGTTGGCCTTCAGCATTTGATTGGTGATGCCATCAGGGTGGGGGCTCTCGAATAATTTGCTGTAATGGCTCACCCACAGCTTCTCACACACCATGTTGCTCAAAATGACTTGTTGTAGGCGCTTGTGTCATTTATCAATTTCCAGAAATCTCTTGAGTTTTTATTACTCAACACTCTCTATAACTTCCGTATCCCATTGTTCTATGATGGTTTTGTACTTTTGTTTGTGTTTTTTCTTTGTCAAGTTTTTGTCTACGTTTTGAGTCCCTTCGATTGCTTTGATTTTTTTTCTCGCAATTCCCCTTTCCTTGTTGCTATTTCTTGGTCAAATACATGTTTTTTTTTATTCACTCCTTGTTGTGTTTCCACATATTGGGCTAACAGAGCGCTATAATAAACTATAGAACTCTTACCATTGCTTTAACAAGTTTTGAACTTCTCCGTGATTTTGCTGATCTTGCTGGCATTTAGCTGAAGTCTATTTCTGCCAGGCGCCACTATTACAGAGGGTTTCCACTGTTTTTGCATTTGGTCTGCTAAGCAATGGTACGTCAATTCTACCAATTGCTCTGATCCATCAGTGTTACGTGCAATGAGGAAACTCTTTTCTCCAATCTTTCTGAAACACAGTAGTAGGCTAGGATAGCTTCCTTATTGCTGCTTTTCCACGTGGGACGAGGTGGCTTGTCATCTAGTACTTTACCATTGATTGTAGAAATGCCTCTTGCGTCCAGTTCTTCAATCCATATGATGGTCGAACTGTTTTTGCTTATGTTTCTGGTGTTTTTGTTTTCTGCTGTAATATTCTTTGTCAAGCCGCACAGAATTATGTTAGCTTTTGTATCCGAGTATCTAATGCGATCAATTATTGTCGATATTTGATCGATGTATCTGATTGATCCCGCCTCTTTGTTGTGCCAATAGAGGTTTAAGATGTTGATTTGGTTGTCATCTGCTTCAGTTGCTTGATCACTTTTGATGACTGTAAGTTGGATGTACAGGCTTGGATTAAGAGTGCTAATGATACAAAGCCCTTTTTTAAAATTAAGGTGAGGAGATCTGCCATGGGACGCCTCTTGCTCCTATTATTGCAGGATTCATTGTTATTTCATATCCCTCTGCAATTGGTATTTCAGATAACCAAGTTTCCTGCAGGCAGAGGATGTCAACGTGATTAAGGTCACATGTATTGTTGTTGAAAAGGTGCGCAAAACCACCGGTGTTCCAAGATCCCGCTAGTAATGTAGAAACTTGCTAGCCAACTCCAGTTCTTTTCTTTTGTAACACCTTGTAGTTAAGGTATCTTCTCTGATGTTTCTCGAGTTATCCTGATCCTGATAATTGAATGTTATCTTTAATAGATCTTTCTGCCAATCACAATTGTCACTTTTCGACATGGAGTTGTTCTTGTTGTCCTCTGTGAATGTTGGTCTCAACTCCGGATGCTCCTTCGCCATCACTCGCTGTTCACTGTCCTCATTCCATTTCATTTCTTCCTTTTTCACACTTTTATTATCCACTGATTTTCTCTTGGTTAGATAGCTTAGGTAGCTTAGGTCTTCTGTGATATCAAATCCTAGAGGTAGAAGCAAAAGAGCCGCTTCCATCAGAAGATCACATATCAATCTCGACTCTATATGTAGTCGTACAGAGTCATGTTGATTTTCTTCTGTGAACTCTACGACTGCAATGTCATCCGATTCAATGGCTCTTAATGAGGGCACATGGTGCAGTAGCCGTAACACATTATTTCTATTGAGAATCAGACCACCATTGACGGTAAACATTTGTTCCAAAGGTAGATGATAATTAGCAAGCAGCTTTTGCCTTGCCAAGTTTTTGGTGGTCAAGTTCTTGTGCCTTATGTTATCCTCCCAAGTCGCATCACAGTAAGCACTGTTGTTGGTTGACAGATGAGGTTTCTGAGATGGATCTTGACCTTGATTCAAGGCGCTTGTGTCACATGATCGTATGGCTCTAGGCACCTTATCATTAGTTTTCGGCTCATATGGTCCATTTGGCATCAGTGAGGTTTTTTCAGAATTTTCGCCCTCTTTTCTTCTAATGTATAGAAGTTGGAGGATCTTTGTTTTTGTTCTTTAGCATGGTTATTGAACTTTACGTGACGCTTTCGTTCAACATGTTGTTTTCGAACCAACGTGATTTTAGAGCATTCCACTTTTGTCACAATTGATATATCAATCTCTGTAAGTTCGTCTATTTCTAAGTTAACATCATGTGCAATTTTTAAGGAGTCAGTTTGGGTTTCAAGGTTTGTCTCTTCGCATTACGTATCATGAGTTGTTAGATTTATCAGCTCGGAGCTGTTGTCCAATGTTGAGTTTAGCGGGAAATGCATTGACTCGCCTTTTTATTGGTTCATTTGTTCTTGAAGGTTTTTGTGTAAGTTCCTTAATATTGTATGCTTCTAGGGCCCTTTACTAGCTTCTCTTTCTGCACAGAAAGATTTGATGTTATGAAAGAAATTTCGGGAATTGTTGGATTTCAGCATTTTCCCTTTTGGTTGGCATTTAGATTTCTTGACTTCAACAGTTTTAACCTCTCTATCACACTGATTTCTTGCTTTGCCAGGCTGAAATAGTGAGTAGTTGTTTTTCCCCTGTGCAGATGTCAGCTCAGGGCTTGCCTCGGGGGTACTTGGATTACCTACAATACCCTCGGCATTCGCTGAAGTAGAGGGCCCAATGGACGGTCCATCAAGTTTTAATTTATGTGGTCGCTTTTTTGCTTTGCGACCACAATGCTGTCTTCAGAGTGTTTTTGGTGTGCCTCTATGGAGTTTGTGATTTCACAGCCTCTAAATGTTTGTATAGCTCTTAGATTGTTTGGACTCCTTAGAGCCTCGTATCTTACTTGAGACACTTCCTTTTGTGTGTCCAATTGATGTGTTTGCGGAGCTGTGTCATTAGATTCCCGCTGGTTCCTGGGATTGCTGTTTCCTCTCGTTGCCTCGGCATTGTGTGTCATTTTGCTTATTTTTAGTAGCGCTACTGCTTCACACTCCACTTCTGCCAACAGCCTTTTATCTTCACCATGTTTCTTTAAATGCGCTTGTATCGAGTTATGAATTTGCTCGAAGTTCTCCTTTTCCTCATTCGCCTTTATTTCAAGTGTTCTCATTGCAGACGCCATGTTAATGAGTTGCGAAATCAATAAAGGCTATCAGCGTGCTTTGATCTGTGTGATTTATATTTATTAGCTCATACATTTTTTTAAAACAGGAGCTAAGGCGATCGTCATTGCTGACATAATGTTGAGATTTAGTTCCTGGACAACTTGTCCAATGGTTTATTTCGGCCTTAATCTCTAAAACGTGCTACCAAGGTTACAATTGGGCACTTGCCTTGTAACCTTTGGTAATTCGTGTTTTATGAATGAGGAGTCAGACGATGAATCTTCAGAAACTGATTGTCGACTTTGCTGTCTTTGATGTTGACTTCGCTGTGCGGATGGCTTCTCTGAGTTTATTTCTCTCGTTTTGTTGGCCCTTGTATAGTGATAGCCAGCAGTTCAGCGTTGTGAGCAGACAATGGTTGGAGAACTACTAGTGTCAACTCTTCTACATTTATTTGGTTTCCTGTTTCCACTAACTGAGTCATTATCCCTTTTATTTGTTTCATTTTGCGAAGCCGTGAGCAGTTTTGATGGGACATCTGTTCTGGTACAACTGTTGGTAAACACTTCATTAGTTATTCTAGTGTGGTCAAGTAGCAATTTATTAGCCACTGCAAGTGAATTTCGCCTTGACTGGATGTTAGCCCCTCCCACTTGAGGCCTTTCAGATGGATCGAGCGCCTGTGCGTCTTCTTTCAGCTCGTGTCCAAAGTTCTCTGCTTGAACGTTATTTGTTCTTTGAGATGAGAAGTCAGAACTCGTTATCTGCAGTTGATTACTTGCGTGCACTGTCAGCACAGTTGTACTTGTGTTGTTGCTCTCCAAATGCACATTACAAGGGTTTTGGGCTGGGACATTAAAAACACAATTTTCGCATTCTTTATATTGTTCGCTGTTTTTGCTTTGTGTTTGGGCATTTTGCCGTTCATTGGATCCCAGCGTCTCTTTCGCAGTTGTGCCAATAAAAAGGAGGGTGTCGTGGCTCAATGAAGAGAGTCAGCCCAGAAATCTAAATCTCCTAAAATACACAGATTGTTATGTGAAAGAGCCAGAGCTGATAAGTTTCAAAAACGCCTTTTCAAAGTTCGTCCATCTAAACGAAGGTGGGCGATTATACAATCAAAACATGAAGTGTAAAAGAGGAAGTACCCGAAATTCTCACAAACATAGATTCCATTTCTATATCCTGAGGTCAAGGTAAAATCGATCAAATTAGGACGTTATTTAAAATTAAAGTGACTCCATCACCAGGATGGTTGGCGTTGCGATCAATGTGTAAATAGAGTAGCCCTCAGGTAAAATATGGACCATATTAGGGCCAGATGCGGCAGTAAACCATGTTTCTGTTACACACATCAAATCAGGTGCATAGTCTTGCAGAAATGTATATTATATGTATGCATATGTTATATGTCTCACCCTAAGTTACTAGGGGAATCCAGACGTGGGCCCCTTGCTCACTATTCTTAGAGAGGCACAGCTCCTCCCTACTGATGAGGTCCAACCAGACCGAAACACGTGTCTGGGGATGCTGTTGGTACTCTTGTTCAGAGGAGAATTGCCTAGTATTTCGGTGCTGGACTGCCCCAGGGCAGGACAAAGACTGATATGTTTGGGATATTTCTTCTCTGTGAAAGATAGTGAGCTAAAGACTCTGGGTAAGTCTCTAGTAACCAGGACTAATGTCTGGCAGAGAGACTCCCAGGACCCCCCTTGTCAATTTGCATATTCAAGTAACTTTGGGTCTCACCCTAAGTTACTAGGGGAATCCAGACGTGGACCCCTTGCTCACTATTCTTAGAGAGGCACAGCTCATCCCTACTGATTAGGTCCAACCAGACCGAAACGCGTGTCTGGGGATGCTGTTGGTACTCTTGTTCAGAGGAGAATTGCCTAGCATTTCGGTGCTGGACTGCCCCAGGGCAGGACAAAGACTGATATGTTTGGGATATTTCTTCTCTGTGAAAGATAGTGAGCTAAAGACTCTGAGTAAGTCTCCCGTAACCAGGACTAATGTCTGGCAGAGAGACTCCCAGGACCCCCCTTGTCAATTTGCATATTCAAGTAACTTTGGGTCTCACCCTAAGTTACTAGGGGAATCCAGACGTGGACCCCTTGCTCACTATTCTTAGAGAGGCACAGCTCCTCCCTACTGATGAGGTCCAACCAGACCGAAACACGTGTCTGGGGATGCTGTTGGTACTCTTGTTCAGAGGAGAATTGCCTAGCATTTCGGTGCTGGACTGCCCCAGGGCAGGACAAAGACTGATATGTTTGGGATATTTCTTCTCTGTGAAAGATAGTGAGCTAAAGACTCTTTGTAAGTCTCTCGTAACAAGGACTAATGTCTGGCAGAGAGACTCCAAGGACCCCCCTTGTCAATTTGCATATTCAAGTAACTTTGGGTCTCACCCTAAGTTACTAGGGGAATCCAGACGTGGACCCCTTGCTCACTATTCTTAGAGAGGCACAGCTCCTCCCTACTGATGAGGTCCAACCAGACCGAACCACGTGTCTGGGGATGTTGTTGATACTCTTGTTCAGAGGAGAATTGCCTAGCATTTTGGTGCTGGACTGCCCCAGGGCAGGACAAAGACTGATATGTTTGGGATATTTCTTCTCTGTGAAAGATAGTGAGCTAAAGACTCTGGGTAAGTCTCTCGTAACCAGGACTAATGTCTGGCAGAGAGACTCCCAGGACCCCCCTTGTCAATTTGCATATTCAAGTAACTTTGGGTCTCACCCTAAGTTACTAGGGGAATCCAGACATGGACCCCTTGCTCACTATTCTTAGAGAGGCACAGCTCCTCCCTACTGATTAGGTCCAACCAGACCGAAACGCGTGTCTGGGGATGCTGTTGGTACTCTTGTTCAGAGGAGAATTGCCTAGCATTTCGGTGCTGGACTGCCCCAGGGCAGGACAAAGACTGATATGTTTGGGATATTTCTTCTATGTGAAAGATAGTGAGCTAAAGACTCTGGGTAAGTCTCTCGTAACCAGGACTAATGTCTGGCAGAGTGACTCCCAGGACCCCCCTTGTCAATTTGCATATTCAAGTAACTTTGGGTCTCACCTTAAGTTACTAGGGGAATCCAGACGTGGACCCCTTGCTCACTATTCTTAGAGAGGCACAGCTCCTCCCTACTGATGAGGTCCAACCAGACTGAAACACGTGTTTGGGGATGCTGTTTGTACTCTTGTTCAGAGGAGAATTGCCTAGCATTTCGGTGCTGGACTGCCCCAGGGCAGGACAAAGACTGATATGTTTGGGATATTTCTTCTCTGTGAAAGATAGTGAGCTAAAGACTCTGGGTAAGTCTCTCGTAACCAGGACTAATGTCTGGCAGAGAGACTCCCAGGACCCCCCCTTGTCAATTTGCATATGTTATATACACCATAACATGTCCATGCATCCTAAGATACATAAGGATGACACAGAGATTAGTTAATTAAAGAATCGTCTATGCCAAAACTTGTATCAGAACAAAGAAACTCTCAGCACCACTGGTAGAACATTATGTAGAAAAAAGGACAAAAAGACCTGTTAAAATTGACTTTTCTGGAAAAGATCCAGATACTAAAGAGGGACAGTAACTTTGGAGCCCTTCTTCTTTAGAAGGAGCAGAAGTGGATTTTTAGACTGTATACTGACACGCAGGGTCTAAATGAAGCAATTCAGTGGCATGACTTGGCGATCCCACCCACTTAGAACGATACCTATCCGAGACTAGGACATTACATCTGGACTTTATCCTATGTTTTCATGATTTCTATCCAGGAACCAGGTGTTTACGACATAGCCCCCTATAATCTATCATGAATTTGATAAGTTCAAACAAATAACCTTTGTGGAAGCTTTTCCAGCACCTTTGAGAGACACGTAAGTGTTACGCAATATGGCCGTGTGACATCCGCCACGTGATCCGTACATCAACCAGAGAACAACGGACTATAAAAAACACAGGAGAGAGCATCTTCCTAACTCCGGACATGCAAGGAGATGCACACAGTAGGAAGACCACAATGATGTACTGATGATGTCATTTCGGTTGCATTTAATGAACTGTTGAGCAAAGAGATATAGCAAAGCCTTTAACTATCTGCTCTACACCTGACATAACCGCAGTAATAAACGTACTTGTGGTTCTTTCCTTTTTTTTAAATACAGAAATGAGTTTGGGATATTGCAGGTAATCCCCCCACCACCTGTAATTGATAGTCTTGGACACACAAGACGTCCACAACATACCTGTGACATATTCCCGTGGTGATGCAAGTATGCATTTTTGAATAAACCTAGTTCTGTATTTCCTGAATTTTATTTATTGTGCATTTATTAAGCGCTTATACAGCAAGTCAATTCTGTTTCAAAGCACCCACAGAGCAACAGGGAGGAAACATGGGATTGAAAACAATAAGTACAGTGGAGGATAAAGACAAACTTGCAATGCCCTGTGAGTTTTCAAAACGTGCACGTGCAGCGAGAAGCAGGGAAATGGGAGTGGGGGTAGGTGCTGGAATGTCCATGCTTGTTGGTGAGCAGTAGTTGAAGTGCATGGTGAGGTAAGTGCTATTCGGCCTGGAGCTGCATTGGGTAGATGAGTGCAAGCCTACAGGATGAAGGCCGGTGGGTTCAGAGGCAAGTGCTACGAGGTAGACAGAGACTGGGGCGATTGGGTGTGGAAGGCCAGGACCCCGAAGGACACATAAGGGCCCTGGTCACCAATCACAGCGACTGTAAGATTAGCAGAAAAGGGAAGGAGGAAGTGAAGAGGAATGTCTTGAGGATTTTCTGGAATTTGAGGAAGTGCTGTTCAAGAAGAAGGGGAGGGGGGAGGCTGTTCCATAAGAGCGAGACAGCTGAAGAAAGAGATTGGCCTCTGGCCCTCTGTTTAGTGAAACGTTTTACACACAGAGAGTTAGTGCCAGAGGAACGTAGAGGTCTAGAGGGAGAGTATTTAGTAAGAGAAAGTTGCAGATGGCGTGTTACCCGACCCCAGACATCCTTGTGGATGATGCAGAGGGATTTCAATTTAATCAGTTCAACAACCGGGAGTCAGTGAAGAGGTTTTAGGGCAGGAGAGATGCGGTCCCTGGGCTTAAGGCCAAGGATAAGTCTTGCTACCCTATTCTGGATTAGCTGGAGGAGACGAAGGTAGATTCATGAGAAGGCCCAGAAAGCACTGATGACAATCAGGCATGTAAGAAATGGGCCCTCATTAGGACCCAGGCGTTAAGGGGTTTACGGCGCCGTAAACGGCGCCGACCCTTAACGCCTGATTCCAAGGTCCCTTTGCGGGATGGTGATTTTAACGCCTGATTTTTGCAGGCGTTAAAACCCATGCCGCAAAGGGACCTTGGTGCTAATTACGCACGGTGGCATAATTAGCGCCTTTCCCCATTCCCATTATGCCCTATGGGGCAAAAATGGCAATGGGGAAGGGTAAAATGGGAAATGGGGATTTACCGCCCCACTCACCTTGGAATGGGGCAGTAAATCCACCATCCACCATGGTGTAAACATAGTTTACACCATGGTGGTAAGGGTACGACCCAGGCGGTAACTTACCGCCTGGGAAGTAATGAGGGCCATGGTGTGGTTTTCTATTTATGTCCCCTCTACAGGTCTGAAGAAAATGTCAATTCCTATACCTTGAGAGCTTTTTGCTAATAAGACCCAAGAATGAAGACAGTAATTATACGGTCCTGACGAAGGTGACCTGAATAAGGAATAGTCACTGAAACCGGTCGACCACAGATCCTAACGATATTCTTTACATTTTGAGATACCTGGTAGAATAAGAATATATGCGAGAATAGAGCATTTAGTGCTTCGCTTTGTTTGAAATTTAGTTACACACACTTGGGAGAGTTGAATAAACAGAACAAATCCCTACTCTAATGTAGCATTTTAACTTGCAGTTTTCTTTGCTATATCCACTGCCCTGTCATCTTAATCTAACAGGGTTTCACTCCGTCGTATGGGTTGAGAGAGGGGTAGGTACCGACTCCTTCCTTTCTGGAAGGCGTTGTTTTTAATTCAGTAAAACTGTAAAAGGGATCCCAAGATCCTTTCTACCCTTGGGAAGTAGTTCTCACAAGGTTAGCCAGAGAAAGTTAAAAGTGCAGCCCTAGGGCAACCCAGCAACAACAGGCACTTATTGTCAAAAAGATGTCAAAGAGGATACATTTTAAAAGACAATATGGAGAGCCCAGAAAATCACACCCATAAAAATAGTAAAATATTCTGTGAGTGTGGAAAAAGGTTCCCACTCGCAGAGGTATAAGAAAAAATAATCCACCAGTAAATCTAATAGTTCTGGGCTTGACACAGGTCAGGAAGATTTATCATTAGTATGAAAATCTTACCTAACGGAAGCCATCACCACAAGTGCCATAGATTGCATGTGTGTGTGGGGTTTGGGTCTAGCAGAGGGTTTGACAGACACCAAGCCTCGGTGTACATTTCACAGATAGGAAATATGCATTTGCATATCAGTCTTTCTCCCACCCAAATGGGCAGTCCAGCACCGAAGTGCTAGGGCAATTCTCTTATGAACAATAGTACCAAAAGCAACCCCAGACACGTGTATTCTACACAGAGGATAAGCAAAATGTTTTATTTTTTTATTTTATTTTATTATAGTTTATTACAAACTTTCAAAAAAATCACCAGAAATATACAAACACAGAAAAGAAATTGCTACACTCTCATTCTACGTTCTAAAATGTTAGCTATATCGTGCCCTTTCAGTTTCAATTGCATTTCCTATCCTTTTAGAGTTCCAATAGCTTCTCTTTCACATTGAATCCTTTTCATTCATTACTGTGGGCCAGAGTGATTGTTGCATCATCTCTGAGCAACTTCTCATTCAATTGTTCAAGATAGAGTGCTAGCGCTACAGTTAAGCGTTGAGAGTCACCACTATGCAATTTAGTCCACCAGTCTTCACGACTGTTGGTCGTTATTTTCTCCAGTTAAGCTTCTAGATAGCATGTTCTTAGGTCTGTCGACCCAATGTTTCAGAGTCTCGCCTGGCCCTCATTAGGACCCTGGCGTTAAGGGGTTAACGGCGCCGTAAAAGGTTGCGGCCCCATTAACCCCTTAACGCCTTACTACGAGGTCCCTTTGTGGCTCCCGACCTTAACAGTCGTTAAAGTAGGACCCGCAAAGGGACCTTGAAGGTAATTACGGTACCGCAATTTGCGGTACCGTAATTACCGCCCTCCCCATTCCCATTGAGCCCTATGGGGCAAAAATGGGAATGGGGAAGGGCCAATGGGAAATGGGTAATTACCGCCCGGCAACCTTGGAATGGGGTGGTAATTCCCTATTTCACCATGGCGGACTCCGGCACCGATCATGGTGCTAATAGCGCCATGGTTTAGCGCCAGAGTCGTAATGAGGGCCTATGTGTCTTATCTTTTGGATCTCCTTAGTTGAAAATAAATTCAATCTAAATTTCATATAGAATTTCCGCAGGCGCTTGCATGGGAACATTTCCAGATATTTGGATAGACAATTCAACCCTTTGGCTTCCATTGGTCTATTTTGCATGCATTTCTGGTGCACAATACAAGTAATAAAACAAACAAACAAACAAACAATGTTGCCAGCGCACAGAAAGTACCTGCGGTACATGACAGAGGATGCGCACTAACAGTTCAAGGTTCTTCCCTTCGGCATTGCCTCAGCACCCTGGGTTTTCAGAAAGGTACTGGCGGTAGTAGCTGCTCACCTGCGCAGGCAGTCCTCCCCAGTCTACCCTTACCTCAACAACTGGCTAATAGGGGATTCATATGGAGCATGGCTAACAAATACCCTGAAGACGATAGATCTCCTCCGCAGTCTGGGGTTCTTGATCAATGAGAAAAAGTCCAGCCTGGACCCCAGCAAAGTCAAACAGTTTCTGGGGGCTCTAATTAAGACCAAAGACTGTCTTGTCTTTCCCTCCTACGAGAGGGTTCAAAACATGCTGTTCCAGTTCCCTCACTATGTAGCCAGTCTTGAGGTGATCGTACGCAAAGCCATCTGACTGTTATGGATGATGGCCTCCTGTATTTATCTAGTTCCACACTCACGTCTGCGCATGCGCCCCATGCAAGAGTGGCTGTCAAGCCAATGGTGTCAGGTCAGCCGACAATAGGGCTATCTAGTGGTTGTCTCGGCAGCCCTCGTTCAGTCTCTGCAGTGGTGGTCAAGGGGAAACCTTCTGCAGGGGAAAACCAGACGCATCTTTGCCAGGGTGGGGAGACCACCTCCTTCTGCGCACAGCGTGTGGTCCCCAGCGGTAGCAACTAACCACATAAACCTATTGGAACTGCGAGCAGTGTTCAAGGCTCTGAAGGCATTCCAGACAGACCTCCAGGGGAAGACCGTCCTAGTCCTCACGGACCGTATTACGGCCATGTATTACCTAAACAAACAAGGGGGCACTCACTCTCAGGGGCTATCCAAACTGTCACAGAACATATGGAAATGGCTCTCAACACAAAATGTTCCTCAAGTCACAACACGTTCCAGGGGAACTCAATCTTCTGGTGGACATACTCAGCAGAGACTTCCCACTACCCGTAGAGTACGAGTGGCAATTGCACGAAGACATTGTCCCGGACTTCCCAGAGATTGACTTGTTTTCAACTCTGGAGAATGCAAAGCGCCCAGATTACGCCTCCAGGTACCCGCAGAACCGCTCCAAGGGGAACGGTCTCTTGATAACATGGTCAGGGAAATTTAACTATGCTTTTCCCCCCTCACTCCCCTACTCAACAGGATAGTGCACATGATGCACCAGGAACCAGTCAGGATGATTCTGGTGGCCCCAATGTGGGTCCATCAACCTTGGTTCTCCCGGAGTGCTGCACGGTGTGCTCGCAGTGTGTCTGTTGTTAGTGTTGGGATAAGGTGCTGCCTGTTTTACCTCACTGGAGAATTGAATTTCTATTACAGCCTTTGGAGCTGTCATCAGCCTACATCAGTCCTCTTTCTATAGCACTGCTAAAGTCAACTTTCTCTTCAAAAACACTACACATGCGCGGAGCACTCACAGTGTGTCTGGTGAACGGCGAGAGGGGAGTGGGCCAGTCCTCATCATTGTGGTAAGCTCTGAGCCATTAACTTAACTTGACACAGCTAATTGACCCTTCCTTGAACAGGGCACTGCATCTCACTATCAATCATCGATACAGAACTTCTTGGTTTGTTTGCACTTTGTAAAGTAAAACATTTTATGACCCTATATATCGCGGTCACAACGTGCGCAATTACTCCTTGACAGTCTTATTGTACTGCGTGCGAACAACAGATGAGGTCTGCTTAATGGATCTATAAAATCACCGGAGGACTTACGTAGCGCAACTGTGACTGTAGGGCTTGACCCATTGAACAGTTGGCTTCCACATTGTGTGATCTTACCCTCTCAGGAATAGTCAACTGAGGACAAAGCTATTGATTAGACACAATTCACGTAAATCCAACATACACGGCATTGTTATGATAGAAGGTTATCATTTAACAGTGTCATTGATTACTTCTGACAGTGAATGCCAAGTGACCTAACGTGATTTCATTAGATAACAGCGTGCTAGCAACACTCTTTCAACCAATAGTTTTTCCTAAGTGTTTTGTTTTCATGCCCTCCTCAGGGTATTCTCTTAAGATAAACATGCCAAATACTTTAAAAACCTCAAGTACTGCCTTAGTCTTGAGGTCAACTCCTGCTCGCCCAATTTCGGCGAATATCTTGAAACGTAAAATGCTGAATCGTCCTCTTGCTAATCACGAAAAGAGGACATGTGCGGGTGACATCCGTGACTTTTGCAAACCATCAGTAAATAGTTCTATTAATATTATGGTGTGTTTATAGAAACCGTACCAAACATAGACCCTGGTAATCTGTCCATTAATGACACTCAGTTAATGTCAGTTGAAGGGCAGCAATTGCCGGCTTCTGCAACAACCTTGCTCCCTGAGAAAAATGTGTCATTAAGGTCTGATGGCGCATCAAAGTCAGCGTCTACACCCAGTCTGTGTTTAGAAGACATACACAGTGCAACATCTGACGTGCCACCTTCTCATACATCATCAGTATCTTATGAGCACGAAAATGATGTTAGTAATAACACCGTAGAAAACCTTTTTTTAATAGCGTCATCGTCTTTACTACTTTCAGAAGACAACGGCCTTTATCGATCACCAAGCTTGATCGCCAACTTTGCATTCGATACACACGATCACTATATATATATATATATATATATATATATATATATATATATATATATATATATATATAGTCCAACTACAGACGTATCAGAGTCAGAGAGACACAGTGATCCTCAAAAATCAAACAACTCTTTTCCAGTTTGCTCACAGAATGCCTTGCTGAAAATAACATTGAAAGCAATGAATAAGACTATAGTCATGCTAACTAAATTATTTGAAACACTAGATTCGAAACTAAATGAGCAATCCAAGCAGATAAATCAACTAGTGATATGGATGCGAGACATGATACAAAAAACACATTTCTCCTCAAGCGGAGAAGTCCCGAATGTACAGAACAAGGACTTTGACTCAGTGTTTATATCTCACCCACAGGACCGAATCAAAGGCCTGAGACATTTGGCAGCAACTATAACAGCTGTAACTGAAATTAGGAGAATTATCAAGGAACAAACAGTTCCTGATCGGGAAAGTGAGTTGACCCAATTGGTTGTAACCAATTGTGTCAATGATCAACATAGCAACACCCACATTTTGTCTCGATTCACCATCATTTAGCACTGAAACACACATGGTGAACATAGGACATGATGTGTCTAACGTCTCTAAAACAAATCACATTTTTATTCCAACTGCACTTAACGTGGGTCAGAAGACCTCATACAACTTGTAACTCCCAAAGTACCGAAACAACAAGGTTTAGTGCTCTCTTGCCCAGCAAAAAAATCAAAAAATCAAAAAGCATTGCCGCTGCGAGCCAGACCTAACATCAAACAGTTGATTAAATGTCTGGCCCCTCAAATTAGATCTGCTCCCAAAAAGCGAGTTGCAAAAGCCAAAACTCAAAAATCACAGAAAAACCTAATAATGAAGGAATCTCTCAGCCCTCAAAGGTCGTAGATTATCCACCGTTAAACGACCTGATAGCCGAGATTCTCTTGCTAAAAGAGAAAGTAGAACTGCTTCATCTACAAGATCACTCGAACCTTGCTTGCCTACTGTTCCAGTTGAGCAAGCAAGTTCTGTTCTCATTCCACAAAACAAAGTGAATTCTCTGTACTAGCGGACATTCAAGCACAAATTAACAGATCAATCCAGCAATATGCCCTTCTACAACACACAAGTGCTCATCCCACAGTGGTGATACAAGAAATTCCACAGGTGATTTCCTTCTCACCATATACGAGAGTCTCATCCGAGTCGGGTGGGCTGCCAAGAAGTAGATGGACATGACAAAATAACCTCTCAATTAATGTCACATAATTTAGAAGTCGCTAACATCACTGAATAAAGTAGTATGATGCTAGGGCATGCCATGGGACACTTGGGCCAAACTTCTAAAGATTCCTTGATGATACGAGGTAGCCAATCTATTAACATCATAGATACCCCTAAAACTTCTCAATGTAGTACCCCAAAACAGCGGAGAAATGGTTCTAAATTAGATGAAGTGATTACACACTCTACAAGTAAGGTAATACAACAACCTGCAGGCAACTCCATAGATGACCAAATTGCCAAAGCGTTGGAGAATTATCTAAGCCGTAATGTTGCAATCAAACAATTCCTGATGAATACTACTCATTCTCATCCATGTAATCATGATCAGAACTTGCCATATCTACCAGTAGACTCACTTAACAACAAAGTGAGTGACGCAAACAATGGTGGTACTGTACATACTACTGGGCGGACAGTGTGCTCTACTGAATCTAACTAAGTAAAAAACAAATGGGATAAATACCATCGGCTTATTATAAAATGCCATCCGGCTCCCTTCACAACCTATGTAATGAATAGGTCAAGCATATTGGCTATATGTGAGGAGGTGAGCAGTCTACAAGACATTACAACTGTTGACATCGAACAAATGGAATTTGTTACTGAGAATAACTCTTCAATTGCGAGACTATGGTTAGTCAGAAATGCTCTATGGCAAGCCCGAATGGACATGTTTGCTCTTGAGTTTGTTTTAGCACGAGATCCTATCATCATCAATTCTGAAGGCAAACAAATCTTAGAAAATAAGAAGAGCTTTTTTTTCATTTGAACAGGAAAAAAATGCTGTCAATCCAAGCGGTTATATTAGCAATAGCCACAGAAAACCCACACTCGGGTATGGTAGAAACCAAGATCCCAATTTATAGCCAACAGTTATAACTGGGGAGGGGGACATCTCCCTGATTAGTTAGGAACACGTGTGGGTTTTCCCCCTTATTAGGGGCTAGTGCTGATTTTTTAGCTGTTCATGACATAATAGTCTTACAAGAGAGGTGGCTAGTTCAAGCTCCAATATGGGAAGATCATACCATCATTTTATATGCGGCCAAGTCTTCTGCCCGTGGTCGACCCTCCTCTGGTATGGTAGTTGCCATAAAGAATCATAAGAATTGGCACCTTACATTCTGGGCAGCGCATAACCTGTACTTACTCATGGGCAAGATAACTCATCCTGGTGGTGTCAGTGCAATTGTAAATATGTACTGCAACCCGAAGGGGATATCGGATGATGATTTGTTTCTTGATCTGGACATTCTCATGAACACCATTGTAGAGACCTGACATAACCAATACGATTCTGATTGGTGATCTAAATTTACAAATTTTGCCTCTTTATAATCCCAAATACAATTTGTCTTGTCTGAGGTGGAGTTTGTTGACGAAAGAAAGAGGCTTTTTAATGTGCAATGGGTCCCTACGAGGTCAGACCACGGCAGAAGTTACTTGGCGAAGGGGGCTCAGCACTTCCATAATTGACTATGCTTTTGTTGATTCCTGCACGTTCGAGGTGGCAGCAAGCTTCCAAGTCCTGTCCCAAGTAGTGACCATGAAATCGTAAACCTTATTTGGAGTACAAAGCGAGGGCCTTTCGCTTCTACTCTTAGAAATTTCCATCACCCCGTGATAGTTAACAATGCTCGAACACGGCTCATGTGGAACTATCGGTCTTTAACTTCATTTCATAATAATGTAGAGAGCAGTTTTCAAGGTGGGACAGAGACGTGAAGCGACTACACATCATTTTTCCATATTTATCAGACCCAATAACAAACTGAAACTTCCATGCATTACAAACCTAGACATGAATTTGGTTATCTGGTTCAGAAGAAAAGGTCTCTGTTGCATAAAGACAAGAAGCTTGTTGTCCCTTCAAACTGCCATGACAAATATAGAATAATAAAATCACTCAACTGCCAATAGAGAAACTGGCTTTGTTCACATCAGATCCAATTGCAACAGTGGGAGAGTCCATGCTAAGCAACATCCTTCCGAAAAATACAGCCCAAATTTGGTCTTTAAACAACATTGCAAACAACAGTGCTCAAAAGCCGGTCAGTTGAATGGTGTGAACGAAAATGATTGGGTGTCACACTTTACTTCTGTGTACATGTGAACAATGTGCTATAATGAGTACATCAGTCCTGAGCCTCACAACTATGAGGGATTGTTCATTTTGGAAGAAGATGTTCTTTTTTACATAAATAAACTCAACAACTCTCGGGCATCTGGCCCCGATGGCTTGAGCAATTTTATGTTTAAGCAGAACCCTACTTATTGGTCCAAAATGATGTACAATATCTTTCAACAAATCATCATAACTCACACCATAACAACATCATGGCGATCGTCGGCGATTGTTCCAATATTCTAGAAGGGCAGTTACTCTGTTCCAGGAAACTACAGACCGATCGCGCTTCTAGACGCGCCTTGCAAGCTATTTTCCACGTTCATCTTGAGAGACTTTAATAAGGTGACCATAGATTCCTGTCGGAGAAATCCTCTCCACAGGATTTATATCCGAACATCATCACCTAATAAAGCAACCGTTATATATGACCTTCATCGATCTGCAAGCTGCTTTTGACTCGGTCTCTAGGGAATTATGACTTCAGAAAATGGTTGCACAGGTATCTCCTTCCCACATTGCGTCTCTCGTAAAAGATCTCCACACTAGCAACATTATACAAGTGAGATGAACAGCTGATGGGAAGTTGTCTGATCCTATAATGACTCATAGAGGGCTGAAGTAAGGGTGCACCCTTGCTTCCGCCCTCTTTAATTTTTTCATCTTAGATGTGGGTCAAGCTTTTGCGAACATTCTCACAGATCCCCCTAAACTGGCAAATAAACCAGTGCCTTTTCTGATGTATGCAGATGACCTAGTCATAATATCGAAGACTCCAAAAGGTCACCAGAGAACCTTAGAGACAGTAGCACTATATACAGAACAGAATCTCTTGACAATAAACTTGGAAAAGACTAAGATTATGCTTTGCAATCCAGCTAACAAAAACAGGAAAAAGTATTTTTTCTGGAATTTGAGGGGCACTAGACTTCAGAATGTACAATATTACACTTATTTGGGCACCATCATAGTCATGCGAGGTGTTATGCAGCCATATAGACAAACATTACAAGCCAAAGGAAGGACCTTGATACAGCAAGCACAGATTATTCAAGCCAAATATGGCAAATTCACCATTGCCCCTGCAATAACCTATTATTGTCAAAAGGTTACACCAATCCTTCTCTATGCTTCGGAATCAAAACCTATCTTGCAGGAGAGGTTTTGGAGTAACCTATAGGGTAAATACTGGCGAGGCATTCTCCACCTACCTACATCTACGCCACTTCCTATGATTCGCAGTGAAATAGGTCTCATTTCATGGATGCGAGGTATATGTGGCAGCTGGTTGCTCTTATTAGGAAGTGCCTTTTAGCACACAATACGTCTACTATACTGGGCATTTTGTCAGATTATGTGCTTTCAGCCACCGACAAATTTACAAATAAAATGGCGTCATCTGGTAATTCAGGCCCTAGCACTAGCAGATGTCACTTTAGTGGTTCTTCTACAGAATCCAGGGCAGGTCAAAACAAAACTATTTTTCAGAGACTGGATCAACACCAGGGAAAAATGTAACAAGTATTGTGATTTTGATGTGGAACTGTTTGCAATCAAAAAACACAGTAGCCCAGAGTTATAAGCACCATCAATAGAGCATAGAAATGATTTTCTTCATCTGAGATTCAATCTGTGGCCTACTAAAAAGTTGTTAGCCCGACGCAAAATAATAAATATCTCAGACATTGTTTGTTGCTTCTGTCAGCGAGTGGATCAAGAGGAAACACTAAAGCATCTTTTGACAGAGTGTGCTCGACTGATGGAACAGCGTCAGAAGGCCTTCATACAATTCACAGAGCCCTACAGAGCCATGACATCTGAAATATTATGGACTATACTTCATTCAGGATTCTCTACAATAGTTAGACTAAGAGCAATTGCCTTCTTGCACAATTTAAAACTGAATGAGAGCAATGCCAGGATGATAACGGATATACAGTAGCATACTCACCAGTAAGCTCAATTCATGTTGATGCAATGGCTATTTGAACTTTAAGAGCAGGCTTTCTCTTCGCAAAAAACTTGCAAAAATTTAGAAGGCAATAATTGTATTCCTCTTTTAGAGGGACTTTTTAATTTACCTGCTGATATGGTTTCAGGATAATTTAGCCCATCAACGAGTTTTAATCAATGTATGAATTTGTTTGAATTTAAGTCACATGTATATATTTTATGTTTACTTATTTCTTTCATATTTTGTGATCAATTTCTTAACTTAAAACATTGTAAAGGTGATTTACATCAGCTATATCAATAATAAAAAAAAAAAGATGGCCACCGCAATACACTTGTCTCAGGTGTTCGGACACTTTTACTTTGTATATGGCCACACAATACCCTACTTTATGGGTCTAATTGCTGCAACTTAAGCACCAAATATGGTGTGTAGCCTAAGCAGATGCTGATGCCGAACACCATGTTTGTAGACGGCGGTGCTTAGTTGCTGCACAATTTCCCTTGCATCAAGAGGAGGTGTGTATTAAATTCACAGATCAATTTGAGGCGTATAGAAATATGTATATAGACATCTTGGGCTATAGAAAACATCCTTGTGTGTTTCAGACACGTGGAATTTAGGTCATCCCAGACAGAGAGAGGTGCTGTCTCTGTCCCTCTCATGGGTCTGAAGCCGACCTGTTCTTGGTCCAATAGTTGGTGGTTTTCTACTTGTTCCAGTGTTTGTTCGTAGGCATAGGTCTCTAGCAGTTTTTCTTGAAATTGAATGTTTTATATCAGCCTGTAGTTAGAGAGGTCTTCCACATTGCCCGTAGTATCCTCGGAGTGGTTTGATGTATGCAGAGTTCAAGGCTCGCGGTACTCTCCCTGTTGAAAGCGTTTGTTAGGTGTTTTTTGTTTAGCCTTAGTGTGTAGTGTATTTTTTTTTGGGTGAAAGTTATGGTTGATCTAGTTCATTTCAGAATGATGGATTGATGGAGGCTTTCGGACCCGTTCTATTAAAAGTTAATTGAATCATTTCGATAAAAAATGTAGGTGTCTTGATTTTGTGTTTTTCAAGTGGTTAGACCTGTGGAGTCGAGACAGGTTACAAGGTACCTCATCTATCTTTGTTCTGAGTTTACTTTCTATAGTGTGTATCTGTTAAAACTGATGATTTAAACAAAAACCGGAGGTAATGTTGGTTTTTAGGTTATAAGAAATGTTTGCATTAATTATCTTGCATACTTATTAAAAAATATCCAACAGTAATAGATTGTATGCAATAACGTACCTAACTGAGCCAACAATTGGCCAACGGATAACGTTTTGCTTTTTTTTTTTTTTTTTTTTTTTTTTTTTTTTTTGAGCACAAAAAAGCCTACAGCACCTGGTATTCCCAGGCGGTCTCCCATCCAGGTACTAACTAGGCCCGACACTGCTTAGCTTCCGAGATCAGACGAGATCGGGCGCATTCAGTGTGGTGTGGCCGTAGGCTCGAGTAATGCTAAGAATATTACTCTTATGCATTTGCATTTATTTTTTTTTTTTTTTTTTAAATGTATTTATTGGTTTTAACAGATTAACAAAAACAAGTATACATCGCTTGAGTATCAGACGAATAATCAGAAAGTAACGTAACCCTCCCACCCCCACCCCCCCAACTCAAGACCAAGTAAACATTATTGTCCCATTACGATAGGCCAGATTGATGGCTAGGGAAGTCCGATCCATCCGAGGCATCGTCAGAGTTATTAGGATGCAGAAGTGGCTCAGTCAAGGCCACCCAGCGTTGTAGTTCTCCGCTGGAGTCTAGCCTTTGTTCAAGGATTGCCGTTTCCCACGCGCCAGTCTCCGCCGTTATCCATTTAGTCAGGTCCCCCCACCACAATGCCTCATGCGGGGCCCTAGGGCTCTTCCATCCCATGGCTATGCGCCTCTTCGCAGTTATGTAGATCAAGTCTTTGAGCTTGTTCAGAGGTTTGTTTTTGTGGTTGCGTTTGCATCTGCCCAGGATGCATACTGCGGGGCAGTTCACCTCTAGCTCGATGTCTGCGTCCGCCACCCTCCCCTGAACCTGTGTCCAGAAGTGGCGTATCTCCGGGCAGCCCCAGAACATATGCGTCATACCCGCCTTCGGCTCCCTACATTTGGGGCATAGCTGGACCTCGGCTCCCCTGAAATTAGATATAGCCTCTGGTGTTAGGTAGGCTCTGTTAGTGATGTACAGTTGAATGAGTTGCAATCGGGCATTCCTGGAGACTTTTTTATGGTAGTGGGTTATTTTCTCCCATTCGGCATCCGTGAAGTCTAAGCCAAATTCGATTTCCCATTTTGCTCTACATTTAAGCTCGGTGTTAGTCGTGCCCTGGAGCAGGGTTTCGTACAATCGCGAGGTTTCATGGCCGCCCTCGGCTGTGTTCAATAGTGTTTCTATGACCGTATTTTCCGTCATGGGGGTGGTAGCCTCCGGCCATCTGACCCTAATGGCGTGTATCACTGCCCCATGGAGCAAAAATTGGCCAGCGGGTAATCCCGTAGTTTCAGCGAGATCAGGAAAGGGCATGATCTCTTCATCCCGCATTAAGTCTCCCAGGGTGGCCACTCCGTAAGGTTCCCATTGGGTGCGTGATTCGTGAAAGCCCCATGGCTGATGAGCCATAATTGCTGCTATAGGGATTTGAGGTGAGAAAGGATCAGCTGGCCCCACAGTTTTGCACGCTCTGTTCCAGAGCTTTATTCCAAGTCTAAATAAGTATGGAAGGGGCTGTGTGAATCTGCCCTGTGCCCACAGTAGGTCCCTCAGGAGGAGGTAGGGTAATGCAGGTTGGAGGAGCCGAGTGTCCGAGGAGGTCTCATCGGCCATCCATCGCATCACTTGCCTTAGCTGGCTCGCCAGGTAGTACAATTCGAAATTAGGGACCTTAACTCCTCCCCTCTCGTAAGGTCTTTGGAGTGTGTCCAGCGCCACCCTGTGTCTGCCCTCCTGCCAAAGGAACCGTCTGCATAGTTTGTTTATGTTTTTAAAGAAGGAGGGGGGGATATTGTAGGGAACGTTTGTAAAGTTATATAGTAGGCGGGGGAGAGCAACCATTTTGAGTAGACCGGCCCTACCGGCCATCGAGAGCGGAAGCTTACCCCAGAATTCCATAGATTTTTCTAGAGCGTCTTTGGCTCTCACCGTATTAAGTGTATGTTCCGTGAATGGGTCCCGGTGTATGGTGATTCCCAGGTATCTAAAGGAGGTCGCTTGCCATTCTAGATCTAGGGAGGGGAGGGATCCAGGGCCATCTTTATGTAGGGCGGCAAGCGGGTAGAGGCAGGACTTATCTTTGTTAATACGGATACCCGTGTATCTACTGAATCCGTCCAGTGTTTCTAGGATGTAGGGCAGGAGGTGTTCAGGGTTATGTAAGAACAATAGCGTATCATCCGCATACATAGAGACGAGGTGGGTCACTCCGTCGATTACAATACCCCCATCTCCGTATTCCTGCCTAAGGTACGTGGCTACGGGTTCGGTGGCGATGATGTATAGCATCGGGGAGAGTGGGCAGCCCTGGCGAGTGCCTCTATGTAACGCCCATTTGTTTGAGAAGGTCCTGTTCGTGCGCACCCTAGCGGTGGGGTTGGTGTAGACTAGCCGGGTCCATTTCAGGAAGGCAGGTCCTATCCCCATTTTAGCCATAGTGGCATAAAGCCATTCCCAACGCACTGAATCAAAGGCCTTGGTGGCGTCTAGTGACGCCACCGCGTATTTCTGAGGCCTCTGCTCCGTGCTGTACATAATATGGTGCAACCTACGCAGGTTCTCTGTTATGGAGCGACCGGGCACGTAACCCGTTTGGTCCTGGTGGATCAGGTGGGGAATTACCCTTCGCAGTCTACTAGCTAGCAGGGAGGTTAGGATCTTGCAATCGACATTTAACATGGAGAGGGGTCTATATGAGCCGCAGTGCGATCCGTCTTTCCCGGGTTTCAGGAGAGGGACAATCACCGCCTCCCTCATGGAGTCGGGGAGGGCACCCCGCTCGTAGGCTTCGTTGAACACCTGTGCCAACAGTGGGGCCAAGGTCTCCTCGTACAATTTATAAAATTCCCCAGGGAGGCCATCAGTGCCTGGGGACTTACCGGTTGGGAGTGACCTAATGATTGCCTTGACCTCATCTGGGGTGATGGGTTCGTCCAAGGCGTCCGTCATATGGGGCTCTAGCCTGGGGAGATCTATGTCGTCCAGGATGTCCTCTATGTCGGAGACGTCCACGGGTGGGGGTTCGGCGTATAAATTGCTGTAAAAGTCAGAGAACACCGAATTAATTTCAGTCTGGGTGTGCACTAGGGAGCCATCTGGTTTGAGTACTTGGCAAATGGGTGTTCTGGGGGCTTCTCTCTTGTACAGCCAAGCTAGGAGTTTACCAGGTTTATCACCTAGAGCGTGGGTACGTTCAGTGTGTTTGGCATAGCTCAGCCTACCCAGGGACTCCCAGTGCGTGAGACAGGTTTGTTTGAGGTCAATCACCTTCTGTAAATGTTCTGGGGATGGGTCTAGTCTGCCTTCGAGCTCCCCCAACTCACTCTCTGCATGTTCTAAGGAGGAAGTAATCGACCTCAGTGCTCCGCCCATGGTTGCAATCATCTCCCCTCTCAGGACCACCTTGTATGCCTCCCAGGCGGTGCCTATGTGTTTAACACTGTTGAGGTTCCTTTCCCAGTAGTCTTCAGTCCTATCAGCAATGTGTTCGCGGAGGGCTATGTCTAGGAGAGCTTCAGCCCTAAGTTTCCAGGTGGGGACCGGGGGTCTAGGCGGGTAGATCTCCCAGGTGGCTACTAGTGGGGAATGATCGGACAGTACTCTGGGCTGGTACTGAGCACCGCCGAACGTTGCCTGTTGTTCTAGGCTCACGAAAAGGTAGTCTATCCTAGTGTGGACTGCGTGAGGAGGGGAGTAAAAGGAGAACACACGTGCATCTGGGTGCTGTTCTCTCCACAAGTCTCGGAGTTGTAACTGCTGTATCAACCTTGACAGAATTTTGGCAGGCGGGGAAGGGCGTGTATGTTTATCGTCCGACCTGTCTCTCAGGGGGTCTAAGGTGCAGTTATGGTCGCCCCCCCATATCATGGTTTGGTCCCTGTAAGGGCCGAGGCGTGGATACAGGGAGTGGAAGAAGGTGGTTGCATCATGGTTGGGTGCATAAGTGCTGACTAGACAAACCTCTCTCCCTTCAATGGTGCCACATGCAATTGCCATCCTGCCCTCATTGTCTGCTTTGGAGCCGACCAACCGGAAGGGGACAGAGGGGTCCACCCAGATCAGGACACCCCTGGCGTAGGAGGAGTAGGAGGAACCTACCAGGGTACCACGCCAGGCCTTTGCCAATGCTTTCAGTTTGTCCGATGTAAGGTGTGTTTCTTGTAGCAGGGCTATTTTGGTTTTGCTTCTTTTAATATAGGAGAGTATGCGCCGTTGTTTCACGAAGCTGTTCATGCCTCTGACGTTCCACGTCAGGATTTTCAACGAATCGGCCATGTGAGATTTGGGATTCTGGTGGCTATGTCCAACGCCCCCGGGAGCACCACCAGTGGCCGGAGGATCGTGGGGGTCTTGTGGTTTCCTGGAGATTCGTGCATGCGGGTCTCAGCCGGGTTACTTGCACCCCTGAACTTCTGCTTCAGTGACTGCCAGCCTATCCAGCGGAGGGTAGGTGCCTCGTCCGTGCTGACTGAAATGGATGTTGGTGGTCTTGGTTGTCCCTGATTCGGGCACTTAACAACTGTGCCAACTTCCCCTATCCCTCCCCCCCGTAACTGTGAACTTCCCCAACATAAACCAGGTCGAGTGAGGAGCTCCTCACTATGACAGACCCGTTTCCGCTCCTTTAGACCGAAGGACGGTCGCATGGTGCCCTACGGGCGGGTAATGAGTACCCTTAACAAGAAAGAACTTCCAGGGGTAGGAGAGTGTTCGTCCGGGCGCCTCGTGTTATGAAATCCGGTCAGCTGCGGCGTAAGTGGCCGTTCCATGGTGGGGCCTCCGAAAGGCACCGGGGCCCTGAGAGACGGGGCTCAGCGGGGTTGTCGTTTCCTGACTTCGACATCTGGGATCTGCTCCCTGTCCATCCAGTCTCGGGCCTCTGCCGGGGTATCGAAGAGGTGAGTTCTGTTGTTTCGTATCACCTTCAATCTGGAGGGGTAGAGGAGCATGTAGCGTAGGCCTGCAGCCTTCAGTCTTGCTTTGGTGTGTATGAACTGTGCCCTCTTCATTTGAACCTGAAATGTATAGTCAGGGTAGATGGATATCTTGGCTGAACCCCTGCAGATCTGGCCGCCTGACCGCGAGAAGGTGAGGATGGTTTCCCGGTCTCTGTAGTTAAGTACTTTTGCGATCACGGGTCTGGGTGGGCTGCCAGGAGGGGGTTTCGATGTGAGGGATCGGTGAGCCCTTTCGATTACAAAGCCCTGAGAGAGTTTTTCTGCTCCAATCTCCTGTATCAGGAGATTCTCTACGAAGTTCGTGGGGTCCGATCCCTCGATGCCCTCCGGGAGCCCCAGGAGGCGAATGTTGTTGCGGCGTGCGCGCCCCTCTGCCTCCTCGACCCTGTCTTCTAGGTTTTTAACTTTTTGTTGAAGTGCATCGACATCTTTGAGGAGCACTGTCTTAGCTTCCGTGTTCTCGCGGACCTGGGCCTCCAGCACCTCTGTTCTGCCGGCCAGGGATCGGACGTCTTGGCGCAGGAGGTTCAAGTCTATGGCGACAGCGTCTATTTTATGCTCCACGGCTGCCTGGGAAAGTTTGATAGCTTCAAGGATCTGTGTGTTACTAGGTTCCGCTGAAGGCCCCAAGGGGTCGGGTAGGTCTGCAGCAAGAGTCTCGCTCATGTTATCTGGCGCTGTGGGCCCCGCCGCCGTGAACGTGTCGATGGTGGTCTGACGTTGCTTAGCCCTTGCTCCTTTGGTAGACATGTCGACTGAGCCTCCGGGCTTCGCTGTTACCGAGGTGGCCGGGGTGAGCCGCGATGGAGTGGCCGAGGAAGCCGTATCGGGTGGGCCGCGATGGCGGATCGCTGTATACTGTGGGCGGCTCCGTAGGCACAGGGGGGACGGATAGTGTGCGCCGGGGCCGCTTCTCCGGGTTACCAGGCCGGGCACGCCTGTATGTGTCGGTTGCGTTAGTCCCCCCCGCTCACCTCGAAGGGCCTCCGAGACCCTGGCTCCCGGTTCTGTGGCTGGCAGCGCCCTCGTCCGGGACGTTCCAGGCTGGTCGTCCCGTTGGCACCGTCGTTCGCGCTCCAAGCTTCACGGGTGCCCCACAGGCCCCCCTCGTCAGTCCAGCTGGGCGTTCGTGTGTCCTCGGCCCTCAGCTGAGTGTTACGGCGCGAGCGGCTTTAGAGTGCGGGCCGCCGCATCTTGCAGGGCTCGGGAGCCGCCATCTTGGCCCTGGTCCGCGGGATCGTGTCGCACGGTCTATAGGGCGAGACCGGTCCTCCAGGGCCACAGGAATCGACCCGCAGGTGCAGCAGGATGTCGGCCCTCGATGAGGCGGTTCGTGGGGTTCGGAGCCCCCGAAAAAAAGTAGTTAAAAGCAGCTTATGATGGTCGCATCAAGCGGAGCGCAAGGAGTGAACGTCCTCTTCACATGGCGGTTAGCCACGCCCCCCGATAACGTTTTGCTTTTAACGTGTATATGAGGTCCATGTTATTTGCATGAGAATACATGAATTTGAGACCAACATTAATGAGATTTACTTCCCAGATGTCACCCCAGTTTGGTTTTTAGTTTCTCACGTAATGTTAGTGCTCGCCACTTATTGGTATACTATGATAGGTTCTGCATATACACAGTCTTAGACTGTATGCCAAAATGGCACCTCGCGTGATCCTGCACAGACTCCCACACCTTCCAACACTACCCAGGAGATGAATGTCAGAAAGGCAAGTGGACGTGGATCATCGGGACTGTAGAGGAATTAGCCTTGTTCCTGACTCATACCCCATGCAGAGGAGGAGTGCGTGTGGAAGGCAACAGCACAATGCAACACCTGCGAGGCCGAGGAGAGAACTAAGGAGCAATCCATATCTAGGCTTCCCAGAGTCCTCCCACCAACCAGTTGCTCAGGCTTCCTGAAAGGTTTAGGCCTACCATGGTAGGTTGGTCCGTTGGGCAGCCCTCCTGGGAAAGGGAAGCATTGATGATGACAGCCTGGCACTAGAGTATAGAGAGATGGGCCTGGCTGAAGTTAGCACGAAGGGTTGGTTTGATAGACCAAGCACTGGCAGGCAAAGTCATCCACAGTATCAGGACAGGTTGATGGGATATTAATGATGCAGGGAGGCAAAAGGCCTGAGCCATCAACAGCCTTTACTCCTGCTAGAATTACATTGCCAACTTGTGTGAGAGTGTTCAGCCATAGGTTCCTGGCAGTAACGCTACCTACACTAGACACATAATACATGTAGTAAGGTAGGGCTGACAGACAGGTGGACGGTTGGTGTCTCACGCATCCTGGGGTGAATAATTATGCATACTATTCACACGTACCTACATCTTATTCCAGGACCGATGCCATATGGGTTACAACAAATGATGGCAATGAGATTCTCGCTCTTACAGATAATGAATCTGTTGGATTATGTTGCACAGATTCCCCTGGAGTAGGGTGAGTAGAATCTCCACTGTACATCAACGGGAATAATGTGTGCAATCACTAAATGGTGGCAAGCAATTCTTGGATATTGACAGTGATGGGGCAACATCCCCATTGGTTACTAGGGATGCGATGAAAACAGTTCTTCGTCACAGCAGAGAGGGTACAGGGGCATTCAACCTAGGGTGCAATTACCAGAATCCACAAAAAAGGGTCTAGCTCGGGTTATGGGAGTCTGATCAGTAACCGACCCATTTACACCCACTCCTTAACAATAAAACAGAGAACACCAGAGAACACATACATGTAACCCCTCCTGAAAACTATGCAGTGGTATTTTGAACAGGGAAACAGAAGCGGGACCCATCTGGCAGATTAAATTTTGTACCTAGCAATGGGGCATTTGTATAAATAATTAGGAAGGCAAATGGGGTGTTTTGGGGAGTTCAGGGAGTCTCTCATACACTTTACCTCATTGCCAGAAATGTCATTCTTTTGGTCTAGGACACAAGTTTGTTTGTTCTCTAACTCCTGGGGGAGAGGGATGGGTTTGGAGTTTATCTAGGTTTAAAGTCCATGTTTGAATGTAGTGCCAGCGTGGCCTCTGCCATTCTCACTGTAGGAAGAGATTGGCGCTTTTCCTTTAATTCACAATGCATTCTTTATTTCCTCAATGGTGCTGTTGGTTATATTATTCATGTTTGGGCCAATACACATTTGCTCAAATGTAATGGAGTCATCAGTAATGACTGGTCGGACATATGGCCGATTGGAGACAAGCTGCAGGCAAGCTGCTTCTGACTTGGCCGCATCACGAGTTGGGCTGTAGCCCTTAAATGCGGCTGTAACGGTATTACTGCCGGATTTAAGGGCTGGCCCTATCATGAGTTGGGCGCTAAAGCGGCTGTTTTACCTCCAGCTTTTTTCTGGAGGTGAAAATCCCTGTTTTCGGCTGTATTACAGCCGGCTGTATTAGCCCGCAGTATTAGCACCAAAAAATTCCCCATTCCACTCCAATGGACCCAATCAGGAATGGGGATTTACCGTTAAGGCCCAACCTGTGATCCGATGGCAATACCACCGGACCGGTCGGTGCTAGGGCTATTACAGTCGGAGGTATTACAGCCGGGAATACAGCCCAACTCGTGATGAGGCCCTTAGTGTCAAACGCCTGCCTTTATCATTTGTATATGGAATTGGGAGATTCCATGTACTCATTTCTGAACAAACAAATAAAATGATAGAACGTATATACATGTTCCTGATGATTAAACTATCCATTTAAAATGTTTATTCATCAAGCTGTATTTTGTTTTCTAATGTTTTGGATGCTAAAATGTTCTAAATAAAAATGAATCGCACTTTTCCTGCTGCATGTTACTTCTGTCCCATTAAATGCTCTCATTAGAGCACCACTACTCTAACACCTATTAGGTGCCTTTCCCAAGAGATGGCACTTCAAAGTCGTATAAGTTACTCTGTGAGCTCACATCACTGCTACCGAGTAGAGTAGTCTTATTACATGTGATACATGTTATTGTGAATGTGTTGAAACTAATAATGTGCTTCTCCTTTTATGTTAATAGGTGACTGATGCCCCAGAAATGCAACAGCAGTGATTGTTAGATTCTCTGGACTAACACAGTGAAAAGCTTCATTGTTAAAATATGCAATTTCCAAGCATCTTAGAAGAGTGCAAGTTTGGGTTCCAGTTGTCTTTTCAGAGTATTGAGGAACTCAGATTGAGAAGCCTGTTGGATACATGAACATTATGACTTCCGTCCATGCAACTCCTTCCTGGTAACATCCAGTAACGAAGCTTGTTCAGTCTGTTAATCCTGGGGAGTGGGATATCTAGCACGAACGTGACAATGTGGTATGTGCAGTAAGAAAATCACTTCTCATATGTGCTCTGAATTAGGGAAACGGTTCAGTGAAAAGGGTCCGCACCTGACAAAACAAATTGGCAATAAACTTTACACATGCACAGAATGTTGGAGCAATTGCCATCTCAAGAACATACTTATTGCCCTCAGGAAGACATGAGTGAAAAACCTTATCAGTGCACTGAATTTGAGACTAGCGTCCATTTGCATGATACACTTATCTGCCACCATCAAATGCATAACGGTGGGAAACCACATGTCTGCAGTGAATGTGGGAAAGGGTTTGCTCAGAAGGGACATCTGATTAGCCACCAGAGAACACATACGGGCGAGAAACCTCATCAGTGCAGTGAATGTGGAAAAGGGTTTGCTAGAAAAAAATATCTTACTTTCCATCAGAGAAGAACACATACAGATGAGAAACCTTATGAGTGCACTGAATGTGGGAAAGGGTTTGGTACAAAGAGAAACCGTATTATCCACCAGAGAACACATACAGGTTTGAAACCTTATGAGTGCACTGAATGTGAGAAAGGGTTTGCTCAGAAGGAACAGCTTACAATCCACCAGAGAACACATACAGGTGTAAAACCGTATGGGTGCAATGAATGTGGGAAAGGGTTTGTTACAAAGAGACACCTTACTATCCACCAGAGTACACATACAGGTGAGAAACCTTATGAGTGCACTGAATGTGGGAAAGGTTTTGCTCTGAAGCAACGCCTTATTATCCACCAGAGAACACATACAGGTGAGAAACCCTATGGGTGCACTGAATGTGGGAAAGGGTGGGTTACAAAGAGACACCTTACTATCCACCAGAGAACACATACAGGTGTGAAACCTTATGAGTGCAGTGAATGTGGGAAAGGTTTTGCTCTGAAGCAAGACCTTATTATCCATCAGAGAACACATACAGGTGTGAAACCATATGAGTGCAGTGAATGTGGGAAAGGATTTGTTACAAAAAGAGAGCTTACTATCCACCAGCAAACACATACAGGTGTGAAACCTTATGAGTGCAGTGAATGTGGGAAAGGTTTTGCTCTGAAGCAACGCCTTATTATCCACGAGAGAACACATACAGGTGTGAAACCATATGAGTGCAGTGAATGTGGGAAAGGTTTTGCTCTGAAGCAAACCCTTATTATCCACCAGAGAACACATACAGGTGTGAAACCTTATGGGTGCATTGAATGTGGGAAAGGTTTTGCTCTGAAGCAACACCTTATTAACCACCAGAGAACACATACAGGTGGGAAACCTTATGGGTGCATTGAATGTGGGAAAGGGTTTGCTCGGAAGGAACAGCTTATTCGCCACCAGAGAACACATACAGGTTTGAAACCTTATGAGTGCACTGAATGTGGGAAAGGTTTTGCTTGAAAGCAATGGCTTATTAACCACCAGAGAACACATACAGGTATGAAACCTTAAGTGCACTGAATGTAGGAAAGGTTTTGCTCAGAAGCAATGCCTTATTATCCACCAGGCAACACATACAGGTAAGAAGCCTCATGGGTGCATTGAATGTGGGAAAGGGTTTGTTACAAAGGGTGAGCTTACTATCCACCAGAGAACACATAAAGATGAGAAACCACATAAGTGTAGTGAATGTGGGAAAGGGTTTGCTCAGGAGAGTCATCTTATTTGCCACCAGAGAACACATACAGGGGTAACCTCATACATGCACTGAATGTGGGAACTGTTTCAGTCAAAACAGTTCCCTTATTAGGCACCAGACAAAACATGCAGCCAGGGTCTATTTCAGTGTATTGAATGTGGGAAATACTTCAGTGAACAGGATGTTCTTATCTGCCATGAGAGAGGACATGTAGGTGGTGAAATCTCTTCTGCAATTGCACGTGCTTCAGAGAGAAGGAGATGCTTCTACAATGCTACTGAGTTTAGCATGTCTGTTGACTGATAAAAGTGATGGCTGATTATGATTGTTGAATCACTGTTTGAAATGCATCCCTTCTGGATTATTCAGAAGGGAGACTGTACCTTCTGCGTTAAGGTAACCATCCTATGGAACACTTTGTCTAAGGACTTCATGCTAATTAATGGGCACCAACATTTTGGAAAAAAGACCCAATTACTATAGACCCTCATTGGATATATGGGGTGTCCCCCCTCCCCTCCTATTTTACAGGGACGCTACCATCTACTGAAATGGAACCCAGAGGGTGTCTCCTTTCATCTTTACCAGTACCGATATTATGCTCTAGCTACATAGATTCTAAAAAAGGATTCTGAGGGACTCTGAGTGCATTTCCCTTCCCCACTCCATTGCACAGCTCTAGCAACGTACAACCCTTACAACGTACTACACTCCCAGTTTCTGCAACACATCCTCAACAGTTCATGTCACAACTAATGCAAATGTATATGGATAGAGAAGGTTTTCACAAAACAGAAAGGCTTCAGGGAGAGGGGCATAGTATGCATTACATAACATGGTGTTATCAATTACCATGTCACTATACCAACGTCTAAAAGACCAGAATGACTAACATTTTTAAAAAAGCATTTATTTATTTACACACATAAAAATCCCTCATACATTCTCTCTAGAATAACACAATATTCCAACTATCCAAGTCCACATAGAATTCAAACACATGTGTTTGTCTGGTAAGCATCAAGTCTCGTCTTCTAAAATCAAATTAATCTACCTCACTTCTTTAGTCCTGGATATTCAAATACATGTTGCGCATATAAAGCCCTGTCCAACTCCATCTGGGGTTTAAATCGCCTTTTCATTGACAAAGACCCAAAAGTCCTGTCCCGCCTTATCCCTTCTGCTTAGGAAAATCAAAGTCCAAATACACCTTCTCTATCACTGAATCAATATGTATAAAACGGCTTTGCATTTCTAAAGGCAAATCGCAATGGTTTAACCTCTAAAGTAATAACTTGTATAGGCTCATCAAGCCCACCCCATGGCAAATCACAATATATCAAGCAGTACATTTCAATGTATATCATATTGTTCAAATGCATAGCAAAATACCACTGCATCATCCAAAAAGGACCACAATTGGAGCACATTATTCAGTCAAGCAAACCCCATTGCAATACTATCCCAATCATGACTCAAAGGGACAGCTTAAGGCATACACCCCCCTGCTCCCTCTGACAGGATCTCAGCATAGCAGCGCCTCAGCAAGTCAGCCAGCCCCTGTATAGATGCTTTTCAACCTTTAACGCTCTGATGTCAGATGCTATAAACCTAATTATTTCCAGATTTGACTATGGCAATGGCATTTATTCTGTGCTCCTTGGCATGTGTGACTAACTTCAGATGGCACAGAAAGTGCTAACCTGCTTCTTTCAGGCATTGGGAAATGTGGCCATATCACTCTTTCATTACGAGCCACACGGGCTACCTGTGACCTCTCACATTGGGTTGAAGGTGCTTTGTCTAGCTCATTGCGCCATTCATGGCAAACCCCCCCCCCCCCAATACCCCATTCTGCAATGGATGCTTCCACCCTTGTCCTCCCTGTGCCTCTACTACTCTAGATGAGGAGGTGATGTAACTATTTTTTTTGTGGGGGTGTTTTGTCTCCCTATATCTGGAATGCCCTCTGTCTAAGATCACATGTCACCTCTGGCCATGTGACCTTCAGATGCTTACTGAAGACCCATCTGTTCTGGTTTGTCTTTCCTTCATTTTGCTGGATTCTCCTATGTTTTAATGTCCTCCTGCTGTTAGAACCCATAAACCTTTTGGTGAATAAGTGCCATAGAGAAAGTTTTTTATTTATTTAAAAAAGACAGCTCTTAATAACATCCCTACAATCAGCGTTTTATTAACCATTTAATAGTGACCTACATGCAGGAGTTTAACAACCTTAAAGTTGTTACTGTTTTTCACTTCTTTTACTGTCCCTGTTTTTGTAAGTGGCACATCAGCGCTTTCTAAGGAAAGTCTTCCCTAACTAGAGGGCTGCATCAGGGATATATAGTTATTCCCCCCTATCCTGCTGTCTTTCGAAATTGACCCTGCATCTCCTCGCCCACTATCTTTCGTGTAGCGCCTCTGGTATGTCCGTAATGGGATCCCAATACTGCCTTTACTAATAACATACAGTTGTGTGATGCCCTCCTTTACTGTGTTACAAAGTTAGCCTGTTAGGCCTTCACCCTGTTCACTGTACTTTCAGTGCCCTTTGAGTAATTATGTTAACCATTTAATCCCCAAGAATTTACTTACTTGAAAAAAAGTAGCAACACTTTAAAATTGGAAGCAATGGACAGGTAGGTGCCAGCCTTCCTGCTTTCTCCCACTCAGGTTCATGAATATATTCAGCCCAGTGTTGCCAGCCAGGCAGTACCAGTGGATGCTGGTCTACAGGCATTTCTCCCTGATATGTAGGAAAACTATAAAGTAAACAATTTAAAAAAATTTATTGTACATGAATTGCTAGTTGTAAAGAAGTTTGCATTTCAAAGAGTTCGCATTTTTTCTACTTAAATTATGAGAAAAAATGACTTGCCTCTCTGTAATGTTTTTTCTGATGGATGTTCCTGCCACAGATTCCTCATCTATGATATCCATATTTTAGCGCAGATGTTCCCTGGAGACATTTCCACCGCTAGGGGACGCTGCACAGCTCTGTATCGGTCCGACGCCTCTATGTGCCCCATGCCAAAATGTTGTCTGGCCAGTATAAGTAGCAGTGCCGTGCCCCATGACCGCAGTTCCACCCTCCTTCCCTAGCACTCTTGATGCTGAGGGACTGTGGAACTGATGGTGTACTAGCTTCCCAGCACCAGTGTAACAAACAGAAAGCTGGCCATCCTTCCTAGCCTCTCGAGTATGAGAGACGTAGAACTTTAGGACCTGTACTGGGTCCAATCGATGAAATCCTTCCTCTGCCTTAGAATGTTGAGACGGAGAGAAGAACAAAGAAGATGGATCTGAGTGAGATGGAAATCTGACATGACCCAAAATCCTGGGTGCTGTGGTCTTCGCCCAGTCAGTACAAGAAATCGCAGTACAGATTGAGGGCAGACATCTGCCGATCGCAGTCTGCACATGGCTTAAAATCAGAGGCCTTTGATGGAGTCTGCATGGCGAATCACTTTTAGAAAAGCTCAATGAGCATGTTCCCGATAAGCGAGCACAGTGCGCAGAAAAAAGGAACTGAGGTCATGGGGCGCGGCCCTGCTACTTATACTGGCCTGGATGTCATTTCCAGTGCAGGCGCATAGAGGCTTTGGACGGACCCGACACACCTGTGCGGTGCCACCTGGTGGCGGAAATGTTTCTGGAGAACAGCTCTGCTAGGATGTGGATATCATAGACAAGGAATCCGTGGCAGGAAGGAATCCATTAGAAATGCCTCTACTGGGAATTACATTTGTACACATCCATAAAGTACTGTTACTTTCAACATCAACACGTGGGGATTAAAATACCCGACATTTTAATTATCTGAAGCCCTCCTTAATAATACAATTGGAGAAAGCTGTATTCTCACATGGCTGATTAGACTAAACTTGGCACAAGACATGTGCAAAGACCTGGAGAATGGAATCCATAAAACTGAAATCTCCAATATTACTCCAGAAGTCAGTTTCCCAGAAATGCATGCCTCACCAGAAGTGCTATCCTCGCTGAATGCTGCAGGTTTCAATTTTGTAGCATGTTCTACAGCACTACAGTTTCCTTTTCTCCACAGGATTGACATCTACTGTATTACACTATTGCCTTTCTCTATTGCAGCATTTAGGATTAGTAGATGGTTCCCTAGCCTGGGATCGGGATGTGGAGGTGCAATTGCACAAGGGAGGGTGCATGACCACTCTTAAAGCACTATTTTATAAGAAATTGGTTTGATGTGAAGAGCCCAGAGAAGATGTCAAGTGTTCCAATAAATTATGTTGATCTGTATTTTAGAAAAGTGACTTTTTGTGAATAGAGCCGAAAGGGCAAATTGACTAGAAATATTAGCTGTGTTGTGAGACAATAAAATTCATGGCCATTTGGAAATGAAATGGTGCCTTTCTTTTTTAAATGAAAGAGTTGTGGGTTTAATGATATCACAGCTGATCTCTAAATTCCAAGAAGGAACAGTGGATATAAATGTTTAGAAAATAAAGCTGATCTTGGATAAACTGACATGTCTAATGTAAAGGTCTCCCACCGGGATTCATACACTGATTGAAATGCTGATGAATTGAATATTGAGCTTCAGCCAATATGTCACTGTTTTAACATTAAAAAAACATTGTTAATAATAACGCCATTTGTGTGTTAAATTTTTTTTTTCTGGCTTCACATTTGTGTAAACTGCTTCCTGGAACAGAGGTGATTCATTTGTTTTAATTAGTGGGGTGACCACCTCTATTCCAGTTTTATGCTGGAATTAATGTTATTGTCCACTTTTAAACTTTCTTGTCAACATGTCTGTATTTCTGTGTATTTTCCTTGAGGATACACAATTCTGACCACAGCACGAGTAATGCTATATGATATGCATAGACTCCTATTTTATTGAATTCAGTCAACTTATGTTTCATGCAACATATCAATCTCAGAAAAGAAACTGGGCTGTAACACGGTTAGAGTATGACTTGTGATGATTCAGGCACGTATGAACAGTGGGTGCTTAGAAAATACAGAAGATGACGCTGTCACAACTCCCAGGTGTCGGTGCACCCTCTGCCCACCTGTAAAATCACACCACTCCTTCATGGAATGACAGAAAGTGTAATAGGTGAGGTGGAAGTGACTGGTGAGAGACCTCAGCACGTGCTGGAACATACCAGAGCAGGGTTCAGCGGCTACCTGTGGCAGATTTACCCATTGTTCTCTGCAATCTGATTGGCAGACGGGATGTAGAAAGCTGCTGATGTAAACATCAAACTAAACTTAACCACCCGACTCATTAGCACTGCTGGAAAGAGTGACCAAACAAAAGCTGCAAGGCAGGTAGAAAAAAGTACAAATCATATCACATTTTAAGGCTGTACATAGCAGATGTGAACTTAATAGTAAAACAGTGCCTTATTCCTGAATATCTTTGAATCTAATCATTAAGGTTTAAAATGTATAAACACACAAAGTAGAAGACCTCATTTACACCAACATATATTTCAATGTATCATGAACTTCAGGGAATGGCTAATTCACCAAATGTTATCATTGCTCACTCTTGGTCAACCAAGTCTCTTGACTTTGCAGTGATCTTCAGGTGAGCCAAGAGACCCTCCTAGGCTTTATTTTGTATTTTCCATCTGCTGCTCGCAGCGCTCTCAGCACCGTTGTTCTCCCTCCCTCCCCGGCATCCATTTCCTGGTCCCTGTTTCCCTCCCTCCCTCCCTCCTCCCAGCCTGCCCACATCCCCTGATTGGGTGGCTGTTGGTCATCACTGACCCTCCCCCAGAGCAGCCATCTGCCCGTGCAGCCCCTGCGGCTAATGGCCCCAAGGCAAAGGGCGGCCCCCATTGAGGCGGCTCCTGATAGTATCTGCAGATGTCAGCAGGGGAATCCAGTGGCCTGCCATCAACCAGCAGTGACTAAGCAAGGTAGGAGTGGCCCGGTTTTGCAATAGAGCCTGAACTCTACACTGACAACTTTTTTCCCCTTATACAGGACTTTCAGACTTAGGTGTGTTTTCTCCGGTATTTAAAAATTGCATTGTGAAACCTAGGCCTTTTTCCCCCTTACACAGGATTCTCAGACTTAGGTGTGTTTTTTCTCCAGTATCTAAACGATATTGTGAAAGTTGTGCCATTCTGTTGTTTTGACTTCTTAGCAAAGCATTCACCTAGTAAACTTTCTTCCATAGTCTGAGTGTCTGTGATCTTGTCCAATTGCCTACTATTGTCTCATCTTTCTCTGTCTCGTCTGCTTGTGCCCCTCCCTGTGTCCTTCTCTAGTGTTCTCCCCACCCCTACTCCCCCTCCATTCCCCCCTTCCTCTTCTCTCTTCTCACCACCTACTCTATGGTGCTCTCTCTCTCTCCTATCTTTTCTAACTGCTTCTCTATCGGGTATACTGCTCTTCTCACTAAATCTGGTAGGAAGAAGTTTAAAAAGGACATCCCAGTCTTCAACCCAGGCCTCCCTATCACTGACACCTATACCAGTGCCTCCTATAGGCAAACCCTCACCGACATCATCTTTGTTGTTCCCTTGCCAGACCTATGGACTCTTCATATCGTCTCTGTGCTTTCTCCTCTCTCTTCTCCCAATAATGGTGGCACCAGGTGGGATGTTTACATGAATGGTACTGTCGTGGTCCATGCCCTCAGGCCAATCTCCTCTTTGATAGATGCTTCCCACGCCTCATCAATTTCCTCCCTTCTCCTGCTGTCCCCTCTTTTCCCTCCACAGATTCCTTGCCTTCCCCTGTTGTCTCCTCCTTGGCTACCTTGCCCTCTCCTCCTTCCTCTTATGCCCCTCCCCTTCAGGCATCTTCTACACCTCCGAAGGGCCTACCTCTGATTTGTACCCCTCCCCGGACCTCTTTCAAGGATGGCAATCTTCTCCATATTGCCACTCTTAACTCTCGCTCAGCTGTCAAACACTCCTCTGACATCTGCTGCCTCCTGAAAGAATTTGACCTCGATCTCACCTAGACATGGTTCACGGCCAGCTCTGTCACAAGCTTTGACAATCTCCTCCCTGACAGCTACAAGATCCTCTTCGCGCCCAGGTCCAACCGTTCCAGAGTGGGTGTAGCCCTGATCTTCCCCAAGTAGATTCCTAGCTCTGTCATTCCTGAGTCCTACTACGCTTTCAATTGCCTCGTCTGCAGGCTCTCTCTCCTAGCCATTCCCTTACTGTGGCTACCATCTATAGGCCACCTGGTCAGATCTCCTCCTTCCTCTCTGAGTGGGCAGACCTCTCCTCTTCACTCCTGGTATCGACCACTCAAATCCTCCTTCTTAGAGACTTTAACATCCACCTGGAAGCTTCCTGTCCTTCCTCTGGACTCCTTTGCAACCTCTGCGACTCTCACTCTCTATCCTCCCCTCTGGCCCGAATCACTCTGCTGGGCCCACTCTTGATGTTCTTATCTCTACAAACCTTCCGCTCTCTATCCCTCTCACCACTCCTCTCCTGGAGTGATCACTTTCTCCCTTCCTCTCAGCTCACTCTCTCCACCCCTCAGGCCAAGCCAACTCCAGCACTGCCACCTATTTCTCGGTTATCCGACCCATGAAGCGTGTGTCAGTTGAGGCTTTTGCTGCCACTTTCTTCGCACTCCCAATTTAGCTTTCTCACACCCTGCACAGCCCTCTCCATGCTCCACTCTGCTATATCTGATACTCTCGATGTTCTTGCCCCTGTCATGAGGATCCACTTGAAGTTCAAAGCCAAGTGCAATTCCTGGTACGAATCAGACCTCACCACCCTTAAATGCACGTGCAGGGTGGCTGAGAAGAAATGGTGTGCTTCCAGTTCACCCTCTGACAAACTGGCCTGCTGCCTTCTCCAAAGGCAATACCGGCTCTCTGTCCGCACCAAGAAGAGAGCCCACATCCAAGTCTGCGTCTTTGCGGCATCTAACAACTTGGACAAACTCTTTAAAATCTGGGGGCTCGAATGGGAATGGGGATGTACCGGGTCCGGTTCTTTGAATGAGGAATTACCGGGTCCTCCAAGGTTGGAATGGCCCAGTAATTCCTCATTCAAGGAACCCAGACCCGGTACCCGGTAAGGGGGTAACCATGTCGCAAATTGCAGCATGGTTACCTCCAAGGTCGTAATGACCCCTGATGTCTCCTGCTTGACCATTGGGGTGTATAAGGGATGACCATGGTGTGGTCAGGTGCCACCACCCGCTCCATGAGGCAGGGCTTGTTGGTTGTGTGGGAAGTATTTTGACCCCCACAGCCCCCAGGGAAAAGGAGTAAGAGCTTGTCACATGTGGCATAGGTTCCAGTGGCTCTTTAACAGATGAAGACACAAGCAGTGCTCATTGCTTCATTTATATGGGACATCTGCAGGTGATTGGTAGTATTTTCTGTGCGCAGAAGACAAAACAAACAACTGTAATGCACACCAAAGCAAAGGCAAATTTGTGCTAGGCCTCATGGAGAAACATTTGAGCGAGATGACAGCTAGATATACCCCCCACCTGCAAAACATTGAGCTTGTTCTTTCCTGCCCATGTGCGAGAAGTGCTTGGAATTCAAGATTTTGGCGAGGACTTCTCTGGGCTTGGTACACACAGCAGGAGTCACCCAGAGTCAGGAATTAGAAACTACAGAGTAATAAGTTGTTAGTCTGCACAAGGACCATATATTGATGAAGCTAAATCCAATTCCAAACACAAAGGCTCTCATTACGACCCAGGCGGTAAGTTACCGCCTGGGTCGTACCCTTACCATCATGGTGTAAACTATGTTTACACCATGGTGGATGGCGGATTTACCGCCCCATTCCAAGGTGAGTGGGGCGGTAAATCCCCATTTCCCATTTTACCCTCCCCATTCCCATTTTTGCCCCATAGGGCATAATGGGAATGGGTAAAGGCGCTAATTACGCCACCGTAAATTACGGTGGCATAATTAGCACCAAGGTCCCTTTGCGGCATGGGTTTCAACACCTGCAAAAAGCAGGCGTTAAAATCACCATCCCGCAAAGGGACCTTGGAATCAGGCGTTAAGGGTCGGCGCCGTAAACCCCTTAACGCCTGGGTCCTAATGAGGGCCAAAGTCTTAATGGAAAATCCAAGTGTTACTATCCAAAATTGAGTTTATTGGTAATCCCCAAAAAATCCACAGCCGACACGTGTTTTGACCAGTTGGTCATCCTCAAGGCTGTTGTTAATATCACAATACAGTTTGTGTCAAATATTGTCATATTACACATACAAATCAACATTGAATAGTATAAAAAGAACAAAAATAATATGCATATGACTACCACATTGGTTATTACATACCATAGGTCGGTCAAGGTCAGGAGAGACGTGAAAGTATAGGGAGGAAAACATATATACACAAAATTGAATATTACATACAAGGAGTCTTGAATTTCAACCCCATACATGAGTCCCTTCTCAATTACAGTTGTACATTGACATGTTGGACTTCATGCAGTAGCATTGCCTGATGCCTCCGGTCTGCAAGTGCGCTCTACTATGCAAGTAAATAAATAAATAACCACAGAGGGATTCCCCTATCAGATGATATAGTGACCATACATCATTCCTTGCATTATAAAGAGTGATGCCTGGTCTACCATGCATGTGATGCCAGTTCCATCTAATGTATGAAATCCTCACCCTGTTGTGAGCTCCCTAAAGCTGTCCTGTCGGAAGGGTGATAGCACATGATCACTGGCTTGACGTGATTTTATTAGTGAAACCCCTAGTTAAACCCTGTGTGGGTGACATGCAAAAGTGTTAGTCTATCTCAGATAGGGAATACTCACCGAGGTTGGGGAGTATAGAAATTCTGCAGAAAGAGACATATGAGGCGAGGGCAGAAGCAATATTATGAATAACTGTTTTGTCTCTTAATTATCATGCTCCACTCATTCACTAGGTGCTTGAAGAGGCAATTCAGGCTTACCCTTAATGTGTAGTATCAACTGAGTGGTCAGAGGTGTATGGGTTAAAGCCCAAATCCTTACCCTTAATGTGTAGTATCAACTGAGTGGTCAGCGGTGTACGGGTTAAAGCCCAAATCCTTACCCTTAATGTGTAGTATCAACTGAGTGGTCAGCAGTGTATGGGTTAAAGCCCAAATCCTTACCCTTAATGTGTAGTATCAACTGAGTGGTCAGCAGTGTATGGGTTAAAGCCCAAATCCTTACCCTTAATGTGTAGTATCAACTGAGTGGTCAGCGGTGTATGGGTTAAAGCCCAAATCCTTACCCTTAATGTGTAGTATCAACTGAGTGGTCAGCGGTGTATGGGTTAAAGCCCAAATCCTTACCCTTAATGTGTAGTATCAACTGAGTGGTCAGCGGTGTATGGGTTAAAGCCCAAATCCTTACCCTTAATGTGTAGTATCAACTGAGTGGTCAGCACTGTATGGGTTAAAGCCCAAATCCTTACCCTTAATGTGTAGTATCAACTGAGTGGTCAGCAGTGTATGGGTTAAAGCCCAAATCCTTACCCTTAATGTGTAGTATCAACTGAGTGGTCAGCAGTGTATGGGTTAAAGCCCAAATCCTTACCCTTAATGTGTAGTATCAACTGAGTGGTCAGCAGTGTATGGGTTAAAGCCCAAATCTGTACAGTAGTAACTGCAGCCAAATATTTCTCCTGAGTAAAGCCCACTTCCAGTCACTAAAGAAAACATGTGAAATTAAGCAATAATACTGTAACACACTGGATAATACTAATCTACAGTCATCAACAAAAGTGTAAGTGATCTCAAAACCCATTTTACCTAAATCTAGCAAGTGCTCAAGCCACAGTGGTAGTGGGTAATATCCTCCTCTTATCAGCAAACCTCAAGTATCTTAATGGATGCGGCACACCTAATCCTAATAATAGCAAAATACACCTTTCATGCCGTCAACTGAATCAATCAAACCTTGGAGCCCAACCAGTTGTGCTGCAAAAACCAATCAGTGGATGGGTGGCAAAGGGGTGAACCTGGAGGGAGCTGGTAGTGACAGAGGAGGTGGGGTAAAAAGAAGGAGGTGTTAATAGGTTCAGTGGAGGGGTAGGGAAGGGGTGAAACTGGAGGGAACTGGTAGTGACAGGGGAGGTGGGTTTATGAGAAGGAGGTGTTAATAGGTTCAGTGGAGAAGTGGGACAGAGGTGAACCTGGAGGGAGCAGTAAGTGACAGAGGAGGTGGGGTAAAGAGAAGGAGGTGTTAGGTTCAGTGGAGAAGTGGGACAGAGGTGAACCTGGAGGGAGCTGGTAGTGACAGAGCAGGTGGGGTAAAGAGAAGGGGGTGTTAATAGGTTCAGTGGAGAAGTGGGACAGAGGTGAACCTGAAGGGAGCTGGTAGTGACAGAGGAGGTGGGGTAAAGAGAAGGAGGTGTTAGGTTCAGTGGAGAAATGGGACAGAGGTGAACCTGGAGGGAGCTGGTAGTGACAGAGCAGGTGGGGTAAAGAGAAGGAGGTGGTAATGGGTTCAGTGGAGAAGTGGGACAGAGGTGAACCTGGAGGGAGCTGGTAGTGACAGAGGAGGAGGGGCGAAGAGAAGGAGGTGTTAATAGGTTCAGTGAAGAAGTGGGACAGAGGCGAACCTAAAGGGAGCTGGTAGTGACAGAGGAGGTGGGGTAAAGAGAAGGAGGTGTTAATAGGTTCAGTGGAGAAGTGGGACCGAGGTGAACCTGGAGGGAGCTGGTAGTGACAGAGGAGGAGGGGTAAAGAGAAGGAGGTGTTAATAGGTTCAGTGGAGAAGTGAGACAGAGGTGAACCTGGAGGGAGCTGGTAGTGACAGAGGAGGTGGGGTAAAGAGAAGGCAATGTTAATAGGTTCAGTGGAGAAGCGGGACAGAGGTGAACCTGGAGGGAGCTGGTAGTGACAGAAGAGGTACGGTAAAGAGAAAGAGGTGGTATTGGGTTCAGTGGAGAAGTGGGACAGAGGTGAACCTGGAGGGAGCAGATAGTGACAGAGGAGGTGGGCTAAAGAGAAGGAGGTGTTAATAGGTTCAGTGGAGAAGTGGGACAGAGGTGAACCTGGAGGGAGCTGGTAGTGACAGGGGAGGTGGGGTAAAGAGAAGGAGGTGGTAATGGGTTCAGTGGAGAAGTGGGACAGAGGTGAACCTGGAGGGAGCTGGTAGTGACAGAGGAGGAGGGGTAAAGAGAAGGTGGTGTTAATAGGTTCAGTGGAGAAGTGGGACCGAGGTGAATCTGGAGGGAGCTGGTAGTGACAGAGGAGGAGGGGTAAAGAGAAGGTGGTGTTACTAGGTTCAGTGGAGAAGTGGGACAGAGGTGAACCTGTGGGGAGCTGGTAGTGACAGAGGAGGTGGGGTAAAGAGAAGGAGGTGTTAATAGGTTCAGTGGAGAAGTGGGACAGAGGTGAACCTGGAGGGAGCTGATAGTGACAGAGGAGGTGGGGTAAAGAGAAGGATATGTTAATAGGTTCAGTGGAGAAGTGGGACGGAGGTGAACCTGGAGGGAACTGGTAGTGACAGAGGATATGGGGTAAAGAGAAGGAGGTGTTAATAGTTTCAGTGGAGAAGTGAGACAGAGGTGAACCTGGAGGGAGCTGGTAGTGACAGAGGAGGTGGGGTAAAGAGAAAGAGGTGGTATTGGGTTCAGTGGAGAAGTGGGACAGAGGTGAACCTGGAGGGAGCAGATAGTGACAGAGGAGGTGGGGTAAAGAGAAGGAGGTGTTAATGGGTTCAGTGGAGAAGCGGAACAGAGGTGAACCTGGCGGGAGCTGGTAGTGACAGAGGGGGTGGGGTAAAGAGAAGGAGGTGTTAATAGGTTCAGTGGAGAAGTGGGACAGAGGTGAACCTGGAGGAAGCTGGTAGTAACAGAGCAGGGGTGGGGTAAAGAGAAGGAAGCGCTGGTGTTCACATCTGCAGGGTGTGCCCTTCCATTCCTTAACCCTCAGCTAACAAAGATATGGCATTAAAGAAAAAATAATGTATATGGAGGACATTAAGATAAGTGCTCACAAATCAATTAATTGATACAACCTGAGTAATCAATCCAGTGAATTAAACCCACATTCTATATTTCCTGTCTTTCATATAAACATTTGATAGCATGACCTGCTTCTTTTCTTACACGTTGAGCAAAAGCGATGGATGAACTTTTCTGCGGGATTGTGATTCCTCTGGTATTTTTTTGCACAGGATTGTGATCCCTCTGGTGTTTTTTGTTTGCATGGAATTGTGATTCCTCTGGTGTTTTTTGCATGGGATGGTGAGTCCTCTGGTGTTTTTTTTTCATGGGATTGTGATTCTTCTGGTGTTTGTTGTGCGTGGGATGGTGAGTCCTCTGGTGTCTTTTTAATGGAATTGTGATTCCTCTGGTGTTTTTTGCACAGGATTGTGATTCTGCTGGTGTCGTTATTTGCATGCGATTGTGATTCCTTTGGTGTTTTTTGCTCAGGATTATGATTCCTCTGTTTTTTTTTGCACAGGATTGTAATTCTTCTGGTGTTTTTTTGTTGCATGTGATAGTGATTCCTCTGGTGTTTTTTGCACAGGATTGGGAATCCTCTGGTGTCGCTTTTTGCATGGAATTTTGATTCCTCTGGTGTTTTTTGCACAGGATTGTGATTCCTCTGGTGCTTTTTGCACAGGATTGTAATTCTTCTGGTGTTTTTTTGTTGCATGTGATAGTGATTCCTCTGGTGTTGTTTGCATGGGAGTCTGCATTACCTCCATATGGCAGTTCCTTATCCCACTGCTTTCTCGTGAAGGTGCTCCACCTACCGACAGAATCCATACCAAAACATTTTTTATTCTCCTGCCTCATTCAGGGCATGAAAACATTGCACCCAGCCAGAATCCACCTGTTTTCCTATTGGAGTCAGAAAGGTCACTCTGGGTTCCGAGTCATGGGGAATGTGAACCTGTCATGGTGGAGGGAAAGAGGCGAGAATTTGAGGAAAGGTGCTGGTGGTGATGACATGAGTTTTGGAGAAATTGAGTATCGGGTGGTAAATTGTTGCACACTGGGGGAATTTTAGACAGATGATCAGTGCTGTGGGAAGAACGCTCTGGTTAAAGGGGGGAAAGAGTAAAGTATTTGGATAAGAACTGGTACGGGAACCCACGGCAGGAGAAGTGCTTGCTTAGGAGCTGGAAGTAAAGAGTAACTTGTAGAGGTGAAAGAACAGACACTTGTCAACTCCTCTTATAGTGGGGATCAAGAGGATGCTGTGGAACGCAAGGAGGAGAAAAACAGGCATTTCAGTAAGTAGGTAGCAATACAGGATTGGGCACTACCCTGCAAGCCGAGGTGCTACAGTCCAAAAAGAAGAAGAAGTTGGCAACAGTGCAGAAGGCATCAGAAAACCAAGAGAAGGGTGAGTGTGTTGAGGAGGTTTGAAGCATTGGCGAGTGCTGTTTCACTGTGGAATTCAAATGGGATTTGGGCCTCTGTTAATGTGTTTGGGTGCTGCTGAGTCCATGCATCCTGATTCATGACGATGCTGCTGGGCACCATGTGCTCATGAAATCTGAAATAGTTGAGAAGTGAGACATGACGTGTTAAGCAGCGTTGATGGCATCAGCTGTTATGGTTACCCTCCCCCCTCACTCCATCAGAAGTAGTGACTGAGTAGAACAGCGGGCAACCTATTGTAGGTTAGGAAGATTTCAGTGAACCGGAAGAGGTTGAACACATGAGACCAGTAGGTGCAAGGAAGGGGTGTCTGCACCTTAAGCGATCTTGGGTGAAAATGGATAGAAGGAAGCACGGGAAGTGTCAGCAGACCAAAGGACGAGTGCTGTTCCTGCTAAAGTAGTGAGGGAAAGAAGATATTGGAGGAAATGAGAAGGGGGGGGTGTAAGGGTGTTGGGGAGAGTGCCACTGATCTTTGGTGAAGCAGACAGTCATCAAGAGGAGAAGAGTAGAGCACAGACAATTTAGGTGGCAAGAATGGACTGGGGGACCTTGATAATTTGCAAAGCTCAGAGCAGAAGGAGTAACATTGACCACCAAAAGAACTCAGCAGGTTGCAGAACATTGAACTGAGAACATAACACAAATGAAGTCCGGGATTTCATTACCATCATACAACAGGGTCCCAAGCACTTAGCCGAATACACTTGCGTTTTATAGAAAACTGTATTAATTTTCAATGATATGGGACGGCATCATGAAGCAAGACACAGACAACAGACTTAAAGTTCAAACAAAATATATTTATTAACTTAACTGTCAGGATGGTGAAAGGCCTAACTTGCCCTAAGCTAAGATGGGATGTCCATACCTGAACGCAACTAAGGAAAGTCAGACCCAGAGTTCAACTTAAAAGTCTGTCTGTGTCTCAAACCTATGCTTGTCCTCACAACTAAAGCTAAACCTAGTGTAGGGATATCAATAAATAAAGAAATGGTGATCAACATAAAGTGCTGCGCTTCTTCTAGCTCTATCTTCCTTTTCAGCTCCCCTTCCCCAAGTTCAAAAAAGTCCCACAAAAGTGTAATAATTACCTTCCTCACGTTCAAAGTAATACAGTTCCACATGAACCTCGGGGTTCTCGTCCCCAAGTTCCAAACAACACAGTTCAAAAGAAAACGGTCTTGAGACTTTGTTCTCAAGACAATGCTTGAGGTTCCTCAAGTCTCAGGGTTGCCTTCTCCAAGACTTTACTTCAATCACTTGCATTTGCTCCAGTCCTTCAAAAAGGTTAACACAACTAAAGGTCTGGCTGCCGCTCTTTCTGGATTGCTTCACCAGTTCTCTCGCAGTGCTTCTCCTTGGTATACTTCATGACTGCCCCTCTTTCTGGATTGCTTCACCAGTTCTCTTGCAGTGCTTCTCCTTGGTATATTTCATGGCTGCCCTTCTTTTTCGGGATTTCTTCACCAGTTCTCTTGCAGTGATTCTACTTGGTATATTTCATGGCTGCCCATCATTCTGGATTGCTTCACCAGTTCTCTTGCAGTGCTTCTCCTTGGTATATTTCATGGCTGCCCCTCTTTCTGGATTGCTTCACCAGTTCTCTCGCAGTGATTCTCCTTGGTATAGTTCATGCCTGCCCCTCTTTCTGGATTGCTTCACCAGTTCTCTCGCGGTGCTTCTCCTTGGTATAGTTCATGCCTGCCCCTCTTTCTGGATTGCTTCACCAGTGCTCTCGCAGTGCCTCTCCTTGGTATACTTCACGGCTGCCCCTCTTTCTGGATTGCTTCACCAGTTCTCTCGCAGTGCCCCTCCTTGGTATACTTCATGGCTGCCGCTCTTTCTGGATTGCTTCACCAGTTCTCTCGCAGTACTTCTCCTTGGTATACTTCATAGCTGCCCCTCTTTCTGGATTGCTTCACCAGTTCTCTCGCAGTGCTTCTCCATGGTATACTTCATGGCTGCCCCTCTTTCTGAATTGCTTCACCAGTTCTCTCGCAGTGCTTCTCCTTGGTATATTTCATGGCTGCCCCTCTTTCTGGATTGCTTCACCTGTTCTCTCGCAGTGCTTCTCCTTGGTATATTTCATGGCTGCCCCTCTTTCTGGATTGCTTCACCAGTTCTCTTGCAGTGCTTCTCCTTGGTATATTTCATGGCTTCCCCTCTTTCTGGATTGCTTCACCACCTGTTCTCTCACAGTGCTTCTACTTGGTATATTTCATGCCTGCCCCTCTTTCTGGATTGCTTCACCAGTTCTCTTGCAGTGCTTCTCCTTGGTATATTTCACGGCTGCCCCTCTTTCTGGATTGCTTCACCAGTTCTCTCGCAGTGCTTCTCCTTGCTATACTTCACGGCTGCCCCTCTTTCTGGATTGCTTCGCCAGTTCTCTCGCAGTGCTTCTCCTTGCTATACTTCACGGCCGCCCCTCTTTCTGGATTGCTTCGCCAGTTCTCTCGCAGTGCTTCTCCTTGCTATACTTCATGGCCGCCCCTCTTTCTAGATTGCTTCGCCAGTTTTCTCGCAGTGCTTCTCCTTGCTATACTTCATGGCCGCCCCTCTTTCTAGATTGCTTCGCCAGTTCTCTCGCAGTGCTTCTCCTTGATATATTTCATGGCCGCCCCTCTTTCTGGATTGCTTTGCCAGTTCTCTCGCAGTGCTTCTCCTTGATATATTTCATGGCTGCCCCTCATTCTGGATTGCTTCACCAGTTCTCTGGCAGTGCTTCTCCTTGGTATAGTTCATGGCTGCCCATCTTTCTGGATTGCTTCGCCAATTCTCTCGCAGTGCCTCTCCTTGGTATACTTCACGGCTGCCCCTCTTTCTGGATTGCTTCACCAGTTCTCTCGCAGTGCCTCTCCTTGGTATACTTCATGGCTGCCCCTCTTTCTGGATTGCTTCACCAGTTCTCTCGCAGTGCTTCTCCTTGGTATACTTCATGGCTGCCCCTCTTTCTGGATTGCTTCGCCAGTTCTCTCGCAGTGCTTCTCCTTGGTATACTTCATGGCTGACCCTCTTTCTGGATTGCTTCGCCAGTTCTCTTGCAGTGCTTCTCCTTGGTATATTTCATGGCTGCCCCTCTTTCTGGATTGCTTCACCAGTTCTCTCGCAGTGCCTCTCCTTGGTATACTTCATGGCTGCCCCTCTTTCTGGATTGCTTCACCAGTTCTCTCGCAGTGCTTCTCCTTGGTATATTTCATGGCTGCCCCTCATTCTGGATTGCTTCACCAGTTCTCTGGCAGTGCTTCTCCTTGGTATACTTCACGGCTGCCCCTCTTTCTGGATTGCTTCACCAGTTCTCTCGCAGTGCCTCTCCTTGGTATACTTCATGGCTACCCCTCTTTCTGGATTGCTTCACCAGTTCTCTCGCAGTGCTTCTCCTTGGTATACTTCATGGCTGCCCCTCTTTCTGGATTGCTTCACCAGTTCTCTTGCAGTGCTTCTCCTTGATATACTTCATGGCTGACTCTCTTTCTGGATTGCTTCGCCAGTTCTCTTGCAGTGCTTCTCCTTGGTATATTTCATGGCTGCCCCTCATTCTGGATTGCTTCGCCATTTCTCTGGCAGTGCTTTTCGTTGGTATAGTTCATGGCTGCCCATCTTTCTGGATTGCTTCGCCAGTTCTCTTGCAGTGCTTCTCCTTGGTATATTTCATGGCTGCCCCTCTTTCTGGATTGCTTCACCAGTTCTCTTGCATTGCTCCACCAGTTCTCTTGCAGTGCTTCTCCTTGGTATAGTTCACGGCTGCCCCTCTTTCTGGATTGCTTCACCAGTTCTCTTGCAGTGCTTCTCCTTGGTATAGTTCATGGCTGCCCATCTTTCTGGATTGCTTCGTCAGTTCTCTCGCAGTGCCTCTCCTTGGTATACTTCACGGCTGCCCCTCTTTCTGGATTGCTTCACCAGTTCCCTGGCAGTGCCTCTCCTTGGTATACTTCATGGCTGCCCCTCTTTCTGGATTGTTTCACCAGTTCTCTTGCATTGCTTCACCAGTTCTCTCACAGTGCTTCTCCTTGGTATAGTTCATGGCTGCCCCTCATTCTGGATTGCTTCGCCATTTCTCTGGCAGTGCTTTTCGTTGGTATAGTTCATGGCTGCCCATCTTTCTGGATTGCTTCGCCAGTTCTCTTGCAGTGCTTCTCCTTGGTATATTTCATGGCTGCCCCTCTTTCTGGATTGCTTCACCAGTTCTCTTGCATTGCTCCACCAGTTCTCTTGCAGTGCTTCTCCTTGGTATATTTCATGGCTGCCCCTCTTTCTGGATTGCTTCACCAGTTCTCTTGCATTGCTTCACCAGTTCTCTTGCAGTGCTTCTCCTTGGTATATTTTACAATGTCTTTAGTTCTCACAGTTGATGACTCACTGGGTCTAAGCGCAGTTGTCAGACCACACAGTCCACCCATCACTTGTTGCGCAACCAGGATCCCTAGACGCCTCATCCCACACAGGTTCTTCCACATCTGTCCCTGTGTCCACGTGGCTCCTCTTTCTTGGCCTCTTGGCCCTATATGCATTTTTACACTTTTCTGGCTTCTCCTAGTGTCACATCCTGTTTTCATTGGAAATTGCCATGGCGTTTGTTGGAGCGTTCTTCAGCCCACAGAACCTGCTAAAACTACAATTCCCATCCTCCTGCTATGATAGTCACGTGACATGCACGTACCACGTTGCCGTGCCTTCTGAAGACCATATTTAATACTGTCTGTTCGAACACTAGGTGCTCCTAAACTGTGTTAGTTCTGAGCGCTGTTTTTCCTGACTCCTGTTTAACTTTGAACTCCGTACTGAAATTAAGCCCCTGCCTCTGCCTTTCCCTTTCTTGTTTCCGACGCCCGCCCCTCCTCGACTGCTTTCCCCGGAATCCTCAAACTCGGCTTGCAACCTGACCTCCACTTGCTAAGTCCTCAGGCTGTGACGCTCTCTCTCTCGAATATTAATGAAAAGAAACTAGCTTGAGGTAACACTCGTTTCCTTTGTCTTTTTCTTTCTTGTTGGCTGAAACACTTTTTGACACTGTTTATTTTGGACACTTTGCTGAAATCTACTTTGGATTATCTTGGGTACTTTATTTGACGCTTTGCTGACTCTACTTTGGATTATTCCTGGGTACTTTTTGGACGCTTTTCTGAATCTGCATTGGATTGCTCTGGACACTTTTGGACACTTTGCTGAAAACCAAATTGGATTGCTTTGGGGTGTTCTTTGGGACGCTTTGCTGAATCTACATTGGAGCACTTTGGACATCTTTTGGGGACGCTTTGCAGCTCTGATATCAGTGTCCTGGTACACTGGTACACTCCTCCTTCACCATTGATATAAACCCTCACTTCTGCGTCCAATACTAGTAGGTTACTGGTATATTTTTCTACGGAACAGGTAAGAGTGGGTACTTGGGGGTGGTGTTTGCTGTTCATTTGGCAATACCTGGCTGCATTCTGAACGTCTGCTCTGCTCTTCCTTCCTTTAGCTCTGCTGAGTCTGCTCCTGCCTTTTTCACTCAAACCCCCAGCCTGACAGGTGGAATAGATTCCTGTAGGCTGAGCTCTTGGGGGGAAAGTCTTTAGCCTATCACGTTAGAGACTTTCGTGTTCGAAGAGTGAAGGAAACTTTCCCATAACTGGGAGAGTGTTATCTGCAACAACTGGGAAACCATCTCTGAGTTGTGACACCTAGTTAGTCTCTTGGCTCTGCCACAACGTGTCACACACCTCTTGCCAGCCTTTGGGCTTTGCCACACTACGTTTACTCTTGAAGTTCACTTTGTGGTGGTTTTGCTTCTCTCCCACCTTTCTATGGCACTCTTTCACACTTGCGCTCTTTCCTATATGTTGGTTTCATATGGGCACTTTCTATTTGGCTGTCCTTTGCTTTGTCCATAAAAGTGTTACTCAGTTCCATATTCAATAAGCTTAATTGATAGGTGTCATTTAGTTTGTCATTCAACAAATATTCTATTCTGTTCGGTATTCAATGTGCGTTTGTTATGTTTGTTTCAGGATTTCCTTCAATTCGGTATTCAATATGTACTCGATATGTTTCTATTCAGTTTGTTGTTCAATATATATTAATTATGGGGAATTTCAAGTGTCCATTCAATTAGGCAATTAATATGCATTCATTCAAGTTTCTGGTCTCTCCCCGACACTCATTGGTCCTCAGAATTGTTCCTCCACTGCTCCTGCTGCTTCTCTCCTCTTCGCAGGTCGGCAGGCCAGCTCCTGCAAGCCTCGTTTATACATTGGGACACATGCTAGTGGCTCTGTTACCTCTGTGTGGATGCGGATGGCATCCTTCTTTCTCCTTCAAAGTTCCACAATACAAAGACTCCTTCGCTGGGCTGCTGACTGGCATCCTGGCTCCTCCACAAGTCCCACCATGGCTGCCTCCTCCTGGAAAGGGCCCCCTTCTGGCTTCTCCACCACCAGTCTCCCTGCTTCTTCCTGTGGTGTACTCTACCTCTTATTTTATACACCTGCAGACACTTAACAGGTTGCAGGTGTGCTTTCTCAATTGGGCTTGCCTAACTATGATGAAGGGCACATGTCTGACTCTTACAATACTCTGCAGGCATCTTCCTCGTCCCAGTAGCAGAGTGGCAAAATATAGGTGGAGTGTTCATTACTCTCAGTCTCCTCTTCTTCGTCCCAGAACTTTCAATGGATGGATGTGGGGAAATGAAGGGATAGGTCTTCCAGTATCCCATAAAGGTTGGGGAGGGTTAGGTTGGTTATCATTAGGGAAAGGAGGATACCATGTTTGGCCCATGGGTTGCCCACTCCCACTCTCCAGGCATCCTCCACTTCCAGGGTCAGGATCCAAAAGAGATGGCCGTTCATAAACATTGATACTTTCTCTGCCATAGATCTTTGCATCTGAGCTCTTTAACTATTGATAATAAGGAGTTTGTGGGTCTAAAGAATGGGGATTATTGAGATGGCCAAATGGTTCCCCTGAATGACAGAGCTATTCTTTATCAGATACTACAAGGGAAAGGTCTGTTATTCTGCCTCAAATGGACAGGGTCTGTGATATTCACTTTCTATTTTTCTGGTGTTTGATTCTGGCTCATTGCCTTCACAAGTATTAAAGGTTTCTATTTCTTGTGAGTCATTGAGAAAGATTTCTTGGGAAGAGGGTTCTTGTTAATGTACTCTTTTTATTTTCACAGTATTATGAATATTTTCTGGGTTAGTCTTGGGAGGGCTTTCCCCTAGAATTTCATAAACCAGACTTCCCATCAAGTCACCCCTTTTAATCTTAATTGAGTTAGACGTGAAATGTAATACCACACATTTCAGATTGCTCTCACTGAAGATTTGCACAACTATGTTGGCAGGGAGATCTACCCAGAGGGCTAAGGAGATGATATGGTTCTCTGCGGCTGGGACCATTTCTTCCCAGGGACAAAATATATTATAACTATTCCCCTCTACTGTTTTCCTTATAGGGAGAATGGCATTGGCCCCTACTGGGTGGAATGTTATTTCTATCCTTGGACTAAATCTGGTCCAGCCATCTTGCATTTCTCAGGGTTAGAGATCCCCCCCCACATTTAATTCGCCTGAGTATGTCAATTTCTCCCAGTTGTTAATGGGGCTTATTTTGGCAAGTGGTGGATTAGAGGCTCTAGTAGTTTTGTTGATTTCAAGGGGTCCCCAACCTGTTTCGGTTGAGTTGCACCCCACCTCTGACACCATATGTGAGACAGGCATTCTATCAAGAGCTGACACAGACGACTGAAATGTAGTTCAAAAACCTTTATTTTACTGGTCAGGATGGTGAAATGCCTAACTTGCCCTATCTCTAAGGCAGGAACTTTCCATCAGTCCAAAATAAAATGATGTCTGTGTCGAAACCTATGCTTGCTCTCACTTCTATAGAATAACAATGTGTAGAAGACTTGATAAACTCAATAGTGTTCAAAGTAAAAATAGTTTGGCACTGGAGCTCTTCTATAGCTACCTTCCCCAAGTTTAAGACACTGAGGTTCACAAAGTTCCACTGCTTTTCAGGATGCACTTGACAAAAGTTCACAGTACCTTATTTCTCCTAAATTCTTTGGGCTTCTCCAGGTTCTCTTGCCTGAACTCAAAGCCCTTTGATTCAGATTCTTCAATGGGTCTCTCAGACTTCCCTTGCTCAATCTTAGACCCCTTTTTGGCCTCACAAAGTTTGTTTTCAAATAACACAGTTCAACATGATAGCACAAATTTCAGTTTGCAAAACCACAACAGTTCAACTTAATTCACTGGGGTTTCCCTTCCCATATTCAATGGCTCCTCTTGACTTTTTTCACTTTTAGCTTTTTATACAGTTCCTTTATTTTTTTTTTTTAAATGTTTATTTACTTGTTTGTAATTAAAATTAGCAATTTTTACAAGAATCTTTACTGTTCCTCCAGAGCTAAGAGATTCATTGAAAAGGTAGAAATGGCCGACAGGACGTAGATACGCTAGAAGAAGCTGTTATTACAGAGAGAACGGCATACCATGTCTGGACTTAGTGGTTTGATGTTCAAAAGGTCGGGGTTCGAATAATCGAACACCTGTAACAGATGTTCATTAGCGTCTGATTCAGTTCACCATCCACCTATAGTTGGTTTGAGATCTGATGCCTCCTACAGTCATACAAACAAAGGTTCAACTTGTTTTCTTGCCCTCGTTACCAGACTGTGCATTTATTTTGCGGAATGCAGCTTCCAAAATGTGTACTGTTGCTAATGCCCATGATGTTTTTTCACCTGACATCAGCCTGTTCCACCATGTCGTTTCTTCGTCTTCTTGAAGTCCCACAAAGTCGGTGCACAGGTTGTTTAGATATGTAGCACGTATTTCTCTTAGCTCCGAACATTGCATCAAAAGATGGCGTACTGTTTCCAGTTTATTTACGTCGCCACATAATCTACATTCTTTAGTGGCCGTTTTTAGTCTAATTGCTTGAATTTCACGGGTAGGGAGGAGGTTTAAACGTGCTCTCATAAAGGTGATCCTGAGTAGTTTGTCGGGTTACTTTATACAGTACGGCATTGGCCCGTTCAGACTGTTAAAGGTAGGTGGCAGATGTTTCGTGAGTTTGTTGGATTGTGCCTTTTCCAGAGTATTGATCCAGTCTTGAGCTTCTAATTTGGATTTTACTCTTGTGTGGTTCCTTTGCAAGTCTTCTCCTGTACACGCCACTTCCTCCAATGTGTTCCTTAGTTTATCCACCCATCTATTCCAGGTGGTCAGCTTGCGGTTTGTTATTTCAGTTCCAATGATCTTGTAGGGCAGCGGTGACTCAGGTAGTGAGGTGTTACGAAAGAGTTGCATTGCACCAAGAGTTACCGATTGTTCAAGAGAGAGCAAGCCTAGTTCTCGCCTGATGAGTTCCACTGAAACTGAATTTGGTAGACCTAGTAGGGATTTCCAAAGAAACCCTTCCAGTTTTCTCCATATGGTGTTTGGCATGTTCAAAGTTGCACCCATCCCATAAGTGAGGGTCGGGACTACCTTTCCTTTGTAAAATTGTATTCTTTTTCGTAGAGCTTTTCCCGAATATCAGAACCTTTGTTTTTTTCTTGTTTATTTGCAGATTGTTTTCATCCATGTATGCCGCCAAGTTGTTTAGTTGGCGCTGAAGGCCAATCTGTGTCTGATCTAGCAGAATAATGTCGTCTGCATATAATATTCTTGAGATGTTCACCTTCCCCAAATTTGGAGGAAAAGACCTTACAGAAGGTTTGGCTTCCTTGAGATCACCTAATTAGGCGATGAATAGGGCTGGGGCTAAGGGGCAGCCCTGTTTCACACCGCGCCTTGATGGAATTTCGCGCGATAGCGTCCGTTGGGTGTTAAATCACACTCTTAGTTTGGTGTTTTCGTGTAGGGCCATCACAGGGTCGAGTAGCTTTTTTGGACAATTCCAGTTTTCCAGTTTAGTCCATAGTCTTCGCCTGTCTACTCTGTCGAACGCTTGTGACAGGTCTATGAAAGCCATATACACTGGCGATGTTCCTTGTTTTACCTTTGCTTTTATCAGATTTAACAAACAAATGTTCACTGAGGTACTTCCATTTTTGAGGAAGCCCATTTGGAAGGGATCATGTGCAGGTGATGTTTTTGCCCAGGTGTGAAAGTGGGCTAGAAGTAGGGTTGCAAATATTTTCCCTATTATATCAAGGAGTGCTATCGGGCGGTAGTTGCCGGGTTCTTCTCTGTCTCCTTGCTTGTGTATCGTAACAATCACTGCTTCAGTCCAGGATGCGGAAATGGCTTTTGTTTCTCTACAGTGTTCAAAGATGGTACTGATGAACTCTGACCATTCCTCCACGTTTTGTTTGATGTCTATGTTGCTGAGTCCATCTGGACCCGGTGCCCTTGATTTTTTGAGTCTTGTTATTACGGCTCTTATATCTTATCTGTCAGATAGGTCAATCCATTGAGGCCCTGTGTTTCTTTGTGGCAGCACCTCGCTAGGTGCTGGGGCTTTGTAGAGATCCTCAAAGAATGTGGCCCATGATTCTTCACTCACTGCATTGATTGTTTTAATGTCTGTTTCTTCATTTGGCCTTTTGATAAGCGCCCAGAAATCACTGGTTTTCTTGGTGCTAAGTGCCCTAAGCATTTGCTTGGCCTCCTTCTGGTACTGAATGTGCCTGTGCCCTAGGATCCAGGATTTGTATGACTTTATCTCGCTTTGCAGCTTACTCCACGCCAGCAAGGTGTTCGCTGATTTGGCTTGTCTTTTTGCTTTTCTTAAAGCTCTTCTTTTTTCCACCACTTCTTTATCGTACGCATGTATGTTTATAGTTGTGGCCTGATTTCCGTGTTTCATTTTCTTTCTGTGCTGTAGGAGGAAGGGCAAATAATCTGGTCGTGCTGAGTTGGTTTCCAATTCGTTGGTTTGATTTTTATAGGCGTTCATAATATGTGCAATGTTAGTTGCAGTTAATCGCATTCGCGTACGTTGGTTATTTACCTCTATCTGGTGTTTATAGCTTTGAGTTAGGAGGGATGTTGATGCCCATGCAATTGCGACCAAATTGTGATCGCTCTTCGTAGTTTTGACTACCGAGTAGTCTTCTATGTAATGTAGCATACTCTCAGAGGTAAAAAAGTAATCGAGGGTAGCTTTCGATCTTCCTCTCTCCCATGTGGGTATCGTTCCTGACCATGATCTCACTGTTGCAATGTTATGTAGATTTGTAGAATTCATCAAAGCCATCCATACTACTCCTCTCTCTTCGGCTTGTGAACATGCTTTCTTCGCCCCCGTGTTGTCTAGGTCGACGTTGCAGTTCGAGTTTAAGTCTCCCCATAAAATTATGTGTGTTTGGTGGTCTTCCAGTGCGATGCAGTCAATCACTTTTTCTATTTTTTTTTACAGAATTCCGTGCTCAAAGTTCTCTGTGGATTTAAGTATACAGTTATTATTGCGATATTTGGCGGTTTCATTTGCCTTTGTATACTCTGTTTTTGCTTCCTCGTTGTTAAGATTGCCAGAATACCGTATAATTCCGTTATTTTTTTGGTGATTTCAATTCCAAATCCCATTCGAATAGCTATCAGTAGCCCTGCCGATGGTCGACCGAACATGCCTTTTGTTGCCGGGGCGAAAGCTATCTCAAAACCGTCCAGTGCTGGTTTTGCCATTAACCATGTTTCTTGGAGACAAAGTATGTTGAATTCTCCAAGGTCTTGGTTATCTGGGTTAGTTAGATGGTGGTGACCTCTCGTTTTCCATGAGCCCATCGTCAAGACATTCTTTGTCGTAGTTTGTTGAAGATGAATCGGAGGAGGTTGTTTTTCCGGCGCTCCTCCTGATGGTTGCTATTTAACCGAAGACCCTTCGGTTATTCACAATAACCACGCACTTCCTCTACACTTGCAGTCCCTCTTTCTTCATTCTGTTCCCAAGCCTCTTATCATTTTCATTTTCGCTCTTTCACACTCCTGGCTCCCAAACACAGTAACTCCCTTCCTCTACACATTCACTTTTCTTCCTAGTATAATATTTTCAAGACTCAGCTAAAGACCCATTTGCTTCAATCCTTGACTAATGCTTAATCACTGCTGTTATGTCTCCTGCATACCCCTGCTTTAATTTGTACTGATCTTGATATTATACTGTGAAAGCGCTTTGGCAAAAGCGCTTTATGAATAAAAATAAATAAAAATAATTCTTGGTTTTTAGTAATTCTCGCAGCTCTTCTTCTTGGGTCCTTCGATATAATCCTAGCATAGTTGCAGTATTGGATCCTCTATTGGGCCATTATTACATCTTTGACTGGAGTATTCAACTCCATTCAGACACTGAGAATTTTAGTTGATTTAATTGACATGCAATTTTTACAAGGAAGCATCCTTCCATTCCAGTCTAAAAAAAGAGTACGTGCAGGTCTTTGTGTCCATGTGGTCATATGTTTTTTGTGGGTTCCTTATTTTGGATCTCTAGTTTCTGAAAACACTGCGGCTGCTATTACATAAGCTGGTTTGTCTCCTGCCATAAGGCGACTCCACCCGTCCTCTACATTCCAGATTCTAAGATCTTTGAACAGATGACTCATTTGGGAATTCATTAATGTGGTTAGTCCTACACAGGATAGCAAAAGATGCCTAATTGTTTCCTGGTGCTCAGCGATCTTACAAAATCTGCATTTATTATTACTGTAAATGCCTCTTATGAATCTGATCTCATTAGTCATTAGGCTGTTCAACCGTATCCGTAGAACGGTGATTCTTAATAGCTTACTTGGAAATGTTAACATGTAAGTCTGCAGCTCGTTCAATTTTCTTGGATCCGGTGGCAAATGAGCTGTCAATTTATTTCTGGAGGCCATAGTGATTGTCTGAATCCAATTACATTCTTCCAATTTCCTTTGTATCTTGTTGGGATTTTGGATTAGATCATCTTCTGTGCAGTTTATTCCCTCAAGGCTCCCCTGGTTTCCCTGAGCCCATTTGGTCAGTGTAGTACTCTCCTTTCCTTCAATTTCTGATTTTATAATTCCGAGGACGTTTCTTCCAGTACTTAGTAGTGCTTTCCTGTATAGCATCGGTGAGTTTCTCTTTACAATTTATCTTAATGATTGCAAAGATAATTCACAACATAATGATACCATTGATGTTGAGCGAGGCAGGTTCAAGACTTCTCACCAAAAAAGACCTTCTAGTCGTACCCAGAGGGCCTCCGGAATCATTGATAGTGCGTCCGATCCGTAGGTCAGTGATGGATGACTTTTCCTTTATAGAATTGAATCACCGGGATCATTGAAAATCGCCCATATTTTCTATCAATCGCTTTAGCTTGGAAGTTAGCTTGTTAGCCCTTTCAATGAAGTTAGCTTGCATTGGAGCTTCACGTTTGCTATTGCTCAGGATCACTCTTAGGTATTTGAACTCTTTAACTTGTTCTATCTTCTGCCCTTCCACTTTCACACCCCCTATTGTCAGGGGGAAGAATCTAACGTTGGATTCACAGTCTTTAAAGTCCCATAAGTATGCGTTAAACAGGGTAGGTGATAGGGGACACCCATGTTTAACCCCTCTTGCTGTTTGGATTTCTTTTGATAGAGATCCACCCTTGTTCAAACAAACTCTCTATGATGTGCTGCAGTGGAGAGATTTGATTGGTTCTAAAATATAGTCCGGGCAGTTTCTTTCTGATAGTTTTCCCTAGAGGTGTTCTCGGTTGACCTGGTCTAAGGCTTGGACCAGGTCAACAAACGCAAGGAAAATCCTATGTCTGCCCACAGGATTCTTCCTTTCAGCGTGTTTAGGAGGTGGATGTTCGGTGAGGTTCCCCCGTCCTTTACAATGCCCGTTTGTAAGGTATCTTCATTACCGGATACTATGGCCCAGGCTTGAAAGCTGTCCAACATCAAGGACCCAAAAACCTTGCCAATCACGTCCAATAAAGCTATTGGGTGGTAGTTTGTTGCTATTTCTGTAGGTCCACTCTTAGAGATAGGGACTACGGTTGACGTTGTCCAGCTTAATGTAATTGACCTAGTTTTCATGCAGTTCCTGATGATTTTCGGAATGAGAAGGGCCCATTCTTATGAATGTTCTTTTAAACCTGCTTTAGTAATATCATCAGGGCCGGGAGCCCTATAGTTATTCAATCTTGAGATTTTTTTCTTAATCTCTTCCATGTCACAGGGGACCTTCCAAGCCAAAACACTCTTTTTATATGCAGGTTTTTATTGTATTGTCTGGCTTTTGAAATAAAGTTTCAAAATGGTTAATCCAAACTTTTTCATCTACATTATTATTCATCAGGTTACTTCCAGCATTTGTAGTTGATTTTATTAACGTCCATAACTCTCTCGACTTCCTGCCACAGAATATTTTCAACATATCAAGCTGCATCTGCCTGTTAGAGAATGGCTCGTTGAGACCTCACCCAGTTCTTATAATGTTTGGCTTCTATAGTTGCCAATGTGTGATGTTCTAGGGAGTTTGTTTTCTGTGCCAATCATTTGGCCTTTCTCAGCTTCTTCCTTTCTTCTACCAGCAATTTGTTGTATTCGTGGTGGTGCGATGTTAGCATCCTGGTGCTCCGATTATTTTTCTTTATTTGATATGCCAATTAGAGTGGTTGGTAATCGATAGTGCCTGCTGGTGTTTCGTGTAACCCAGAGACTCTAATTTGATTATAAATTGCAGTTAACTCTGTAATTGCCTTGGCAGATAGCCTCAGGCGAGTTCCTCCAGCACAAGTTTCAAGTTCTGCCAACATCTTCCATTTAGCCTCCCGTCTTGTGGTCCAAATGACACTCAGAAGATTGTGGTGGCTATTAGTGCTTCTGATTATTTTGTCCTCACTAATTCGAGAAAGAAGTTCTCTTGATATGAATATATGATCTATGTTGGCACTTTGACCCGCTCTCTCCCATGTTGGAATTTGTGATGTGTCTTTATCCGTTAATGTATGGAGATTGTGTAAGTCTTGGGAAGCCATCAAAGAGGACCACAACACACCTTTTATCATAGTTAGTGGTGGTTTATTAAGAGTTACCATTGTGCCGTTTGTTTTCACACAGGATGCATTCAGGTCACCAAATAGTATCGTAAATTTTGGTTGGCATATCATGTAGATGTCTTCAAAGATATTCTCAGCCATTTTAATAAATTCCACATTTGTCATGGCCCGGGAATTCCAGTATGTATTGATTAGAATCAAATCGTCTCCCTGGTCGGACATGCCTTGGTGTTCGTGTTGTCTCCACCTGAGATGTAGCACTTGAAAAAATTAATTTGCTGTTAAGGACTGTACATGATGAAATTCACTTCCCGAGTGTATAGCTGTCAAAAGGCCTGAAGATGGGTGCCCCATTGGGCCCTTCGATGCAGGAGACAAGTAGGTTTCAAAGCCATCTAAGTAAGTCTTTCTAGTAAGCCATGTCTCCTGGAGACACAAAACGTCAAACGTACCCACGTTGACGTCACTCGGCTCCAGGAAATGGCCAAAGCCTCTAGTATTCCAACATGCCATAGTTAGTAAAGTTCCTTCCTCCATCTGTGTTCCATCCTCCCTGCTGTAACCTCGGTTGGAAGTGACTGCCTTGGGTGGCTAACTTCTGGGTTCTCTTATCAAAGCTTTTGAGATCCAGAACCATTTTTGTTGCTCCTTTGGTTGTACTCTTTCATTCTGGTCCGTTCTTTCAACAGTCCGTTCCAATGAGATTTCGTCAGGCTCAAATGTCACTGTCAGCTTAGAAAAAGGACCTCTTGGTACTCGGCTGATGTTGAGTGGGTCCTGGAAGGCCTCCCCGTCAGGCCTTTTTCTTTTCCCGGGGCAGGTTCTTTATGTCTTGAGGCGCTCGTTCCATGCTTGTTACGGGAGTCTTCTTGAGTTAGCCAATGTCCGCTACCATAATTTAATGTTTCTCTTCTCTTTTCTACTCTTTTTTTGGTTATTTCCTTGGCTTGTAACAGCGACCTTGTTCTTTCGGTGATCATCTTGTTCCATAACTATCCCCTTTTCCCAAGGGCGGTCGATCTTCTTTTGTTCTCTAAAGTTATGTTTTCTGCTTGAGCAGTCCGTTAGGTCAAAACCCAACATTTGGAAACTTTCTGTGGCAGAAATTAGCATAGCACAAATTACTGAGGAAGGTATGTGTAAATACACACTATTCCATCTTCCTTTAGTGCTAAATTCTACTATCTTTACGTCATCCGATCGAAACTGCCTTAAGTTAGGGATGCAGTTAAACAAGATCATGACGTTTTTCCTGTTGAGAAAAGTTTTGTCACGCTTAGTTCCCATCTGCTCTAGTAGGAAGGAACGTTTGGTTTTTATCCTTTGGCTGTAAGGAACGTAGTGATCCTTTTTCTGTTCTTCTCACTTGTCTTTTTTGTGTCTTGGGTCCCCCGTTTTTTCTCTGCCATGCTGGTTTGATGGCGAGGTTCTTCGGTTATATGTCATTTGGTTTGACTTTTTTGGATGCTCCCCTAGCTTGCTTCTTTAACCGCTCTGACTCTGCCCTGGTCGGGTATGAGTTTTATCCCCATTTCTTATCGATTTGTGTCTAATAGATTTGTTTAACTCCTGCTCCCTAGTCGGACGCACGTTAACTCTCTCTTCGGAGGGTTCTTGGACTCTTGCTAGATTAGCACATCTGTTGGCCAAAGTCATGAAATTCTTGGAGCACAGCTCATCTGCTGTAAGTTTGAGATGAGGCAAAGTTGAGTTTACCCTTGGCAGGTCGTTTCTGGCTGACAAGTTCTGCAGTTCGGTCTCCGACTCCTCCACCGAATAAGTGGATAACTCCATCAGATCCTCACTGACCTCCGAAATATGAATAATAGTTTTTGAGGCGACGATGCTTTCAATCTCCTGTCCTTTTGTTTGAGAAGCCAAGATGATACCAGGGCCTGCTACTACCAGGTTCCTAGTAGTGGGTACCGAGGTAGCTTTAGGGGTTTTAGACTCCTTGACCTTTTGCATTTCTGAACTGTCCCCGTCCACCTCGTTAATCATGACTATTCGTCTACCTCATATTCTTTTATTATCTGTCCCTTGAGAAAACAAGGGATAGTTTAGAGTCTTTATGGTGGATGGTTCCTTCTGGTTTAGAGGGCGATGGTTGGTTGTTTATTTTGTCCTTTGGGTCGAGTTGTTTTCTGCTCTGCCGTCTTGTTCTGGCTGAGTCCTACCTTGATAGGTTTTCATACAGTTTCAGGACCACACAGCCGTTGTCTAGTTTTTTTACTCTTGGAGACTCCATTGGATCGGATCCATTGCACAGAGTACTTGCCGTTGTTTTCGAGCATGCTTCAATGCCCGTAGAGCTAGTTGTGTTAGAGTGGGTTTTGGAGTCACACCTGGCTTTTGGCGAGTTAGGTAGTGCTACAGTGGTTGTGTGTACAGACCTTACTACCTTCTTTACTTCCTGATCAGTCTGGGTTCCTGCCGAGACATTAAGTGACTCCTCTAGGCCTGTAGTCTGCTGCCCGAACATTGATTTTTCAGTTACCGGGGATTGTTGAGGAGTTCCTACGTTCGTTTCCCACCATTTCCGTGATTCCAGCGCTGTGACATAACCTTCTAGGTATATCATTATTATGTGTAGCATTGCAGCAAGTGTTGTATGATCCTTAAGTGTATCGTTTAAGGATTCGTATAATTTTCTGAAGGGTGCTAATGCAATAGTTACGGCCGACATTATGGCAAAAAGATCTGTTTCTTTTTAGGGTGTTTCCTTGCCACTCTGTGAAGAGAATGGTATCCATTGTCTGGTTTGATGTGGCGATTGCACTGAGAGGAAGTCTCTATTGATTGGGGATTCTTTTGAACTTGGGTTAGAGTAGTTTGAAATTGCTTCCCAAGTTCGTGCTTCTGGGTCTTGACAAATTTGTACATCAATTTCTAGGTATCTGCTGTCTTCCGTTAGGAGAGGAGGCAATGAATCTTCAACTATCAGAGTAGCCTCCGTCCTCCAGACGGCATGTTCGCCCCTTATCTCCACAAATAGGTTTGGGGGTCCTCTCTAGTCCTGTAGTCTGGTCTAAAGATTTCTGTGGGTCAGTAAATCTGGTATCAGGTAATATTATCCCCATATATATGGTCGCCGTATATAATATCGCCGGGAAAAGGTTGTGGTGATATTATATGGGTGACTATATATATATAGGGACAGGGGCAGCAAAAAAAAGAAAAAAAAAAAGGGTTTGAGGCTTGCGGGGGTGTCCCCCGCATGTTCCATGCAATAATGTCCCCACAAAAAACGTCAATTTTTCGGCGACATTTTTGCATGGTGATATTTCTGAGGGGACATTATTACATGGAACCGTAAATCTCTCATATTGAAATGTTTCCCTGATGGCTTCTGTAGGAAATGTCAAGCCTGTAGGGTTTGTTGTCTGTGTTATCTGTGAAGTAATCCCGAATCTGAAATAATTCTGACAGTTAATTACCAGGGATTCTGTTGGGAAAAAGGTTTTCTTTAGGTTTATGCCCGTCGTCGTTGACCATTGCATACCCAGCCCAGTTGAACTGTTATTGTCTTGCTGTGTTTGGTTCATGGGCAAAGAGGCTCCCTCCAAAATCTCGGCGTTTGATAATTCGCCTAAGTTCAGGGGGTACAGCACTCACGCTTTTCTGAAAGAGGAAACGGGCTACTGATCCCACATTTGTAGGCTGTGAAGGTCCCTTTTGAGTAATTTTAAGTTCTGTTCTCTATTGTTTTCGAGAGTTGACGTCCTTGTGTCCTATATGTCCTTTAATCTACTTTGTTAATTTTGGAGTCGTTTTTGTTTTCAGAGTTGTTGTATGTTTCCCAAGCACTTGCCAGATCTAAATTTTGCCCTCAATTTTGACGAAGTAGTCCTCTGTGAGGATCTTTTTGGGCCTCCTTTTGTTCCGGTATCCTCCAAATCCGTTGAATTCAAGGGGTCATTTGAAATTTCTGAGTGAGTAATGAGACACTCACTATCTTCTAATGTGCCTTCGATGTCGACTTGAGATTCTTTTACGATGGAGTCGACAAGTTGCAAAGGCAGAGTTATGTCATCTGAATGGAATGAGTCTCGTATGGGCTTATTCGCTATAGGGCTCGTCAAGTCCTCCCCAGCTGGAACTGTATGGATTTCTATATGTACCTTCAAGGAAAGGGGGACTAAGTTGTTGCCTTTGCCCTGATATGACTTGTCCGGTCCATTTACCATAGATGTTGAAGTCGCTTCGGGAGAGTTATTCCTCAGGTCTGCAAAGGTATTATTCCCTTTACCAGACATTAGTTCTGGATGGCTCTTAAAAGTTATTCCCACTTTCTCCACGCAGTTAAACAATGCTTCATGAGAGTTGTGCGTGGCTCGTTCACCCCCGGTTGCAGTTGAAGTTGGCGCAATGAGCTCTTGCACACAAATGTCTTTGTCCTGTTGCTTATCCTCAGGGGTTCCCCTGCCCTCCTCCTCCCTCTGGAGACTGGGAGAGGTGCTGGATGAAGCAGACTCCTCCGCTGCTTCCTCTTCAACCTGCGCTCGACTTGTCAGAGGCGGCTGATCTAATGGCTCAGCGCTCTCTACTAGTGGTTTACCCCAAGTGCCCCCCTCTCCACTGCCATCCTCGTGGCCTATGCCATCGGTGCTGACATTAGTTGAGTCTTTAGATCCAATAAGTTGATGGGAGGTGTGGACTAGGGTGGGGTTTGTATCGTTCGTCATCGTGTCGTATGTCCATATACTGATTGATGGGGGCTACACATGGAGGAGGGGGGGCTCAGGGCACTGAAGGGGTGTGTTTATTGAAGAGGTTGTAGGGGTTCCCACCTAACCCTTGGAGGCTCGGTAGGTCCAGCGTCAGTAAGCTTCTTCTCTTCAGACGCGTCAGTGTTTTCAGAGGACTCCGCAGCTCCATGCCCATCTCGTCTCGGAGTCACCACCCTTCCTCTTTGTGATGCTGGAAATGCATTGGAGGGACAGGGCCTCCGTATCCTTGTCCTTTACTGCCTTTTTATCTTGTGTTCTGTCGTGTTTTCCGCGCAGGAGTTCATGTGGGACTCCTGGCGGTGCAGCTCTCTCTCTTTTGGTTTGGTTAACAGACCCATGGGATACCCTTGTGGCACCCATGGGTGGGGGTACAACCCTGTGCCCCTAGTGTATGTTTTTGGGCTCCTGTGGGTGGCCCGCAGAGCCGGGTATGGGCTGGTGGCAGCTCCATGCTGAATTTGACAGGTGCGCTGAGTATCCTCCATTTTGGGATACCCAGGCCCTGCCATTGCAATCAGTTGATTCCTGATGGTAAACAAGATGGCCCCTGTGGCCTCTTGCTTTCTATTGCCTGTTACCTTGTTTTCCAAAAGTCCTGGGAAGCCCTGACTCTGTCCCTTCCCCCTGACTGGCTGTTGGGTGGAAGTTCCATATATGGTGTTGTTGTGAAGTCCAGTCCAGACTGACTGGAGCCTTCCCAGTGACTGTATTTTGTGGGTACGCCCTGTGGGTGGGACCTGGGTGAATGGAGTGTGTGACCAATATGCACTTCTTGTTGTGGCTGTCTGGTTTCTGGTAGGAGAGACAAAGACTGAGACAGCCCTGCCCGAAACTGGGCTGAATGCAGTGTGTAGTGTTGAATGGCTGGGTACGTGTCCCAATCCACATTGCTTTGTGAGTGTCTGAGAGGGAGGAGGATGGCCTGAATGCACTTTGTGCCTGATTGGCTGACTGACTGCATGAATGCCCTTCTGTATGATTGGCTGCTGAGAGTGACCCAGCAGTGTGGATGAGAGACAAGATAGTATATCTGGGGACCTCTTACCACTGGAAATTGTTCAGAAGCTGTGTCTACACTTGAAGAGTAACTGGAACTGCTGATCCTCGACGTCCAGCTGGAAGAAGAAGACTTGCTGTTTCATTTGCTTCAACCTGATCTGAAAGCTGCCGAATTCATCGAAGACTGATCCGAGAGAGGACCTGGTAAGGCGCCCTCTTCCCATGCTCCGAGGGACCATCGAGCACCGCTAAGCTTCACCGAAGCTCCCTGGAAGTCAGACCCTCGAAAGGCTGCCGAACCGAATCGGGACCGCTGAGGAGAACGAAGCAAAGCACCCGGACTTCGCCGCTGTCGCAGTCTCTTGCCGTCGACCAGGGTTCGCAGGTTTGTGGAACCGCTGGAGGCCCGTCGAAGTTGTGTTGCCCAGCCGTGGGGACCACTTGACGCCGTGCCGCCGACGACCGGAGCCGCCCGCTTCTTTGCCTAAGAACATTTGAATCCAAGGACTCCCTTGTCCGCAACGTCGACCGCTTTGTCCCGCCGGAGAAAGTCGAGGACGACCAACGCGCCGAGGAGAATCCGCCGGTGGGTTTCCCGCCACCTGAAGGCCACAAAGACTTCGACGACTCGACGCCCTTTTCGGGCCACAGTTCTTCTGAACCTCTTTGCAGTCCTGAACAATCCATCGCCGAGGTGCCCCGCACACCTCATCCTCGCAGGACATCGCTGACGAGCACTGCCTGGATCGACGTCGTGGTCTCGGCACTCTTGAACTTTTCATTGCCGCCGTCGATGACAAGTTCCCCATCTTCGACGTCTCTCGATGATCCTAGGCTCCTGCTTTAAAGGGAGTCACTCAAGAAGGATGCTTCGACGTGTCTTCGAAGAACTTTACTCCACCAGGTACATTGGGGTGGTAAAACCTTAATATAGACTAGTGAACAATATATGGACTGGGCTTGTGCTATATATCTTTATTTTACAGGTTGCCCAGGTGGGGGCCAGTATTCTGCCTATTGTTTTAACCATCTTGCTTTCCTCCCTATCTCTATTGCTGATTTCCTCATCATTGATCTGTGTGACATTTTGACCGTACAGTTGATGCACTTTAATGAGATTCGATAACATTGGTGGTACCACTTTAGAATTGTATATATTTATCATTGTTGATTTCCGAGTACAAAGTGCGTTATTGTGATCGTGTACATAACTTTGAATATTAATTATATAAATACTGTGTTTTCAGTAATACATTGTGTGGACATTCCTTTGTGGGGGTTCGGGGACTACACTGTACTTAAAAACCAGCCTGCATCACCTCCTGAGAAGCTAGGCCTTGATTGCTTGACTACGTTACCAATAATAGAGAATCTTGGCTGGGGTCCTCTGTGCCTCTCCTCTACCATATAGAGAACAGAAGTACAGACACCCCCCTCTAGTCTTTACACTCTTCCATTACTGCCTGCCTCTGATGCCGCGGACGGCAGCAGACTGCTACCACCTCTGCTGCCAACTCTGCATCTGCACCGTGGCGCAAAGGGGTTTTTGATGGAAACTCCTCCTTCTCAGCCAGTAAAGGTAGCAGACTACCAGGGTCCCCAGGAAGCAAAACAACAGACTGCAGCAGACTGCTACTACGTCTGCTGCCAACTCTCCGGCCGCTTTGCGGCGAGAATGGATTTTTGATGGAAACTCCTCCTTCTCAGCCAGTAAAGGTAGCAGACAGACTCCCAGGGTCTCCAGGAAGCAAAACAACAGACTGCAGCAGACTGCTACTACCTCTGCTGCCAACTCTGCGGCCGCTTCGCGGCGAGAAGGGATTTTTGATGGAAACTCATCCTTCTCAGTCAGTAAAAGTAGCAGACAGACTACCAGAGTCTCCAGGAAGCAAAAAAAACAGACTGCTACCACCTCTGCTGCCAACAACGCGGCCGCTCCACAGCGTGTATGGGTTTTTGATGGAAACTCCTCCTTCTCAGCCAGGAAAGGTAGCAGACAGACTACAAGGGTCTCCAGGAAGCAAAAAAACAGACTGCAGCAGACTGCTACCACCTCTGCTGACAACTCCCTTCCTGTATTTGTATCTCTCCTACTAGATATTCAAATTCCATATATTCTCCTTTTAGAGCTCTTTCTTTTGCCAACTGATCATTTCCTTGCATATCGATATCTGGTACTTTGGATTGTGCCTTGATTTTTCTCCAATATCTTGTTGTATATTGTTAAAATATTTTTCAAGTCCGCTTTGAAGTCTGCTGTTACGGCTGGGTTGGACTGTGCTGATGATGCTCTGCTGCTCGCCTTTGGACGTTTATTTTCACAGCTGCAAGCAATCTCGATGCCGCCCCCCCCCCCACTCACCCAGAACACAATAATTCTAAGAAGCACATGCTTTTGCGCGCGCGCGCTTTTCAAGTCCGCTTTGAAGTCTGCTGTTACGGCTGGGTTGGACTGTGCTGATGATGCTCTGCTGCTCGCCTTTGGACGTTTATTTTCACAGCTGCAAGCAATCTCGATGCCGCCCCCCCCCCCACTCACCCAGAACACAATAATTCTAAGAAGCACATGCTTTTGCGCGCGCGCGCTTTTCAAGTCCGCTTTGAAGTCTGCTGTTACGGCTGGGTTGGACTGTGCTGATGATGCTCTGCTGCTCGCCTTTGGACATTTATTTTCACAGCTGCAAGCAATCTCGATGCCGCCCCCCCCCCCCGCCCACTCACCCAGAACACTATAATTCTAAGAAGCATGCGCGTTTGCGCGCGCGCTTTTCAAGTCCGCTTTGAAGTCTTCTGTTACGGCTGGGTTGGACTGTGCTGCTGATGCTCTGCTGCTCGCCTTTGGACGTTTATTTTCACAGCTGCAAGCAATCTCGGTATGCACTACGGACTTTGGGCTTAACTTGGCCACACTTTGAAGTGGACTTGAAGTGGTTTTTACACTGTTTGTTGTTTCTAGTTGCCGCCCCCCGCCCACTTACCCAGAACACTCTAATTCGAAGAAGCACATGCTTTTGCGCGCACGCTTTTCAAGTCCGCTTTGAAGTCTGCTGTTACGGCTGTTAAGCTGTGACAGTGGGGCGGGGGGGGGGGGGGGGGGGGGGGGGGGGGGGGGGGGGGGGGGGGGTGTAGCGGCCGAGCTCTGCAAACAGAGACGACTAGAATTAAGCCCAATGAGATATGGGCTTTTCTCTCTGGATGACTTCATGCTGTTTTTAGCACGGAGAATTGAGCTCTCAAACACATGTGGTTAATTTATATTTGTTCACAAATTACATTCTTGTATTTTATTTTTAAATATTGGTATTGTGATATGATTGTATAAACTAGACAAACCAATTTAGTACCCCTTTTCATTGTGGCACATTAGGGTTAATATGTATACCTTGAAAACGGGAATGCCGACTAATTTGGTAGTTCACGTGCGTCAGTTTTACTGAAAGTTGTAGGTCAAAAGCCTTCCCCTACTATTGCCTTGAAAAAGAAACTAAGCGGTCATCCGCTTATGACACCCAAGATAAGAAATCTAACGGGCGACATTCGTGGGATTTGCCTTCCCAGAAGTGAATCCAATATATTACCGGTAGTGAACCCTGCACAAAATAAACCGCTACCTAATGATTGCACTCCAAATTCTGGCAACAATGATAAAAATATATCTATTTCTGACACAATTATAATAACTGAAGTGTGTACAACGCAACAGGAGGCTAATATATTACCTATTGACCCTAATATTCTTGGGAATGTTTCGGCCATTAATGTTCACGAGGGTAGAGTGGCTTCTTCAATTCCTTCTGATAAATCCAGAGGTTCCGGATTGTATTTCCATTCCTAAAGAGCTGAGTGGGTTTGATGGTGTGTATGGGTCATATTGTCCGTCCCCCATAACTGTTGATAAAACAACTCCCCATAACAGTGAACTCTATGGGTCTCTGAGTTTGTTTGAAAACAATGCTTCAGCCTCCGCCATCGGGTCTTCCTCTTTTGTAAACCCAACACCTCAAAGACCTTTCACTTTGGCTGCACCACCTGGTTCGCCCAATCCTATAAAGAACCATACCCCCTTATTGGAAATCACGCTAACGGCGATGAATAACTCTATTAACACCTTATTTAAATTATTTGAGTCCTTGGACCTCAAATTGACACGTCAGGCAGCACAAATAGACCAAATATCCAATCAGCTAATAGGGCTGAATAAAAGACTCAATAAAACTATACCCCAATCAAACGTGCTGAGAGCTGAGCGCGACCTGATTGAGGTAATTCATTTAAGTTCTGCTGATTTAAATCAAAGGGTGAGGAAAAATGAAGGTGATTTCCATTCTGTCTTACCTGCCATTCCGGCTATTATCGGCCCTAATGGAAATATAACAAGTGGAACTGGCCTAACATTGGACAAAGTACACCAGAGTGACCCTTTGGTAGCCCCACTTAATTTGTCCAGGGGCAGAGGCCAAGAGATGTATGATATATTTGACTCTAAGCCAAACACAGTGAATCAAGGCCTTCCTACCATACCCAATAAGGAAGTTAAAAATCAAAGACAGAACCATAATATTACTGGCTCAAATGCCAGGCGCCTATCCAAACGCTCAGCATTATCGCAAAAGCGTGAAACTTTGCGCCTGAAATATACCAACATCAGACGGAGGAAACCTGCTCAACCCCTGGTGGATTGCCCAAATAACAACCCTATGGATTATGTACCATTAAATGAACTGGTATCATTAATTGGAGATACAACAGAGAACCCTTCGTCTCTCCCTGTGCTGCCCTCTTTAGGGTCCGCAACCACAAAACCTCAAAACCCTGTACTTAGAGACACTATTAATCAGAAATTTACATCCGACGGTGTATCACTACCGCCAGCGAAGTGTAACCCAATTTCTAATTTTAACCCTACGTCATTCCCTGATGTTAATTCTGCTAATAATATACTTACGGACATCAGGGCAGAGATTCAGAGATCAGTGGACGATTACCTAAAATTTAAGCAATCGTGTCCTCCTATGATGCCACAACCTGAACAATTCATGGCAGTTAAGAGATGTCCGACCCCTAACATCGGAACCCAAGTTAAACCAGATTATCAAATAGGTTCCAATGAAAGAAATGGAAAGACGTCAATACCGCCCTTTCAAGGCCATCGAGCCTCATTACTGTTGAAATCCAAACACGCTCTACCCTATAATAACTACCATCGCTTCATCTTGAAATGTCGTGATGGCCCACATTCAAACTACGACCTTAATAGGTCAAGTGTTATGGCGATTTTTGAGGACATAGAATCCCTGAGAGACATTTCATCGACGGATATTCACCAGGTTGAATTTCTAAATGAAGAAAACCTCAGTGTTGTTAGATTATGGATAGCCTCCATTCTTGTTCGTAATACCATCTGGCAAGCAAGAATGGAACTCTTTACTATGGGTTTCCTTCTTGCAGTCGACCCTACAATACACACCCCTAAAGAGGATAATAGGAGGGTGCACTTTCAGGTTGATATGGCCAAAATAAGAACACCTAAAAACTACACTACGCAGAATGTGAGATCCCAATCTAATTGGCTTTGAGATCAAGAATTTAATGATGTCAACGAAATAAATATCCCATCATAACAATTCGAGAAGTTCCAGCAAGGAACCATAACCTTGGCCTGCTGGAATACTTGTGGATATACCCACTTAACTGGTCCGAGTGTCACAACCTTGAATAAGTTTGACGTGGCGGCCCTTCAGGAAACAAGGTTGGTGGACAGACCGGTGTAGGATGGATATTATATTGCATTCCAAGCTGCCTTAGCTAATGAGAGGTCGACCATCAGCAGGTTTACTTGTAGCGGTAAAACTGGGTCGAGGAATGTCCATTTTTCCGTGGCAAGCTCTAGGTGTTCTTTCATGAAATGAATCAATTATTTAACTTAATTTCCCTGACGCCAGAGATAACCAACACCATTGTGGTGGGCGATCTGAATTTACAATGTTTAGACCCAAAAAAGGTTGCTAAAAATCCTGTTTGTGGGAATTGGGAACTGTTGATGAGACATTGTAACATGTATATGCTTAATGGAACTTTAGCTGGAGATGATCCCCCCGCGAGACAACTCGATCAATTATAGATTACATCTATACAGATAAGGTTACGTTTCAAGCAATTATGCAATTTTGCATTCTAAAACAACCATTCAGTGACCATGATCTGTTATCAGCTGAGTGGAGTTACGATATATCATCTACTAAATTAAGATCTAAAAAATATATGTTTGACTTGACGGTGAATAATGCTAGATCGCGTTTTCACTGGTCAGAAAAATCCTTAGCTACTCTAAATGACACTATTCTGCAGAACTACCAACTTCCTCAGGGTCGAGCAGTGCAGATCTTTAAGGTAATCGCGAGTCCAGGGTTCTATCAGGCACCCATTCCAAAACATAACTTTAACATCACAATTCAAAATCAGAGAGGTTTTATGCGCCGAGAAAGGAAGGCTGCGATGAGTCTACCCCTGGTCATCAGAAAATCCACCCTGCAGGTGATACAGCATAATTACAGGAACTGGATAAAATCACAAAGAAGTATGCTGTATCAAGCTGATGGGGAGGCAATGCTGAAATCGATTGTGTGCAAAAACACTGCGGAAATATGGTCTCACCTCAACATGCATCTGCCAACACAAAGCAAACAACTATGCAGATCAATGGAGTATTGGAGGCCTCATGGATACTTTACTTCTCGGACCTGTACAGTGCTTGTGATGGGTGGGCACGTAGACCGGTAATTACTGAGGTAAACAATCAATATTTGGATATTCAGGAGAGTGACATTCTGCATTATATAATGAAGTCATCAAATTTGAGGGCTCCTGGGCCGGATGACCTTACAAATGTAATGATGAAGCAACACCCTGAATCCTGGGCTCGGATAGTGTATAATATTTTTGTGCAGGTCGTAAAACCTAATACTATCCCTCTATCATGGCAATCATCAATAATTGTCCCGATATTCAAGAAGGGCGATCGTGCCTGTCCGTCTAACTACAGACCGATCGCCCTCTTGGAAATTCCGGGAAAGTTTTTTGCCAGGTTCATCTTGAGGGATTTTAATAAATGGACTGAAGTTGCCCGGAAGCAAGATCCATATCAAACCGGGTTCATCCCTGGGATGGGGACTGCTGTCAATTTATTCACATTAACATTGATAATACATCATCATCGGATCTTGAAGCAAACTTTATTTTTTGCTTTTATTGACTTCAAGGCAGCTTTTGATTTAGTTTCCCGAGCCTTGTTGATTTCATGACTTCTGAAAGAAGGTTGTCCCCCTTACTTAATCAACCTCATTGAGGCCTTGCACACGAATACTAATTTGCAAGTGCGACTTGATACCAAAGGAACACTGTCCTCAGTCATTAAAACCTTCTGTGGATTGAGGCAAGGGTGCATACTAGCAGCCTCACTTTTTACATTTTTTATTTCAGATATTGGTGAAGAGTTAAGGGTGTTGTTACAGATGCGCCGAAACTAGCAGGGAAGGTTGTACCAACTCTGCTATATGCAGACGACCATGTGCTGATTTCAAAAACACAGAGAGGGTTAGAGAGGGTTACAGAACCTTTTAGATGCCCTCTCCTCATATGTTGAAAGAAATCTTTTAACAATTTATTTGAATACAACAAAGGTGATGGTGTGTAACCCACTAAAACGAAACAAGAATGGACAGACCAAACACTCATGGAAATGGCATATCCGTTCAGTGGTGCGGTTCAAGCCGTGTCACAAGAGGCTTGCATAGATAAGTTGTTCCCCAATATACTTACCTTGGTGTGGTGATCGCAGAGGCCAATAATTCTAATCACATAATGGCCCTGAACAATAAACTAAATGTTGTCTCTCAATAAAAAGGAAATGCGGGGCATCCCCGCTCTTTCCAATGACATGTTCTTAAGGGCTCTTACAGCCCGCTGTGCGCCGCCGGCATGTAGCGGGCAATAAGAACCGTTAACGACCTGCCATTGAAAGGGCGGAGATGTCCAGTGCATGAACGGCCTCCCAGCCCTTTCCAATGACATGTTCTTAAGGGCTCTTACAGCCCGCTGTGCGCCGCCGGCATGTGGCGGCCAATAAGAACCGTTAACGACCTGCCATTGAAAGGGCGGAGATGTCTAGTGCATGAACAGCATCCCAGCCCTTTCCATATGCAGCCTGCTTAAGGCTCTTATTGTCCGCGGTGTGACTGGCGCAGGGAGCTGGTAATTAGACGACCCAGCTCCCTGCATTCGTTTTACCCCAAAAAAATAAAGCTTGCAGCCGCATTAAAGCAAATGCGGTAATACCGCGCTGCACTTGTTTTAATGCGACTGCAAGCCTCGTAAAACGGATGCGGGGAGCTGAGCCATCTAATTACTAGCTCCCCACATTCGTGTTACAAAAAAATCCTTGCAGGCGCATTAAAGCAAAGGCGGCAACACCGTGTTTGCTTTGATGTGCATAGATGGTGCGGTCATTTCTACGAGGACTGTGAGCTGCAGAGTCATAACAGCATTTCAAAAAACAAACAATACCACATTTACACTCAGCATCAATTTAAATATCAATGTTTACTTCCACACATTCATACACAGCATTAGGAAAGGGACGGGTGAGCAGTAGTGGATACTTATTGTGGGGATTTGGGGATTTCCACAAGTTGGTTGTGAGGGGAGGGGACGAAGAGATTGAGGTATCACCATACCATCTCCCATCCCACGGATTTTGTGGGGATGGCGAGCTGTGACATGGGGAAGGGGTACATGTGCAGGTCTGGCAGTGCTGTTTTATTTAGTCCATAATATACCCTTGTACGCAATCTTTTAAGGCGGCACTATTGTACACCAATTCTTCAATTTTGGCTTCCAGGCTGTCCATTTTGCTATTTACAGAGTTTCTTTCCTTTCCTATACCCGTATACTGTTGTGGAAGGGGTGTCGCTTGTGCTGCCTTGCTTTCCTTTCCAATATGTTCTCTTACGGAAAAGAAAATGTGTTAGGTGTACATGAAACAATATATATTACACAATTTACATTTCACAATTGTGTGAGTACCAATAGGGTTAGTATTGTAAGTCATTGCAGCAGGATTTAACTCCCTTTCTGCACAGATAGAGCATAATAGAGCTAAGCTCTATGTAAAAATCAAATATGCCCGACTTAAAACCCTGTTGTATATCCTTCGGGTAGGTTTGGAGGGGGTAAAACGGATGCCCTGAACACATTCCAGGAGTTAAATGATCAACTATTTGATAGAATTGGATGGTCTCCCAAATGGGAATATGGGGAAGGGGCTGTGTTAAAATCTCTCAAGGATCGAAACAGAAGTGCGACTGGGTTGCCAGCCACGATAAGGTAGCTACTATGAGTTCTCTGTCTACGTTTGCCAAGATGCCTTTCTCATATAAAAAGCCTCAAAACTATCTGAAATTGATGCCGTCTCAGGCCAATCGTAGAATATTTCTGGATATTAAACTTAACTGCTTGAATGTATTAGTGGTACGGGGAGCCTGGTCTGGTGTTCCATTTGAGAGAAGGAATTGCAGACTCTGGGCCTCGCCCTACCGCCGAACCCCCTGCGCTAATAGCGCTGGATCACGGGTTCCGCAGAACGGGTATTGCCCATTCCCCACTGAGCCCATTCGGGAATTCCCCATTCCCCATTGGGCTTAATGGGGAATTTTTGCTCTCTTACCGCCGGCGGATTTCCCGCCGGCGGTAAGAGCGCGAAATTTCGGTGGATTTCGCCCCAGCTCAGAGCTGGGGGGAAATCTGCCAAAGCCATGATCTGGTGGACCCTTAAATGCGGCGGTAATAGTGCTACCGCCGCATTTAAGGGTTACTGCCAGACTCGTGATGAGGCCCTCTGTCTAGATGATACAGTGGTGGAAACTGCTAGGCATGTACTCACCTGCTGTCCGATGATGAGATCGACCTATGACAAATATTTTGCCAAATTTGAATATGATCAGGTATATAGTGAAAGTGAAATCTTCTGGCTGAGGTGCCTCTCTGGGATGAATACTAGTTTGGTCATTGCCATTTCCCAGATTTGGAAGGTGGTTAATGAACGCCTGCGAAAATTTGAAGAGCAGGCCAAATTGCTGACGGATCTAGATACCTAGCCTAGAAGTAAAGATGCTAATGGCCACTATGTTTTCTTATTTGACCTGGCTGGGAGGTTGGTTATTGTATGTCTGACAATTGAGCATTATGCCCTCTGTTATTATATATACCACGTGTTTCGATATCTCTTGTGTGCCTAAGGAACCTGCTATGTAAGTTTGCTGTGCTCATTGTATCTTATGTCCTTTGACCTATGTCCTTTATCTTAATTCTTTTTGATTAGTTATAATTTCTAGCCCTGGGCTGGCCTTCTTGTTTCTTTTTATGTGTGTTTGTCTTATTTTATGTAATTAAGTTTACTCTCTTTTAAAATGTTACTGTAATGTGATGTCATCTTTGATGCCCTGGGTGTTAGTCTTAGCAGTGCAAAGTGGTCGCGCGGGTTATGGTTGCTTAGGTTACAATAACTGGCGAATTTGTAGCATTTTTTAGTTTTACTTGTAACCATAAAATGGACAGGTTGTTAATAGTGCAAAGTAAGTGTAATGTTCCTTTCAAGTACTTGTTGCACTGAATTTGATAGGTTTTTCTTAGGGGAACATAACCATAACGTCCCGTTTAACAACGTTTTTTGTCAGTGAATGTATATATATATATATATATGTTTATGTAAATGTTTTTTATAAGTATAACCAGCCAGATTTATTAAACAAAGGCGCTGTTTCTAATAAAATATGTGTTTATGTAAATGCATTTATATGTATAGCCCTTCAAACTGTATAAACAAAGGATCTGCTTGTAATAAAATACACTGATTATTTATACCAACCAAACATTTTTGCGTTTATTTCAAGCATGTATATCACAACATTTTGTATTTTAAAATATTAATTAAAAAATAGACAAGTAAGAAAAGAGGCCATTGTTTAAAAGTAGAATATGTTTTTTTTTTATTTAGACATGTACACACTGTTAGTGTTTAGTAACAAGCGTACATTTCTGACAAAAGCTATATACATTTACAGGGGGACGGCGATATTTGAGCTTGTTCAAAAAATCAGTCACAATCCGATCATTTTGTCTGAGATCAAGAGAATAGGGCTGTATAATGGCACGCAACAACTGTTTCTCAGACATTTTAGATACAAAGTAACAAGGGTGCTGCCCGCATGTCACATCTTCAGAATGTTGCACCTGTGTTCTATTATAATGTTATATGGGTGATAAATGTTTAACATAGGCCAGTAGAGCACCACCGTATATACGGTGGCTTGGGACGTACCCCAGACTATCAAAAACAGTTATTGCACCATTGTCTATAAACATTGCTATCCAGTGGGTGTCTTCTTGATGCTGGGGATCGGTGCTCACCACAAAGCTGACGGGCCGCTCACCAGGTTTATCCCTTGGAATGTCATCACACGAAAACACACCCCGGAATGTTTTCATAGCCTGTTTGTCTTTACGTAGGAAACACATGATCTGGTAGGTATCCATTACATATCATATAGCACCTGCCGCTGACTGTTGAGTTCTATGACCGAGTCAAATAGAGCCATAATAATAAGATTCAGAGTGTTTGGTAAATTTGCAGCAAACCGGACCTCAATGCATAAATTACCATTCCTAATCAGATTATAATGGCCTGATTATGCATTATCAAGTCTCAAATCAAAAGCCAACAAGGTCTAACCACAGTTGTAGCCGTCACTAGGTATCACAAATCCTTTATCACGCATGTGCTTGCCGCTGATGGCGACTAGTCCCAGATACTCCCTGTAAAGACTGGTAGGGGGTGTCTGTACTTCCGCTCTCTATATGGTAGAGGCGAGGCACAGCAGACCCCAGCCAAGATTCTCTATTACGGTAGCAATGGATGAGCAATCAAGGCCTAGCTTCTCAGGAGGTGATGCGGGCTGGTAGTCCCCGAACCCCCACAAAGGAATGTCCACACACTGTATTACTGAAAACACAGTCTTTATATAATTAATATTCAAAGGTATGTACACAATCACAATAACGCACTTGGTACTTGGAAGTCAATAATGATAAATATATACACGTCTAGAGTGGTACCACTAATGTTATCAAATCTCATTAAAGTGCATCAACTGTACGGTTAAAATGTCACACAGATCAATAACGAGTAAACCAGCAATAGAGATACGCAGGAGCGTAAGATGGTTGAAACAATAGGCAGAATGCTGGCCCCGTTACCTAGACACAGTTCTGTGTGGAGACCCCCCCCACCTGGGCAACCTATAAATAAAGATATATAGCACAAGCCCAGTCCAAATGTTCAATAGTCTTACTTCTTCCTGTTAAGGTTTTACCCCCCCAATGTGCCTGCTGGGCCTAGAGACCCAAGCTACTCCTCACTGATGAGCCCCAACAAGGGTGAAACATGTTTGGGGATGCTTGTGGTCTCGTGCAGAAGGGATGTGACCTAGAAGTTCGGGCTGGACTTCCCCTTTTGGGGTGGGGCCAAGCCTGATTTGCATATGGTCTTTCCCCTTCTGTAATGGCTTGGCAGGCGAAGAACGATGGTCTGGAGGGTTGCCCCGAGCAATGCCAGTGGTTAAGATTCAGTCTAAACCTTCCAGCCATCTCCTCTTTGTTTTTGCTTTACCCCCCCAATGTACCTGGTGGAGTAGAGTTCTCCGACGATGCACCGACCGATCCTTCTTGAGTGCCTCCCTTTCAGGCGGGAGCCACGGATCGTCGAGAGGTGTCGGGGAACTTGGCATTCGGTGTCAGGGAATCGACGGCCCTTCTTGAGTGCCCTCCCTTTAAGGCGGGAGTCACGGGTCGTCAACCATCCGACGGTGAACAGGGTGAACTACGGCAGGGAAGTGACAGCTTCGTTCCTAGCGGTGCTCGTCGATGACAGAGCGTTGGCGTCCTGCAAGGAAGAGGCGTGCGGGGCACCTCGGTGACGATAGTTCTGGACCACAAAGAGATGAAGAACTGTGGCCCAGCAAGGGCGTCGAGTCGTCGGCGTCTCTGTGGTCTTTAGGTGGCAGGAAATCCACCGGTGGATACTCCTCGGCGCGTCGACGGTCGGGCCTTCTCCAGCGGGAGACAAGCGGATGACGATGCAGACGAGAGCGTCCGATGATCAATGGAAGTTCTTAGGCAAACGGGAGCACGGTGGCTCGGGTCGGCGACGACGGTCGTCGACAGTGGCGGAAAACAGTCCGAGTGCTTCTCCTTGGAGTTCCGCAGCAGTCCCCGTATCGGGTCGGCAGCCTGTCGAAGGTCTGTCTACCAGGGAGCTTTGGCAAAGATCAGCTGTGCACGATGTTCCCTCGTAGCTTGGGAAGAGGGCGCTTTACCAGGTCCTCTCTGGGTCAGTCCTTGGAGGCACAGCAGCTTTCAGATTGTGAAGGAGAGCAAAAGCAATTCTTCTCGTCCAGCAGGGCTTCAAGGTCAAGCGTCAGTTAATCCAGTTACTCGTCGTGGTGGACTTCAGCTTCTGAACACGATTCCTAGCAGTGAGAGGTCCCCAGATATACTGTTGATCTCCCATTCATTCCGCTGGGTCACACTCAAGAATCCAATCACGACTAAGGGCATTCATGCAGGCAGGCAGCCAATCAGGCACATGAGGTATTCAGGCCAGTCATTTCTCTCCAGACACTCACAACAAGTTATGTGTATTGGGACAAGTACCGAGCCATTCAACACTCCAAGCTACATTCATACCGGTTTCGGGCAGGGTTGTCTCAGTCATTGTGTCAACCACCAGATACTAGACACCCACAACACAGAATGCATATTCGTCACACACTCTATTCACCCAGGTCCCACCCACAGGAGGTTCCCACAACATACATCACCGGGAAGGCTCCAGCTAGTCTGGCCGGGCCTTCACAACAACACCATATATGGCATTTCCACCCAACAGCCAGTCAGGGAGAAGGGACAGAGTCAGGGCTTCCCGGGACTTTGGGAAAACTAGGTAACAGGCAATCGAAAGCAAGAGGCCACAGGGGCCATCTTGTTTTCCATCAGGGATCAACTGATCCCAATGGCAGGGCCGGGGTATCCCAAAATGGAGGATACTTCGCGCACCTGTCAAATTCAGCATGGAGCTGCCACAAGCCCATACCCTGCTCTGCAGGCCACCCACAGGTGCCCAAAAACATACACTAGGGGCACAGGGTTGTACCCCCACCCGTGGGTGCCATAAGGGTATCCCACGGGTCCGTTCACCAAACCAAAAGAAAGAGAGCTGCACCGCCAGGAGTCCCACATGAACTCCTGCGCGGAAAACACGACAGAACACACGATACAAAGCAGTAAAGGACAAGGATACGGAGGCCCTGTCCCTCCGATGCATTTCTAGCATCACAGTCGCCCCCCCCAGACTGAGGTGGAGGGTGCCTAATCTCCCACGGGATAGACACCCTCATCCAGACGGTCAACATACCTTCTGGAAAGGCCATCTGCATTATCGTGACTCTTCCCTGGTCTGTGCTCTATGGTGAAGTCTAGCCCTTGCAGGCTAATGGACCACCTGAGCAGTTTCAGGTTTTCACCCTTCATCTGCATAAGCCACTTCAGGGGCTTATGATCTGTTTGGACCTTGAAGGTAGACCCCGTAAGGTAGGGCCTAAAACGCCTAAGGCTCCAAACTATACTAAAACATTCCTTTTCAACAGTAGCCCACCTAAGTTCTCTACCCTTGAGTTGTCTACTGAAGAATATGATAGGATGTTCTCTCCCTTTGTCATCTAACTGGGACAAGACAGCTCCAATTCCGGTGTCGCAGGCATCCGTCTGGACGATAAAGGGTCGGCTGTAGTCAGGCGCACACAACACGGGTGCCCGACACAGACTTTCTTTCAAGCCATTAAAGGCCCTCTGACAGTCTTCAGTCCAATTAACCTTCCTAGGCTGCTTGGGTGAAGTCAGAGCTGTCAGTGGTGCAGCTATGGTTCCATAGTCCGCCATGAAATTGCGATAGTACCCGGTGAGGCCCAAAAAGGCTCTCACCTGGGTTTGAGTAGTGGGAGTCTCCCAGTCCTGCACATCCTGTACCTTACTGGGGAGAGGTTGGATTTGACCCCCTCCTACCTCATGACCAAGATACGTGACTTTCCCCTGAGCTATCTGGCACTTGGTGGCCTTGATAGTTAGGTTAGCCCTCCTTCAGGCCTGCAACACTCTACACAGAAGTGTCAAGTGCTCTTCCCAAGTGGAACTGTAGACGGCAATGTCGTCTAAATAAGCCACACAAAAGGCTTCCAGCCCACTGAGAGCATGATTGACCAATCTCTGTAAGGTGGCAGGGGCATTCTTCAACCCAAAAGGCATGACCCTAAACTGGTAGAGTCCCTCGGGTGTTGAGAACGCCGTCTTTTCCTTGGCATGGTCCGTCAGAGCTATTTGCCAATAGCCTGAGGTGAGGTCAAAGGTGCTCACAAATTTGGCAGCACATATGGTGTCCACGAGCTCATCAGCCCTGGGCAATGGGTGCGCGTCAGTTCTGGTGACGGCATTGACTCCTCGGTAGTCCACACAGAACCTCCAATCCTTGGTACCGGCCTGGGAACTTGCCTTGGGGACAAGGACCACTGGACTGGACCAGGGACTGGTGGAGGGTTCAATAACACCCAGATCCAACATCTTGGTGACCTTAGCCTGGATGTGGTTCTTAACCGTATCTGACATTCGGTAGCTCCTGCTCTTGACAGGCACGCTGTCACCAGTGTCAATCTCGTGCTTACACCACGGTGTAAGGCCTGGCGTCAGTGAAAACAGAGAGGCATACTGCTGGAGCAAAGTCTGGCAGGCCCTCTGCTGCTCGGTTGTCAAATCTGGAGAGAGCTGCACTCCCTCCACTGAGCCATCCTGAGGGTTGCTATGCAGCAAATCAGGAAGGGGCTCACTCTCATCCTCTTCTTGCTCTGAAGCCAGCAAGAGACACAAGACTTCTGCTCGCCTGTGGAAAGGCTTGAGCCTATTAACATGGAATACCTGAGGGGCGACCCCGGGGATTCCCATGTCAACCAGATAATTGACCTCGCCCATCTTGGAGATTATCCGGAAGGGTCCAGTCAATTTATCTGCCAATGCCCGAGGCTTGGTAGGCTCCATCACGAGGACCTCCTGTCCCGGAGTCCAATCCACTTGCGATGTTTTAAGGTCATGCCAGTATTTGTTCAATTCCTGGCTGGCCTTGAGATTCGCTGTTGCTTGACCCATCATTTGTGTCATCCTCCGCCTGAGGCCTAACACATAGTCACCCACTTGCTTGGCGGGACCGGAAGGGGTGGCTTCCAAACCTTCTCTGATCAAGGCAAGGGGGCCCCCTCACGGGATGTCCAAAGAGTAGCTCAAAGGGGCTGAAACCAACACCCTCTTGAGGTACCTCTCTGTAAGCAAACAGCAGGCATGGCAGGAGGAGATCCCATTTCCTCCTTAGGGGCTCTTCCAAAGCACCTAGCATGCCCTTGAGAGTTTTATTAAATCTCTCAACCAGACCATTGGTCTGGGGGTGGTAAGAAGTGGAGAACTTGTAGGTTACCCCGCATTCTTTCCACATGGTCTTCATGTAACTAGACATGAAGTTGGATCCTCGGTCAGAGACAACCTCCTTGGGGAATCCAACACGGGTGTAAATGCCCAGGAGAGCCCGGGCAACCACCTTGGCCGTAACAGTCCGAAGGGGTATAGCCTCAGGGTACCTGGTGGCATGATCTACCAAAACCAGGATGAACCGATGTCCACCTGACGTGGGAGGGTCAAGGGGACCGACGATGTCGATGCCCACCCTCTCAAACGGTGTGCCAACCACTGGCAATGGCTGCAGTGGGGCAATGACACTGCCTCCAGTCCTGCCAGACAACTGACAAGTTGGGCAGGTCCTGCAGTGGAACTCCACTTCTACTCCCATCCGGGGCCAGTAGAAATGGGCAGAGAGCCTCTGCTTAGTCTTCTTGGTACCAAGATGACCAGCCAAGGGCACCTCATGTGCCAACTGCAGTAGGAAGGGCCTGTAAACCTGGGGTACCACCAACCTCTTGAGGGCACCAGGTTCAGGCTTAGTGGGCTCACTAACAAGGAGCTCACCCTCCCAATAAATCCGGAAAGTCCTAGGCACTTCTCCGTGTGCCTGGGACAGGGCCGGTTTCCTCAGACCCTCGAGAGAGGGACACTCTCTCTGTCCTTTGCAGAAGTCTGCCCGGGAGGGTCCCCCTTCAGCTAACAAGCATTGAAGATCGGGATGATCCTCCGGGTTAAGAACCTCTCCCACAGGAGAGTCTTCTGGCTCTTCTCCCACAGGAGTTGAGACGGGGTTTACCACTGGACCCAGCACGTCCGGAGCATGGATCTCAATGGGTGCTGTAGGAACAGCAGGAAGAGAAGGGGCTCCCTCCACAGAGGTGGCCTTCTTGCTCTTCCTTCGGCGTGCCTTAGGCCGTGCCTTCGGCTCGGGTACCTGACTCACAGCCAGACCCGGTGTCACCTGTGACCTAGTGACCGCAGTCATGGGAAGACCATCCGCGATCAATCCCAACTCGACTAGATCGTTACCTAACAGAATGTTAGCAGGGACGTTCCCCTGAACCAGGACAGGAAGCTTTGCTGTCTTGTCTCCAATTACGAGTGTGACTCGGGCTACAGGCGATAATTTGGGAGGCCCAGCAGCTAACCTGGTGGTTCTCAGAGGAGCATCTACATAGTCCTCTGGCTTGAGCAGAGTCCTGTCTACCACTGTCATGCTTGCCCCAGTGTCTCTCAAACCAGTAGAAGGCTGGCCATTCAGGAGGACACTTCTCAAAAATCTACGGGTGTTCTGTGGGATAGTCGCCAGTACTTCCACGTACTGGTCCCAGGCCCCAAGGGACACTAAGGAAATCTCTACGGGAGCACCAAAAGTGATTCCGGTAGAGGAGGGGAGGACATTGGCTTCCACCTCAGACATGGGGTAAGGGTAGGTCAGGCTGACAGCCTGTACTCCGAGTGCCTTACCTTTACACTTGGAGTCACCCCTTTTGTGATCCAGAGTCCCAACAAGTGCCGGGAGTGCAGGGTACGGTACTGGAACCACCGGGAGCCTGCTTTGCAGCAGGTGGACCACTACTCTTATTCCCACCCACAGATGACTTATCCCCACTAGATTTTTGGGTCTTAGGAGAGGAGGGTTTAGGTTTATTCGACTGTGACTGCTTTTGGGACTCCTCAGTTTTCTGAGCGGTCCCCGTTTCTTTGTCCTTGTCCTTCCCACTGGAGTCCTTAGGGGACACCCGGTAGGAGACCCACTTGTCAGCCAACCTAGCCAGCTTAAAGGGATCCAAAATGTTCTGGTCAGCAACATACTGATGCAGCTCTGGTGAACAGGCTTCAGAAAAGTGCTAAAAAAACAACAGGTGGGACAATTCAACAAAAGTTTGTACCTTGTAACCATCAATCCACCCCATCATATTCATGTGCGCAGCACTCACCCAGTCAACCCAAGACACATTCTCTCTTTTCTTAAAATCCCTGAACCTTTTAAGGTATTGGGTAGGTATCTTGCCAAACTTGGCAATCAAAGCAGATTTCATACACTCCTACTGACCCCTTTCTTCCACACTCAGCTTCAGAATACAGTCACATCCAGTTTGAGGCACTCTGCTTAGCAAACACTTAGCCCAATCTCTTTTGTCAACATCATGAATTGCACAAGCCATTTCAAACGCTTCAATCCATTGGAGGATGACAGAACCCTCCGAAAACACACCAACCAAATCCTTCATAAATTTAGTTGCTGGGGACCGGACACTCTCACTGGGTTTCGCTGAAGTCTCCACTCGAGCTTTCTCTAGCTGGATTCTCTGACATTCAGTGTCCTTGTCTTTGAGTTCAAGATCCCTATTCTTGAGTTCAACTTGCTGCGCCAGCTCCTCTTTCTGAAGTTCAGCATCTATTTCCAACTTGCGATATTCAAAGGCCAATTTCATCCTTAATAACTCAAGTTCCAAGGAATTGCTGGTGTTCGGAACAGAGGCAGCAGGAATGGCGGCATTCCCAGAAACAGATTCAGTAGAAACCCCAGGGGCAGAGTCCTCATTGGTTGCATTCCCCCCTCATCAAGAGTTTCACCATCGGTCTGGTAGTCCACCAGGGCAGCTATCAGCTCAGCCCTTATCCACAAAGTCTAACTCCCTGGCTTCACAAGCACACTGGAGAGCCTCTAAGCTCATCCGAGTCAATTTACCATTCGCAATAGACTCCATTGCTAGTAATGCAGTTATTTTGTACACACCCAAACCTTAATCTAACAAAGTGCGTATATTTTGTAAGTGGCACGGTTATATATTGATTCTTAAAACCATAAGCATCCCACCGCTGCCACCAGTGTAAAGACTGGAAGGGGGTGTCTGTACTTCCGCTCTCTGTATGGTAGAGGAGAGGCACAGCAGACCCCAGCCAAGATTCTCTATCACGGTAGCAATGGACGAGCAATCAAGGCCTAGCTTCTCAGGAGATGATGCGGGCTGGTTCTTAAGTACAGTGTAGTCCCCGAACCCCCACAAAGGAATGTCCACACACTGTATTACTGAAAACACAGTCTTTATATAATTAATATTCAAAGGTATGTACACGATCACAATAACGCACTTTGTACTTGGAAGTCAATAATGATAAATATATACACGTCTAGAGTGGTACCACTAATGTTATCAAATCTCATTAAAGTGCATCAACTGTACGGTTAAAATGTCACACAGATCAATAACGAGTAAACCAGCAATAGAGATAGGCAGGAACGTAAGATGGTTGAAACAATAGGCAGAATGCTGGCCCCGTTACCTAGACACAGTTCTGTGTGGAGATCCCCCCACCTGGGCAACCTGTAAATAAAGATATATAGCACAAGCCCAGTCCAAATGTTCAATAGTCTTACTTCTTCCTGTTAAGGTTTTACCCCCCCAATGTACCTGGTGGAGTAGAGTTCTCCGACGATGCACCGACTGATCCTTTCAGGAGCCATCGTCGAGAGGTGTCGAGGAACTTGGCGTTCGGTGTCGTGGAATCGACGGCCCTTTAAGGCGGGAGTCACGGGTCGTCGAACGTCCGACGGTGAACAGGGTGAACTACGGCAGGGAAGTGACAGCTTCGTTCCTAGCGGTGCTCGTCGATGACAGAGCATCGGCGTCCTGCAAGGAAGAGGCGTGCGGGGCACCTCGGTGACGATAGTTCTGGACCGCAAAGAGATGATGAAGAACTGTGGCCCAGCAAGGGCGTCGAGTCGTCGGCGTCTCTGTGGTCTTTAGGTGGCAGGAAATCCACCGGTGGATACTCCTCGGCGCGTCGACGGTCGGGCCTTCTCCAGCGGGAGACAAGCGGATGACGATGCAGACCCGAGCCTCCGATGATCAATAGAAGTTCTTAGGCAAACGGGAGCATGGCGGCTCCGGTCGGCGATGGCGGTCGTCGACAGTAGCGGACAACAGTCCGAGTGCTTCTCCTTGGAGTTCCACAGCAGTCCCCGTATCGGGTTGGCAGCCTCTCGAAGGTCTGTCTACCAGGGAGCGTGGGCAAAGATCAGCTGTGCACGATGGTCCCTCGTAGCTCGGGAAGAGGGCGCCTTACCAGGTCCTCTCTGGGTCAATCCTTGGAGGCACAGCAGCTTTCAGATTGTGAAGGAGAGCAACAGCAATTCTTCTCGTCCAGCAGGGCTTCAAGGTCAAGCATCAGGTAATCCAGTTACTCGTCGTAGTGGACTTCAGCTTCTGAACATGATTCCTAGCAGCGAGAGGTCCCCAGATATACTGTTGATCTCCCATTCATTCCGCTGGGTCACACTCAAGAATCCAATCACGACTACGGGCAATCATGCAGGCAGGCAGCCAATCAGGCACACGAGGTATTCAGGCCATTCACTTCTCTCCAGACACTCACAACAAGTTATGTGTATTGGGACAAGTACCGAGCCATTCAACACTCCAAGCTACATTCATACCGGTTTCGGGCAGGGTTGTCTCAGTCATTGTGTCAACAACCAGATACTAGACACCCACAACACAGAATGCATATTCGTCACACACTCTATTCACCCAGGTCCCACCCACAGGAGGTACCCACAACACACATCACCGGGAAGTCTCCAGCTAGTCTGGCCGGGCCTTCACAACAACACCATATATGGCATTTCCACACAACAGCCAGTCAGGGGGAAGGGACAGAGTCAGGGCTTCCCAGGACTTTGGGAAAACAAGGTAATGGGTAATAGAAAGCAAGAGGCCACCGGGGCCATCTTGTTTTCCATCAGGAATCAACTGATCCCAATGGCAGGGCCGGGGTATCCCAAAATGGAGGATACTCCGTGCACCTGTCAAATTCAGCATGGAGCTGCCACCAGCCCATACCCTGCTCTGCGGGCCATCCACAGGTGCCCAAAAACATACACTAGGGGCACAGGGTTGTACCCCTACCTGTGGGTGCCATAATGGTATCCCACGGGTCCGTTCACCAAACCAAAAGAAAGAGAGCTGCACCGCCAGGAGTCCCACATGAACTCCTGCGTGGAAAACACGGCAGAACACACGATAAAAAACAGTAAAGGACAAGGATACGGAGGCCCTGTCCCTCCGATGCATTTCCAGCATCACACTCCCTAATCGTATTTTTGTGTTCAAAACTGGGGCTGTTGACTTTGGCAGGTATGACAACCCCATCCTTAAAAAGAGCAGCATTGTTAATGCTGTAATGTTTAAAATTAAAAGGATTGCTCTCGTAATCCCCTGAAAAAGCAGTGTTATTCACAAAACCAATAATGATTATTTTAGGTAGCTGTCCCAGGAAAAAGCTATCTTGACTGGCGACCCAACTGCCCGCTGGTACACTGAAGATTTTCAAGGATGTCCTCTCCACTGGGTATTTAAAGTTAGATACTTGTAGAGTGTCAGCATGAACGAGTCTGACCGTAGGTGACATGTTCACCCTTTTAATGAATAAACTAGCTGATACTATTACCAGCTTGTATGCTTCTGCATCATCATTGTTAAGACAGAAGGTGTCTTTATTTCGAGAGAGTTTAATTTTCAGTTCAACACCAGTCACCATAAGTTTCTCCTGGAAAAACAGATCTGCGTGTAGATGCCCTAGTAAATCAGAAGTTCTGCTACTGTGCGCATACGCTGCGCTCTTTATAAACCCCTTGTTGTTTCCATCTAGAGCATAAGACTCCAAAGGCCCTGCAGTGTCCTTATAAAAAAAAGCCCTGCAGTGAGCTGTGTGTCCAAAGTGTCATTGCTGTAGTTCAGAATGCTTTCTATGTACGCTCTATAGGTGTACATATTGTCACTCTGTGTAATCAGTCGATCGCCTAGAGTAATATCCACATGATTGAAAAGGGGTGCCACGGGATAGGCAATCGTGGTGACCTTAGCAGCAGCTGCGATAGCTGTCCCATCCGCTTTTGTTATTCTAGAGGATAGGTAGAGTAAGGTGTCATTCAGATCCAGGTACGTCTCTGTTGAGCCCGATATGTAAAGCTCTATGGGCACTAAAGGAGATAGTGCTGCTAGGGGCGCAACTTCCATGAAATAACTGTTTTCGATGCTCGTCTGTGTCAGGGGTACGACTAACAGGCCTAGTTCAGATTTCACACACTCCCCCGAGGCACAATGGATAAAGGCCATCTTTTAGAAATATTGATGCTGGGTCTGCTTTTATTTCGCTTGCCCCATCTGTTCTTTGACGTGTGTTTTCTCTTCTGAGGGGCTCTAGTTGTTGATCTTCGTTTTTTATGCAGCTTCGGAGGCCCCCGTCTGTGCGAAGCTCGCCTTTTTCGTTTTGATGGGCTTTTACCCACATACACCAGGCCCGAACACTCTTGTGCTGGTTGGTTGAAACGATTTGCAATGGAGGTTGTTGCCGTAGACACCACATCCTTATCAATGTTTGTAGCAGCTGTTTTCATATGCAGCTTGGCTAATTCAAACCCTTTGCGCAGGAAGGGCATGACTCTCTGAAAAAGACTTCTGAAAATACTTCCTAGACCCTCAACATAGATAACCAGCGCTCCTTGAAAGTATGGTTGATCAACATAACGTCCTGCCTGCGGTAATAATTGCTATAAGCATGCGGCTACCCGTAATTCTTCATGATTACCATGGTCTTACTGTCTTTCTCTAGTCCAGGGTGCACGTGTAGTTTCACTAGGACCTTCCCATATTTAAATGAGACAAGCTCACCCTGATCGTCCCTTATTGTATGTGGATGGTGTCAAATTGACACTTAGAAACAGGAATATAATCAGGTTTCATGTACTGTATATTAACAATGCTGTTATTTTTACCCTTGACTTGTGCGGTTCCTATAAGGGGGGCATACGAGTCGCCAACCCGTTGGTATTCTCCTATATCACTGTAGATCATGAGGCTGTAAAATCCACCATCAATATCAGCATGTGTTCTGTCTGTATTTTTAGGATGGGCGTGAAATTACCGAGTTGAAAAGTCCGACCACCAAACATTTTTTTTTCTTTTCTTCATTTATTCGCATATAAATGTGGGGGGAGACCCCCCTAAGCCCCCCCCACCTTACACCTATACATTTTTATTACCTTTACCCCCCCCCCACATATACATATGCGAATAAATCGGGGTCAGACTTTTGGTGGTCAGACTTTTCCACTTCAGTAATTTCGTCCTATTCCGTATTTTTATTATGATGCTTTTATATGTTGAATGTTCCTCAACACCATAGCAAGTTTCCCGCTACATATAAACTCCATGGTAAGATCGGGCGATCTTACAAATACTTTCCCCCGTGAGTTATTTAGAAACAGCTGTATATCTGCATAGCGCTCAATGCTTGCGATCGATTTGTTGATAGTATCGAGCAGCACTTGTATTGTGGGGTAGAAGCCACGAGGAAAACCCATGTTTAACAATTCAGCAGGTTCTCCACGTTTGATGGTATACCAGGATTCTTTTTTGTCCAGGGTGTCCCACGTATGGGGGTACTGAATCTCCATCAGACTCGCTTCCCACTGACCTTGTAAATTAACGGGCTTAGCCAGTTTAACAGAATAATCTGCTATTTCGTTGTTGGGGAATGTATCTAAAGAGGCGTTGCTGGTCAAGGTGATATAAAAGCTGGTGTTTTCCATCTTCTTCTTCTCAGGGAGTTCCTCTGCTTTTTACATCCTCTAGAGAAGCCGCGTTGACCCAACTGTTGAATTTCTCAGGCCAACCCACCCATTTTACCAGGTGCTGTTTCTTAGACCCCTTACCTTTACTCTGAATAATTTTCTCAACCCTATAAAGATGCTGGGGATCGTCAACCACTTTTTGTAACTCCTCGGTATAGAAATTACTGCTTACAACTTCACCAGCATAATCCATCAGATGGTATATGTACAGTACACCCCCTCTTTCACAGTTGCTTTTGTCACTATGAAAATTTTATTGGTAAAGGATTTATGGTAACCTTTTGTAAAGACACCTTTTAACTTGGATACTTGGACGTGGTAACCTACGCGTCAGGTTGTTTTCTTGATCTTCTCCGTTAACCTTCTAGCATACAGGTTTCTCCACGTCTAATGAGTTTTCAGACGTCACAGATTTTTGAGTCATTCTAATAGACTGGTGATCGCTGTCATACACATCTATAAAAGGCTGTAATATATCCACATAGCGCTGTGTATTATAGGCTGTGAAATATCTCCATAGTTTAGATTTCAGGGTTCTATTAAAATGTTCAACAACCGCTGCTTTAACCTCCATGTGTGTTATAAAATGATGCACGCCATGTTGTTTTATAAGGTTTTGGAGGGTCCTATTCAGAAATTCCTTGCTGGCATCAGTTTGTAATTTTACAGGTACTCATCCCTTGCTGAAGATATGCTTGAAAGCCGTGGCCACTCTTGCACCAGTCTTATTCCTCAAGATCTCTGCAAAGGGTGTATTTTGATAAATCATCTATCACCGTCAAGATGTACCGTGCACCGTCGTTCTGCTTTTCAGAAGGACAAACATCCACGATATCCGCCTGCCACTGATGATCTTTGGAGGATACAACGGTCATTCTTCTTTTAAAATGTTTTCTAGCATTTTTATGAAGGGTATATGTCTCCTGCCCAGATAGCCAAGCCTTAACATCTCCACGTGTGATGGTGTGTTTATCACGCTGTAATTTTCAATAAAGCACTTCAATACCACCATAACTCCCAACACCACTTTTATCATAATAGCTTTTATGCAATCTTGAATGCGTGTTGTTATCCATTGAAGCACTACAAAAAAATAACCAGACACCAAGCTGTTGTATAAGGTTTTATTTTTCATAACGGGTCTTATACATGTGGGGTGTGACGCAGCGTTACCACCGCTGATATATACAGGCCGATTCATGGAATTAATGTGCGCTGAAATTTTCAGCGCAAGCGTGCGAATCGCAGTGCCAGTGCGAAAATTGCAGTGAAACCCGGCACAGCGATTCATGGAAGTCTGTGCGCGAGGAAATCCCAGGATGTGCGCCAAAATACTGCGTGGCGCACGCTGGCTCACACGTCTTCAAACCGCATGCGCTAAGCGCACAGCGAAAGTGCACACAGCGCGGCGCACACAACAAAAGTAGGCGTAACACAGGGTGTGACACGCGGAATGGGGAACAACGCGTGAAAATGAGGGTGTCACAGGGGAAGTACAGGAGGCAAGTGCGCGGAACACCCACACGCTCGCATACAACACGTATTCATGGAATCGAATAGGGCAAACCAGCGCACGGGCAAAGACGCGCACAGGCCTAAACACGTCCGCCACACGAAGGCAGGCGGTAGCGTCCCTGCGCATGAAAGAAATGTGCGCCAAAATGTGCGCTAACAAAAAGGACGCATATACAGCCATGATGAATGTCCCATACTGTGGCCCTCTAGGACAAATGACGTGCAAAGGGGTACGCGACAAACACTGACACCCACTGTGTGAAAAATAGCGTGTGCGTGTATTTCGGGGGTGTGCGGGAAGTTTCACACGCGATAGCCCTTGGGCGAGCGGGGTACGTGTATTTCAGGGGTTCGTGTGAAGTTTCACACGCGATAGGCCTTGGACGAGCGGGGTACGTGTATTTCAAGGGTTCGCGTGAAGTTTCACACGCGATTGGCCTTGGGCGAGCAGGGTACGTGTAAATCTGGGGTGCGCGGGAAGTTTCACACGCGATTGGCCTGGGTACGTGTATTTCAGGGGTGCGTGGGAAGTTTCACACGCGATTGGCCTTGGGCGAGCGGGGTACGTGTATTTCAGGGGTGCGCAGGAAGTTTCACACGCGATTTTGCTATCAGAGCAGGGAACATGTATTTCGGGGGTGCGCGGGGAGTCCTACACGTGAATTGGCAGTGTGGGTCCCGCCAGGTTCCCCTCTACCCCCTCCATGACCCCTGCAGGCAGCCAACACCACAGGGGACTACCCTGCACCCTGGTCATGTCCCCCAGGCAGCCCATCCACCACGGGCATGCCCCCCAGCCAAGGCACATGTCACCTTGCAATATGATCAACAACTCATGTCCCCCTGCACACCCACCCCCCAGCAGTGAGGGGCACCTGCCAGCAGGTCCCCACTCATGTCCCCCAGCACCCCCACCCCCCAGCAGCGCAGGGCACCTGCCAGCAGGCCCCCACTCATGTCCCCCTGCACCCCCACCCCCCAGCAGTCAGGGGCACCTGCCAGCAGGCCCCCACTCATGTCCCACACATGTCCCCCTGCACCCCCACCCCCCAGCAGTCAGGGGCACCTGCCAGCAGGCCCCCACTCATGTCCCCCAGCACCCCCACCCCCAGCAGTCAGGGGCACCTGCAAGCAGGCCCCCACTCATGTCCCACTCATGTCCCCCTGCATCCCCACCCCCCAGCAGTCAGGGGCACCTGCCAGCAGGCCCCCACTCATGTCCCACTCATGTCCCCCTGCACCCCACCCCCCAGCAGTGCAGGACACCTGCCAGAAGGCCCCCACTCATGTCCCCTTGCACCCCCAGCAGTCAGGGGCACCTGCCAGCAGGCCCCCACTCATGTCCCCCAGCACCCCCACCCCCCAGCAGTCAGGGGCACCTGCCAGCAGGGCCCCACTCATGTCCCACTCATGTCCCACTCATGTCCCCTTGCACCCCCACCCCCCAGCAGTCAGGGGCACCTGCCAGCAGGCCCCCACTCATGTCCCCCAGCACCCCCACCCCCCAGCAGTCAGGGGCACCTGAAATCAGGCCCCCACTCATGTCCCACTCATGTCCCCCTGCACCCCCACCCCCCAGCAGTGCAGGGGCACCTGCCAACAGGCCCCCACTCATGTCCCCCAGCAGTCAGGGGCACCTGCCAACAGGCCCCCACTCATGTCCCCCAGCACCCCCACCCCCCAGCAGTCAGGGGCACCTGCCAGCAGGCCCCCACTCATGTCCCCTTGCACCCCACCCCCCAGCAGTCAGGGGCACCCGCCAGCAGGCCCCCACTCATGTCCCCCAGCACCCCCAGCAGTGCAGGGGCACCTGCCAGCAGGCCCCCACTCATGTCCCCCAGCACCCCCACCCCCCAGCAGTGCAGGGGCACCTGGCAGCAGGCCCCCACACATGTCCCCCTGCACCCCCACCCCCCAGCAGTGCAGGGCTCCTGCCAGCAGGCCCCCACACATGTCCCACTCATGTCCCCCTGCAACCCCACCCCCCCAGCAGTCAGGGGCACCTGCCAGCAGGCCCCCACTCATGTCCCCCTGCACCCCCAGCAGTGAAATGGCGATTCCATGACACAAACCAAAAGTCTACTATGTACATCAACACATGTCCCCACACGAAGGCAGGCGGTAGCGTCCCTGCGCATCAAAAAAATGTGCGCTATCAAAAAGCACGTATATACAGCTCTGATGAATTTCCCATACTGTGGCCCTCCAGGACAAATGACGTGCAAAGGGGTACATGACAAACACGGACACCCGCTGTGTCTACAATAGCGTGCATTTCGTGGGTGCGTGGGAAGTTTCACACGCGATTGTGCCTGGGCGAGCGGGGTACGTGTACTTCAGGGGCGAGCGGGAAGTTGGGCTTGCGGGAAGTTGGGCTTGCATGAAGTTTTACACGTGATTGGGCCTGTGCGAGCGGGGTACGTGTAAATCTGTGGTGGGTGGGGAAGTACAGGAGGAAAATGTGCGGAACGCCCACATGCATGCGCCAAAAAAGACGTGCTAATCCGGAAACACGTACGCCAGCAGGAAGCAGGCGTACATGTACCCGCGCAGCATAAAAGTGCGCGCAAACAACAAGCAAGCTCAGACGCCAGGATGAACATACCGTTCCTAGCAGCAGTGGTCGTGGGATACCGCAGGAGGAGGAGGAGGAGGAGGAGGAGGATAGTCAGGCCCAGAATTTTCACACCCAGAACCAGCCTTTTTGGCATGCCTGATGACCAGGTGTATTGGAGGTACAGGTTCCCACCTCACATAATACTCGACCTGGTCAGTGAGTGGGAGGATGACCTCACATCATCCACTCTCTGCTCCCAAGCACTCAGCCTCCTGGAGAAGGTCCTCAATGTACTGCACTTTTTGGCCACCGGATCATTTCAGCGGACAAGTGCCATAGTGGGGGGGGGGGGGGTCACTGGCCACACAGTCATGCTGCCTACACCAGGTCTTGGCCATCATGACTGCACGCCCATCAGTGCGCAGGCACATATACCTGCCCAGAACACCTGCAGAAAGGCAGGCTGTCGTCCAGGATTTCTACAGGGTGGCACAATTCCCCAAAGTCCTAGGTGCCATTGATTGCACCCATGTGGCCCTACGTCCCCCCAGGGCATCAGAGCACATCTATAGAAACCGCAAGCACTGGCATTCCATCAACGTGCAGGTAGTATGTGATGCCAAGGGAATCATCACCTCAGTATATAGACAGTTTCATTTACAGAATGTCAACCCTAAACCGGGACCTAGAAGCTGGGCGGCATGGTGATACATGGCTGCTTGGTGAGTATAAATGCCACAGCACATGCATGCATGCCCAATACTGAGTAATGTCACAACCCCACTAATGATACCCATCACCACCTCCCCAGGGGACAGTGCCTACCCTCTGAGCACCCACATGATGACGCCAATTCGGAACCCCACCACGCCACCCGAGGTAAGATACAACACAGCCCACATTGCAACCCGGGGCATAGTGGAGCGCACATTCGGAGTGCTCAAGTCACGCTTTCGCTCCCTTGACCGTTCTGACGGGCAGCTGTTATATGCTCCCCCAGTGGTGTGCAGGATCATAGTGGCAGCATGTGTCCTGCACAACGTTGCAACACGCCGGGGCTCGCCCGTGGACATGGTGGTGCCCCCACATCCCCAACCACATGCACGCACGCTGCGCATGGGAGGGGAAAGGGTACGGGGTGAGGCAGCCCGAACACAGCTGGTGGCTAATTACTTCACTTAGAAACACACCCCTGTGGAGTGCACACAGCCCTGCCACATACCAGCTGACAATCAATGATGATGACATGAGGGACAGTCAACTGTCACAACCATGCCATCCTGAGATTGGTCACCTGGAAGTGTCACAATGTGTGCATCCCTACCTACAGAAACACCACCAATGCTGTGTCATAAAAAGACTCATATGCTGCTAAATGCATGACCCCCTTGCAAAATACAATATGAGAACAGTGCCATGTAACCCAACCCCTCCCCAGCACCACCACCCAACACACCATGGCATGTCATGCTATGTGAGAGCAAACAAAGCAATCCCAAAAACCTGACACAAGTGTCACAAAGTACAGTGTCCCTAATGGAAACTGGCCACACACAATATGCTCCTAGTAATGTTGAACTAACAACACACATGACCAAATACTTACCAACTAAACAATGCATCTAGACAAGTTCAAACATTACTAAAACATGACAGTACTAAGTTAAAGTAGTTGTAGTCTTACAACCTGAATATGCCACCACATCACCCCCTTCAAACTGTAGTCTTGCAGCCTTCAAAATTGGTCTGTGTACTGCATACAACATGAACTCCATCTCCAAAGTAGACGGCCTTGTGAAGACATGAGGAATGAACCTGCAAATTCAAAGGGAGACATGGAAGCAAAATCATACATGAATACACCATGCAGTGTACAATACAACAACAATATACACAAGGAATGTCTACACAGTATTGACTACAGACTGCCCACACAGCTCATGGGAGCCCAACGTCACCGTGTACATCACTGTCACTTGGTCACACCCTTTGCAAGCCCATGGAAACGGGAAGCAGGAGGGGTGTGTGTCTCATAAACCCAAGCATCTAACCCAAACTCAGGACAAGCCTGCATGTGCCCAGCCGGAACACAGTGGATGCCCACGGGAGCCACACAAGGTAACACACTGTCAAATTATTTTTTAAAAAAAAATCAAAAATCAAAAATGGCCATGTGGGGGGAGGGGGGGAGGGGGAGGCCACCCAGGAGGTCCGAGGACAGGGTGCGAACCAACAGCCACCTGTGTGGATGTTGGGAAAAAAAAAACACCTCCATGGGCTCATGGCCTGCACGGCTATGCCAATGTGGGAGAAAACTGCTGCCGTCGCTCTCATGACCCTCTGCTGCTGCATCAGGAGGTGGTGCTATGGGAGGCAGCGCAAGCAAAGCCCTGGTATGGTCCTCCATGGCAGCTGGAAGATTATAGTGCGGAGATCCCCGTTGCAACACCTGACGTGATGCCCAGATCTCCTCCCGAGTTGCCCGCATCTCAGCTGAGAGTGTACTTGTGAGGTGCTCCAGCCGCTGTTCTGCCCTAACATTAGCGGAAGTCTCAAACTCAAGAAGAGTCTGCCTGAGGTTATGGAGTTCTGCACTCAGGGCTTCCCTGTGGGCCTGGCACTCTATTGAGATGGATTGGCGCAGAGTCTCCAGTGCCGCCCGTCGGTCCCTGTTGGACGCCAACATGTCTTCCCTGTGTGATTGGCAAATGGAGTCTGTTGCCTACTGTAGTTGCTCCATCTGCCTTTCAGGGGGGATAATGGAAGTGGCCACCCTCTCCATTGCCTGAGCCATCATTTCAACTGATGCTGACTGTTGGGTTGCCATAGCGTACATGGAGTTCTCCCATACGCTATTGCCTGGTGGCGTACGGCCACCGCATCGACGGGCACCACACCTGTTTGGGGCAAGGCGATGTGCACCTTGCTGTGCTGGCAACGCCTGAGGCTGCAGGACTACATTCCCCCTCTGATCTGCTGGCCCAGGAACAGGATCAGATGCTGTGGAGTGTGACCCTGCATTAGTAACCGCCAAAGGCGCCTCTACCAACACTGACATCCCCATAGAGGGATCTACCCCTGGTGCAGGTGGGTTGGCCAGAACAGAATCCCTGCCAGAAACACTTACCTGTGACGGCACATAGGTCTCATCATCCGAATCAGCACCTAAATATAGGTCTGGGCAGGTGCACCCAGAGACACCCCTGGAAAGTATGGTCTGCAGGAGGATTCGGTTCTCACCCACCACCACACCACATCCCCCGCTGGTGCCCGATCGTGCCTGGGGTTCCTCCTGGGTCTGCACCATCTCCTCAACTTCAACAGCATCAAGTGCGTCATCCCCTGCAAAAACATGAAAGAGAAAAAATGGAAACAGGCATTAGCACCATAGCACACAAATAGGCCTGTCAAGCTACAGATCCAGTACATGATTCACACATGTCCCACATGACTATAACCCTCCCATGCCTGCACTGTCACTGAGTAGTAAGGGGAGGCAAAAGGCAGACACTGATGACACCAATATGGGAGAGCAACACATTTCCTGCATGCTAGGTAGCACTGCCATCACACATTGACCTGTGAGTGGCATGTCCAATACACATACATATATTTATCTGAAGGACATAGGAGACCCCACACTCTGGGTCAGGGTATTAGTACATTACTAATTACGGAAAAAAGAAATCCAGAGGTTACAATTTTAGAAGCAAGGGAATCAAGAAATTTAATTAAACCTGATCCATTATTTGAATATCAAATTTTAATTGAGAATTAATCATAGCACTCAACAGTTTTACATCGCAGGAAAGAATTTAAGAACACATAATTTCACATATAATTCATCTCATTCATACACAGGCGTCCATTAACCATTCACACATACATCACAATAATACATGTAAGTTAAAACTTTATCCTAAAAAAGTCATAACAATTGATTTACTTATTGTCTTCATTAAAAAGAGAAAGCTATATAATGAATATATACGAAAGGCCACAACAACAAATTGCTCAAGTGGTCATCAGTTTAGGATGGGTCACATCAATGTCCAAGGTTGACTGAGGTCTGCACCATCTCCTCAACCTCAACAGCATCAAGACCGAGTTCAACCTTGGACATCGATGTCTGTGACCCCTGGGGGAAGATGACAGGTCATGCAATGCACAGGCAGCCCAAAAACAAAAATAAACGTGCACGCAACCCCTCGTAGACCGCGTGCGTGGAAAAATGAACCCGCACTACGCTGTGGCACCCAGAAACACAAAAATAAGCGTACGCGTAATACACGCAGCCTACAATGACCTCTGAAGGGGAGTGCGACATATGGGGCAAGCACAGTTGCTAAGTACGTGCGGAACTCACTGTCTGCCTGGAATAAGAACGTGAAAAATACGCGCGTGTGCGCATTGGCAACACCCCCATCAAAAGAAGAATTGTACGCTGTTTGAGGAGACAGGACAAAATGAGAAGTGAACACTGTTTGAGGAAACAGGCCCAAAAAAACTAGAAAAATGAAAACTGTTAGAGGTAACAGGGAGTACGAACTTGAAACGCTGTGAAGTAATCACGTGTGAACCGACAAGAAGTAAAAAAATTCACCCACTCGCTCTCCACAAAAAGCACGTACAAGAAAATGGCGTTCTACACGTACCTTTTAAACCGGCCCACACGTACACGTCACTTACGCGTGTACGCGTCCTTTCCTCCAATTACACGCGCTGACACTCGGACGTGCAGCTTTTCCACGTGTGCTCTGTCATCACGTGCTATGAGGGGAAACACCCGCGCACGTCACAGACACGTTTACGCGCTAAGGGCCTTTGGTCCATTGAAATCGCTTACGTGCGCTGACGTGCCTTTCCTCGAATTACACACTGACGTGCAAGATTTTCACGTGCCAAATCACTCCGTATCAAACTGGCCACGCGTTCACACACGGAAGACCACGCTCCTGCCCAGAAGGCCGAATTACTGCCCCCCAGAGCCCCGAGCACGCTCCCACCTGCCATCTGCTGCTGCCTGATTGCCTGCTGCCCACGTGCCCTGCCATTTGCTGCCTGCACGTCAGCCCGGGGTGTTGTTGCTGTGACCACCCCTGCTGGAACCGAAGACTCCCGACTGCTATTCCATCGCTCCACAGCCCAGCCCCAGGACCCAGTTGCCCACCCACACCTGCCTCTGGGGTTGCCATGTCGGGCACTACGCCATCTGGCACCACTAGCAACCCCCAGGCAGAGGGGCACCAGCTTCACTGCCACCGAAGTTGGTGTCCTTGTGGAGCAAGTCCTGGGGCAGTATGATGCCCTCTTCGGAAGTTTGTGCGCCGACAAGGAAGGACGGACTCGGATCTGGATGGACATCGTGACTGCCATCAACGCGGAGGGGGTGGCAGTCCGTGACTTCCAACATATCAAGAAGCGCTGGGAGGACTTCAGGTCCAGGACCCTCAACAAGGCCCGGCGCCTCTTGAAGGCAGCGGATGCTAAGGGGCGCCGGGGCCACCTGTCAGAACATCAGATGAGCGTCCTGGAACGCATACGCCCAGCACTCCACATCCAGGTCCTTGAGAGGCAGTCCCGTCTGGAGTCGAGCGGTAAGTGTACATGCATACTGATTGGAAGCTGTGCGTGTGGTGGTGTGCCAGTAGTGTGCAGGTTGTACATGTGGTTTTGTAGGGCCATGTATGGATGTGTATGTACAGGGCTGTGAGGCTGACACATGCAAGTCCTTTCATGTGTGAGACACATGGATGTTGTATGTGTGGGTAAGCATGCATGCCAAATGCAGATGCATGAGCACACATGTTTGGATTACTGTGTATGTAAATTGGCATGTTGTGGTGTCACACATGGATGTTGGTTCCAGCTGCATGTATCAGCACTGTGTACATGTGCATGTGTGTGTATTTGACATGGGTGCAACAGTGATGCAACATGGATGCATGTGAGACTGATATGTAGAAGACTGATTGCCAGATGTGACATGGATGCCAATCTCATCACTGCAACAGTTGGCGGAGGTGTACACATGCATGTAAGTGTGGTGGCGTGTGTGCATGTCTAGTGCACTCCCTGTGTTTCATCTGATGTCTGGCTCACGTTTATCTGCTCATGCTGTTGTATGTGTATGGATGGTGCTGGCTGTTGCAATATGGCTGTGGAATAGCTCATGTGTGTGAGTTGCAATGACATGTGTGTTGGGGATTGTGATGCCATGTCTGAAGTTTGACAATGCCACTCATGTACAACTGTCATGTGTGTATGAGTCCATTGTACAGTGCCCTGATGCCTGTCTCCTATCTCTCCCTGTCTGCAGCGTCAACTGATGAAGAGGGCGGAGAAGGTGCTGTGGAGCACAGCGGCAGGGATCTCACCGCCAGCCGGAGACGCAAGGCCCGGCTCCCCTCCCAGGTTGTCATCTCGTCGGGGAGTGAGGAGTCGGTGATGCGTCCCAGGTCACAGCTGCCGAGGGGAGGTCCAAGAGGCGGAGGTTGGAGTTGGACTCCTTGGCAGCCGAAGGGGCAGCTGAGACCCCACAGGGCCCGATGGAGGAAGATGTCACAGAGTCATCCAGGTTGGTGGGGGGTTTGGTGGAGGAGGAGGCCGTGCAAGGGACAGAGACGGGGTCTGGAGGTGGGGATTCCACTGGTGCTAGTGGTGCAGTGCAGGGGCAGGGACAGGAGGCAGCACAGGCCGCCGCAGAGGTGCCTGTGTGTAATCCTGTCCCCGATCCTGTGACTGCATCATCTTGCACCAGCAGGGATACCTATGTCCAGACCAGTTCTCAGGGAGGGGATTGGCTTACACCAACTGGCCTTCCTCTCCCTGCGGATGTGGCTATCCGGCACCGGGTTGAGCCTGTCCTGGATGGGGTGGCGTTGCGTCACTGTACCATGCGAGCTGACCTGCAGTCTTTTCATGCGGAGACTGCACGTCTTCTCGCATGGCTCGTTGACCGCGTTGACCCACTGGGACAGCTCACCATGGCCGGATTCCTCCGTTTTCTGGACCTTGTTCCGTCCCCCTCCTCAACTGAAACCCCTATGCGCCAGTCGTCCTCCGTGCCATCTTCCCACCCATGTGTCACCTGGGTGCCCTGTGGAGCTGCCTCTGACCCTGCGGCCAGGCTGGTGGAGGACACATCCCTGCCACAGTCGGGAGTCGGACGTCCAGCAAGGGTGGCCATCTCAACAACTGCACCCCAGCTGGAGGAGGATGTGCAGGCAGCAGGAGCCAAGGCACAGGCAGCGGCACAGCAATAGCAGCAACAAGGTGGGAGCCATGATGGCTCGGGGCCTTCATCATCAGCAGGGTACGTGTATTATGGGGTTCGCGTGAAGTTTCACACGCGAAAGGGTCCTGGTCGAGGGAGTACGTGAATTTCAGGGGTGCGCGGCAAGTTTTACACGCGAAAGGGCAACGCCCGTGCACAATACGTCACAGACGCGCTTACGCGCTAAGGGCCTTTGGTCCAATGATATCGCGTACGTGTGCTGACGCACTTACGCGCTAAGGGCCTTTGGTCCAATGATATCGCGTACGTGTGCTTACACGCTAAGGGCCTTTCCTCGATTTACACGCCGACATGCAAGATTTTCATGTGCCAAATCACTCCGTATCAAGCTGGCCACCCGTACACACACGGAAGACCACGCTCCTGCCCAGAAGGCCATTTTCCTGCCCCCCAGAGCCTTGAGCATGCTCCCACCAGCCATCTGCTGCTGCCTGTCTGCCTGCTGCCCACGTGCCCTGCTATTTGGTGCCTGCACGTCAGCCATCTGCAGGGGTCCAGTTGCTGTGTCCACCCCTGCTGGAACAGAAGACTCCCGACTGGGATTCCATCGCTCCACGGCCCAGTCCCAGGACCCAGTTGCCCACCCACTCCTGCCTCTGGGGTTGCCATGTCGGGCACTACACCATCTGGCACCACTGGCAACCCCCAGCCAGAGAGGCAGAGGGCCACCAGCTTCACTGCCACCGAAGTTGGTGTCCTGGTGGAGCGTGTCCTGGGGCATTATGATGCCCTCTTTGGAACATCACGCATCAACAAGGAAGGACGGGAGAGGATCTGGGACGACGTAGTGGTTGCCATCAACACGGAGGGGGGTGGCAACCCGCGACATCAAGCACGTCAAGAAGCGCTGGGAGGACTTCAGGTCCAGAACCCTCCACAAGGCCCGGCGCCTCGCGGAGGGGGGCCGGGCATGCCCGAGTGCCATCCAGATGAGGGTCCTGGAACGCGTAGGCCCAGCGCTCCACACCCAGATCCTTCGGAGGCAGACCCATCTGGAGTTGAGCGGTAAGTGGCCAAGCATTGCTGTGTGAGACAGGGCATGTTGCAGTGTGCTGTAGTCTGATGCTTGCCTGTATGTGTGACATAGGCCATGTATGGATGTGTGTGTGCAGGGACATCATGGTCATGTATGTGAGACCAGTTATGTGTGAGCCACATGGTTGGTGCATGTGTTTTAAAGCAACATGGGGAGCTCTATGTGGAATGCACACATGAATGCATGGCTGTCTCTGTTCCTGGACATGGTGGGGGGGGGTGAGGAATGGGTGCTGATGTCATGTACATGTATGGTGCACATGTGTGTGTGTGTGTGCCTGAGAACTGTGTGTGTGACTTTGAAACGCCATGGATGCATGTGACTTTGAAGGCAACATCTTGGTTTACAGGGGCCCTTCTACATGGATGTTGATGTTGATTGCAGGCGCCCGGACTGTTTCTGCATGTGTGTTGTGTGCATTCACCCATGTGTTGTAGAATGACAGGATGGAAGTGACATTTGACAGTGCCACTCATGTGTTATTGCTTCCTGTCTAGGGTGTTTTGTACTGTACCCTGATGCTTGTGTTCTATGTCTCCCACTACGCAGCGTCAAGTGAAGAAGAGGGCGGAGACGGCGCTGTGGAGCCAAGCGGCAGGGATGCCTCCACTGGAAGGTGACGCAAGGCCCAGCCACCCTCCAAGGAATTACCATCATCCGGGAGCGAGGGGGGCTGGTGCTGCGTCTGCCTCAACGGCTGTGGCGGAAGGGCCGGGTGAGCCCCCACAGGGGCTTCCAATGGCAGAAGACGGTGTGGAGACATCCAGGTTGGTGGTCTCCACAGAGGAGGAGGAGCCCGCTACTGAGCCGCACATGGGGCCTGGTGGGGGTAGTACCACTGGTGCAAGTGGTGCAGTCCATGGCCAGGAGGCAGCACAGGTCACCGCGGAGGGGCCTGTGCATGTCGCTGTCCTTGACCCTGTGACTACACCATCATGCACCAGCAGGGAGCCCCAGGCCCGTCCGCAGGTAGGGGAGATTGCCATATCACCTGCCTCTCCACTACCTGTGGGTGAGGGGTCCCGCGACCGTATGGGATCCGTCCTGGTGGGTGTCGCGTTGTGCACGCGTGTCATTCATGATGACGTGTGTTCTTCCTGGGCGGAGAACGCACGCCATCACGAAGAGCAGCGTCGTGACGTGGCACTGCTGGGAGGGGCCCTGGTCGGAGGGTTCCTACATGTGACACGCACTCTGGCGGACCTCTCCTCCTCTGTGGAGGCTATGCGCCGGTCGTTCTCCACATCGTCATCCGGCCCAGATTCCACCAGGCCCCCCTGTGGACCTGGCCTGACCAACACAGCCAGCTTGGTGGAGATCCCATCCCTGCCACAGTCGGGAGTTGGCGGTCCAGCAGGGGTGGACACCACAACTGGAGACCAGCAGATGGAGGATGTGCAGGCACCATCGGACAGGGCACATGGACAGCAGGAGCAGGCTGTAGGTGGGAGCAATGATGGCTCGGGGCCATCAACATCGGACGGGCAGGCATCGGCCGGAGGGCAGGAGAACCCTGGACGGGAAGTGTCTTCCGTGTGGCAGCGTTTGGGCCATGCGATAGATGCGGAGCGGCAGCAGGCTGAAGAGGCACGGCTCACGATGGTCAGGGCGGAGAACTCCATGCGTAGGGCCATGAGGCAGGCCGAGTGCCTCGAGGCCATTCGCAGGGACCTGGAGTTCCAGATGTCATCGTCCCTGCGAACCCTCGGGGCCATGGAAGAGGACCGCCTCCGGGACATTGAGCAGGAGTTTGATGATGCCCTGGCCCGGAACATCAACATGTGAGCCGTTAGACTTGCCCGCTGCCCTTGTTAATAGTTATTTGGTTAGTATTAGGTTTCCTTTGGTTTTTTCTTTATTTTGGACCGCTTGGACAATGGACCACATTTTTGTATATAGTTTTTTTATTAGATAGTAGTTTTTGATAGGTTTAATTTCTTCAGTTGGGATCATTGACCCTGGATTGTTCATCTGTATATAGTTAACTATTGGATTCAACTTTTTTTTTTGGATTTCCCCATGGAGCAATGGTTTTCACTTTTGTTTTTCCCTTGGATTTCATTTTTTGAACTGTGACTTTGGACACCTTTCCTTTGGATTATGATTTGTTGTTTTTCGGACATGCAACTTTTCTTTTTTAATTTCCTTTGTCGTTTGTTTGATTTTAATTCCATTCATGTTGCTTTTAATACATTTTTTTCTTCATACTTCGATGTGTGGTATTATCTCATTGGTTTCATGCATGTCATGATATGGGTTTTGAGATTCACTTGCACCCATTGTGTGTGTGTGACGGACATGTGTTCATTTACATACTTGCCATTGGGGTTGTATCATGTAATTGGCATTTATATGTGGGTGGATGCAATACTTGGGTGGGTCTTTGGCATGTGGAGGCTGGCCATAAGGGCCAGGGATCTAGATTGTGATGACGTGTTGGCTGGGGGACATGTGTCAGGGCCTGCTGGCAGGTGCCCCGCACTGCTGGGGGGTGGGGGTGCAGGGGACATGTGTCGGGGCCTGTTGGCAGGTGCCCCTCAGTGCTGGGGGGTGGGGGTGCAAGGGGACATGAGTGGGGGCCTGCTGGCAGGTGCCCCATACTGCTGGGGGGTGGGTGTGCAAGGGGACATGAGTGGGGGCCTGCTGGCAGAAGCCCCTCAGTGCTGGGGGTGCAAGGGGACATGAGTGGGGGCCTGTTGGCAGGTGCCCCGCACTGCTGGGGGGGTGGGTGTGCAAGGGGACATGAGTGGGGGCCTGCTGGCAGGTGCCCTGCACTGCTGGGGGGTGGTGGTGCAGGGGGACATGTGTGGAACATGAGTGGGGGCCTGCTGGCAGGTGCCCCACACTGCTGGGGGACATGAATGGGGGCCTGTTGGCAGGTGCCCCGCACTGCTGGGGGGTGGGTGTACAAGGGGACATGAGTGGGGGCCTGCTGGCAGGTGCCCTGCACTGCTGGGGGGTGGGTGTGCAAGGGGACATGAGTGGGGGCCTGCTGGCAGGTGCCCCTCAGTGCTGGGGGGTGGGGGTGCAAGTGGACATGAGTGGGGGCCTGCTGGCAGGTGCCCCTCAGTGCTGGGGGTCCAAGGGGACATGAGTGGGGGCCTGCTGGCAAGTGCCCTGCACTGCTGGGGGGTGGGTGTGCAGGGGACATGAGTGGGGGCCTGCTGGCAGGTGCCCTGCACTGCTGGGGGGTGGGGGTGGGGGTGCTGGGGGACATGAGTGTGTGCCTGCTGGCAGGTGCCCTGCACTGCTGTGGGGTGGAGGTACAAGGGGGTAATGCGTTGGTGATCACTAGTGCAAGGTGACATGTGGCTTGGCTGGGGGGGCATGCCCATGGTGGATGGGCTGCCTGCGGGACATGTGCAGGGGTGCAGTGTAGTCCCCTGTGGTGTGGTCTGCCTGCAGGGGCTGTGGAGGGTGTAGAGGGAACACCTGGGAGGACCCACACTGCCAATTCACGTGTAGGACTCCCCTGCACCCCCAAAATACATGTACCCCAGTCGCACAGGGCCTATCGTGTGTGAAACTTGCCCGCACCCCAGTAATACACGTACCCTGCTGAAATCCCGTGTGGAACTTCCAGCGCACCCCAGTAATACACACACCCTGCTGAAATCGCATGTGGAACTTCCTGCGCACCCCAGTAATACAGGTACCCTGCTGAAATCGCGTGTGGAACTTCCTGCGCACCCCAGTAATACAGGTACCCTGCTGAAATTGCGTGTGGAACTTCCCGCGCACCCCAGTAATACAGGTACCCTGCTGGGATCGCATGTACAACTTCCCCGCAACCCCAGAAATACACGTACCCTGCTGGGATCGCGTGTTGAACTTCCCCGCACCCCAGAAATACACGTACCCTGCTGAAATTGCGTGTGGAACTTCCCGCGCACCCCAGTAATACAGGTACCCTGCTGAAATCGCGTGTGGAACTTCCTGCGCACCCCAGTAATACAGGTACCCTGCTGAAATCGCGTGTGGAACTTCCTGCGCACCCCAGTAATACAGGTACCCTGCTGAAATCGCGTGTGGAACTTCCTGCGCACCCCAGTAATACAGGTACCCTGCTGAAATTGCGTGTGGAACTTCCCGCGCACCCCTGTAATACAGGTACCCTGCTGGGATCGCATGTACAACTTCCCCGCACCCCAGAAATACACGTACCCTGCTGGGATCGCGTGTTGAACTTCCCACGCACCCCAGTAATACAGGTACCCTGCTGTAATCGCGTGTAAAAGTTCCCCGCACCCCAGAAATACACGTACCCTGCTGAAATTGCATGTGTAACTTCCCGCGCACCCCAGTAATACAGGTACCCTGCTGAAATTGCGTGTAAAAGTTCCCCGCACCCCAGAAATACACGTACCCTGCTGAAATCACGTGTGGAACCTCCCGCACACCCCAGTAATACAGGTACCCTGCTGTAATCGCGTGTAAAAGTTCCCCGCACCCCAGAAATACACGTACCCTGCTGAAATTGCATGTGTAACTTCCCACGCACCCCAGTAATACAGGTACCCTGCTGAAATTGCGTGTAAAAGTTCCCCGCACCCCAGAAATACACATACCCTGCTGGAATCGCGTGTGTAACTTCCTGCGCACCCCTGTAATACACGTACCCTGCTGTAATCGTGTGTTGAACTTCCCCGCAACCCAGAAATACACGTACCCTGCTGAAGTCGCGTGTGGAAATTCCCGCGCACCCCAGTAATACACGTTCCCCGCTCGGCGTTTGCTGTTTGGCAGCCCTGTATACTGGTCCAGGGTTAGCGCAGCCCTTTGCGATGAATTGGGAATTTTGATGGCTTTTCCTTGCGCGAGGGCGTTCTTGGGGGCGTAACTGGCACTGCTGCAGGTTCGCTGCGCCACTCTGCGCCACGGCTGGTTTTGGAGGCTGAAATCCATGAATACGCTGTGCGCGGGTATCGATTTTAGCGCACGCGGCTGGCGCAGACATCCGCACGCGCACACTGTGCGCCAGCCACGTGCGCCACTTTTGTGCAAAATTCTATGAATTACCCTGTTTATTGGACGCATTATAAAACATGCTATACACGCCCACTTGGTCCCCCTGTCTAAAACACTGCAGACACCAGATACTTGTAGCATTTCACAGTTCAGATAGTTCAGAGGCTTGTAAAATACGACCTTTAAAGCAGAGGTATATTGCATGCCATTCAGCCACAAGTTGCTGCAACACCATTCTAGGACACAGGTATAAAGATCCCACATCGTATCGGAATACAGAACCATATTCATCACACGCCAGCATCTTGATGATGTTACATATGTCCCTTGTACAGATTTCACTTTCACAAATCCGCTGATATCGGAGTGTCGGTATCACAAGATCCCACAGCATGTGTGGGCTGTTTACAGCTATTCTCGCTTTCAGCATAGTGTATACATGTTTTTCCATACACATACGTCCAGGTATCAGGGCACGCTCCAAACGCCCTGCTTGTCCTCCAGAAATGCTCTCCTAGAAACAATGTACACGAATGAGGAGCAGGCTTCTTGTATTTTTATCTTTAAAAAACCTTTCGCCATACCGGACACTCCTTATCGCTCTTCCTAACACTGTATAGGTTAGAAAAGTCTTTCTGCATTAAACGGGCTACATGGTTTCTAAAAACCATGCGGCCTGCCAGTTGTAAAGATTTAATTTTTTTCTCAGGCTTGCGACATGTGTATATTTCCAGGACTGTTTTTGCTAGCAGACCCCCCCCCCCCACACTAGCATGTACACGCATACCCATGGCTTTATAAAACACATTTAAGCATCTGAAAAACGTTATATGTATTCAACATAAAACATATCTGCCGTATTGCTCCTGCATGATAATGCAGGAGTAAACAATCATGAGCATCCTGCTGCGGGTCTTTGCCTTTATGCCCTTCACACCATCGGTAATAGTCCCGCTTCAAGCATGTTTTCACAACACACTCAACAAAAGCTGGAACTGCTAAAGGCTCCAAAGGGGCCATAGTTTAATTTTCTTCATCAGAGCTTTCAAAGCATTTTAAAATGTCAAATTTCTTATACATATCACCGCTTGGGAATGCTGGACTTTCAATCCTTTTTGAACAGCACACGCAATAATAATTGACAGGATTGAATGGGTTGGTGAGGCCCACAGTGCCGTCAAGTTTATCTGGCGTTTTCTGCAATTCAATAAAGAAAGAAGTTTAACTCCTGAGCCCATGTTTTCACAGGTTTTTTCACACACCCACACCCTGACATACTTTATTACTTACCATAGTACACGTTTCAGAGCCAGCATCTTCCAGCAAAGAGGCGCTAGTTATATCCATAAACAACTTGTCTTCAGTGGACGCTGGTTCTAACGAAGGCGTCATTGCGGACTCTGGAAGCAGGCTCTCTAAAACATCCAGATTCTCATACGGGTGCTCCTTAAGAGTCTTAACAGACTCACCCATATCCGCATAGTCGGTATCTGTGTAGGGGTCATCTACACCATCAGAGGGCATGATAGTAGAAACAGGCTCTGTCAAGTAATCAAAAGTCATCACAGGCTGGCTTTCACACATCTTATCCATAGCCACGGCATCATCAGGTTCACTTTCGACAGTTGTTGTTGTAGGCGGACTTTCAAGGCTGTAGTATTTTTGAAGGGTGCTCAAATCATCGGCCTCTGTATTATTCTTAGATTAGTAGCTGTAGCGCTTCATAATTCCCGGGATGGCTATCGTTGAGCTATCGGATATTTCCAGGGCTTCAGGAGTGGCTTGTACCTCCCACCCAAACCCCAGCTGTATATATACACCCTGCATGCCACATCCCTAAAGATGGGCGCCGGTCAGACATCACCTTCAGCTGCCCCACCGTGTGAAAACACTGCAACACATTTCTGTGGGGGACATCAGGTCTTTGTGGGGGACATCTAGGGGGAAGCACCAGTGGGGGCCCTAGGGACTCCAGGCCTTGGGGGGGACCTTCCTGCTAGCACCTATGATGTCACATCCGGTGGAACACACCCGCTAGCACCTAAGCTCTGGTTAAACACACCTAAATCACTTCCGGCATGGGATTTCCACTCAGGCGGAACTTCCGGGGCACCCCCGCATGATGTCACTTCCACCCCAGGACTGTCATGATGCCTACCCCCGCGCATCAGGTCCAAGGCCATCAGCTCTGGGAGCAGGCATCCAGACATTTATTTAAACCTCAGCAGCCCCGGCTAGGGGTTGTCTGGGTTCAGTCCTGGCGCCTTAGGCGCCAGGCTCATCATAGAAATAGGTCCTGGCGCCATAGGCGCCAGGCTCATAGACTTTACTTACCTGATGCAGACCATGCTGCAAAAGAGCCCAAGCCTACATGAGGCCTGAATGGGACTATTTTGTTACAGGGACTATTTTTTACTCAGGCGTGGCTCTAGGGAACTTCTTACGTGGAACTACTTTGGAGGCTATTTAAACCACACCCGAACAGCAGCACACGCTTCGCGTTATTCTGCATCCAGCAGCTTGATGCTCACCGTGCCTGCAGCCAGCATCCAGTCTTCTGCCACGCCCGCCTCGAATCCGGAGCTCCTAGAATAAAGAGGAAGAAAAGGACAAGGTTAGAAAACAAACTTATTTCAAATTCCTCACCTGATTCAGGATCCATTTCATCTCCAAACCTGGAAAGTACATCAATCCTGCACGTGCCGCTTCACCAGCTCCAGCTCCAGCGCCGCGCCATACTCACCAGTCCTCACAGCATCTTTCGATCCGGCGCTGCCTCCATCATTTCTTCGCCGCACTTCGGCACCTTGAGGACACAAGAAAGAACAAGGTGAGCCAAGGGAATCAACAAATACAACCTCTTTACCACCATAGATTTACCCGATTTCCCACCGGAGGCATTATACTATAACTCTCCACATTTTCATATGCCGCACCTGTAAAGAGGGAGAAAAACAACACGTTAAAGCATGCAATAGTTACCAGACTGCGTTGGGTAATACAGACTCTTACCTGAACGCCATCAGCAGCCACGAGACCTTCTTCTCACGAACTCCGCTGCAAGATAAAGAAGGAAGGGGACAAGAGTGAACATCAGACACATTGAACTCTTAGAACTTGATACTTACTAATCCCGCCAGGAACCTCAGAGTCAATACTTTCTGGAACTCTCCCAAAACCTTCAAACCAGTGAAGTAACTGGTATCTACGCGCCCCTGCAAGACTCGCAGGGTGGAGAGCTCATCATTTAAAAACATAAGGAAAATACTTCTTTGGGTCCAGCAGACAAGACTAAGCGGGCCAGTCCAGACAGTCATCTCTGCACTACGCATCACGTTAGCGGAAACCGCAGCTGTCCGGGTCCGATCCACACCCCTGTGGGGTCCAGGTGAGCGTAACAGAACACGAAGCCTCTCTACAAATACCCACCAGGGTGTTATGGAAACCTCGGAAACCGACCAACTGGCCCAATTATTGGGGGAATTTAGGGCGGAAGTACATGCCGCTCGCCAAGAGACTAATGCCCTCAGGAGATAACTGATTGTCTCAAAAGAGTGCACTGATGATCTGGCTAGGCAACTACTGCAAAACCAAGCTGGGCAAACACCCCTACCTGGATATGGGGGGAACCCAACCCCTGTTTCATCAAGCAATACTGTACAAGTGGTTTTACCAGGAAATATTCCGTTAGCTCCACCCAAACGCTTTGCTGGGGACCCCAAAAGGTTCGCTGTGTTTATGAACCAATGCCGCTTGCATTTTTTATGCAGACCGAAAGCCTTTCCAAATGGCCAAGCCAAAGTAGCCTTTGTATTATCATATCTTAGTGGCAGCGAAGCGGATTGGTCCATTGCATTAGTTAACCAGGATGACCCTCTTCTCCAGGCTTTTCAGGGCTTTCAAAGGAGCATGGAAAGACTATTTGCCAGACATTCCCAGGGTCAAGCCCTAGACGACAAACTTTTATCCTTACGACAGGGTAACCAGGATCTGCTAACCTATATCGCAACCTTCAATAGGTTGGTGGTGGAAACCAAATGGCCGGAGGAAAAATGACTTGCATTGTTTCATCGTGGACTTCGGGGAGAACTCAAAGAAGTCTTGGCTCAAGGTGTGAACCCACCTCAGGATTGCGCTGAGTTTATAGACTTAGTGGTCCAGCTAGACCACCGACTTCAGAATCGAAAGACTGATCAAGCTAAATTCGAGAATCGGGTATTTGTTAAACCCAACATTGCCCCCAAAGGAACAGATGCATCTGAACCTATGCAGATCGGGGGGGGTTAAAGGACCCTTAAATCAAAAGGAAAGGGAAAGAAGACGACAAACTCAGTTGTGTTTGTACTGTGGAACCTCAGGACATTTTCTACGGGATTGCCCTATAAAACCACCCAAGAAGGTGGTAGGAGTTGCTGATAAAAGCCAGATAGAGCCCGATTCGGGAAACGACCACGCCCGACAAGCGTAGAGGTCCGCTTGCCGAGCTTAGAGAAGGACACTCAGACCTCACATCTGATCATCCCAATGGTCCTAATTGATCCCAGGCAGCCATCACGTATGCACGCCGTAAGGGCATACATTGATAGCGGGGCCATAGGAAACTATATGGACCACGAATTGGTGTCAAGGATGAATCTACCTCTTTGCAAAAAGACTACTTCGGATGTCATCACCACAGTCGATGGAACTGAGATTGCCTCGGGGCCTGTAACTCATTCCACTACAGAGATGACACTGTTGAGTCAAGATGGGCATCGAGAGACTATTGTGTTTGATCTAATCAAAGCCCCACAGTTCCAAATAATACTGGGGATGCCATGGTTGGAAAAACATAATCCTTGTATTGAATGGCGAGAGAAGAGAATAACCTTCCCGGATTGTGCACACACCTGTTACCCAGAGAAAACCTCGAACAAAGGCCTGGTTACAGTCGTTAACCCAATCGTGCGGTTACCTCAGGAATACCAAGAATTTCAGGATGATTTTCAAAAAGAACAGGCCAATACATTACCACCTCAGAGATCATACGATTGTCAAATGGACCTCCTACCCGGTGCACAACCCCCATGCAGTAGAATACGCCCTCACGGAACCTGAAAATCTTCACCTACGGCAATACTTGGACCAATACCTTGCTAATGGCTTTATTCGTCCTTCCAAGTCTCCTGCATCCTCAGCTTTATTCTTCGTGTCAAAAAAGGAAGGTGACCTTAGAACGTGCATAGATTACCACGCATTAAATCAGATTACGGTTAAAAACCGATATCCATTGCCTCTGATCCCCGAATTACTAGACCAAGTAAAGGACGCTTGCATCTACACTAAGTTAGATCTTCGAGGGGCATATCATCTGGTACTTGTCAAGAAAGGCGACGAATGGAAGACTGCCTTTCGCACCAAGTATGGATTATTCGCATACCAGGTGATGCCCTTCAGGTTGTGTAATGCACCAGCAGCCTTCCAGTATTTTATGAACGATGTCCTTCGTGAACTCATGGACGTCTGTGTTGTCGTATACATAGATGATATTCTAGTGTACTCCTCCTCAGAATCAGACCATGTTAAGCACGTGCGTGCAGTCCTTGAGAAACTACGCCAGCACAAGTTATATGCAAAATTGGAAAAATGTGTTTTTTCATGCTACGGAAGTTGAATTCCTTGGATTTATCCTGACTCCAAAAGGAGTCTGAATGGACTCTCGAAAGGTGGACGCAATTCTCAAGTGGCCATTACCCAGTTCAGTCAAAGGCGTACAAAGCATGCTCGGATTTGCCAATTTGTACCGCAGATTCATTCCGGACTTCTCCCATGTTGTACACCCCATCACAGCACTTTTGCAAAAAAAAAAAAACGCTTCTTGTGGATCGAAGAGGCTGAAAAGGCCTTCCAAGAGCTGAAAGCGAAATTCACATCAGCACCTGTCTTAAAGCATCCACGCCCTGAGCTTCCATACATAGTTGAAACTTATGCATCCAGTTTAGCCATGGGAGCTGTCCTGTCCCAGAAGGATCCTGAAACCGGTCAATTTCACCAAGTAGCATTTTGGTCCAGAAAGTTCTCAGCACCTGAGTTAAACTATGCGGTTACCGATAAAGAGCCATTAGCCATCAAATCCACCTTTAAGGCTTGGTGGCATTATCTTCTTGGTGCCAGGCATACCATTACCGTAATCACTGATCACCGCAACTTGCAGTATTTAAAAACAGCCAAAGCTCAATCATCGCGACAACTTCGATGGGCATTATTCTTTGCCGAATTCGATTTCGTGATCATTTATCGACCAGGCTGCAAAAATGGCAAAGCAGATGCGTTATCCCGAATAGGGATGGCAGAAGCATATGCGAACCCGGAACCGGTGCCAATAATTCCTGAGCAAAGGATTCTTGGCATAACTACTCTACAGACACTAGAAGATATTCATTCAAAAATCCAACAACTCTTCGATTCAGCAACCCTGCAGGACTGGGTAAAGAAAGACCCGGACTACTCAGTTGTCAATGACCTACCTTATTATCAAGGACGACTATTTCTACCACACAAGGAAATACAATAACTAGTCATCTCCAATTACCATGACACCCTGATGGAAGGCCACCCAGGTATCGCAAAAACTGAAGCTAAAATTAAGAGACAGTTTTGGTGTCCCACTTGGCGAAAAGACGTAAAGTCATTTGTGATGTTTTCTGGCATTTGCGCCCAAAAACAAAAGCCAGAAGAAAAATCCCGCTGGCCTTTTACAACCTTTGGATATTCCACCTACATCATGGCACACCTTGTCTTTGGACTTTATTACAGATCTACCTCCATGTAATGGATTTAACACCATCCTAGTTATTGTGGATCTTTTTTCCAAGATGGCCCACTTTATTCCTTTAAAGGGGTTACCTTCTGCTTCGATTCTGGCCAAGGAGTTCCTCGAAAACATTGTTCGATTACACGGATTTCCTTCCGTATTGGTTTCTGACCGAGGTAGTCAATTTATCTCGCATTTTTGGAAGAAATGTTGTCAACTGGCGCAAATCGACGTGAGGCTATCAACAAGTCACCATCCCCAGACCGATGGTCAGACGGAAAGGACCAACCAGACCCTTGAACAGTACCTACGCTGCATGCTACACCAGACCGAAAGCAATTGGAAAGATATTTTATGAATTTCCGAGTATGCATACAATAACTCTGTACATTCAGGAACCGGACAAAGCCCTTTTTATACCATATATGGACATCACCCTCGAACCTCAGAACTCGATTCGCCTCAGCACTTAGAGTGCAAATGACTAGCTGCGGGCATTTCTACTTTTACCCAAGCCTTTAAGGAAGCCACAGAACATTTGAAACAAGCAAAAGAGAAATACAAGAACAATGCTGATCAACATAGAAGTGAAACTCCACAATACCAGATTGGGGGATCAAGTTTGGCTGGCTACAAAACATATACCTCTGAAGGGAACTCGGACTTTTAATCCTAGATATTTAGGACCTTACACTATTAAGGCCATTATCAACCCGGTGGCCGTCAAATTGGAATTACCCTCTAATATGCGAATTCATCCTGTCTTACATGCTTCACTTCCAAAACCAGGGGGAGTGCTGTCATGATGCCTATCCCCGGGCATCAGGACCAAGGCCATTAGCTCCGGGAGCAGGCATCCAGACATTTATTTAAACCTCAGCAGCCCCGGTTAGGGGCTGTCTGGGTTCAGTCCTGGCACCTTAGGCGCCAGGCTCATCATAGAAATCAGAGCTGGCGCCATGGGCGCCAGGCTCATAGACTTTACTTACCTGATGCAGACCATGCTGCAAAAGAGCCCAAGCCTACATGAGGCCTGGATGGGACTATTTTGTTACAGGGGCTATTTTTTTTACAGGGACTATTTTTTACTCAGGCGTGGCTCTAGGGAACTTCTTACCTGGAACTACTTTGGAGGCTATTTAAACCACGCCCGAACAGCAGCACACGCTTCACGTTATTCTGCATCCAGCAGCGTGACGCTCACTGTGCCTGCAGCCAGCATCCAGTCTTCTGCCACGCCCGCCTCGAATCCGGAGCTCCTAGAATAAAGAGGAAGAAAAGGACAAGGTTAGAAAACAAACTTATTTCAAATTCCTCACCTGATTCCGGATCCATTTCATCTCCGGACCTGGAAAGTACATCAATCCTGCTCGTGCCGCTTCGCCAGCTCCAGCGCCGCGCCATACTCACCAGTCCTCACTGCATCTTTTGACCCGGCGCTGCCTCCATCATTTCTTCGCCGCACTCTGGCTCCTTGAGGACACAAGAAAGAATAAGGTGAGCCAAGGGAATCAACAAATACGACCTCTTTACCACCATAGATTTACCCGATTTCCCACCGGAGGCATTATACTATAACTCTCCACATTTTCATATGCCGCACCTGTAAAGAGGGAGAAAAACACGTTAAAGCATGCAATAGTTACCGGACTGCGTTGGGTAATACAGACTCTTCCCTCAGCAGCCATGAGACCTTCTTCTCACGAACTCCGCTGCAAGATAAAGAAGGAAGGGGACAAGAGTGAACATCGGACACATTGAACTCTTAGAACTTGATACTTACTAACCCCGCCAGGAACCTCAGAGTCAATACTTTCCGGAACTCTCCCAACGCCTTCAAACCAGTGAAGTAACTGGTATCTACGCGCCCCTGCAAGACTCGCAGGATGGAGAGCTCATCATTTAAAAACATAAGGAAAATACTTCTTCGGGTCCAGCAGACAAGACTAAGCGGGCCAGTCCAGACAGTCATCTCTGCACTACGCATCACGTTAGCGGAGACCGCAGCTGTCCGGGTCCGATCGACGCCCCTGTGGGGTTCAGGTGAGCGTAACAAGGACCTCCGCTAGGGCGGGATATTCGGTTAAAGGGTCATGGCAACCTGTCAAGCTTAGTTTGTTGACTAAAGGTTTCATCCTTTTCTACTTATAAAGACAGGAAATGTAGAATGTGGGTTTAATTCACTGGATTGATTAATTCATTTTCTATCAATTCATTGATTTGTGAGCACTTTTATCTTAATTTCCTCAATTTGTTCTTTTGGAAGGGCACACCCTGCACATTTTACCACCACCACATCCTTCTCTTTACCCCACCTCCTCTGTCACAACTAGCTCCTTTCATGTTCAGCTCTTTCCCACCCCTCCACCTACCCAAATGCCACCTCCTACTCTTTACCCCACCTCCTCTCACTACCAGCTCCTTCCATGCTCACCTCTTCCCCACCCCTCCCCTGAACCTATTACCACCTCCTTCTCTTTACCCCACCTCCTCTGTCACTAGCTCCCTACATGCTCACCTCTTTCCCGCCCCTCCACTATAACTATTACCACCTCCTCCTCTTTACCCCACCTCCTGTCACAAGCAGCTCCCCCCATGTTCACCTCTTTCCCACTTCTCCACTGTACCTATTACCACCTCCTCCTTTTTACCCCATCTCCTCTGTCACTACCCATACCCTGAGTGTTAATCTTTTCAGTGGAGGGGTGGGTAAAAGGTAAACACTCAGGATATGGATAGTGACAGAGGAGGTGGGGTAAAGAGAAGGAGGTGGTAATAGGTTCAGTGGCAGGTGGAAAAGAGGTAAACATGGAAGAAGCTGGTTGTGACAGAGGTTGGGGTAAATTGAAGGAGGTGGTAACAGGTTCAGTGGAGGGGTAGGAAAGAGGTAAACATGGAGAGAGCTGGTAGTGACCGATGAGGTGGGTAAAGAGAAGGAGGTGGTAATGGTTCAGTGGAGGGGGGTGGGAAAGAGGTGTACATGGAGGGAGCTGGTCGTGATGGAGTAGGTGGGGTAAGGAGGTGTTAATCTTTTCAGTGGAGCGGTGGGTAAAAGGTAAACACCTCCTTTTCCTTGCCCACCTCCTCTGTCACTTCCAGCTCCTTCCATGTTTACCTCTTCCCCACCTTTCCACTGAACCTATTAGCACCACCTTCTCTTTATCCCTCCTCCTCCACCACGACCACCGCCCTCCATGCTCACCTTTCACAGCCATCCACTGAACCTATTATTACCTCCTCTTTACCCCAACTCTTCGGTCACTACCACCTCCCACCATGTTCACCTCTTTACGCACCACCAGCTCCCTCCATCTTCAGCTCTTTTCCACATCTCCACCGAACCTATTCCCACCTCCTCTGCCACTACCCGGTCCATATTTTACCTCCTTACCACCCCGCCACTGAGCCTACCACCTCATATTTACTCCACCTCCTCTGTCACTACCAGCTCCCTCCATGTTCACCTCTTTCTGCCCCCACTGAACCTATTACCAGTTCTTTCTCTTTACCCTCAGCGCTGTATCTGATTTCTACCTATCGTGCCTGGGAGCTTCTCGAGCTCTGCACGGTAGGCGCTCTACTAATTCCTACTGCTTATACAAAAGCCCCAAAGTCGTGGAGAAAGTCAAGTTGTTACAGCTTTGCTGGCTTGAGGGCTGAATCCCTTGCCCTGAAATATTCTCGTGTCAGCAGCATTCTTCTTAAAGCGGTAGGTGACCCATCAGGGCTTGGAAAGTTGTGGATAAACATGTTTATCAACTTCTTTTTACCTATGTTTACAATCATCAAACTGGACTGAAATGTATTGTCAAATTGACCACTTTGGGTTATAATCTTAGAAACGTGGTTCATAAAAAGTATGAAAATATGGCAGACCAAGAGATTATTTCTAAAAAAAATCCATAGAATTGAGGAGTGGAGCAAAGCCGGAGTAATGAATGTCTCAGCAGCAATGTCTCTCGCAAGGGAACTTCCTTTACATATTTCTCCGGTTACAGTGACAGCCCCCACCTTACAAGCCCCTGTTCTATCTATACCATTGCCACCGGCTATGCCTTGGGGGGGGGGGGGGGAGGACGACACAGCCATTCCACAGGATAAGACCTTGGTCTCTAAATACATTGGGCCTCATTAAGAGTATGGCGGTATGGTGAAAACGGTGCCGGTAATCTTCCTGGCACCGTTGTCACCGTACCGCCATACTCCGAGTTGTACTCGCGGGTCTCGCTCTGCCCGCCGGGTCTGACCTGGCGGGAAGTGCGGCGCCCATGAGCACAACTCGTGAATGCACCGGCACTGTTATAAACGGTGCCGGTGAATCCATGCTCTCCATTCCCATTCAGCCCTGTGGGGCACAATGGGGATGGGGGAGCCCCTTATTACCAGCACCCGCGAATGGGTAATTACCAGGTCCGCCGAACTCGGCACAACCCGGTAATAGACAAATTTGCAGGTGCCGGTAAAATCACGGGTTTGGCAGCAGCCGTACCTGTTTTACAGGCACGGCTACCGCCAAACTAGTAATGAGGCCCATTGCCTCCTATTTCTCTACATTACCAAGGAGTAAAGTGAATGACCAACAACAACCAAGCACGTCGAATAGGAGAGCGGATCGGAGTACAGTGATCCCTTGTTACCCTTGGTGACAGACCGGGAACTCTCTGTGGTACAGGAGGGAGAAGAAGAGGAGATCGGTACAGAGAATTTTTATTTTTAATACCCTGCCAGTGTTTTCAGAGGCTGCAGATACAGAGTCGGCCTCCTCAACAACCTCTTATTCTTCAACTCTGGCCCCAGCACAACATAAACATTTGTCCACAACGATCAGGAACATTGATCAATCAGTGGGAGGGGCAACAGACTCCATTTTTATGGAATTAAACCAGGTTCCGAGGTTTCATTTTGGAAAAATGTAATTGCACTGGCTAAAGTTTACAGAAAATGAATGTCGATTTGCCAATGAAAGACCCCATGGACGGACAAGAGTGTTTTAGACACTGGGACAATGAACTCTGAGCTTGTCTCGGTCACGATTCATCTAGGGTGTCCTAGTACAGAGGAGGTTTTTTATAGTGGAAGAAAGAGTGGAAGGGTTGGGCCCTGAACCTTACCGTCCTCCTTCCAAGCATTTTGAAAAAGTTAAATGTAAACAGCAAAAGAAATCAAAAAACATCAAACAAACAAAGATCCCTAATTCAAGTGCTAAATTCTTTTTTAAAGCTTTGTCTATCCCGGTAAAATGTGTGCCGGTTTGGAAGCCAATTGAGAGGCAGGATTTACCGATACATATTGAAGAGGTTTGGAAGCCAATTGAGAGGCATGATGAACCTATACATATTGAATGTGGGGAACAAGGTAGAAAGACCTTAGCAAAAGATCTTAAGGCTAGACAAGTCGGTACCTCACCGTCAACTCACAGATGCATTTCTAAAAAGGATTCACTGGCCCAAACAATTCCCCTTTTTGAAATCCAAACACAGTGGGCCTCATTACAATTGTGCCATTACGGAAACAATGGTGCCGGTAAGCCTACCGGCACCGTTGTTTCTGGACCGGCACAGTACAACTTTGCAGGCGGGTGCCATCCTGCCAGTCAGGATCAGACCACCTGGGCGGGACGGCACCCGCTTGCAGAGTTCTCACTGGAGCACCGGCACCGTTGTTAACGGTGCCGGTGCTCCCATGTGCCCATTCCCTTGGAGTCCTACGGGTCTCCATGGGAATAGGGACTTACAATATTACAGGTGCCTGACTTCCTGGCCACCGGACTTAGAATAGACCGGCGGCACCGGGAAGTCAGGCGCTGATAATTTTTTTTAACGGGTCCAGTGGCAACCTGCCGGTTTTACCGGCACGGTTACCGCCAGACCTGTAATGAGGCAGAGTGACTAGCCTCATTACATGTGTGCCAGTCCGGAAACAATGGTGCCGGTACGGGTTTGCCTGCCAGAGCAGCTGTGCCCGACAGGGCAGAGCCTGCCGGTCATAGCGGCCACAGTAGGCAAGCCGTCACGGAAGCACCAGCACCGTTGTTAACGGTGCCGGTGCTTCCGTGGTCCCCACTCCCATGGAATTATACGGGAATGGGGATTAACAGAATTACCGGCGCCTGATTTTGTGGCTGCTGGGGTTGTAATAGCCCAGTTTTACCGGGAAGTCAGGCGCCAGTAATTCTTTACGGTATCACCAGCCGTGTTACTGCCGGACCCGTAATGAGACTGTGATTTAGATTCTGTAGCTCCTAGTAGGTGAATTGGTGAGAGAGGTTTTGGTGAAAATAATCTGAGCAAGAATGGCCCTGGTTAGTGTAGAGAGAACAGTGAATTTGTGTTCTCTCCTACAGAATTTTGTAGGTGGGTAGCGATACTAATTCTGTAAATGTGTGGAAAGAGAGACCCAACTGGGTCCAAGAGGTTCCATTACAAGAAAGATACATGCATTTGGAGCCACTGGGCCAGTCCAACTGTTCTTCAGAGACACCAAATCATTTTTTGGCTGCAAGAGAACTGCCCAGGGATGCAGGAAGAAGCAAGGGAAATGCGTCCTCTTGCATCCTGTGTGGTGCCAAAGGCACGGACGGGTGGGAATACAAGTCATATGATAATTTGCCTTTTGTCGCGCAGCATAAATGGCAAGAAGGTAGAAAGGAAATAAAAATATAAATAGTAAGCAGGGGGTCTGGAAGCTGAACATTGAATGTGCTTCATTTGAAAACAGATGTATGGTTCTGAACAGATGTGGTATTCTGAGGTTATGAATGGAAATTCCTTCTCTAAGAGCAATTGCCATGAGAGATACTGAAAGAGCAGATGTGGTATTCTGAGGTTATGAATGGAAATTCCTTCTCTAAAAGCAATTGCCATGAGAGATACTGACAGAGCAGATGTGGTATTCTGAGTATTCTCTAAGAGCCATTGCCATGAGAGATACTAACAGAACAGATGTGGTAAGCGTGGTTTGTTTTTCCAAAAATGAATATCTTATATTGTGTGAAATGATAACTTTGCACCAGCTGGGCTTTGATCTTTGTCAGATTGATTCCCGATTGGGACCGGATAATAGGGGGAGTCTGGGCACATGGAATGAAGGAGCCAGGAATGACTTGAGAGACACACTCAGGTGCAAGAATAATGGTTTCAGAAATGGTCAAGGGCAAAGGTCGGAAGGATTAAGACGGCAGAGCGAGAGGAATGACTGGGCCTGGGTGTCGGGGCATTAATGATCATTCTCAAGCAAGGCAGTGGGGAAGAAGCGTTTAAATGATCACTCTTATCTTGGAACAGTTGGGGACACACCCATTTATTTGCAAATCTGAGCCTGGGTAAGATTCTACGACAGTATGTTATTGTTTTTATCCAGGAAACATGGTTGACGGAAGCACCAGTGGTAGACGGGTATGTGACATTGTTTAGTGCGGCAGAAAAAGGCCCTAGGGGAAGGCCCTCTGGAGGCCTGGTAATGTTAATAAAAGAAGGGGCTGGGATTTTCTTGAGCACCAAATAATAGCAAATAAACATATGTTTGTGCTGCAAATAGGTATGATTAGAGGAGTTAAAAAGAAGTTCCTGTTAGTGAATATCTGTTGCCGTTGCCTATTGTTTAATCTTGAGAGCATGCTTAATGAGGTGACAGCGAGCTGGTCATCAAAGTGGATTGATGTTTTAATACTTTCGGCGGGGGATTTCAATTCATTCTGTTTCTTCGATAACACTATGTGAGCGGACAGGGAAGATCCCATCTATGGTAAAAAAGGAAGTTTGACAAGCGATGGCTAGAATGCCTGGAGTCCCTTGGTCTGCAGCGGTGGAATGGTTCCATTGAGGGTGATCTTCCGAGTCACCCTACCTGGGCTCGGGATGACAAACAGTCCATTCTGGACTATATGTTTGTTGATGATGGTTTATTTCTTTATGTGCAAACAATTTAAAGTGATCCCCTGTGATTGGAGTGACAATGATATGATTATAGCAGAGTTTGACCTTCCTCTTTCCAGGAAGACAGGCTATGTCCCCACCTGCATTTTTTGCTAATCAAGGAGCTAATTTATTGAAACAGCAAGCAACGTCTGTGGGGGCGATGATGCCAGGTAAGGCCTTAATTGATTCAGGCAGACAAACAGACAGCGGTAAGAGCTGACTTAATCTTAACCAGAGAGTTTGGGAGGGGACTTCTTGTAAAAATGACTTGCGTCCATGGGGATGAAGAGGTATATCACAAAACCCCAGTTACCATCTGAGTCCAGGGAGAATCACCCCCAAATAATTGCTGCTGTCATTCCCGGATTAAGTTTTCAAACCATACAAAAAGAACAAATAAGTATCCCCTTCCTTACTCCCCTCTTAATTGCTGGGAAGATGGGTTTATACCTGAAAGTCCTGTGTGGAGGTGGAATGCCAATGTCCAAGAGGAAATTCCTTCCTAGGGGAAACCCCAGGCCAAAGCTTAAAGGGTAGCCCTTGGGCAGGAGGCCACGTCCTAAGGGGAAGGGTATGTGATGAATCTGATGGTGTCATAACTTCTTTCACAGCGGTGACCTCTCCTCATGTGGCCCGGCGACAGCAGCTGCTACCTGATCCTGATCCTGACCCTGGGGGCAGCTATATGAGGGGAGGATCACATGGGGGAGGTGACCTCTCCTCATGTGGCCCGGCGACAGCAGCCGCTACCTGATCCTGACCCTGGGGGCGACTGTATGAGGGAGGATCACATGGGGGAGGCGACCTCTGCGGGAGTGGCAGGGCACCATCAGACAACGCATGGCATTTCTCTTCCTCTCGAGGCTACCCCATCCATACCCAATGCCCTCATGGCATATAGTTACACCTCCCCTCATTCCCCTAGGAAAGGTACTGAATAACTTTGAATAAGATCTGTGTGTGAACCATCAAGTTCTAACTTGACCACTCATGATTCATGAAAGTATATTCTTGGACTCTTTCTACAGGTTATAAAGAACCAACTTGCCCTTAAAGACTTCTGAGAACACTTATACATCAAGAATGAACTAACATTCCCATAACCATGGGAATACTGGGACGAGGAAGATGAGCCAAGTAATGCAGAGCGGAAAAGACCAAAAGAACAGGCCACGCTCTAGTTATTGTGAGCACGTACTTGTAACCGGGAGATTTAAACTACAGACACACATGCTGACTTGTGCTTGCTGCTGGAGGGAAGAAGCTGCTTCTGTCAGAAAGGACGGAGAGACCGTGGACCTGCTGAAAGTGTTGTGAAGCCAACCGGCTCATGGAGGAAGAAAAGGAAAGGTGACTGAAATGGAAAACAAGGTACAGTAACCTCTCCTCTTCACTCCTGGTCTCAACCACTCAACTCCTCCTTCTTGGAGACTTCAACATCCACCTGGATGCCTCCTGTCCTCCCTCTGGACTCTTTCGTCATGTCATATCCCCTTCCCTGACACACTCTGCAGGTCGTAGTCTGGATGTTCTTATCTCCTCAGACCTTCCCCTTTCTGCCCCGCTCACCAGAACTCTCTCCTGGAGTGTTCACTTTCTCCTTTCCTCCCACCTCACACTCTCTACCGCTTAGGCCAAGCCAACTTCAGCACTGCCACCTACCTTCTCGGTTATCCGACCCATGAAGCATGTGTCAGTTGAGGCTTTCGCCGCCACTTTCACATCCCACTTTGGCTGACTATGACCCTGACACAGCCCTTTCCCTGCTATATCTGATACTCTTGATTTCTTGCCCCTGTCATGAGAATCTGCCTGAAGCCCAAAGCTAAGTGCAACTACTGGTACGACTCAGACCTTGTCACCCTTCAATGCAAGTGCAGGGTGGCAGAGAGGAAATGGCGTGCTTCATGTACATCCTCTGACAAACTGGCCTGCCGCCTGGTCCAAAGGCAATACCGCCACTCTGTCCTCACCAAGAAGAGATCTCTTATCCAAGCCTGTGTCTCTGCGGCATCCAACAACTCGGCTGAACTCTTTAAAATCTGCGAGGAACTGGCCAATCCTTCCTCAGTCTCTACCTCTATTGTCCCTTCCCAGGTCCTCTGCACGGCACTACCTTCTCACTTAATCTCTAAAACTCCGGACATCCTGTCCTCACTCTCCTCCACTCTCTCCTCCCTCCTCCCTCCCTCTACTCCCTGCTCTTCCTCTGGTCCTTCTGCAGCCACCTCTCATCCCTCCTTCTCTGCCTTTCCCCTGTTCTCCGCAGACAAGGTTGTTAGACAAGTCTGATCTATGAAAGTCTTGTCAAAACAGGTTCACCCCCGTTCCTCCAAAACCATCAAGGACCACATTGACTCCCTGGCTCCTGCCCTGGCCGACTTCTGCAACCACTACTTCACCACTGGAGTCTTCCCATCCCCCCTGAAGCATTCCCTTGTGCACCCTATTCTTAAGAAACCCTCTGCCGACCCCTCCTGCCCGGCTAACTATCGCCCAATCTCCATCACGCCCTTCCTGGGCAAACTCCTAGAAAAACTGGCCATCTCCCAGCTTAATCTCCACACTGAATCTGTTGGTTGTCTTCATGACCATCAGTCTGGCTTCAGAGCTGCCTGACCACGGAAACTGCTCTCCTGAACATCTGTGAAGACCTGCTCTCCAATTTTGATTCTAACACCCCGTGTCCTTATCTTGCTTGATCTGTCTTCTGCCTTTGACACGGTCAACCATGCCATCCTGCTCAAATGTCTCCGTGATAACCTGGGTATCACCGGTCAGGCCCTGGCGTGGCTGACTTCTTTCCTCTCTGACCGATCCTCAAAGGTCCAACTTGGGTCCTTCCTCTCCGCTATCTTTTTCTCTACCTGTGGTGTCCCCCAGAGGTCTAACCTCTCTCCCTGGCTGTTCAACCTATACCTGGCACTTCTTGCCCACTGCATCGCCGCTCTCTGCCCCAACTTTCAGTGCTATGCGGATGACACCCAGCTCATTCTCAGGCTACCCTCGGCCTCCTCCTTTCCTTCCCTTCCCTCATCTCAGACAGTCTGTCTGCTAACACAACCCCGACAGAACCCACAAGAAGCAGCCCCACTGGAAGGAAACACACCCAACACAGCCATAACCGGAACAAAATCTACAAGAGAAAATTACTTATACCTCACACTTTACCTCGCAACAACCATGGTACACTAACACCCCAGCACGGAAACCTCGAAACATGCAAAGAATTTCCTGAAACACGCAGAAAAACAATGGGAGCACTCAACTAGAGAGTGAGAGGGCTCCGACCCCATCACACCTTACATCACAAGAACAGAGGGGCAACAACGATTTCCACTACATCCCGCACAATACGGCGAAGCACCGACAACCAGCAATTCTACCTCCACCCAACAATAAGACTCAATGAAGAAACCACCGCTGATCTTCATCCGAACAGCATCACATCAGAAACACCAAGACTAATCAGCTCTGTTACCAACTTATTGGACCGCTTCAATGAAGAAGCAGCCGTCGCCGTTCTTCATCCTACCGACATCAACGCGGAAACACCACGAACAGACAATTACAAACTTGAACAACAAATAACCTCAAAACAAAATCTCACCCAGAGAATCCACTGTAACCTAACAAACGCAAGGTCAATGTCCAAATACTCAACTGAAATATACAACCTCCTTTCAGAAGGAGGCATAGACATCCTATTTATAACCGAAACATGGCCAACTACAAGATCACCCTCAAGAACTGCCTGCAAATGCATCCAAACAAACAGAAAATCCAAAAGAGGGGGGGGGGGAGGGGGAATAGGGATCATCCACAAGGAACAACTGGCCATCAAAATGGAAGATCCTCTAAACATCGAGAAATGCTAATCCTTAATACTATGACTTTCAGTAAACCCCAACACTAACCTGAAATTCATACTGATTTACAGACCACCAACCTACGATGCGACTTTCATAGACGCTTTCATGGAAGCAATCACCACCCTAGCCATCGAGTACAATCATCTGATCATCCTCGGAGATTTCAACATCTGGTTCGATGAAGAAACCACAACCACACAAAAATCCCTAACCGCCCAACTAACAGCCATGAACCTACAACAACTAGTCAAAGGAGCAACCCACTCGGCAGGGCACACACTTGACGCAATCTTCGCCAACAAGGACCTCATCACCACGGCACCCCGAATTCAAATTCTTTGGAGCGACCACCTCATCATCCCATTCATAATCACAACGGCCGCTCCAACAAAAATGCAACAAGAAAAACGACCCATCATGATGAAAAGAAATTGGAGAACCATGAAAAACTCCAACCTAACCAAACTCCTAGAACTCAAACCACAAGCATCAACCATGGAAGAAGCAGATCTAGACAAAAAAGCTGTCCTACTTCATACCTGGATCGCAACAACCCTAGATGACATCGCCAAAGAAAAGCCCTTCACCCCATCACGTAAGAAAACCACAGCAAAGTGGTTCACCCCACTACTCAACACCATGAAAAGAAAAAAACGATAACTAGAATCTGAATGGATGACCAACAACACCTCCACAAAAAACTGAAATTCCTACAACAGATCCGCTCATATAAAAAGGAAATACAAAAAGCGATGAGGAAACATTAACTCAACCAAATCTTCAGAGCACCAAACGCTCAAAAAGAACTATTCAAAATCATAAACGAAATAAAAAACCCACCGGGCTGCAACAACACACCAATTCCATCGATGAAACTCTGCGAGGACCTCGGAGACCACTTCAAAAACAAAATAACCTCCATCCAACACACCATACAAAACAGACCAAGTGATCACAGCTCAAACCCCACCGACACTGACGAGGAACACGCAAACAAGCTACGAAACTTCCCAGAAATATCAGTTGAGGCTTTCGTCAAACTGGTAAACCAAAGCAACAAATCAGGCTCTCCTGAAGACCCCTGCCCCCCAGACATATACAAAACAATTCTCAAACAAGGAACCCCCATGGAATATCACAGAAACCTCCTCAACCTCTCAATCTCAACAGGTAAAGTACCACAGGCCTTCAAATCAGCCTACATCAAGCCGCTACTCAGAGACACAACAGGAAACGTAGAGGACTTATCTAACTATAGACCTATTTCCAACATACCCTACATAGTCAAACTGCTAGAAACGTACGTCTACCAAATAACCCAAAAATTCATAGAAGAGCATTGCCTACTAGACCGGGCACAAGTTGGGTTCAGACCTATGAGAGGACCAGAATCCGCTCTCCTCTCAATATGGGACGACCTAAAAACAAAACGCAGACTCGGACAACAGTACCACCCTGATTCTCCTTGATCTGTCTGCAGCTTTCGACACGGTCAACCAGGCCATCCTCAAAGAGATTAGAAGGACTAGGGATAACAGACACTGCCCTACTATGGATCAAATCCTTCCTAACAAACAGAACAGAAACAGTATGGATGAAACCTTTTAAATCCAAACCCAGAGTCTCCACGTGCGGAGTACCACAAGGTTCATCCTTCTCCCCGCTTCTATTCAACAGCTACATCTACCTATTAATCAAACTCATCAAAAAACACGGCCTCACATGCTACAAATACGCTGACGATACTCAAATAATCTTCAACATACAAGACACCCGAGAAGAAAACACCACACTAGAGAATTGCCTTCGTGACATTCAACTGGATGAACCTCAACCATCTCAAAATCAACCCAGGCAAAACAGAGATCATGATTGTTTCAAAAAAGGGAGAAGACATCAACTACATCCCCTGGCCAAGAGCTCAGCACCACACCAGAACCATCATTAACTGTAAAAAAAATAGGGGTCCTGATGGATAACAACCTCACTCTAGAGCCACAAGTAAACTCGGTAATCAAGAAATGTTTCTTCCTCCTGCAAGCAGCAAAAAGGATCCTACCGTTCCTGTCGTTCGCCAACAAAACACTTACCATCATCGCTCTGATCATGTCCAGAATAGACTATGCCAATAGCCTATACCTGGGCATGCCCGAACGACTTCTAAAAAAAACTACAACACATACAAAATGCAGCAGCCAGACTCCTCAAGCTACCCCGAAGAGAACACATCACACCCACCCTAAAAATACTACACTGGCTACCATTAAAACAGCGAATAAAGTTCAAATCCGTGTGCATCACGCACAGAGCAATACACAAACAAGGCGCAGAATTCCTAAGCGACAAACTACTAAAATCAAGCACCGACATACACCTTGAACCAAAACCCTACAACAGAAAAAAACTCAGAGGATCCTCTTTCTCCCACCAGGCACCCAAAACCTGGAATGACCTACCTAAGAATATACAGAACACAAAAAAACCACCTAGCATTCAGGAAACTCCTCAAATCATGGCTCTTCACAGGGTAACCACAACAGAGACGCAATAGAATGCACAGACATTAAAACAACAATGAAAATAACTCCAATCCCGGCCACTCTCAATTTGGACATACACTCAAACCAAAGAACTAACCACTCGACTGAGCATAAGATAACAAGTGAAAATAGCCACAAAAGGAAGGCTCCAGAGACTGATCACAATCACATACTTAGACCCAGACGAAAGCCCTCAAGTGACTCACCCACTCGTACGTACCAGACAGACCATATCCAGACCGGCAGACGCATTTAGAATTGTGAATGTTGGCATGGCCACACTTGGATGGAATTGTGGACATTGACCTGTGTCGCATCAGGAGGGGACTTTGAATGCTGGCATGCCCGCCCTTAAGAAGAATTGTGAATATTAGCATGTCTACACTTTGATAGAATTGAGAATATTAGCTTGCATCGCATCTAGATGGGATCATGAATGTTAGCATGCCTGTACCTAGGTGAAACCTGAATGCCAACATGCCCACATCTAGATAGATTTGTGAATATTAGCCTGCGTCGCACCTAGATAGGACTTCGAATGTTAGCATGCCCGCACCTATGCGAAACCTTAAGACTAGCACAGGCCACACTTATAATTGCAGATATTGGCCTGCGTCGCATCTAGATGGGATTGATTGAAGGATAGCAAGCCCGCGCATAGCTGAAACTTGAATGATGGCGTGTGCCACACTTGGAATTGTGAACACCAGCCTGCGTAGCAACCAGATGGGGTTGTGAATGATAGCATGCCCACACCTGGACAGATTTCTAGACGCTAGCCTGCGCCGCATCTGGATGGGACTGTGAATGTTGGCTTGCCCACACCCAGACAGAGTGCTAGACATTGGCCTGCGCCGCATCCGGATGGAGTTGTTGGGGGGAGGGGGAGGGGGGGGGGGTCGACGGGTGCCACGCTTGGGCGGAACTGTGAATGAATGGCATGCTAAAAGTCAGGTAATCCACTAACCAATATAAGCTCAAACTCTGCATACTTATCTCACTCAAAAACTCACAACCATCTCTCGCACAACAAGCCGCACGCACTTCACAACACTGCAACACATAAGCCGGACCAACAGCACACACGGCCTGACACCGATTCAATACATGCACCAAAACGGATTTGAAGCTGCCAACAGAACACCACTCCCCTCACTATCCTACTCCCTCTTCACCTACTAACCCAGTCCACCTTATCATTTGCAGATCCGCCAGAGCGCCTGGGGTCCAATTCCGTGGGTGACGGTGCGCGGTACAAATACCTTTAACATTTAACATCCAGGAGTGGTGCTCCTTAATGCTAGTAAATCGGCACACCCGCTCCCTCCTTCCCTGCAGCTCTCTGGACAGCCTCTCTTGGCCCTCTTCCTGCTCCCACATGCGAGGCTAACCACCTTGGGGTCATCTTCGACTCCACACTCTCCTTCTCTCCTCACATCTCTGACGTCTAAGAAGTCACACTACCAGCTGCACCTCCTCAGAGGTATTCTTCCTTTCCTCTCCTTCCCCCAGAAGCTCACTGTCTCCAGAGCTCTGGTCCTCTCTAGGCTGGACTATTGCAACAGCCTCTTTCTAAATCTGCCTGCTTCTACTCTTCGCCCTCTGCAACTCATCATCCAGAACAGGACTGCGAGACTTGTCCTTGGCCTCAAGCCCAGGGATCGTATCTCTCCAGGACTGAAATCTCTGTACTGGCTCTCAGTGGCTGCGAGGATCAAATTCAAAACCCTCTGCAATGTCCACAAGGCCTTCTTGGGCCTGGGGCTTCGATACCTTCAACTCTCTTCCCTCTCGAGCTCTTCGCTCATCTGCCTCCAACACCCTTAGGGTCAGTCGCTTCTCCAAGCAACGAGTAGGTGGTAGATCTCTTTCTTCAGATGGGTCCTCCCTCTGGAACAGCCTCCCTGAAACTTGAAGAGAACCATCTCCAGTTTCGGAAGCACCTCAAAACCCTTCTCTTTGCTTCTGCTTTTTCTCCTCCTCTCCTCTGCTGACCTCCTGGCTGAAACTGAATCAGCACTGGTTACCTGGCCTCCCTCCATTTTCGGGCGTAGGTCCCTCCCTCGCCAGTTCACGCACACCAGCACTGACTGCCTGGCAACCCCCGCACTTGGGGACTGTTCTGTATTCCTACAGTCCCACTACCAGCTCTTGCCACCCAATGTCTGCACTTAACTTTGCACTTGCCACCTGTTGGCCATTACTTTTTACTTATTGTTATTATTCTATGCCATGTACTGCACTGTCCCTTCCCCCGCACTTTTCCCCTCCCCCATCCCATGCACTTGCACAATCTGAATGACACCTGGCCTAGTAGGTTCGTTGTTTGTCCTCCCTTTGTTCCCCCTCCATGGCCTCGTCGCACTGTGAAACACTTGTGTATAGGCCCATTATAAATGCCATATCATAATGCCAGAAGCCAACACAGGACTCCTGGATGTTTGCCGGTGTTATGAGGCAGCGTTTGCCTGACACACACTCGGCAAGAAGCAGGAACCGCCAGATGCAGAGAAGCCAAACCAAGGAGGTGAGGCGGGAAGAATCACCAAGTATCTGCTACTAGCTTGCCGCAAGAGAAAAGCATGCCAGCAAGAGCTGGCGAGTCCAAGAAAAGGAAGCAGCAAAACCCAGTGTGTATTGGGAACCATGCCAAACGTGAATGACCGCAAAGGAATCAAATGCAGTATATGAAAGAGAAAGAAACCGTGAGCATTTCTTTAATGGGGGAAACAGATCTAAAGCAAAGAACTTACAAAGTGATGAATCTATGAAATACATATATGAGAAAAGCCCTGTCAGGAGAAGTATACCAGGCAGCTGCAAGCGAGTGAATTTGAGAACGCCCTGGCAGGAGTGTATACAGGCAGGTGCAAGAGAGTGTGTTTGAGAAAGCGATGGTAGGAGAGTATACCAGGCAGTTGCAGGAGAGTACATTTGAGAAGGCCCTGGCAGGAGAGTATATCAGGCAGTTGCAAGTGAGTGCAATTGGGAAAGCCCTGTCAGGAATTCACACCAGGCATGGACAAACTGAAGAGTTTATAGGAAACACATTATGAAAAACGACCCCTAAGAAGGATAAATTAGGACTAGCATAAAGGCTTTGTGAAAACAAAAAGAGATGAGTGAAAATCTGGCACGAGAGTCTACCAGGTATTCTGACACGAAAAGGGCAAAGAGCCAAGTTCTTTCGTATATCAATTGTGTTGTGGAACAAGAGAAACACAAGGAATTGATATCTTTGGATCTAAAACAGAAGGAAGAGAAATCCAGGGAAACCAGTACCACTCGCTGGAATAAGGAACTCTATCCTTTTGGAACTTTTGTGTTTGAGTTATACCTTTCCCTTTATGAACATTTATAAACCACTCAAGGCCAAAGAAATAACCATTTTCACCTTAGAGTTTATATTATTAGCATGTGAGGGCCAGAATAGGACTTTGAACACCGGACGGTTTTTGTTTTGGACATTCTGACCATTGACAGATCCTTATTTTTGGTTTTAGGTAGGGAAACACCTCTGGCGCAGGGTGTGATGAATCTAGCAGAGTCCTCACAAGACCCCTCCCGAAGGTCTCCTCCCATGTGGCCAGGTTAAGGCAGCTGCTACTGATCCTAACCCTGAAGGTGGTATCAGGGGGAAGGATCACATGGGAGGAGTCGGCTATTATCTTTTTCTGAGGATAAAAGTGAAATCATTCCCAGATACCTAATGGTATGTTTGCAGTCTACAAGTCTCTCCCACGTAACTACCCAAAGAATCTGTCATTAGAAATCTTCTAAACAGAAGAAGGCTGGTGCCTCAAGGGTTCAGGAATTAAAAATGAGAATCTTGAATTGTCATAATTCTGCCTTAATTAGAAGTCCTCAATCTAATGTTTAATTACAAACTAAAGCCATACAATCCTCTGTGGACTATAGTTCCCATAATGCAAAAAATACTGGGATGAGGTAGAAGGGCTCAGAGGTAAAGAGGACTCGGAAAACAAAGGTGAGGTCTAGTTACTGCTGACTGGAGCATCTGAGTGCAATATTTAAATCCCAAGATGAGGCACAGGTGTGGAATGCAGATGGTGCAGAGGAAGAAAGCCACGGAGTTACTGAAGGCCATGCAGGAGGCATAGCTGAGGAAGCTGAAGCTAGCCGAGGTGCAGGAGCAACCACAGCGAGAAGCACGCTAGCAGAAGTCACCACACAGGGTGAAAACTAACTGAATTGCAGAGTACATGCAGCGGGAGCAGCAAACTAAGAAGAAGCTCAGCTAGAGGATACGCGTGCTCGCAGAGCCGCGGAACATCAACAGAGCTGTTAGCGCTCCAGAAGACCGACATGCAGCTTACTGGAGGTTTGCAGAGGCGGGAGAGAAAGCAAACTAAACGCTGGATGTCTGCCGCAAAGCCTGACAGCAAGCAGCCGCTGCAGAGAACTGGTAAGTTGGCTGAATGGAACTGCTGACCCTGGGGTGCTCCACACAAGAACATTGTTACAATATAACAATTAATGAATTAAAGCAGAATCAATTTTCTGAATATCGAACAAGTATGGAAACCGAACATAATTGGCAAAGAAAAAGTTCCCTTATAAGGGACTAGCAGTGGGGAAAGTGTATGACCGACATTATAAACTGCCAATAGGCTGTCAAAAGACTTTACTAGAACTACCAGTGGGGAATGTCTCTAACCAGCCTTACCAACAGCCAAGAGGCTATGAGAAAAACATACTAAGACTACCACTGGGGAAAACCCATAACCAGCCTTGCCACCAGGCAAGAGGCTATGAGAAAAACATACTAAGACTACCACAGGTGAAAACTGAGAACCAGCCTTACCACCAGGCAAGACGTTATGAGAGAACCTCATAAAAGCAACCAAAGCAAAAATCCTCTTATAAGAGATATACTTTTGGAAAAGCTTATATCTCACATTACCAACAGCCAAGAGAATGTGAAATCATACAGAGGCAGCAAGTGCGCAACTCTTCCTTGTTGGGATCTCAACTGGGGGAAGCTTGTAATCCAAAATGATATCAGTCAAAAGGATATCTAAAAGTTATTAAGAGACACGTTTAGAATAATTCCTTTATACACCATTCTCAGTTTTGGGAAAACTGGAACAAAGGTTGTCAAGAGACCATAAGAAAAGGCAGTTATTTTGCAACCCTCCTTCCAAGAGAGATTGGCGTTGAGAACCCTGGAAACAATATTGCCATCAAAGTTTTGTTTGAAAGTAGTTGTAGGAGTTGTGAACCTGGAAATAACTTTTTGATAAAACACCTTTGTGGCATAAAGGTGTATTGAAAGAACCTTTGTTGAAGAAAATCCATTTAGTTTATCATTTGTTTAACAAGCAGTGGCATCACTAAGCCAAGTTGATTTACTAGCCTGATCAAATTGTTTTACTTCAAGAAGATGTACTAAGAAAAGTTCAAGTGCTATCAAGAAAAAAAGTAGTTCCTCTAAAGAAGGTGACACATAACAGAATAATTACATTGGTTTGAACTTGTGTTTGGAAAAGAAAGACGATGCTTTCCACAATATCTCTCCTGAAAAGATAATTAAGTGGTTTGAATTATCAACCAAACTTTGTGGAAGAGGCATTTGTTGTATCCCAGAGAAAGTCACAGTGGTTGAAAAATACTTTTGTTGCCTTGAACAGAACTTTGTTGAATCAGAGCTGTAATCAAGGTATTTCTGTATTGATCTAGAGGAAGTGAGTCCAACCCTTGTCACAAGGAGTGCTTTCAAGATCTTGTGAGTTCAATTTAAGATATTGCTTTGTTGAACTAAAAATGTGCCATACTTTCCTTGTATCATTCTGTTGTGTGTATTAGTGTAAGGGTCAGAGCTGTTTTGAACACTGGGGGCCTCGTTATAAGTATGGCGGTACGGTAACAACGGTGCCGGTGAGCTACCGGCACCGTTGCTACCGTACCGCCATACTATGAGCTGTGCTCGCGGGTGACTGTGGGCAGAGTGGCCCCCGCAGGCACAACTCGTCGGATGCATCGGCACCGTGATTGACGGTGCCGGTGCATTCCCATTGATCCCTATGGGGCTCAATGGGAATGGGGATCTATTGGTACCGGCACCCACGTAAAGGCAATTAACGGGTCCGCTGAACTCGGCATGACCTGGTAATTGCCTATTTGCGGGTGCCAGGCCCAGATGCAACACCCGCGGCAGCCGTGCCGGTTTTACCAGCTACCGCCAGGAATGAGGCCCTAGGTCTTTTTCTTTAGTTTGTGAGGCAGGGCCCTCGCGGTCAGGATAGAGAAAGATGGGCATTTATCAAACCTTTTGTTACCTTTGTGTCCGTCTCTCATTTCTGACCCCTCACAACAGGAATGATTAAATTCACCATAAACACACAGGAAGATCCACAAGAATTCCTAATGTACTTACTACAAGTACTAGAAACAAAGAACCGCCATATAAATGAAATCTTGCAGATTTCATGCACGTGAAAACATAGATGCACTCTGTGCAACAATGTTTCACAAGAGCACGTCCATAATGAACGATTTGGGTATGCATCTATACCAAGTTCTGAAACTATTCAATTTCAACAGCTTCTACAAAATGCAAGGCATGGCATATTATGCTCTTTTTGCAATCAATTCAGACAATCGTTCCACCATACATATAAACTCACGTGCCAATATGTCATACTAATGCGTTTAAGGTACAATGCAGATGATACCAAAAATAACAGTAAGCTCACCAGCTTTAGGCATGACCAAGTATCTCTTGGCAAGAAAACCTTCACAACAGTTGGCATAATTTACCACTCTGGTGCCACAACCACTTCAGGCCACAATACTGCGTTTGTGAAAAAAGAAGTGGTTGGTTTAAATTTAATGACACTTCGGGTACTCAAAAACATAGGTTACCAGCAAATGTAACAAATGCCTACTTAACTTTCCTTCCACCCAAATGTTCTCCGTAAACTACACTAACAAATCTTAATGCCTACAATACACAGTTAGAATATGCCAATGGGTATTGCACTTATAATTGCATAACACCTCCATATTAGTACAATGCTAGGGTAGAGAGAAGGCGGGGCTCGAGATACGAACACTCCTGTGCTGAGCTAGTCATTTAGTCTAATGCTCCGGATATATCTAGGCAAGGTCACAGGTTGGTAGAAGCGAACCCACGCCTCTAGTAAGGAAATTATAGACAGTCCTGGTTACCTTGCACTTTCTGGTTTTTGTGAATCTTAGGCATACAATTATTCTCATGCTAGGATGCAGTATTTCTCAGTGAGATTATTTATTTATTGCGGTGTAGACACTTGGTCTAAATGGTGGTCAGCTGACACGTGTTTCGACCGAAAGGGTCCTTATCAAGGCAAGAATAATTGAAGAAAAAGATTGGGGGGTTGTTGCCCAGGATGTGCCTCATATGGTAGGTATATTGTCTTGTCTCTCCTAGATTTGGGTTAGTTGTTCAAAGCTGTCGCTTAGCGATCATGGTCTATCCCTCACTTCACTTCCCCAAGTAGGCCGCTGTGCTCATTTGATTTACTGGGCATCTCGATTTCGCTCTTTGCTCATCACAGGACTCTGGGTTTAGGAGACTAAAAGTCATTTGTAGGCTATCTCAATTTACCAGGGCTTGGTTCTAGTGGTCATTTGGGCACCAGGCCCCGTATTTGGAAAATTGGCACCAGTTGCAGAGCCCTCTCCTGTAGTCTGTTCTGGCTTTCCACTGGGTGTTCCAATTGCTGCTGCTCCGCCGTGGTCAAGGCATTTACCAATGCAGAGGTTGGCGAAAAATCTTCCATATAAGCCAAGCTAAAGTCAGCTGGTTCACTCACACACTCTCTATGTCCGAATACACTTCCAGGATGCTGTGATCCGAACTTTTTACAGATTTTCCGGTGGGTTTTACAAACTTGTCAATTAGGCCCTTTAGCCCTTCCGCAGAGCCCTGTGTTTGCTTATTCGATTTGACTTCTTTTCCTTCCTAGGGGGCACATGCTAGATTTTTGCTTGTGTGTTTTGAAGGGGTTAGATTTGGTGGTGGTTGGTAGTTACAACCTCCTCGATTGTAGGAGGTGGAGGGGGGGGGGGGGGCTGGAGACTTACTACGCCATAGGTTCCTCATGAAACTCTGATCCTCTTCACCCTCGTTTTGGGAGAATAGTCTGATTTTTTTGGGATTCTTTGATTTTAAACTGACCCATTTTGTTTCCTTCCCCACTGTGTTTAATGTTCTCCATTTTCGCTGCTTGGTTCCTTTCTTTTTTGGAGAGAGGGGCTCAAGGCCAGAACTAGTACTGGCTTCTTGACCCCCCCCCCCCTCCCTCCTGACTGTGGTACCCCTACTTTGCCAGAACATTCATCTTGGCATTGAACCCTTCCATGTATGAAACCCTCCAGAAACACCAATTGGCAGGACAATGTAGTTAGGAGGGCGTGCTGTTTGCAAAATTCCTTAGAGATTGAGTTGTATGGATTCCCCATCCGGGAAAGGGTAAAGTTCAGAGCATGAAGGGCAGAGCCCGGCGTGTTGGGTACGTCGTGTATGGTAGTATGCATGTGGATGGATCCCTCTTCGTTTTGGGAGGAATCCTGCAGTGGAAAGTCCAGAGGTGAAGGCATTTGCTTAGGGTCCAAGGACTCTTAGGCAAAAAACAGTGGGGGTTGGGACAAGTTTTCATCTGTCACAAATTGAGGCCGTGGAGAAAAAGAAACGCGCTGGGTTTCCAAGATTGGCTCAATCTGTTGTGGCAAAGCATTTCTTATTCAGGTGAACACTTCTTGCACTGGCTCTGCGGGGATCTCCATCATTTTTTTGTTCGTAATAATACAAGATAGTTGTAGGAACGCAGTGTCTGTCAAAGGGGGAAGCACTGGAGATGCAGTGGGGCTTTGTTTCAGAAAGTCTGCCTCCTGATCGGTTATCCCACTGTGTGCTGCCAGGTTTTCGGTGTGGGAGATCTTTGCACCACTCCTTAAAGAGTAAATACTCATTTGTGACAGGCTGGGTGGATTGAGCAAGTCTGTATAGAGGGAGAAAATAGAAATAAATGCCCCCTTCTGGTTTACAACCTTCATATCAATGCAAGGAGCGCTTGCTATGCTAAGAGTACAAGAACCGTTTTAGCAGGCACAGCGTACCTGTGTGACTCACTTTACTCACCAGCAAGCACTCCCCTCCCCCAGGCTTCCGTCCATTGCCTCTTTGAAAACACCAGCTCAAATATCCCCTGGGGGGATGTAACTTTTCCATAGAGCAGGGCTGGGAACATCAAGCAACCAGCAGGAAACACAGTAAACACACTTGCATTAATCCGCTTCACTGTAGCTGCAGGTTTTAGCGTGGTTGCTCCGCCGTCACACAGATGGAGACTGTAGAAAGACTCTGGTTTGGACTGTCTGGGTAGAGCTCCAGTAACAGTAAACCCACTCGCAGCACTCCCTGTTCTAACTGGTTTAATTTGTTGTGTCCATTGATCATTGTTACTAAAGTTCCTATTTTCAGAGCCTTGATTGACATTCATTTATTTTGACACCACTGTACTATTGTTTGTGTTGCAACTTTATCAGCTCACAACACTCCTGTAGATAAACCCATCCATAGGCCACATTAACAAAAGAGGTGACGGTGATATACCTATAAAGGCGCTGCCCGTCACCTTTAGGATTTGGATCACTGCTGGTTCAGTAGCAATGTCGGTCCGGGTAGACAGTTTATCCGGTACTCATCCCTGTACTCATGCAGATCACGAGTAATTTGTTCACAGCTATGAAGAGCATTGGTACAGTCGGTATGATAAATGCAGCTTGTATGTTGTTAGGTACTGCCACATATTATGAAATAATGTTACGCCCTCTGCTCCCAGACTTGCAACTTATCAAGGTCCCCCAGTCCATTCTTGCCACCCCAATAGGCTGTGCTCTACTCCCATCCCCTCGTGACTGTCTACTACTACTACTACTACTACTACTCTATTAAAAATCAGTGACGCTCTCCCCAACACACTTACACACCCCCTTCTCATTTCTGCCAATATCTTTTTTACCCCCACTCCCTTAGCAGGAACAGCACTCGTCCTTTGGTCGGCTGACACTTCCCATGCTTCTTTCAATCCATTGTCACCCAGGATCAGTTAAGGTGCCGACTCCCCTGCCTTGCACCTACTGCTCTCACATGTTCAACATCTTCCAGTTCACTGCAATCTTCCTAACCTACAATAGGTTGCCTGCTGTTCTACTCTGTCACTACTTCTGATGGGGGGGTTGGCTGGGTATAAGAGTAAATACATAACAGCTGATGCCATAAACGCTTCTTAACACGTCGTCTCACACTTCTGAACTATTTTCATGAGCACATGGTGCTCAGCTGCATCGTCACAAATTGGGATGCATGAACTCAGCAGCACCCTCACCTTAACACATTAACACACAAATCCCATTTGAATGCCACAGTGAAACAGCACTTGCCCATGCTTCAAACCTCCTCACCACACACTCTGATTTCTGATGCCTTCTGCACTGTTGCCAACTTCGACCTTTTTGACTGTTGCACCACATATTGCAGGGCAGTGCCCAAGCCCGTATTGCTATCTACTTACTGAAATGCCAGTTTTTCTCCTCCTTGCATGCCACAACATCCTCTTGACCCCCTCTATCAGAGGAGTTCCTCAAGTGTGTGTTCTTTGACCTCTACAAGTTCCTCTTTACATCCAGCTCCTAAGCAAGCACATCTTCTGATGTGGGTTCCCTTACCAGCTCTTATCCAAATACTTTTCTCTTTCCCTTCTTTAACCAGAGCTTTCTTCCGACAGGACTGATTATCTGTCGAAAATTCCCCCAGTGTGCGATAATTTACCACCCGATACTCAATTTCTCCAAAACTCATGTCATCCACACCAGCACCTTTCCTCAAATTCTCGCCTCTTTCCCTCCACCATGACAGGTTCACATTCCCCATGACTAGGAACCCATAATTACCTTTCTGACTCCAATAGGAAAACAGGTGGATTCTGGCTGCGCGCAATGTTTTTATACCCTGAATGAGGCAGGAGGTTGAAACATTTTCTTGGTATGAGTTCCGTCAGCATGTGGATCACCTTCATGAGAAAGCACTGGGACAAGGAACTGCTATTTCATTTTATTGTTTGATTGTTCGGCACTTCTGCAGAAAATTAAGTCGGTTTATTAAAAGCGGCAAGAGGGGTCCGGGGAGACATGGGATTGAAGTACATTAGAAACACAAATATAAATATAGTGGGTGAAGGAACGTTCAAACCTACTATGCATTGTGAATATTGAGAATGTGCAAGTGCAGGAAGGAAGAGGGCAGTGGAGTAGGTGCTGGGGCATGCATGCTCGTGGGTGTCTATATGGAGGTAATGCAGACTCATGTGCAAAAAACACCAGAGGAATCAATCCTGTGCCAAAAAAAAAAACCAAAGGAATCACAATGCCATGCAAAAAGCATGGGATTGTGATTATCTGATGGTATCATCAGTCCTTTACCGGCGGTGACCTCCTCCCATGTGGCCAGGGGACGGCTGTCGCTCCATGAGCTTGACCCTAGGGATGGTTATATGAGGGAGGATCACATGGGGGGGGAGATAGCCTCCAGGAGAGGGTTATGGTGTCATCGGGTGAGACATGGTATCCCCATTTCCTTTCTGAAGATACATCTCCAATTCCTCATAGCCTATTGTAACACCTTCCCTCTTTCCCATATAGAGAGTAGTACAAATCTTGTTACACCCCGAAGGCCAACTCTCAAACTCTAAATGGCCTTGTAAAATTACAAAACACTTTTTCCAACTCCACCTACTCTTCTTCCTCCAAACCTAGTTTCCTTTAAAACCCATTGCAAACATTCATACAGTGCATTCAGGAAGACACCACTATTCCCACAACACTGTGATGAGGAAGAGGAGCGGAGTAATGCAGAGAACAGGTATTCACGAGCACAGGCAGTGCTCTAAGCGGCAGCAAGCGCACACCTGTGTCCTGTAAGGAAGGCATGGGTTCAAAGTAAGAGACACAAGTGTACAGTTCAAGGGTGTTTATTAAACTGAAAAAAATGGGTGAAATAAACCCCTAACCTAAACCTAAATTTAAGTTGGAAGCAAACTACAACCATCAAACATTAATAATATACAGGCCTAGTGGAGCCTAGTCACATAAAAGGGCCTATACTAAAATAAAATATTGCCCATCCTTACCGCTATGCTAGAAAATAGTGTGGGATAATGTTCACAAGAAAAAAAAAAAGGTGTTCACAAAATTATAAGTCAGGATGCTAAAGCTGGGGTCTCCATTCCCCACGTTTTTAGCATGGGGCAAGGCGGGACGATTGAGCACAGCACACTTTAGGGTTTCTTCAGCACAAGCTTACAATTTCTCCAGCACAAGCTTACAATTCCTTTCCACAATATAAGGGCCTTCTGTACCAAAGTCTCGTTCATGCAAAGTCTCTTGCTTCAGAGGGCCTCATAGTTAGACACAAAAGTTCCTTCTGTTAATCTTCACATCGTGCGACTATTCTTCACCTTGGATCCCCCTCAGCCAGGCTCCGATCCTTTAATCAAAATTATCCCCCCACAATCAGGCTCAGACCATCAACTCACTGTGGATATCCCTCAGTCGGGATCATACTTGTCATCACAATGTTCACGGGTATATTACCATTTACCCCAATTCGCAGGCATCCCCGAGTCGGGTTCACGTTTGCCAATTATCAGTGTTCACAACGTGTATCGACTGTACAAGGGATTTAGCTTCAACCTCGTATGACCACTTTGAAACTTCACGTTGGCCTCCCCTAGGCCTCTTGGTCTCTGTAGTTTCACTAACCAAAAAGTCTTAGTTCAATACTTTATCTTTCTTTCAGGAGAGCGGTACCAGCTTGAGTCTTTCGAATGAGCACCCACATGGCACCAGACAACTCTATTGCTGGTACCAATTTCACTCACAAAAGACTTCCATCTATTATCTTCACATACAATGTTGCCACTGCAACCTTCAGCCGAACACTGTCTGGTCTACTATCAGCTTCTTCCAACTCGCCGGCTGTGCTGAAATCATTGGCGTTTCCTTCGCCGCCAGAATCAAGGACAGTACCACAATAGCAACCACTTCTCCCCGCCCTGGCAAGCAGGGCGGGAGTGGTCCATGTATCGCTGACATCCAACACCCCTCGCCAGCTGTGATTCTCTGTGTTATGTTTCCTTTCACAGAGGCTTTGCAGGTCTAAGTTGGAAAGGGCAAGGGTAATTCCCTCCTGGTCGTCCTTTCAGATCTCTACGCCTTTCTGCTCGGTTTTAACTGCCATCCTGGAATGGCTGCTTCCTCGTGCAGTCCGGCCTTGCTCAAGTGTGCTCTCATGCTCCGCCGCCTTTTATCCCAGTGGGGGGGAAGGGCAGTCAAGTGTGTAGTTATCAGCACTGCCTGACCCTTGTGTTGGGACATGTCAGGTAAATGGCTCGTGTGTTAGTCCATTATCTTTCACAGTGTGAGAAAGTGTTTGGGTTGAAAAGGGGGCGGGGTAGAGCTTCTATGTATCCTACGGGGTAGGATTGGGGAAAAGGTGTCCTAAGTAAGGGTATACCGCATTTCACCCTTCGGTGTCCCACATCCGCTCCCGAAAAAAGACACACCCATCCACCTCCCGCAGCGGTTTAACCCAGGAACTGGTTCCAATAGCGATGGCCGTGTCCTGGCAACCTGGATGACGGATACTCTGGAAATAGTGGGCGAGACACCTTCAGGTTTCTCACAGTCCGGGACATTTAAATCACTTAATCAAGAAACGCAAGCTTGCAGGAGAGAGTCACATGTCTCTGTGCAAAGAGACCTGGAAGGAAGTTGATGAAGCTAACCGGTTTAGGAACCTGAAGGGAGAAGGCTGCTGTAAGTGGATGACACACAGCAAGAACACCAAAAGCCAGTGCAGGGCTCCTGGGTACTTGCTGGTGTTGGAGCACATCGCTTTGATCACCGGAATCCCATGTGAAGCAGACAAGCACAGCAGAAGCTTCAGGAAGCATGAGAACAGTGGAGAAACAGTTTCAAGCAGAAAGCAACAGGAGAACAACAGGGGGACCGTAGAAGAAACGAGATGCCATCAAGAACAGTGCACCCATAAAGGAACAGAAAACCGGGATGTATTGGCAGCTGCACCAAACTTAAATTACTGATAGCAAAACCAAGAAAGAGAAAAGGAACGGTTTCTAAAACCAGAGAAAGACTGAAGAGGCAGTTTTCTAAGAGGAGAGACTTTCAAGTTTGTCAATGCATGCTGCAAGCATATGAGACAAAGACCATATATAAGAAACCAATTATATTCGCCAAGGAGGCTAAAACGCGGAACCATCAAAAGGTGGGAGTGTGGGCAGGAGTTCAAATATGAAAAGCCCTGGCAGGAGAGTATACCAGGTATCCGAATCACACATGAAAAGGAAGACAACCAGTTTGAAGAGAACTTTTGTTGATGACCCAAGGGAACGCAAAGAACTGTTCTTTGCACCCACGAAAGACGGTCTCACCAATCAGAATCCACCTTTCCCGGGCGAGATTCTGCCTTCACTGCCCGCCGCCATTTAAAAAAAAAAAAGGCCTTGGTCCCTTTTCGGATTATGTTAGCCATTTTTTAACACATTTTCAATGGCCGCCATCATCTGAAAAGGGACTTAGTCCCTCTTCCATTTTAAGGGTGGCCGCCATTTTTATGTCTTTTTTGTTTTCTTCAGGAGATGTGCTTACGCAGAGTGTATCTCCCGTCATGCAAAAGCAAAAAAAAGCTATGCGTACCCCGTTCGGCCCACAGTTCCGGCCTACAAAGCTCAGGCTGGTGGGCCGTTAAACACCATGGAAGAACCCTCTGGAGCAAGGATTCCCATACTTTTTTGTGGGCGTTATACATTTTTCCTTTATTTTTAACATTTATACAACACTCAAGGCCAAAGACATTGGGCCTCATTCCAAGTATGGCAGTACGGTAACAACAGTGCTGGTAAGCTACTGGCACTGTTGCTACCGTACCGCCATACTACAGGTTCTGCAAGCGGGTGCCTTTCTGCCCGCCAGGGCTGACCTGGCGGGGGTACCAGCAACCGCTCACAGACCTTGATGGTAGCACTGGCACTGTTATTAATGGTGCTGGTGCTACCGTCATCCCCATTGAGTCCTATGGGACTCGATGCTAATGGGGAATATTTTTTTTTCCCCCGGGCGGAAAAAAATGGCGGCAGCCGGCTACCGCCAGAGTCATAATGAGGCACATTCGCCTTTTCACCTCAGAATTCATCTTTTTCACCTTAGAATGCAGGGGTCGGAATAGTACTTCCACACAGGATGGTTTTGTTTTGGACTTCTGACACCGACAGATCCTTCGTTTTGAGTTTAGGTGGGGAAACTCTGCTATTGCAGGGACAGCGAGGCCTTTCCTTAACCCAGTTGGTGTTATAACAAAAGTCTACAGCCAAAATCCTGTCTAACTCAGCTCTCAACTCGCACACTTTTGGCAGGTATCACCCAACTTGTAAAGGGCCAACTCAACCGCCAAGCCTCTCGCACACCCATTAATTCCAATGGGCGTCTCACCCCACCAAAAACAAAATCGGGTGATTTCACCCGCCTTTGCAACACAAATGGTTGAGAGCTATGCTAACTTGTATCGCAGTATACTCCTCAGTTTTCACAATTCTATGCAAAAGAAAGTTCATCCATCTCTTGTAAGAAAAGTGGCAGGTCATGCTAGCAAATGTTTATACAAAAACAGGAAATGTAGAATGTGGGTTTAATTCACTAGATTGATTACAAATCAATGGATTGATTCAAAATTGTGTAAACACTTATCTTAATTTCCTCCCTTTTTTCTTTAATGCTGATGAAGGGTAAGGTGTGGAAGGGCACACTCTGCAGATTTGAACACGACCACCACCTCCCACCATGATCACCTCTTTCCCGCCCATCCACTGAAACCATTACCACCTCCTTCACGTTACCCCACCTCCTCAGTCATGACCAGCTCCCTACATGATCACCTCTTTCCCACCCCCTTACCCCACCTCCTCTGTCACTACCCACTCCCTCCATGGTAATGACAAGAAAGTTTAAGACAACAATCACATCACAGTGTCTCTAGTAATCAAGACTGTGGGCATGTATCTCAAACCTAGCCTTACCATGGATAGGCAGGTCAATGCCATTGCATCCTCCGCAGCCTATCACTCTAAACTGACCAATGCAATAAGGCCCTTCCTCTCCCAACAGAACTGCATCACCATCGCAAGGGCCATCTTTGGTTCAAGGCTGGACTATTGCAATGCCCTCTTTGTTTGGACATCCCAGAAGAATCAGGCTAAACTCCAAATAGCTCAGAACAATGCCTTAAGGGCCGCAACAGGCATCTCACGCAGGGACCACATTTCTGGGGTCAGGAGGCAGGTACACTGGCTAACTGTCAAGGAAAGGATTGTCTTCAAAACACTGGCCCTCACACATGTCTTCATGGCCGGCACCCCCCTACTTAGCACACAGGATCACCAAACAGAGCGCCTCCAGACCATCTAGGTCTGCCTATGCCAATCGTATCACTGCACCTCCCACGTAGAGCACGTGCTGGGGGTACCAGTTTCCCAACCATGGCCGCAACATTTTGGAACACCCTCCCAGCCCTAATCAGGATGATTGATTCTCATGCAGCTTCAAAACCAGGCTATTTGTCTGAATGGCCCATCCCATCATGCTATGCATTTTTCGATCTGTGTTCTTCCTGTCGCTCATTTACTGTTTGTTCTGTAAAGTAACTTATTAGCCTGTAACCAAGCAAATTGTATTACGCATTTCTCCATGGGCCGCACTCCTGTAACCCTCAAGCAAGCTCTCTTAGAAGTCCTTATAGCGCCTCAATGCCTGTGGGCTGTAGCGCACTCCAAATTCAAAAATAAATACATTCCAGCATAAATCTGGAATAGAGGTGGTCCCACTAATTAAAACAAATGAATCGCCTCTGTTTCAGGACGCAGTTTACACAGAGTCAGGGAAAGAGATTTAAACACAAATGGAGTTCCTAACAATTTATTTTTAATGTGAACAGTGACATATTGGCTGAAGCTCAATATTCATTTCATCAGCATTTCACTCAGTGTATGAATCCCAGTGGGAGACTTTTACATTAGACATGTCAGTTTATCCAAGACCAGCTTTATTTTATAAACACTATTCCTTCTTGGAATTTAGAGAACAGCTGTGATATTACACCCACAACTCTCATTTCAGACAGAAAGGCACCATTTCATTTCCAAATTTGCACGACTTTTATTGTCTCACAACACAGTGCATATTTCTATTCCATTTGCCCTTTCTACTCTATTCACAGAATGACACTTTTCTAAAATACATGTCCACATAATTTGACATCTTCTCTGTGCCCTGCTCATCAAACCAATTTCTTTTAAGTTAGTGCTTTAATAGTGGGCATGCACCCTCCCTTGTGTAATTGCACCTCCATATGTCGATCCCAGGCTAGGGAACCATCTACTAATCCTAAATCTCCGACAGAGATAGGCAATAGTGTAATACACTAGAGGGGATATTGGGGAGAAAAGGAAACTAGAGCTGTAGAACACACTACACAAAGTGGAAACACTGCAGCATTCAGCGAGGATGGCACTCCTGGTGAGGCATGCATTTCTTGGAAGCTGACTTCTAGCGTAATATTGGAGATTCCAGTTTTATGAGGCATTATCCATGTTTTCCCTTTGCAAAACAGTCTTTGCTCATGTGTTGTGCCAAGCTTAGTCTAATTGCCATGTGAGAATATAGCCTTCTCCATTTTTATTATTCAGGAGGGCTCCAAATAATTGAAATTTGCAGTATTTTAATCCCTGTGTGTTGATGTTGAAAGTAAAAATACTTTATGGGGGTGGACAAATTAATTACCAGTAGAGGCTTTTCTAATGGATACCTTCCTGCCACAGTTTACTCATTTATGATATCCATATCCCAGTGCAGCTGTTCTCTAGAAACATTTCTGCCGTCAGGGAGCTCGGCACAGCTCTATGCTTTTTGCACCAGAAAAGACATGGAGGCCATTGTAAGTAGTGGAGCCACTCTCCCATGACCTCCGTTCCTTTTTCCTCATTCATGACTAAACGGGAGCATGCCAGTGACCAGATATCCAGTTCCATTCATAGTCATTAGTATGTATTGGTAAGCACATCATTTTATGTGTTAGAGACACCCCCATTATGGGCCTCATAACTTTAGCAGTACGGTGTGAACGGCGCATCCATACACCCCATCTCCATTCTGCCCACCGCCACCCGTGAATGGGCAATTACCGGCCCATTCAACGCGTAATGGGCCGGTAATTGCCCATTCACGGGTGGCGGTAGCCATGCATGCCATACAGGGACGGCTACCGCCAACCTCGTAATGAGGCCCTATTCTACTACACAGCAGAGTTACCAAGCATTCGCATGAAAGAAAAAAGTTGAAGAGGGGCCATTAAGAATCGCTGCAAAAAGGGAGTATAAAAATTTGACAATTTAAGACGTACCTTATGACTAAGCCAGTTCCTACACAACGCAGTTCTGCATTTTTTTTTTTATACCTGCATGTGTTGGTGGCTAATAAGATGTCCCTTCCAAGCAAACCCTTTCCCACTCAATGCATTCTTAAGGTTTCCCACCTGTGTGTGTTCTCTGGTGCTTACTAAGAACTCCCTTTGAAGCAAACCCTTACCCGCATTCAGTGCACTCATAAGGCTTTTCACCTGTATGTGTTCTCTGGTGGCTAATAAGGTGTCCTTTCTGAGCAAATCCTTTCCCACATTCAATGCACTCATAAGGCTTTTCACCTGTATGTGTTCTCTGGTGGATAGTAAGGGGTCGCCTCCGAGCAAACCCTTTCCCACATTCAATGCACTCGTAAGGCTTTTCACCTGTATGTGTTCTCTGGTGATTAATAAGATTTCCTTTCTGAGCAAATCCTTTCCCACATTCAATGCACTCATAAGGCTTCTCACCTGTATGTGTTCTCTGGTGGATAGTAAGATCTCTCCTCTGAGCAAACCCACGTCCACATTCAGTGCACTCATAAGGCTTCTCACCTGTATGTGTTCTCTGGTGGATAGTAAGATCTCTCCTCTGAGCAAACCCACGTCCACATTCAGTGCACTCATAAGGCTTCTCACCTGTATGTGTTCTCTGGTGGATAGTAAGGTGTCCCCTCTGAGCAAACCCACGTCCACATTCAGTGCACTCATAAGGCTTCTCACCTGTATGTGTTTTCTGGTGGATAGTAAGCACTGGCTTTGTAGCAAACCCTTTCCCACATTCAGTGCACTCATAAGGCTTCTCACCTGTATGTGTTTTCTGGTGGATAGTAAGATATCTGTTTTCAGCAAACCCTTTCCCACATTCAGTGCACTCATAAGGTTTCTCACCTGTATGTGTTCTCTGGTGGATAGTAAGCACTGGCTTTGTAGCAAACCCTTTCCCACATTCAGTGCACTCATAAGGCTTCTCACCTGTATGTGTTCTCTGATGGATAGTAAGCACTTGCTTTGTAGCAAACCCTTTCCCACATTCAGTGCACTCATAAGGCTTCTCACCTGTATGTGTTTTCTGGTGGATAGTAAGATATCTGTTTTCAGCAAACCCTTTCCCACATTCAGTGCACTCATAAGGTTTCTCACCTGTATGTGTTCTCTGGTGGATAGTAAGCACTGGCTTTGTAGCAAACCCTTTCCCACATTCAGTGCACTCATAAGGCTTCTCACCTGTATGTGTTATCTGGTGGATAGTAAGCTCTCGCTTTGTAGCAAACCCTTCCTGACATTGAATGCACTCATAAGGTTTCTCACCATTATTCGTTTGCTGGTGGCCGATAATGACGTCCATTTGCATGATAGTTATCAAATTCAGTGTACTGATGAGGACATAGGTGAAAAGCCTTGTGGGCAGTAAGTATGTTCTTGAGATGGCAATTGTTCCCACATTTTGTGCACGTATAACGTGTCTTGCCAGTTTATTTTGTCAGGTGCCTTCTCTTAAGAGGAGCCTTTTCAATTAACCTTTTCCAAATTCAGAGCTCAAATGAAAAATACTTTTCTTAGTGCACATCACACAGTCATTTTCATGCTAGATATACTTCTCCCCCAGGATTTACAGAATGAACAGGCTTGGTTACTGGACGTTACCACAAAGGGGTTGCATGGATGGAAGCCATCATGTATCAACAGGCTTCGCAGGCCCAGTCCCTATTTACTCTGAAAAGTCAACTTCACCCCAAATGTGCGCACTTCTAAGATGCTTGAAAATTGCATATTCCAAGAACGAGGCTTTTCACCGCAATAGTCCAGAGAATCGAACAATCACTTTTTTTGCATTTCTGGGGCTGTCACCTATTAACGTAAAAGGAGAAGCACATTATTAGTTTCAATACGTTCACAATCGCAGGCAGCATATTTAATAAGACTCTACCCAGTAGTAGTGATGTTACGTAGTAACTTATTTGACTTTGAAGTGCAATCTATTGGGGAAAAGGCACCCTAATGGGTGGCAGAAGTGGTGCTCCAATGGGAACATTTAGTGGAACAGAGGTAACATGCAGCAGGAATAATACGATTCATTTTTATTTAGAAATGTTTTGCATCCAAAACGCTAGGGAAAAAAACACAGGCTTGGTGAACAAACTAAATGCATATTTTATATCTTTATTCAGAAATGACCAAATTAGCACATGGAAGCTCCCATTTTCCATACACAAATGATAAAAAGCAGGCGTTTGCCACCAATCGGACGCCTGCTTGACCAGTCCATTATGTAATCACTGATGACTTGTGTATTGGCCCCAAACATGAATAATATAACCCAACAAACAGCACTATCGAGGAAACAAGGACAGAATTGTGATTTTGAAAAGGAAAGCGCCAATCTCTTCCCATGGTGAGAATGGCACATGCCATGCTGCCACTACATTCAAAACATTGACTTTAAACCTAGATAAACTGGAGAGGAGGGATGGATTTGGAGTTTGTGTCAGAGATCAAAAGAATAAAAAGTGTATGAAAGACTCTGAACTCCACACCATCACCCCATTTGCCTTCCTAATCGTTTATATAAATGCCCCCTTGCCAAGTACTAAATTTAACTGGCCAGAGGGATCCCACTTCCGTTTCCCTGTACAAAATACCAGTGTCGTTTTCAGGAGGTGGTACACACTCTGTTTTACTGTTAAGGACTGGGTGTTTATGTGTCTGTTACTTACCAGGCTCCCCATACCTGACCCACACCCCTTTTTGTGGATTCTGATCCTTGCACCTTAGGTTCAATCTCAGCGTGCCCTTGTACGCCCTGTGCTGGGATCAAAAACTGCTTTCATCACATCCCGGTAACTAATGGGGATGTTGCCCATCACCATTGATATCCACAAATTGATGCCACCATTTAGTGATTACACACATGATTCCCGTTGATCTAATGTGGAGATTCTACTCAACCTACTCCAGGGGAATCTGCTCAACATAATCCCACAGATCCATGACCTGAAAGGGACGAGAATTCCAAAGCCTGCATCTCTTGCAACCCATATGGCAGCGACCCTGGAATAAGATGTACGTACATGTTAATAGTATGCATAGTCACCCCAACTGTCCACCTGTTTCTCTGCCAGACCGACATTTATTGTGGGTCTAGTGTAGGTAGCTATCACCACAGTATATGCGAGAACCTTTGATCATTCCAGTATGGGGACAAACACCAGTTTGAGGTGACACAATGAAATCATTTTTTGGGAGTGCTCTATGCTCGGAGTGGATAATCCTTCCAAGACAAGCTCCCCCTCATCTGTTCTCAGGTGCATCATCTGCGTAGCCACCACCTTAGGCTGTGTGAGCTTAACCACCCTCCTGAAGCAATACCTCTTTTTAGGCTGTCAAGACCGACAATATTCATCAATCTTGGCCTAAACATATCCTTGTGTGGCACATATCAATCTCGAGTCCCCTTTAAATCCAATTTCTGCACTCCCCGAATGTTGATCCATTTATCTGGCCACAATGTACTATAATAAGAGATTGCAATAAAAAAGTAGAATGCCCTGCTGTACCTCAACACCCCCAATCCTAGTCTCTACATGCGTGCTGCTGAACTCGCCTAGTGAAAACTAATTAAAAACTCCATCATTCAGGTTCTTTACTAATAAGCAGAATGAGCCAGAGTCCTGCCCTTGACCCAGTCCCCTCCCAACATAGCAAAGACCATTGATCCATTCATGAGACATATCTTTATCATCTTCCTCTACCACAAACGTAATGCACAGGTTTTCCCAGATCCTTGCATTGTTTCACAAGTTGGTGAACTGCTCTCAGCTGGGCTGTCAGGAACCTACAGCTGAACACTACCACAAGTTGGCAATGTAATTCTAGCAGGAGTAAAGGCTGTGCATGGCCCAGGCCCTCTGCCTCCCTGCATCATTGTTTTCGCATCAGCCTGCTGTGATACTGTGAATGACTTTGCCTGCCAGTGCTTGGTCTATTAAACCGCACCTTGCTGCTGCCTTCAGCCATGCCCATCTCTCTCTGTACTCTAGTGCCTGGCTATTACTGTCAATGCTTCCTTTTCCCAGGACGTCTGCCCAATGGACCATCCCACCATGGTAGGGGCAATCCTGCAGGAAGCCTGAGCAACGGGTTGGTGGGAGATCTCTGGAAAGCCTAGATATGGATTGCTCATTCATTCTTTCCACAGCCTCACAGGTGTTGTATTGTGCTGTTGCCTTCCACAGCCCTTCTACTCTGCATGCATGAGGAACGAGGCATACACCTCTACAGACCAGATGATCCATGTCCACTTGCCTTTCTGACATACGCCCGGCAGGGTAGTATTGGAAGGTTTGGGAGTCTGTGTAGGCTCACATGAGATGCCATTTTGGCAAGCATATAGTCTAAGACGGTGTATATGCAAAGCTATCATGGTCTAGATTAAGTAGCGAGCACCAACGTTACTTGAGAAACTAAAAACCAAACTGGGGTGACATCTGTGAAGCAACTCACATTATTGTTGGTCTCCAAATTAATGTATTCTATGCAAATGGACTCCATAAATTTGTTATAAGTAAATCTTTCTCCGTTGGGTAATTGTTAGCTAAGCCCAAATTGTCTGGTTATTACTTACAATCTATTACTGTTGTGTGTTTACATTAGAAGTACGCAAGATAATGAATACACATTTCCTATAACGTAAAAATCCACATTATAAAATCATCCATTTTAATTGATACGCACTAGAAAAGGTAAACTCAGAACAAAGATCGAAGTACCTCGACGCCATAGGTCCACCAACCACTTGTAAAACGCAAAGTCAAGACGCCTGCATTTTTTATTGAATGATTCAATGATCTTTCTTTAATAGAGAGGGCCCGAAAGCCTCCTTTAATCCATCATTCTAGGATGAGCTAGAGCAACCCTAACTTTCTCAAAAACACACAAACTTAAGGCTAATCAAACAATGCCTAACATGTCAGCAAACCTCCATTACAAAATTACATTTTTTTATTTTACAACAAAACAATGTAAACAAACAAAATCTCAACAATCCATATCATTCAAATACCACGGGAACCTATGTGTGCATTATTGTGCCAACTGTTTATGCTAAACAGTTGGCACAATGAAATCTCTTGGCATGCTGAAATCCGCACCACCATGAAATCTCTTCTTCATCCCCCGCCCTGACCTTCAACTTCTCGCTTACATCCTATTCTCCCTCCTACCCTCTCCTTTCCCTCCTATGCCTCCTCCTATCCACTTGAAACTTCATCTATATTCCCCATATTGACTCCCTCTTCTCTTCCCTTACTCCTCACCCCTCTGTTAGGCAGAAACCTGTGCAGTTCCCTCTGGGACCACTGCAAAAGATTTCAGACTACAGGTGTTTGGCAGTAAACCCACTTGGTAGCAGTCTGTACCACCCAGATGTACCTGGTAGCTGTGGCTGAGCAGTCAGACTTCTCTCAAGAAGTTAGGCAGTATACAGAGCATACATAATAGGTACAGAGGCACAGTAGTAAAAGCAAACACTGACCAGAGCTGGGTGTAAAAGTATATATTTATTTAAAAGATACTCATAAATTACACTAGCACAGAAAAGGTAAGTAAGTTCAAAACACAGTCACTATTACTATATGTACATCCCTAGTTATTTGTTGGACAAGTCTTAGTTAACACCACTTATTTCCAGACAGAGGTGAGCGCTTAACGTTAGATGGCACTCCAACAAGTTAGTTAAAAGGGAGGTAAAAAGGCAGAATTAAGAAAGTAGCAAGGCAAAACACTTTTCAGAGGCTCACAGTAAGTTCAGGAAGGCAGTCTATTGAGGAGCAAGGAAGTTCAGTTGCCAGGCCCACTTTAGGGAGAGCCAGGCGAAATATGCCCAAGATCACACAATGTCACAAAGTCTTCAAAAGTCTTTACAGGTGAGTAAGAAAGGTTTTGCTAAGTTCAGAAAAGTTTAGTTAGGGTGTCCCAGGCTTACCCAGGTTCGAGAGCCGAGGGCTAAATCTACCTCGTACAATCGGTGTCAAGGGAAGCCGGGCGGAACACAATACCTTTAAAATGGAAAGGATCCTCCAGCGGTGGCAGTTCCTGGCAGTGGGTGCAAGTCGCGGCGTCATCCAGAGGAAGAGAAGATCTCGACGTGGAGGAAAGCTGAAGGTCGTTGCACTGCCATGGAAGAAACCAGCCGTGGAGTTTTCCGGTTAAAAGGATGTTACCCCCTCTTTCGCGGTTGAGGTAAAAAGTGGTATCCCGGTTGCCGGGGTGCTTGGCACAGGCAAGGCGGCCACGAGATGCTCCAGGGAGGCGAAAAGGAGGCAGAAACTGGTTGTCCCCACCAGTCAAGGGAAGAAGACTCTCCGGACTGGAGATCTCCTCTGTTGTTGGGAAGTGGTGAGACGGTTCAGCAGGGCTCCACCGGTGGTGTCGTCGTTGCAGGTCGGCTCAGCTTCTCCCTCTTCGGCTTCTTAGGTCCTGTGGCGACTTCTTCAGTTTCAGTCCCCAAAGCCCTGCTTTTATGCAGCAAACCCCCATTCACCATTCCTAGCTGTCACTCAAACATGCTAAGTGGTGAGCCGGGGGGCTCACCACTGGGCCAATCACACAAGAGTGCGACTTGAGTTGCCAAGGCAACTCAGTCCAGGGTGCCTAAATCCCCCTCCCACACATCCTGTAGCCCCAGACATAGTGGCACCACTTTGGAGGGCTTCTGTGCAGAAGCCTGCCAAAAGTGGAACAAAGGCTCGACTCGGGTTCAGGGTTACTGAAGTGAACACAGACGCCATTTTGGCGGTGAGTTCTGGCAAAAAATCCCAACCGGTGAATTTATATTAAATAAATAAACCAGCGGTATCTTTAACATTGCACCAAAAAGTGGTGCATTAAAATCAATGGGAAATCCCATTGGGAAATATTCCGGTGGAATATTTCCGTGGTATCCACTGCCACCAGCCAGAAACTCAGCGAGGGGGGACGGGACAATACCCCCTTGACAACAGACCCAGGGGCAATCTAATTGCCCCTACCAGTACTTCCACAGTATGATGGTTTGTACTGGTTTAGTTCATAAGTCAAGACTAGTAAAGTCAATGGTGACTTTACAGACCCAGGGAGACAGTACTCAGTCCCAGGGTGCGGAGTCTATGTTTGGGGGTCACTATGACACCCCTGTGTTACTGCACTGAGGGTGCAGTGTAACACACATTCAAAAACCAAGGATAGCCTATGGGGAAAATGCCCCCGAAGTCACAGAAACACACTCAAAGCATGCCCAAGAGTGAGGGTAAAAGAGTCTCACTCTTGGCAGGAGAAAAAAAAAAAATAAACCCCAAAAATCCAGCAAAGCTGCTGGGGGACTCACTAGGTTAGGAAATTCAGCCTAAACAGAGAATTCTCCCTAACACCCTCCCTTCACCTTTCTACTACCTAGGTAAATTGTTCTACATATTGCTTCATTGGTTTGTTTCATGTTTGTAAATATGCTTCCATTTCATTATTTTTTGTAATCATGTTGAAATAATGTAAAGCACTTTGGATTAAAGCGCTATATAAACCTTATAAATACAAATAGACCTACACTGCAAATCAATGAACACATTTGAAGACACTAATGAGATTTTAATGTGACATTTATATCTAATCGGTTGTCTGACACGCTGTGTTACAGCTGCAATTGAGCCATTCTCAGATAAAAAATAACACTGGCAGGCCCTATATACACAGCATAACGTTTGATGTTGCTGCTAGACAGAGCTTATTCAAATAGGTTTCAGAAGGATGTGTTTTGGGTGGGGAAGGGTAGGTAGCGAGTGGGAATTGCCATAGAGATTGACCAGGCAATAGGCAGTCAATTGAGTCAGTAAAATGCCAAACAGACAAGCGGTGTGTCCTTCACTCCTATCTGATCTCCCTCTTAACGATACTCTAAGGCAAAACATTGGCTTCTAGCACCAGCTAATACCCAAAACTAAGAAGGGGTGTACACATAACATGCAATCATCTGGTCACCCCTCCTTTAGTAATAAAGGGAAGTAAGATGGTCAGTTTTCACAACATGATTGTTCAATTTAGGTAAACAAAGAGAAATAATGTTTCTTAGAGGAGAGCTAGTCAATAATTAAAGTGGTATCCATAGTTTGCTAATGATGTGCTAAACCTTTAAGGTTTGGTTCAGTTGTGCAACTATTGAATAGTCAAAGATGATTGTTGCACGAGACGTTGACGGAGGGCGTGCTATAAAAGGGCAGGGTGACATTCTTGGTGTTCCAACCGCATCGGGAGAAGTACAGAAAAGCCAACTGCTTTTGGGTAATACAATTCTTTTTACAGGTATTGGTATCAATGGAAAGTTAAAGACAACAGGCGGTCAATTCAAATGGAAGGCACTCAAATCATTATCAGGTATTGCTATTATGTGCAAGGTACTTGCACAATTTTGCACGAGTTTTCCTTGCTGGAGCTTTGACACTCCTTCCCACGTTTGGACACCTCTCACCCTTAACTAGTCATGGTCGCCATTGCTGAGAGGCGGGGGGGGGGGCGGGTGATGCGAGAAAAGGGATGGCCTTGAGGGGTCAGGCATAAGCTATTTTTTTTCTTGCGCGAAACCAAGCACTTCCACTGGCTCCCAGATGCTGCAAGGATTACATTCAAGACCCTCTGCATGTTCCACAAGGCTTTCTGGGGCATGTGACCCCACTACATCCAACTCTCTCTCCCGAAATACCTACCTGCTAGAGCTCTTTGGTCACTGAGCTCCAACTCTCTCGCAGATCAGATGTTTCTCCAAGCAGAGAGTAAGGGGAAAGAGCTCTCCTCCACAGGTGGCTTACGCTGGGATGGCCTTGTGAGCCAGATCGCCTTAAGTTCCGGAAGCTTCTCAAGACCCTCCTTTTCTTCTTCCCTCCCTCTCCTACTCCCCTACCACAGTGACTCAAGACCTTCCCTTTTCTCTTTTCCTTCCCTCTCCCCTGCCAATGTTACCCCTCTGCCCTGGCATGGTTCCTTCAGAGTCTTACAGGGCACCAGCCCCCTGGTCCAATCCACCCATGTTCTCCCCAGAACCACCACGCCCTCCCTCCCACGCCCCCCCCCCCGGCCTGCTCATGACCGGATGGCCATTCCTTCCCTCTCAATTGCACTTAGCTTTGTCCCCCTTCTCTTCCCCGGCCCTGTGCTTGTCACGGGCCCAACTGCCTTGTTCCAGCACTTCTGGTTACTGCACTTGCATGATCTCAATGTCACATGGCCTAGTAAGATCACTTTTCGTCTCCCTTGTTTCCACCCCACCCCCCAGTCTTGTTGCACCACAAAACACTTGTGTATAGGCGCATTACAAATAAACCATATCGAGAACTACCGATTTTCTACCGCTATACACAGTTACATGAAACTACACAGGGAGATATGGTACCTCGACGTAACCAGAACAGCCAGGTCTGTGGCTCAATGGACTAATGCATCGACTACAGGGCCTTTGTTTGACCTCATGGTCACAGGTTCGAATCCTAGCAGGTTCCCTCAGCCCTTCTTCCTTCCGAGATTGATAGGAGTACCATTAAGTTGGGTAACAATAAACAGCTATTAGCGCCAAGATGCCCCTACGGGGGTGAACGTGAGCTTTATAAATACACTGGTTATGTTACAGAGTTGCTAGCGCTATACTTGGTACCCAGCATAACCGTAACTACTGAGTTGTGTGGTGGGTCAGAAGAAGGAGTCGGACACACTGAGGACATTAATATTTTTAATGAAATTATAATTAAAAGGCCCATATTTCCCTATTGTAGAGGGAATACTCTACCCATCTAAAGGAACGTGCTAGTCATTTGTCAGGAAGTCTAATGTAAACGTGTCCTCCTTCCAAACTAACTATCTGACCCTACCACTATATCAAATGAATTTAAATAGACCAGGAGAGTTTCTTATATTTGCCTGGTCTTCTCTTCAGATAATCTATTTACTTTTCTCTGTGGTACAGATATTTCTTGACATAGTCTCCTTGAATCGTCTCCGAGATCAGTTCTTAGTTTTCGTGCTTTCTGTGGTCCTATATTTAGAATGTTCTCTGGCAGCGGTTCCTCACATTGTCGTCCCTTGTAGACACTTCCCAGTCTCTAATTTCAGGCTTTCGCGAGTTGGGGTATCTTGACCCCTTATCAGGCTTTCCTAGTCATGAATTGATGGTCTAAAAATCTCTCCTCTTTTATCCTGTTCATACAGTGTCTTCCCTACCTCCTAGGGGGACTAGTTTCCACTCTGTGTGTTCCCCCCAACTGGTTTGGGTAATGCCCTTTTATATATTATTTTCACTTCAGCGGACAAGGAGCAGAATTCCTACAGAAGAAAATAACAGTCTACAAACCAACAAGACCCCTCCGATCGAGCAACGAAATCCGCCTGGAACTCAAAACCAAACGTCAAGAAAAAGCTTGGAGGCACCTCCTTCTACCACTTAGCCGCAAAAACCTGGAACATCCCAAAGGAAATAAACACTGAAGATCACCTAAAATTCAGGAAATCACTAAAAACCTGGCTCTACAACACCAGCCTGGAAAACAAAACTGGTAAAAAGGATAACTAAATCGAAAAGACATGGACATCCCTGACCGGGGAGAGTAAAGCCCACGGCAGCTGGACGGGTGACATCGGATAGACAGGAACACAGGCGGCACGCACGGAGACTGAGTCGACTAACCCCACCAACACTTCGCCCGCCCCTTAATTTATTTACCGCCAGGTACCACATTGGTGTGGTATTATCGAGACACTGGCAATCTCCCCCACTACCTGAGAGGTAGTCATTGGCAGGACCACTAGAGTCTAAATGGAGGATAAGGGGAGCTATCAGAGATCATATTAGAGGCAGGGACTAGAGGAGTATGGAACCTGCATGCCAGTCAGACCCAGATCAGGACAGAGACGCAAAAGGGGAGACTACGCAAGCCGAGCGCTTCAATTCAGGATAGAGATGAAAACTAGCCAACCCTACTAACAATTTCCCTTTCTGCATACACCTCTCAAACCAAACACAACCAAAACCTACCGCACAAACTTCACTACATGGCAACAACAAAACAAAAACACACACAGCCTTGCACAACAGTACACGACGACTACCGGCCGCAAACACCCACAGGCCCAGCCAACGGACCCACCGGGCTGAGGCCGCCAACAGCACATCACTGTTCTCTTGCACTTTTCCTGCTTCCTCCCACTAACTCATCCTCCCCTCCTCTTTCAGAGCCGCCAGAGCGCCAAGGGACCACTACAGTGGTGAAAGTGTGCAGTACAAATGTCCTTTAACATTGACTTCTCTTGTTAACTGGCTTCTTTTTACTATTTTGTCCTCAGGACTGGGACAGGATTCTCATCTGATAACCCTCTTTCCTAACCGCAAAGTATAAATTAGTTTGACATAATTGATTAGCAGAGCATGCTTTTCTAATATGATAAGTCATCTATAACACACCTGTACACAAGCACGAAAAGCCAAGGCAGGGAGGACAAAACAACAATCTTACTAGGCCTCGTGTCATTCAGAAAGTGCAAGTGCAGGGGGAAGGGAGCGGGAGAAGTGCCGAGGGGGGCGGGAGATTGGGGGGGGGGGGGGGGGGGAGGCAAGAGGGAATGAGAGTGCAAGTAACTAGTAAGTGCTGCCAGGAAATGGCTCATAGGTGCAGGGGGTCAGGGGATTGCAGGGTTGAAGATACAGTCCCTTAAGTGGCTGGGTAGCCCGGAGGCAGTGCAGGGGCAATTGATCATGCAGGAGCCTGAACCTGTAATATCATTGGGTGGCCAGGTAGCCAATATGCGCAGCAGTCGGGGACATCAGCAAAGGTGAGGCAGGTGAGGCAGAGAGAAAGCGGAAATGTAACATCCCCATGTCTGACAATCTCTTCCCATTACTGGGTGAATGTTGTTAATCAGTCCTAGGAACCGCCACTTAGCGGGACACAATCCAGGGACTGAAAGTGACCACTGCATCCACGACACCTGGACCCTCTGCAACCGAACTAAGGGATCCCAGTGAATTTAGGAACCCTAGTGGTGGTTCTTAGCTTAATTGGAATAAGGGGGACAAGCTTGCATAGGAATTATACCGCGCACACACCCATAAAAGGGATTAAGGGGTGGAAGGTAGTCGTCACCCTATCATGATTGGTGTAGTTCTAGCCAAGGCCCCAGATGTTTTTTTTTAAAGGATTAAGGTGACTGCTTTTTAATGGAAAATATAAGCAGTAGAACATTTGCTTACATTGTAAAGAGCATGGGCCCCCCTGGACATCCTTTAAGCCCCACCAAAGGGGAGAGGGCAACTTGTAGGTGGGGGGCCAGAAATGATAGGTTTACTTAAAGCAGGGGGGGGGGGGGGGGCTAAGTATGAAAAGGTTTGAAGACCACTGTATTAGTGTGATCAGATTGAGAAAGAACACCTAACCTCCCACACAACTGGAACAATATACTCATCTGTTGGCTTTAAAGATTCTTGACTCACTACAAAACATTCTTCAAATTAAAGGCCACTGGGTCTACGTAACTTAACAGGGAAAGGCTCCACGCTAGAGGGCTTGTGTATGATTGGAGGGTTTACTATGATGAATGGCTGAGCCCAGAGTCTGCTGAATAAAAGCAAGTATAGGAGATTGATTAAATCATCACCATAAAAGCTTTATTTTGACATACGTCATAAAAGCACATACAATTTGTATTGTAATAAGAATAAAATAAAAATACAATGAATCTCAACATTCATAAATATTACACCCTATTGCACAGCATTGGTTTATTTTTTATTTATTGAGCATTTGTTAGGTGCTTGTACAAGAAGTAAATTGTGTTTCAAAGCGGCCACAGGGAAACAGGGAGGGAACATGGGAGAAAACAATACACTGGAGGATAAAGCCAAACCTACTAGGCCATGTGAGCATTCAGAGCATGCAAGTGCAGAGGAGAGGGGTAGAGTGGGGGGGGGGGGGGGTGGGGGGACGGTAAGTGCTGAAGTGCTTGGGAGTGAGCAGCAGGTGTAAAAGTGCAGGCCTACAGTGGCGAAGGCGGTTCAGGTCAAGGCAAGTGCAGCGCGAAGGCAGTGGCGGAGGTGTTCGGGGCCCTGGCCTTCCACACCCAATCACAGCGACTGAGATTAGCAGAGGTGAAAAGGAAAGTCTTGAGGAGCTTCCGGAATTTGAGGAGATGCGGCTCAAGAAGAAGGGGGAGGCTATTAAATAAGAGGGAGCCAACTGAGGAAATATTTGCCTCCGGCCCTCTGTTTAGCAAAACGATTGACACGCACATAGTTGGTACCAGAGGAATGTAGAGGTCTAGAGGGTGAGTATTTAGTATGAGCAAGTTGTAGATAGCGTGGCCCCAGAAATCCGTATTGGATGATACAAAAGGGATTTGGACTGCAACTCATAGCCAGTGAAGAGATTTTAGGGAAGGAGCGATGCAGTCCCTAGGCTTGAGGCCAAGGATAAATCTTGCTGCCCTATTCTGTATTAGCTGCAGGGGTCATAGAGAGGATGAGGGTAGATTCAAGAGAAGGCTGTTGCATTAGTCTAGCCTAGAGAGAACCAGAGCTTTGGTAACAGTGAGCATTTGTGGGAAAGTGAGAAATGGGAGAATTCCTTTGAGAAGGAAGAGTTGAAAGTTTAACTTCTTGGCAATGTCCTGAATGTGCGGGAGGAAGGAAAGAGGAGTTAAAGAGAACTCCAATGTTTGCGGCTTCAGATGAAGGGGGGAGCCCATAAAGGATGGCCAGTCTTGCTGTCATTGAGGCATAGATTGTTGGAGTGCACCAGGACTGGGTGGCAGATAGGCAGTCTGCAAGGGGGTCAGCAGGAAAAAGAATTGTGTCTCATCTGTGTAATACTGGAATCTGGGGAGGAGGAAATGAGGAGTGCCAGCTGAGAAAGTTAAATGTTAACAAGCCAGGGGGGAGAGATTGGAGCCCTGGGGACACCACAGGTGGAGAAAGATAGGTGAAGAGAAGGTGCCCAGATTAACTTGGACGAACAGTTAGGAAGGAGGTCAGCCAGTCCAGTGCCTGCTCCAAGATATGAAGGGTTTCATGGAGCAGTTTTATGAGGATGGAGTGGTTGACTGTGTCAAAGGCAGAGGAGAGTGTCCAGAGATGGGAGCTCGGAATCCAGATTGATGGTTGTGGAGACCGCCAACAAGTTGAGTATGTTAGGTAAGTTAGGGGAAGGCCAGCTTCTCAAGGAGTTTCCCCAAGGAAGGGGTGACGGAAATGGGCGTTAGTTGGCTGGACAGGTAGGGATCTACTGAAGTTCTTTTTTCAGGAGTGGGTGTACAAGGGAGGAGGGGAAATTACCAGTAGTGAGTGAGTGAGAGGCTGGAGAGAGTAGCAAGGGTGCTCAGGATGTCCAGTATGTGACCAGTGCATTGCAGAGGGCCTTGGGACGAAAGAGAGAAGGAGGAGACTGTAGAAGGCTTGGCTAGTTCCCTGCAGATTTTAAAGAGTTCAGCCGTGTTGTTGGATGCACCAGATACCCATGCCTGGATGTGGGCCCTTTTCTTGGCACGGGTAGTCTATCGTCTTTGGAGCAGGCGGCAGGACAGTTTGTCAGAGGGTGAACCCGAGGTTTGCCACTTCAGTTCCGCAGCTCTGCACTTGCGTTTCACGGCTCCAAGTTCAAAGTCATACCAGGTATTGGGCTTGGGAAGCAGGTTTCAGGCGGATCCTCATGAATGGGGCAAGAATGTCCAGAGTGTTAGCAATGGCCAGATGGAGGATGCTGTAGAGTCTGGGTGGGGGCAAAGGGGGATGAAGTTGGGTGTGAAGACAGCACCTGACACTTGTTTCATCGGACAGATGTTTGTGAATGATATTGGCAGGGCTGGAGGAGGTGCGGTCAAAGGGCCGAGGGGACCCAGGTAAGAAGGGAGGAGAGAGTGGTCTGACAAGGAAAGAGGTGTGATCAGTGGCGTGGGAGAGAGGGAAAGGTCAGAGTGGATGAGGGTGCCAAGAGTGTCCTGCTGTGTGGTTTAGACCAGAAGAGAAAATGAAGCGGGAGAGCGAGTTGAAGGAGAGTGGAGACTGCAATAGCAGAGTACAAGTGGATGTTGAAGTCGCCCAAGAATGGAGTTTAGGAGGTTCAGGAGAGAGGAGCAGAAATCAGCCCATTCATAGAGGCACAGGGTGGTAGCACCAGGGGGCCCGTAGACCGTGGCAATGGTCAGAGAGGAGGAGGAGGGAGAGAGAGATGACCAACTTGCAAACCAAGCTCTCAAAGGAAGAGTAGAGCTGAGTGGGTAGGAAGGAGGAAGGAACCCACTCAGGGATAAGGAGCAACCCCACCGCCAGCACAGGTACGTCATGACTTGGAAATGATCTCGTAGCCATCAGGGAGAAGAGTCAAGCCTTAGGGGTCTCGGTTTTACTTATACTAACAAAATTCCAAGCTTGAGATTTGTGTAAAACACAGCCTAACCCTTCAATAAACGCATAATAAAGGTCAAGGCCTCCAATTAAAGCCATGAATGACCCGAGTGTACTGACAATAAGGTTCTATGTGTGATTTGTGTAGAAATGTGACCAACAAGCATAAAACGTTTATATAGTTTGTTATTTAGAAACATGCAATGCAACATGTTAGCTTAGGTGGTGGCCACAGCCTCACCCCAGCATAACCTTCACCCGCGTGGAGCACAGATGTCTGACGTCCATCATCTCGTCAGCCGATCAACCAACCAGGAGGAAGAGATGCCACCCACACCTACAGCACCACACCGCCTGACCAATCGGGTCCAACAGTGTTTTTTGTTAGATTTATCTTGAATACTATAAGAGTGTATAATGATGATTATGATGCAGAGAGTACTTTGGAATATTTCTGAGCTTAGAAATAAATCCTGCCTTGAACTCTTGCAGCCGGTTCTCTGTGCCTCAGTCCCCGTCAGGGGTTTGGTTGTTTGTTTTATTCTTTACTGCACGTAGTAAGACGGGGTAGGCACTAACATTTTGGTGACCCCCCCCGCAACGCGATTTAGAGAGGTGCCTCGAGGCCTGCACCGTACGGCAGCGAGATCCAGGACGCCCCCAGCAAAACCATCGCCTCCACGGTTGACCAGACTGTGCATACCACGAAGAAAGGGTCAAGGGTTCCCGGTTGACGAATACCCGATCGAAAAAGCTGCTCGCCGAGGTGGGCCACGGCTTGGTTGGGGGACGGACCTGAGCGGTGACCCTCGGAGTACCTCACTGAACACGTGAAGTGCCGGTTGCGAAACCTTCAAGGAAGGTAAGGGGGGAAAATATGGGAAGGAGGGAATTAGCAACGGAGGAAGGTAGTCAAGAATAGGGTCTGTGTGAGGCTTTTCTGATCTATCCTTTATATGGCCATTAGGTTTTGTAAAAAGTGAGAAGAAAAGCGGTATCCTAGCCCGAACAGGGTAGAAGGCAGCGCCGCATAGCATTTGTCCCGACCAAGTGCAGAATATAAAGAGAAAATAGAAGGGGTCTCGTATATTGAGTAGACTCGGAGTAGTTTTAGAATATTCTTTTTCCTCAGGCAGAACAGTGAATGTGATATGCAATAACTGCTAGTATTGGTAAAAACGTGTTTTACACATTGTGACCGGCATAATCGAGTGAGGGGTGGAAGGAGACTCGAGGGTACCAGAACATACAAGAAAGGAAGGAAGCAAACAAACATCACCATGGGGGAGTAACGCCATTAGCACATATCTGCCAGCACCTTCCACTATATAGCGACAGGATACAGAAGTATCATGACCAATGGATTACTGAAATCAAAGGGGACGGTGTTATACCGATTTGGCCAGAGGGAGGGTCATTCGATAAAAGAGTATTGATCTAGTATCAACACATTTGCTAGCACGATACAAAGGGAAACAGTTGCAGAACCAAAGGGAAGTATTAGACCTTTGGCAAATATTCGAGGAGATTGCCCCCCCACGGCTGAGGTAGGTACAAGCCGAATGCTAGAAAAACAGAAAATGCCGGAAGTAGTAAGTTGGACACCAAAAGCCGAGTGCTCAACAACTACAACTGAGAGTGAGGTAACGGAAATCGATCCCTTAATGACCAGGCCAGCAGTAGGGTTTAGCGAGCCCCTGTATATACCACCCACCCCCACTCCTCCGTGCAGCGCAACAGCTCCTGCACCCCCACCATATGACAAAGGAGGCCTGTACGGCCCAACGAGCGCTCCTCCTGTGAACTTAGCACAATTAACAGGCGATTTAGACCGCCAACTAGCACACGCACAAATGGAAATAACATGGTTAAGAGCACTATACGACATGAGGACAAATGCTGCCAGGGGGAGGGGAGGTACCCCCGCTGTCAATGGCAGATCTCACACCCTCGATAAGGACAACAAGCAACACAACCCCAGCAGCCTCAGGACAATCTATATCATCACAAGGGACGTCAGCACAGCAAAGGCGGGAACAAGAATGGAAGATGGGACAGTTCCTGTTTCAGTTGAATGACGAACCAATGAGGATTACATGTCCAGCTACCCCAGAGAGTCAACGAAGTGAAGGCCATGGAGGAGGACAGGGCAGCGAGCACGAGGAGGAGCAGGAGGGCAACAATGATCTAGAATCAGAAATAGAGGAAGTATGGGATGATTTAGATGAATACGAAGAGGCAACTGCCGCGGTAGGATCCCCACTGCCAAACTGCCGTTACCTAGAAACACCGGCACCACTATTATGGCAGGGCAGATTAAGACAGCAATCAGGGAACATACTGGTAAGTAAAACCAAGAAAGGGATAACCAGCAAAACAGGAAAGAAACAGATCTTACAGATGTCACTGATGCATAAGGGGGCAGGTGGGCCAAACTATATTCCGTGGGCCCAAATGGACAAAAACAACCTATTAAAACCCCTCCCCCCACTCACGGGAGGGGCGGGTAAATGGATACATGCATCTGAGAAAAACACAGCAGGCGTGCCATTAGCGATAGGTGATGTAAAAAGCTGGTTAGTATCAGCGATCGGGGACCAAGCAGACAATATGGGAAAGAGCAGGGTTCCCAGGGGTAACAATGAGCGTCCCGATGGATCACCATTCAACAATGTTCGAGCACAAGTATGGGACGCATTGCGGCGTGCATTTCCAGACATTCCAGATTTACATTCAGTGATGCAGTGTACAATGGAGGAGAACGAGGATCCTGCGCAATTCATATTGCGGGTGCAAGACCTGGGGCGAAGCGAAACTGGCACGGCATGGAATCAATCCACTGCCTTGTTCTATTTTATCATCAAAAAGGGGCTGCCGAAAGAGGTGCAGAAGGCCTTGGACAAAATAGCTGGGATAGAAAGCAAGGGTTGGCCTGAAATTCAGAGCATAATTGTACATCATTGTAGGAGGATCAAAGAGAAGGAAAAGGAGATTACACAAAGGAGGTTGGCCGATGAAGCGAAACTGGTGCAGACAAAGTTAGTGAAGGTCGCTGCCATTAAGGCCAGTGTAACCGCAGACAGAGAATGAGGGAGAGGAAAACGCGTGAGGAAGGCCAGTCGGGATAGCGGCGCTGTGGGCAGGAGACAAGGACAGTGGAACGGAGAGGAGCAGCCATGCCAAGGATCACAGTGGCAGGACAGACCGTCCCAAGGAAGAGGTGGGTACCGTGGCCAGAGGGGTGGGTTCGGAGGAATGGGAAACAGAGGATATGGTGGGCAAGGACCGAGAGGAGGACAACAGGGGTCATGTTGTAATTGCGGGAGGTGGGGGACATTATGTACGGGACTGTAGAATGCGACCGTCAGGGTATTTCCAGGGGCAGCAGCCCATGAACAATGAACCCGGGTAGCCCTTATGGAGCTCCAATGGGAAAGGGGGGGGGGGCACAGCAATCAGTATTGTTATGAACCCCAAATGCAATAGAGACAGCCAGCCCCACAACAACAGCAGCAGCAGCAACAACCACAACAGCACAATGCACCACAGCCCATGGCAAGACAGAACTCGGTAGGGAATACAAACAATAACCCTTTTGTAGCAGCTGCAAACGGTGCACCTGCACCAATCCACGGCGTGAGAGTGGTGGGTGATAACGTTTCCCTAGCACCGGGGCAGCAAAGATACCAAGATTAGGACAGCCCACAGGGAGCACTTGCGTGTCCAGTCCTACCCACCACCCTATTTGATGAGGAACCACTAGTGGCGGCAGAGATAGGAAACAGTTCATCTTTATGGTAGACTCTGGAGCAGAAAAATTGTGTCTTACGGAAGGGTGGTTTCCGCTCTCTGGCAGGAATTTGGAAACGCAGGGGTTCTCTGGGGCTATTTTAAAAGTTCCTTACACAAAAGAGCTTGATGTAACAGTGGGGGGAAACAGTGCGTGCACCCTTATTGTACTACGAAGACGCGCTAATCAACCTGCTGGGACGAGATTTACTCAGCCGATTGAACATGACCATAGCTTTCACCGAACGAGGGATAGTGTGCTCGACGCCGGGGGTATGCCCAGTACGAGCACTCCTGATAAGCACGACCATGAACGAAGTTACAGTGCGAGGGATCCCCATTGACATGGATATGTTTGTTTATGGAATACAGGTGTTAGCCAGAGTAGTACCTGAAATAACGCGAAAAGAGTGGAGAATACCATCAGGCTTCATATTCCGCCCAATCACACCAACCGATGTAGTGCCAGGCACAATTATATCTATAGACATTGAGGCAGTTCAAGTATCAAACAGATGCATTGTGGTCATAGGTCTGGACACGCAGGGACGCGAGTGGAGAGCTGTGCTATGCATAGAGCCCAACATAATGCTAAAAGACATAACTGATGAAGAATCGTTCACTGACAACGAGGGGGATGGAGAAATAATAACGGAAATAAGCATACCATGTGACATTATGATCCAGTACAGAGAAGTGCACAACCCACTTATGGCTAGCATAAAGGCCCCACTGACAATATTTGAGGAAGACATGGCCAAGGTAGCACCTGAAATTTGGACTACAGTGCCGCACGATGTGGGATTGTTACATGAGGCGACTCCCATAAAGGTAAAACTAAAACCAGGTGCCCTCCCACCCAGAGTGAAAATACCCCATATCCAAAAAAGCAGAGGAAGGTATCAGACAAACAATAAATACACTTCTAATCCAAGGTATCATAGTACCATCGACATCCCCATGTAACAGCAATTTTTCCGATCAAAAAAGCAAAAGGAGGGGCGTGGAGGATGATCCAAGATCTCCGCCCACTCAATGACGTCATCCAAAAAGAGTTCCCATTAGTGCCTAACCCGGCATCAATATTGTGCAGTATAACCAAAGAGACAACCTGTTTTACTGTAGTTGATTTGAAAAATGCCTTCTTCTCTGTACCACTTGCCCAAGAGTCGCAGTACCTTACAGCCTTCACATTAGGGAACAACAGATATGAACACCGCAGACTCCCATAAGGATATTGTGAAAGCCCAAGTATTTTCAATAGAGTACTACGAGAAGATATCGGTAACAGATGTAGAAAGCACCATTATACAATACGTAGACGATTTACTCGTCTGCAGCAAGACAGAAGAAGAGTGCAGAAAAGATTTGGTAACTCTGCTTAACGTATTGGCTGCCAAGGGATACAAGGTGGACAAAGGAAAGTTGCAATACTGCCTCGCAGACGTTGTATACCTCGGCCAGCAAATATCTAAAGATGGAAAAAGAATACTACCAGACAGAGCAGCTGCGATTAGACACATTGTCATACCAAACAGTGAAGGACATGCAGAAATTTCTCGGCATATGTAACTATTGCCGAGCATGGATCCTCGATTACGCAGCATACACACGACCAATGCCCCAAGCACCGAAAGAGGCACATAAAAGCAGGGCCCCAATAAAATGGACGCATGACATGATTGCCCAATTTTCCCGATTAAAAGACCTCATTGCAGATGCCCCAGTCCTTGCAAATCCAGATTATGAAGGGGAATTTTTCTTGTTTTCACACAGCAATGGAACACTCATGACAGCAGTATTGACACAAAAAACATTGCTAGGCCACAAGCCATTAGCATACTACAGCGGAACACTGGATCCAGTGATGCAGGGACACTTCGCTTGCGAACAGGCCCTCGCTGCAGCGGCTTTCCCTATTGAAAAAAGTGCCACGGTTGTGATGGGATGCTCATTGACACCATATGCAGAACACGCATTATTTGCAATCCTTGAAAGATCAAAATCAACCCTCACAACACAGAGCAACTGCTTACGAAATAATCATATCCAGCCCAAATGTACACATGGTCAGATGTAAAACAGTGAACCCAGCCACATTCATTACAGAGCCATGTACAACAGAAGACATGCAGGAACACGACTGTAGCACATATGAGGGAGAGGGCAATGACATTCCTAGTGAAAATGCCCCGACAGAAGGAGAGATCTACTTTATAGGCGGGTCAGCCTCAATAAAACCCAGAGACAGGAGAGAAACATGTAGGGATGGCGGTGGTGCGCATGGAAGATGATACTTACGAAACAATTGTTCAAAAGCGCCTCCCATTACTCTGCACAAGCAGCCGAACTGACTGCACTAATTGAAGCATTACACACAGCCAAAGGTTGCGCAGTAACAATATATTCAGACTCAGCTTACACCACCACCACCACCACAGTTCATTCAGGGCTATCACGTCGGCGGAGAAGGGGATTCAGGAGAGCAGACGGATCCCCCCGTACAACATGCGACCTTATTAAACTAACTAATAGAGGCTTTAGCAGCGCCATCGGTAGTGTCAGTGGTCAAATGCCAAGCCCATACCAACAACACAGACGCTATCTAATTGGGGAACGCGGCAGCGAAGGAGGCCTCGTACTTCAATAAGGCACCAATACCAGAATGCATTGTAAAAACAGCCACAACAGAACAACCAGTAGAAGCGTACAGTAACACGCCAATAGCACAATTGATAGAGTTCCAGAGGAGAACCCCACCAGAAGAGCAGGAGCTGTGGGACAAACAGGGGTGTACGCAATCGGCCACAGATCTCATTTGGAGACAGGAAACAAAGGCAAGGTAGGGATGCCTGTGGAATTACTAGAGGTAGCATTCCAACAATTGCACTTCCCAGCCCATGTTGCAAAACACCACATCGCCTCAGACATTCAGGAGGACTGGTTCGTCCCCAATCTACACGAATACTTGTCTAAATTTGTGATTGAATGTACAACATGCCAAACTTACAATTCAGGAATGACGTGAAGAACCTTGCGTGGCACTTTGCCACGCCCTGCAGGTCCATTCAGAGAACTACATATCGACTAAGCCGATATGGGAGAAAGATGTATCAGAGCGAGATACTTGATTGTGGTGGTATGCCCCTTTTCACAGTGGGTGGAAGCAGGCCCCTGTCCCCATCCCGATGCGAAATGTGCTGCCAAGTTCCTCGTGCGAGAAGGGTTCTCGCTGTGGGGAATATGTGATGTCATACGTTCAGATAACGGCACGCACTTTGTGAATGACCTTTTCAAGGAAGTAACATCACTACTGGGGGTAAAACACAAACTATGTTCGATTTATCATCCAATGGCCAATGGGGTTGTGGAGAGGATCAACGGCCTGCTTAAGAGCAAATTGTCAAATTATGTAACACCCTTAAAAAAAAAAACCTGGATGTATTGTCTGCCCCTAGCACTGTTGCAACTCAGAACTCAACCATGCAAGGATCACCATTTGAGCCCCCACGAAATCGTGACAGAGAAGAATGCACACGCCGCTCTCCCCTGTTAGGAGAGCTTCTGATGCACACAGGGCTGCCACAGCGCTGGGGGGAAGAATTTAAAGAATACCTAACACAACTAATGCGCGCAGTACGCAGCAAATCGAAACAAATTGCTCCGCCATTTATGAAATGTAGCAACAGACATCACCATGCCAGCAGCAGACAGCCCAACTGGGCTGTTAATGCCAGGAGAGCAAGTCTACGTGCGTAGCTTCGTAAGAAGGTGGAATTCACCAAGGTTTCATGGCCCTTATGAAGTGGTGTATAGCACACCAACGGCAGTTAAGGTTAAGGGATTGAAATATTGGGTGCACCTCTCAGATGTGAGAAGGGCACGTAGTAATGCAATCCCTCAAAGGGACCCCGAATGCGTAGACGGTACTGCAAACACAGCATAAAATCGCAGAAAATGCTACTAAAAAGAGAAAATGAATTGGTTCAGCTAAATGTCTTTACGCCTCTTTTTACTGTATCTCTCTTTAATGAATTCTATTGTGTCTCTTATCCTTTTCTATTATCGGTTTACAACAACTTGAAAGCAACTGCTAATGACTAAATGAGCAAAGTAAAATATGATGAAACAATGTACATGTGTATCTCTATATATATTATGATGACTTAACGAAATTGTCTCACCCACAGGTTGAACATGAGTCAACACGACGAAATGGCTGAGCGGGCTGAAATGAGAGATAGAACTAGGGATGCCATTAGGGCCAGTAGATTTAGCAATGTTGAATGCGTTATAAAATATACTGCAGTGCTCTTCTCAATAATGTTGCTTTTTATGATTTGGTATTACTATTTTTAGTAGATGAAATGCACAAAGGGGGGTGCGCGGCTAAAATGATACGACAAGGGTCTAAACTAATATGGACTGGGATGAAAACCATGTGGAAAGAAACGTACAAAATTGAGCCCAATAGTACAAATGTAACACCACATTATGAGCAATTGCATGCAAATATAACTGCTACCCCACTGTTGAGTGATGACATTACCGACGGAAATGAGCCCGAATGGAATGAATATGACTATTATTGGTCAACCAACCCCATGAACACAAGCACGCATACAGCACCAGAAGCTATCACATTTCCTATCAATATTACTACTGAATAACAGGTTACCATGAACAACAATAATGACACATGGTCTGGAATATTCCCCATACAGTACCAACGAGTTGGTATCAGATTGAAAGACAAGAGAAGGAGGAGAAAATGGGGGGCGGGAAGAAACAGACACAATATTTATCATGACCTACGGTTAGATGAGATAGAGGATCCCCGACACCCTGACCAATCAAACAAATGGTATTCAGACATGAGCACCACAGCAAAGCAGGCAACGAATGAAAGCTGCTACGTGTGTTCACTTATACCTCATGCATCTGGGACACCAAAAATGTTAATTCCACAGGAAATACCCTTGTCAGAGGCCCAATGTTTGATTCATCTGGTTCTGTGTAGGATAAGAAACACCTTCCAGGCACACACAGTCACCATGGAAAAATTGGTGAACGAGAAAACATGCACCAGCAAGGAGTGGTCTGCACCAAAGAACCGTTTTTCATCATAAAAGGGACGAGATATGCAGACAACAATTGGCATGATGAAACAATCGAATGCAAAGCGGAGGGGCTCCGAGGGCTGCCAGACGACACGTACAAATGGATAAAAGAAACGTGTGCCCCCCATCTGGTCACAACACATCGCCAAACTAACATGGGTCACAGCACTGGAGAAACCCATAAAAATTCAAAAAGAAACACTGCACGAACTTTGTTTCCATGGGGAAGGGAGGGTGAACACGGGAGATGTAAAAGGATGCAATAAGACAGTAATAATACCAGAAATGAGAAAAGGCACTGCAGCACTGATGGACACATACTGGATCTGTGGCAAACGAGCTTACCTGCATCTCCCTGCATCATGGAAGGGCACTTGTGCCCTCGCCACCCTCCACACAGCACTAATGGTGATACCAGAAAGCAACATTCAGCATACAACAGGACCTTCGGCTGGCAGTCCGGCAGCAGGGCAATCGGCTGAACCATCAACAGCGCCCGAACAGACAATTATAGAGCCCCCAGCATACAAACTATTGTCAGAGGACACATTGAAAACCAAGCTATCACGTAGCAAAAGGTCGTCCAATTATATCTCATCCGAATCATCAAAACTCCTTGCTGAAATCGTGCAGCGGTACAAGCTTTTCTCATCTGCATCACTCTTAGCACCAGGCCTCCAGGCACGAACAAACGCCAAGTGGTTGCAGATTGTGCGCTGGGAGCTCATCCAATTGGCCAACGACACTGAAGAAGGATTCAATGTCAAAAAGAGAGCTCCGTGCACTACTCCTGATGACAATGCAAACCAGATATGTCTTAGACCTCCTCACGGCGATGGACGGAGGTGTTTGCAAAAAAATTGGGGGGACCTGCTGCGCATTTGTGCCAACTGCAGATGCTGATAACGGGACACTTTCACACGTGATAATGGCAGTGCACAAGATAGGAGAAAGAATGAGAACCGAAAGTGGAGCGGACGACAGCACATGGTTCGACAATATGTTCAGTTGGATACCATCATGGGTGAACGTGGTGTAACGCTCACCTGGTTCCCCCGGAGGTGCAGGTCTTGATCTGGCGAGGATACTGTCTTCAGTGTTAGGCACAGGGTTCGTTTTGCTCCCGGACTGGGCCCCCTTCCCACCGACAGTTTAAGCTGGAGAGTGAGATGTCTGCAAGGGTAAACCAAGGTATTAGTGTTTGGAAGGTTCGGAAAGTTCCTTGCCCCTCTTGCCCTTTCTTTCCCCGTGGAACTGGGTTGATATTGCGCTTACCTTATATAGGTAAATGCCGGGCTCTCCATCCTGCGTCTTGTGCAGGGGCGCTGGGTCTAGTTGCTTCACTGGATGCGAGCTCTGCCTCTTGATAGCAGAAGATTGCTGAGAGCGAAGATGCCGTTAATGCACGAGCGTACATTTAAGTAATAAAGTTCCTTTTTGATTGTTCTCTTCTCTTTCAAAAGTCTTAAGTATTTAAAGTCTATGTCTTTTCCTTTTCAGATGCTGTGGCGATGAAGATTATCCTTCTAATGGCACGCAAGTATAAAGACTGCGCTAGCGCTGTAGAATGCACCGTAATGTCTCTTTTGTCTTTGCAGGTGCCGAGGTGCAGCGCGAACAGATTGGAAGCGAACGTAACACAGGTAAGCAGTCTTGTAACTGAGCGTTACTAACCGAAGTATCTTGCCTTGCAGGTGCCGGAATGCAGCGCGAGCTGAGTTGGAGCGGGCGAAACACAGGTAAGCAGACTTTGTAGTTAAATATTACTGACCGATGTTCTTTCTCTTTGCAGATGTCGGATGCCGGAAGAGAAAGGCAGAAAAAGGCGCTTTGGATGCTGCCGTTGGATTAGGTAAGTAGATTCGCTGCCTTTACTTTAACCTAACCTGTGCCTTTGTCTTGCAGGAGCTGCTGAAGTCTGAAGAAGACTGAAGGTTGGATCCCAGCAGGTTATTTCGTATTCACAGGATCTGGAGGTTTCCTGGAGCTGACACAGTGAGCGTCCTGCTGCAGATGCAGAATAACGCGAAACCAATCAGGTGTGGTTTAAATAGCCTTCTGTAGTGCTTAGGCGTCTTCTTCCACGGCCCCACCCAGGTAAGAAAAGAGTTCCAGATTTCTAGAAGAGTTCCTGTGTTCTGCTTCCAGGGAGTGGCTCCTGCTCCACCCAGACAGAAAAAGTAGTCCCAGGCAGAGAAGGATCAGGAGACCAGCTAGCTGGTAAGTAAGCAGCATGGTCTGCTACAGGTAGGTCCACCAAGCACCCTTATCTAATATGAGCCCGGCGCTTCCAGTGCCGGGACCAGTCACCATCATGAGCCTGGCGCCACGACAAGGTCCAGAAGGTCCCAATAGGGACTGGCTGGTTCCTGGGATCAGAGTCATGGGCCTGCTTCCAAGGTCGTGGGGCAAGTCCTGACCCCTTGGAAGCAGGGATCATGACACGTGGCAGCGAAAATACTCATTCCATCATTGTCTTTTTGCTCCTAATATTCTGTGTGTGCCAACTGGGACTACGATGCTGTGAAAAATAACATGCCTAGCTCAGCAATGATAACAGTGGGCTGACAGACAACGGTAGCTACTATGACAGATGCACAAGTACAAACTGGAGAATACACCACACCGCAATACAGAATGACTGCCCTCTACAGGCAGTATGGGGACAGGGTTGACAATTTACATCACACTACCATTAAAGAGCCAAAGGAATTGCAATGGTATAAAGAAGTATGGATAGATTTGGATGGGGATGGTGGGATATACTTAATGGGCACCCAGAGGAATATGCAAGAGGAGGTAATAGCTTGAGAAGTGTGTGCAGAGCATGGTTGCCAATAAGGCACCCCCCAGCTTGGGATGAGGCTGTTGCTGAAGCCGAGTACTACCGAAGGGAGAATGAAAAGAACAAGGTAAAATGATTTGTTACTTTAGATGCAACAAAAGGGGGGAATGTATGGGACCGAGGCCCCTCTCATCGTACACTCCTCAGTACAAGGTTTGGACCACGTGCCTCCAGTAGTGGGTTCGCCCCTTGCCTTTATGTAATGTTAACCACGGTTGACAGCTGCATAGATGGGACCACTGAGAGGAAAGGGGCATCCATCTTTTGTCATCTTTATTATACTCTGACAGATACCATATGGACAGTCACCCTTCACCCCTATCCTTAAGAAAGCCACCACAACAGCTAACTCCAATCAACCGATAAAGTTGGCCGAAACACTACAGTGTCGATCTGTGACAACGCCTTGTCTCATTTTTCTGTTTGTACATATTGTTGTGTGTTTTTTTTTCTTCAAAACCCATGGACCACTAGTAGTCCTGGGTAGCACTTACTCGTGTTTGTATTGAAATGTCCATTTGTTCGCTAGAGAATGTGCACTAATACGAGGAAAATAACCTCAATATTGAAGAGGTTGGTACTCAGAAGTACCCCCCATTGATAAAGTGCAAAACCTGTCTGTTCACTGTCTTATCAGTATGCTATTCTTTTGAGATTAAATAAATGAATCCAAAATCTTGCTGTTTTGATCTCCCACCCTGATTTTTTTTCATTATTACGGTTTACCTATATATGCTGCCCACTTTCATGTAATTTACTACATCAAGATTTTACAGTGAGGCAAGTGTGGGTATGAGCAAGAGATTATTTCTGAAAACCCCCGCAGGTGGTACCATAACACAAACGTCAGGTTACTCTGGCCTAAAACCACGACCCTTAATGCTATATTTCATATAAAGGCTTTGTCACATCAGTGATTGAGGCCTTAAAGGAGGAGGTCCATCCCGCACCCCTCCTGCCAGGATGGTGCGATATCAGGATTTTAGATCCCTCACATAGCACGTCATGCAGAATTCGGCACGTGTCATGACTGAATCATGCTACTGTTTGGAACAGTATCTGAAGGGTGTGAGCTGCGAGGACTTGATGAATTCCTAGGCCCAGTTGATGGAGCCACATCTTGGAGCTTCACTCCCAGGTCAATTTGTGGGAGAGTGCTTCAAAGTGGGTCATCAGGAATGCACACGGGACACTAGCCAACAGGGGATCCTAACACCCAACAATGCCAGTTGGTCATTTTATCTCACAACTGGCGACAAGAAGTTAATAAATAAGAGATGCAGATGATTTCAGGAGCCTGCAATACTCAGATCACCCGACTTGCTAACAATTAACAAACGTGTGCAAGTGACTCCCCTTCCTTCACAATCACGACGGCGACCATTTAATTCACCTCATGTTGAAACTGCTCTAGCGGGTGGGCAGGCAAGGGGAGTGTGTGTCTGTGATACTTCCACACTCCATACATCCATTCCATTGACTCTACCACATGCCCTCAATACCCCTCCAGAACGCTCACTCATTCATTCATTCATTCATTCATTCATTCATTCATTCCTAGAAACAAAACACCCCCCACCAAAGTGCAGATCTGGTGTTCTGTTTCATTCAGTCCCTCCCGATTAAGGCTTTACCATCAATCCCTTGTTCCCCGGGTGATCAGAACAACCAACACTAGGTGTAGCTACAAATGGGCCTATTTAATTCACTTTTAAAACTCACTGCTCCACACCCTATTGAAAAGTGCTGAGATCCACCATACAGGTCCAATAGCGAATTACCAATTGAGTTTAATAGGATGGCACAGAGGAAAACATAACATACTATGTGTATTTTTAGAATGTACCCAGCTCCCCCACACACACTGATGTATTTTGGTGTCCTAGACAGAAGGTAACAGATGTTCATTGTTACAAAACTCAGAGGCTCATTCTGTCAATCTTGGATGGAGGGCTGGGTGGACCTGCAGGAGTGACTATGAGATCACATAACCATGGATCCTACCAGAGAATGCACTAGTCCACTGGGCCACAGACCTGGTCCCTAAACCTGCATCTGGACACCACTTCCAGGAAGAGGCAGGAATGGAGATAAGATAGGAGAGAAGGAGACATGAAGGGTACAGGAACGCAGGGTGGGAGACCGGCTATCTCAGAAGCATAGAACAACCTGTGCAGACAAAAACTACAGCCGTTATTTACCTTTTGGTGCCTGTGCTTCTTACGTTCTGCAGAGTAGGATGATGCAATATTGTGTTTAGATCTAGAAATGGAAGACATTATTACATTATTATACTACAAACGCAAGACATCCTATAACGATATATAATTGAAACATCCAAAGAGGAGCTTCTATTCTCTCCCTGCCCAGGAATGCACCGTCCATCACATACACAGAAGACAGGACTGGAGGTTTATGAAGAACAAGCAGAGACAATGTAAATAACACTTGGCCAAAACAGATGATCACTTTCTCACTAAAAGAGGAGTGAATAGTCGCTGGTCTCTCACCCACAGCAAATGATTCCCCAAAGATTCCTTAAGACATATTTCACATTTAAAAACGTAGCATTTGAGGTCCCAGGGAGATTAAGAGGAGCCCATCCACCCAGGACAGTTACTAGTCCAGGGCGAAACACTACCATGCGCCCCCTGCGCTCGGCATGCGCGCCACTCCCCAACTACACCCCACAGTTAAGTAACTCCTACCCAATATCAATAAATCACTGCTATTCAAATGAAACAGGTTTTATTACATTGCGAGTCAAGAACTTCGCAAAAACGCAAAATGCTAGCATGGGAGTTTACAGTACAAGTGCGCCACTTTGATGAGTTGCTTCACTGTGCAACTAGTAGTTTTTAACATTGTTGCTGAATAAATATCCTTTCAATTGCACACAATTTGCATTGCATTTTATCAACAACCCCCCCTCCCCACTTATTGGTACTATAAGCCTGCCGCAATGTATTTTGCAACTATGGTCCACTTGTATATTGATATTTTATTTGTATCGCGCTCGTACACAAGTGTTCCAGAGCGTGACAAGGGAGAACAAAAACACCACCACTCATCATCCTATGTACATCCTTAAATGTATCTTCGCTGCCTTCACCACCGCTTGTAACCCGTCCGATCGACTGACTCAGCCATCATATTAATAGTTGCGATAATAAAAACACAACAAATCCGCCATTCTGATAGTGATACCCCCTCCAATCACCTTCTCAACCGCCAAAGACTGAACCTCCCCACCTCCAGTCGCTTGACCACTACCTACCACAACCACCTGCTCGCCCGCACCTTCTGAACTGCTGCAGCTGATGTTATGACTCACCTTAGTGCTCACAACCTTACAGGCCTCCACCTGTTTAACACACCCCCTAAAATAAGAAACATGATCTCTACCACAATTTGGTGTACATACAGAGACAATCCTTAATATCATGGGGACCACCACACCGTCTCTCCGTCCTACAAGATCGCACCACGTGACCATACTCCTGACACTTATAGCATCGAGGGGGGGGGGGTTTCAAAAGGCTTCACCCGAAACCGCAAAAACACATGCACCCCCACCCCCTGCAAACCCCAGAGTCCCCTTGCCTCCCAATGCATCACCCCCCCCCCCCCCCAAGGAGCAGGCCTTACGCCATCTTGCACCCCCAGGAACCCCTGCAGACCCCAGGGTCCCCTTGCCTCCCAAGCTCAGGCCTTACGCCATCTTGCACCCCCACCACCAGGAACCCCTGCAGAGCCCAGGATACTCTTGCCTCCCAATGCATCACCCCCCAAGGAGCAGGCCTTATACCATCTTGCACCCCCAGGAACCCCTGCAGACCCCAGCACACCCTTGCCACCCATGCATCACCCTCCCAGGCGCAGGAGTTATGCCACCTTACACCCCCCATCTCCAGTAGCCCCTGCAGATCCGACCACAGAGTACCCTTGCCTCCCAATGCATCACCCTCCCAGGTGCAGGCCTTGGGCCATCTTGCACCCCCAGGAACCCCTGCAGACCCCAGGGAACCCTTGCCTCCCAATGCATCACCCTCCCAGGAGCAGGCCTTAGGCCATCTTGCATCCCCACCCCCCAGCAGCCCCAAGGGTCCCCTTGCCTCCCAAGCCCCCACCCTGCACAAGTGCAGGCCTTAGGCCATCTTGCACCCCCAGGAGCCCCTGCCGACCCCGGGGTACCCTTGCCTCCCAATGCAGCACCCTCCCATGCTCAGGCCTTACCCCATCTTGCACCCCCAGGAACTCCTGCGGACCCTTGCCCCCTCAATCCCCCACCCTTCACAAGCGCAGGCTTTAGGCCATCTTGCACCCCCCACCACCAGGAACCCCTGCAGAGCCAAGGATACCCTTGCCTCCCAACGCACCACCGTCCCAGGCGCAGGCCTTCTGCCATCTTGCACCCCCAACACCAGAAACCCCTGCAGACCCCAGGGTACCATTGCCTCCCAATGCATCACCCTCCCAGGCTCAGGCCTTACACAATCTTACACCCCCACCACTAGGAACCTGTGCAGACCCCAGGGCAGGGTACCATTGCCTCCCAATTCATCACCCTCCCAGGCGCAGGCCTTAGGCCATCTTGCATCCCCACCCCCAGCAGCCCCCAGGGACCCCTTGCATCACCTCACCCAGGCGCAGGCCATCTTGCACCCCCGGGAACCCCAGCAGACCCAAGGGTACCCTTGCCTCCCAAAGGTCTTAGGCCATCTTGCACCCCTAGGAACCCCTGCAGACCGCAGGGTCGCCTTGCCTCCCAATGCATCACCTCACCCAGGCGCAGGCCATCTTGCACACCCACCCCAGGAACCCCTGCAGACCCCGGGGTACCCTTGCCACCCATGCATCACCCTCCCAGGCCTTACCCCATCTTGCAGCCCCATGAACCCCTGCAGACCCCAAGGTCCCCTCGCCTCACAATGCATTACCCTCCCAGGAGCAGGCCTTACCCCGTCTTGCACCACAGGAACCCCTGCAGACACCAGGGTACCCTTGCCTCCCAATGCATCACCCTCCCAGGCTCAGGCCGTATATCATCTTGCACCCCCACCAAACCCCTGCAAACCCCAGGGTACACTTGCCACCCAATGCATCACCCTCCCAGGCACAGGCCTTATGCCATCTTGCACTCTGTAGTATAATTTATTGTGTCTTGGAGTACAACGCCACTGAATGTGATAACATTATTGCCAGCAATAATGTGGTACACATTTAGCGAGCCCTATGTTGCTAGCATAACATGGGTATGCAAATGGAGACATGCTGCAGATTTAAAAGTACACCAGAATATATTTTTCTTCTTCTCTTTATCTTACTTGAAATGCCTCACTCACAGGAGACTATATTAGCTGTCTAATTGACTGACTTAAATAACAAATACTAATAGCAATACTAACTCATAACATAATGTAATCTCTATGTGGAAAAGAGGCAGAAAGACATGCTCTGAGATTCATTTTAAAGATGCATTTTTTTTTCTCTCTGTTCACTGTGTTAGCTGGAGGCAAAATCTGCATGCCAGGAAATGAGTTTAGATACAGTTTCTTACTGTAAAAAATTGAACTATTGTGGAAGGAAGGAGGATACAGTCTTTTGAATTTGATTGGTGCAGAGTGTCTGCAGTGATTCCACGTAGGCATAGGGGGATGCAACAGAGTTCTGCTGGACAAAGTCGGACAGAACTAAGGCTGAGCTGCTGAGACGGAGGATCCGAGACTGGGCTGTGAGGCAGGTCCAGTCTCACTTGCCACCGGCTTGAGAATTCCATGTTCTCGCTGTGCACTTCAAGCTTTCAAGATTACGAGTACAACCCTGGGCCCATTCCTCGGAGGCGAGCGCAGAAAGGTCGCGTGTGGGAGAACTACAGATAGCTGCTAAATATCCAAGTGGAGTGAGGTTATTGCGTGCTGTACAAATGACCTTCAATAAATATCAGGGAGGGAGAGTAGCTGAAGGGAATCCCTGTGTTTAATTGCCACGTTATAATGTTGCAAAGTGAGTGTTGTTCCATCGCTGTAATTTTTTCCTTCTTATTGTTACAAATAATGTGGAGTGAATTTCGTTTTATTGCTGCATTTGTTTTCTCTTCTGTTTGTTACAGATAAGGTGGCAGCCAGAAGCGTAAGGTGCTATTTTGAAATATAATTGTTTATAATACAAGTATAATGTACACGAACTGTGTAGAGTGTTTTTGTCTTTTTCTTTGGTGCATCTAGAGTAATATTTCGGGAGAAGAGGACAATTTTTAGGCAATACATGTGTCATGTTTCCCATACAGATGGGAGTAATATCATTAGCAATGAAAAATAGCTGTGTGCGTGTTTCCACTCAGTGTGGTGTCTGAGTGGAATCTAATACAATAGATATCGCTGGGCGTACATGAAACAGCAAAGAGGCCTATGGAAACATAGTTCACTAATGTAAATAAATTAGTGATAATACCACAGGTTATTGAGAATGCTATATGTGAAATGGTGGTATTTCTGAATGCAGGTCCGAGGCCTCTAGAGATCACACAAACAGTCTAAGCAAAAGAAGAGGTTTTGTATGTTGGGCCACAAATAAAAACGGAAAAAATTATGCTCACCAAAATACCACCAACAATAATGTATACCACCAACTGATCCCATATAATGTAATAAGGAATGGTCACTGAAAGGAAATAAGGCCAAACCCAATCTAAATGCAAGGAGTAGCCATCGCCAAATTATTATTTTTGGCGGTAAGAAAATACCGCTAGACCCCAAATCTACACAAAACACCCAACATATTTATGGTGCGTTGCAGGCCGGGAATGTGATCATAGAGCACCTGCTGGGCATGGCAAGTGTGTCTCTCACTACCATTTGTACATTACAGGGAACCCATTTCATAATAGCAGCGTGTCACTAAAAAACGAGTTTGAGAATGTCTCAAATAGAAGCCACATTCTCAGAACTAGTGCAATATTTAGAGGCGAAGTTATATGCATATGGGACATGGTCGTCAAATAATGCCACAGAATGGCATGACAGCATTTACGGTGAAGTGCAGAAAGAACCACTAGACAACATTTTTGCATAAGGCAGCATAATTCAGGTCGGTCTTCTGAGATTATTAAATGCAGCTGATAAACATGCAGAGAAAGATTGTCTGATACGGCTATGTGCCAAGACATGGTTTATTTTGAATAGGTTTTTTATTTTACTAAATAGATTTTATCCCTCTCTTGCTCCGAGTAAATGACCTAGTCATCATTTGGCCTTGACTTACAGGTAGTGCGTTTTGAAACTGAGAAGCGGAAGCCATTTTTTTCCGCCACTTTGAAATCAATTTGTAATCTCCTAAATATTTCCGGAAGGATAAAAATCACAAGGTTAGCAACTTTGATTCTCTTTCTCTTTAGCCTAATATTCTGCACATTAGGATTCATATAGACTCCAGATAGTGGACCTTTGTAAATAGACCCACTTCTTATGAAAATGTTTTGGCAAATAAAACACTGGTTTAAATGTATTGAAACAAAACTGTCACCATCTAGACTAATCTTTCACATTAGGAATGCACTATAAAGATTATGCTAAATGTCTAAACCAGAGGACAGTGCCTCTTGTAATGCAAAAATTAGGTAATTATGGATGTCTGTTATAAATGCACTTTGTTTAAACTTCTGTTGACTGAATACTAATGTAAATATAATTTTTTCTTAGAAATCACCTATTGCCCCTGATAAAGAGTGTGAAGCACTCGAAACGCGTTGGGCCCCTCTTGACTACCACATCATGAATATGAATAAAAAGATGGTTTCTTGTGACCTAAATTTGTTTGAATGAGCATTTTTTCAAGATTATTCGTATTCGTTTTCTAAAGCATATGTAATTAATTTAACGACAATTTATACACCATTATTTATTGGTCTGGTTTTCTAGACAAAGGATAGTGTGCAGGGGACGCGAGTTCCTGACCAGGGAACCTATTTTGTATTTGTTGCACATAACGCAACCTAGGTGTCAAGGTTGCATCCTTCTCCCCTGCACCTTAAATACATCCTCAATCACACTAAGGCATTTTCTCTACATCATTATATTGAATAATCAACCAAGGGTGAGCTTTTGGTGTCTGCTGCTCTTTTCACATTATTTTGAATAGATCCCTGCAAATGCAAGAAAGTGATACTAAGCTGGTGAACAGGTTAAAAGCCGACCTAGATGGGGCAAGTAAAAAGGAAGAAATGTTAAGAGCAGAATTAGAAGGGTGTATAAAAGACATCCAGTTAAAATGCAGAGATTTTGACATTCAATTGTCCAAAAGCAAGAAACAGTTTGAGGACAGTGAAGAATTGGTACATTTAAGGCATTGGTGGACCACATTAGACAAGATAAAGATGAGACTTTCAGAAATGCAGATTTTACAAAAAGAAAATTATGAAAAAGAAAGTGATCTCCAAAATGCAGAACAGGAAGTGGTTAAAATGTTTCAAGAAAGAGAAATAAAGAATGTAATGAATGCCAAAGGCAAATGTGCGACATGCAGGAGGCAATTAATAAAATGAGTGATGAAAACAACTATTTGCAAAATGAGACAGACAGGCTCCTTAAGAAGTGTAAGGATTTGGAACAGCAAATATGCAGTTCCAGGTCCCAGGATAGACAGCAGGGCACCACATTCAATGGAGTTGAGGTGAATTCTATTTCTACCCAAAGAGCTAGTGCCCCAATGATTGAGCCGGTGACTGAACTTGGTTACAGTGCCTTTGGGGGATTTGACACACCCATTGGGGGCCGCCACCAATCCCATACACCTAGAACCAGGGTTGAATCACCAATAGCGCAATTCCACGCATTGCAACAAGTAGCCCCATAAAGATAATGAAATCCATCAAAGCCCTGATCAAACCATTTAAAAAGGGAGGGGAATGCTGCATAGAGGATCACTTAGAGGCAGTGCATGACATATTTAAAGCACTCCCGATACCCAAAGAACAATATAGACAGTATTTTCATTTAACTCTGGATGCTCCCACAGCCAGTATCATGAGGGGATTGAATGGAGCAGAATATGACATGGGCAGAGTTTGAAAAAGAGATTAGGCGTCATTTTTCTCCTTTCCAGTCATTGCAGGAGGGAAAGAAAGTTGCTTACACAATCACTGCTGGGCCTGATACATCCCCTCGCCGTTTTTACAAGACTTAAAAAGAGCATTTTCTCGCTTTGATGTATCTTTTGACCCCAATTCAAATGAATTTTAAACTGCCTACTTCTATGGGCTACAGAAAGACATCACAGCTGGTCCGTGAATTTGACCGTGATAAGCCTCTTGAGTGGTTTGTACACCAAAGCACAAAACTATATGAGGTACTCTATTGTCAGGGTAGAGAAAATGATAAAATGAAAGAGACTAGACCAAAATCTAAAGAATCCTCAGCAACAGTAATGGAGATCAGGTCAGCCAAAATGTCCCTTGAGTCTGCTCAAAGTCCAGGTAAAAACAATATGGCACCTGAACAAAGGGGTAATGAACAGATTGAAACATTGATCCTAGTAATAGGGAGAAATACATTAGCCCTAGGTACTTTGGAGACAAGCCTCGAGCAGGATATCAGCCTAATGGGTCAGGTATGAACAATAATCAGAGACAAAGTCAAGATCAAAGAAATAATGGTCCCTACCAGACATTGGGGACACAAAGTAGATTTGATCCTAACACCATGATATATGGTAATCAGGATAAATCCCGATTTACTGGAAATGGGAATTAGCATAGAGGACAATACTCACAAAATGAGACAGGACATGAGGCAGAATATGAATTATACTCCTCCACGTCAATACAACGAGTCACCACCACCAGGGGACTAAAACCAAAGGATGGGTGCACCCCGCTCCCCTCCACATATGAATCAAGAGTTCAGGAACAATCCCAATAGAAATGATTCCCCTGAGAGGTATCAGAATAGATCCAATCATGGGGAAAACCACCAATATCGATCTAGGCCACAGAGAGGATTCTAGAGAGATGGAAAGATTCCAGTGTCTCGAGAGCCAAGTGAAAATGTTAGCTGAGCAAATAGGAAAGCTCTGCACAGCACAAAAACAGTCATCAAAGGAGGGGGCAGAAGGCCATAGCAATGATCTGATGGTTTCTGAAAAGTGACTAAGTACTTATGATACCTGCAGTGCCAAGAAAACAGATTGCTCGGATGTGATTTTCCATAATGACTGAGATCTATAAGGATTCAAAAATAAAGATACCAGTAAATGAACATGTGACAGAAAGTGCAAAGAATTCAAAAAGAGAAGTTCGGTTTAACCTAGAGAAAAGTCAAACATTGGAGATTTGTATAAATGAAACAGGAACACCTAAAATTCCAAAAGAACAAAGACAGATTTAAGAAAGATGACTCATGTATGGGGAATACCAGTGAACAGGGAGTAAGTGGGGATGCTATAACTCCTTCCCTGGGCAATCAGAGCAATAACCAAACAGGCAGAAAAAAGAAATACTCAAAAGGAGGGTACAGGTCAATCACCCGAAGAATTCTTTGAGCCATATATTTTTGAAGTAAATGGACTGGCACCATACCAAATAATTACAAATGCACAGAGTTAAACAATGACAAATTGCCAAGTGATCTTGTTACACATGTTCAGTTGGAGGATTGTAATGTGGCCTCTGATGATACCTGGATGGATGGGCGAACGGTGGCCACACTCCAAAAAACCTCTGAACATGGAGAAATGAATAAAGTCTCTCACACAGAAATGGGCAAAAAGGAGGGAAAAATGTCTTTCCATTTACCAATGTGCTTAGCCAAAAGTGAAAAAGGCCTGAGAAAGGTGAGCCCTGAAATCAGTAAGAATTCACAGTTCATTTGTGTGTTAGAGGCAGTTGAAGACTGGTATTATGCTCCCATCACTGTAGAAGAAAAATGCAATGCATTTGCAATGATTGACACTGGTGCACAGGCCACAATTATGTCTAAAGAATTGGTAAAGAGCATCAATGAAGGGAGATCCCCACAGAATCTTATCACAGTGAAGGAAAATCAAGGTCCAGTGCATAACTTTAATGGGGAGGAGGTGCCCATTATAGGCGTCACCGAGGTTGACATAAAGATAGGAAAGCACAGAATGAAACAAGAGGTATTGATCACGTCTATTTGTGAAATTCCATTTCTGATGGGATGGTCTCCGCTCATAGATGGGGTGAATGGAGTACTGTGTTCCTTAACTAAAAAACCATTGAGACCTAAGAAACTAAAATCACAAAACAGCAATAAATGAATGTCACACCATTGTCAAAACAAATTATGCAGTAGAGGTATATCTCCAGAATAGCTGTATACATAGCGTCACTGTTATCTTGATGCGTCAAGATAAAATGCAGAGTGAAAATGAGAAACAATCCGTACAAATACATTTAGACCCACAGAAAAAAAATGGCAAACTGCCATAGATGAGCACACATTACGTTTTTATTTAAAAAGAGAAGACATGCAAACAGAATACTGCTTTTACAACAGGCACAGAAAAACACATTACTACCCTTGCTGAAATACATATGGAAGATGAGCAACCATGGGTTCACGTTGGTATAAATGACCATTCCAGAGTAATAAAAGCCACCTTAGCGCTGGAACAGGAAAGAAGTTTAATTAATGAGAAATTATTGCCGAAAATAATGGAGAGGGAGGAGATCCCAAAATTTAGAATTAAAAACCAATATGTCTCTGGTTTGGACAATCCAGACTTTGAAAATGGAATTGCAGGCAGGTGCATGCTGAAAATGAGTATTGGGCAGAAAACAATTTACCATAATGTGTGGATAGTGAGTGGGACACAAAATTGACTTTTACATGTGCAATGATATCATGCACAGAATGTGTATGGAGTTAGATTTCCTTAATCAAAAAATATGGTCACGCCTAGGTGGGTCTGCACCTGAGCTTATCATTGCGCACAACTGGTCCCATATGCAATTGAATTACAGGTGAGAGCAATCACCAAGCAGGTTGCAATAAGACTAAAGTGTAAAAATGGGCAGCAAATGAAAGATTTATGGATTCATTCAAACACACAAATGCATCAAACAGCAAGGCCTGGATTATGAATACATTCTATTGATAGATGTTGGTGAAGGGTCTCTAAAAATTATGGTGAATAATAAAAGGGTGTCAAAATATTCATTTAGAGGAAAATACTTCATTAGGAATGGCCATACAAAAATCACATTATACTGCAGCTTTCAATAACATGGTAATTGGAAATATCCCTGAAAGGTATGTAGATGCAGGGGGTGTGTTGCCAGAATACCTGGATTCTCAGCCCAAAGGGATTTTTAAAATTCATTCTGTGTACCCTTATGATTCAAATGAGACAGTGTGTTGTCATCAAAAGGATTATATAACATTTGAGCGAAAATGAAACAGAAAAATCAGTCCATTGAAGTGGAAGCTGATATGCCAAAATATTTTAAAGTGGCAGCTTTACAGAGAGACACAGCCACACAGTTAGAAGAAAGCACAGAGAGAAAGCAGATTCCTTTACTGGAAGATTTTCAAAAATGGTAGAGGAGCAGATTTTGTTAGCAGATGCGTGCGATAGCGATGAAGATAAAAATGAATTGAGAAAAATATTTATGGAGTTTAAAGATGTCTTTGCTAAAGATGCTTATGATGGCGGCCTAATTTACATGTTGCCACATTACCGGAAGGGTGTAGTAGAAGCCCAGTATTTGTGCGCCAGTGTAGATTGCCACTGGCATGTTTAGAGTCACTAGCGGAAATAACTAAAAATGTGGAGTCTCGGGGAATTCTCAGGCCTATTCATAGCACATCCAACACACCTATTTTAGGTGTGTTAAAGCCAAATGGTCAATGGCGCCTGTGTGCAGATTTGAGAGAATTTAATAAGAGTGTGGCAGTGGCATTCATTGATCAAGGCCTGGCTCAAGTGCATGGCTCAAAAGAGTTTACTATATTAGATCTCACATCTGGATATTGGTGTGTGCCACTGGCAGAGGAGATTCAGAATTTATTTTCATTTGATAAGACCCAATACACATGGGTTAGAACTCCATTCGGGTATGTCAATAGTGGAGTGAATTTGGAATATTTTTGAGAAATGCCATGCCTGATGCAGCGGAAAGAGGAACCATAGTTTATGTGGATGATGTCCTGATAAAAAAAATGAAAGCTTGAAAAAGCCATTTTGATGAAATAAGACATGTTCTTGGCCAATTGCAAAAAGCAGGCGCCATTACAAAAAGCACAATGGTGCAAGAAAAAGGTGAATTTTCTAGGCCATGAAGTGACTGAACATGGATTAAACCCCCAAAAGAAGAAAGTAGAGGCCATACAAAAAATAAAAAAGATCCTAAAAGTGTGAAAGGGTTAAAGAGTTTATTAGGAATGACGGGCTATAACAAATTTCATTGAAAATTATGCTGAAATTACTCAACCATTGACTAAACTACTGAAGCTGAATACACCTTGGAAGTGGGAAAAAGAGCAGTCTGATGCAGTTGCTAAATTAAAGGAATGTCTTGTAATGTTTAGCATACCCCATAAAGGATAGGGATTTCTTTATAGAAATAGGTTTTTCTGAACATTGTATGTCAGCAGTTTTATCACAAAAATATGATTTGAATCACAAAACCATTGCTTATGAAAGTAAGGCGTTTTCTCAAGTTGAAATTAAATTCAGTGACTGTGAAAAGGCACTTTTGACCACTGTGTGCGCGCTACAGCATTTCCGCCCCATTGTTCAGGGAGAAAAGGTGATTATTGAGACGAATCATCAACCTTTGCAATTTTTAGAGAGTAAAAGAATCAGGTCAGGTAACCTAGCACAGTCCAGAATCACTTCATGGACGCTAGCATTACAGGGTTTTCGTGTAGAAGTGCGATATGGCCAAAATAAAAAGAGCCCAGTTGCTCAAGGTTTGGCAGATCTACATGACTGTGCAGCTGAACACGTGTCAAATGAAGTAGAAGTGGAATCTAATGGACAGGAGTTTGGACAGTCACCACATAAAGCTTTTGATGAAAGAACATGCAAGGATTTGCCAACTGTATATGTTGATGGTTGTGCTTTTCACATTGAAAATGACAGTAACAAACAATTGGTGTCAGGAATAGGAAATGTGAAAGCATTCCCAGTATAGGGATGAGAATTGGGGCTAGGAGCAGTCAAGTAGCAGAATTGGCAGCCATTTATAAAGCAATTACTACTGCAGTTGGGAATGAATTCAATGAAATTGTCCTGGTGACTGATTATGCACGAAATAGCTTTGTGGAATATTTACCTGACTGGAAAGCGAGAGGCATGATTACATACAATAAAAAGCCACTTAAAAATGGAAAAATGATACAAGCCATAGACAAATTGGTGTCAGAATGATTTTACGATATACTGGAAGAAAATCAGTGGGCATTTAAAGAACCCAGGAGAGGATAAGGAGGGAAATGATAAGGCAGATCATTTAGCTAAAATTGGGGCTGTGATGGGAGAGTTGTTACCTATTGAACTTTGAGAAATATAAATTGATGCAGTTACACGGTCAAAAGCTCCAAAAGAGGTAGATCAACCAGTAGTGCAATGGAGTTATGATACACCAGATCAAGATCTGATTGAGGCACAAAAGGATGATCCAATTTTGGGAATCTATTATAATAATTTGATAGACCCTGAACAAAATCAGTTGACAGAAAATGATTGTGTGGGAAAGGTAAGAGTTGAGGGTGCTATTAAAGAATAAAAAACGAATTAGACTACAGGATGGACTAATGACTAGGGAGTACATAACAGGACAAATACAGTGGGTGATACCCCTTTCATTCAGAGGGTTAATGCTACACCATGCACATGATGCAATAACTGCAGGCCACAGAGGTTCACAAAAAACACTAGAGATACTGAAAGATTATGCTTACTGGCCACATATGTCCCAAGATGTGGAATTATATACTAGAGGATGTCTAATATGTGCCCAATTTAAACCTGCTTCACCAATGCATAGAGCCCCACTAATGAAAAGAGGCTCAACTCTTCCATGGTCAGATTTGCAAATAGACTATGTAGGGCCTGTAAAGAGGCCGAGCAGGGGGAACCGGTATATTTTGAGTGTGGTCTGTTTGATGTCAAAATGGATAGAGTGCATTCCTGCACCAGATTGCAGACAGCAGCTACACTACTGGTAAAACATATATTTTCAAGATTTGGGTTACCACAAAGAATATAATCAGATAGAGGAAGTTATTTCACACGCCTCTAATGAGTAAGGTGTGGCAAATACTGGGAGTGAAAAGAAAACTACATATTGCATACAGAGCCGCCTCTTCTGGGGTGTTGAACGCTGTAATAGGTCTGTTGTGGATGTATTAAATTAGTTTGTAGCAGAGGCAGGTTCCAGCTGGGATTTACGTTTACCTCTGGTTTTGATGGCAATCAGATCAACTCCTGCCAAAGCAACAGGTATCAGCCCTCATGAGGTATTGACAGGTAGGAAAATGGTGTTGCCACAACACCTGCTATACAGGACACATGAGCAGACACTTGTAAGTGCATCTACAGTTCATGAATACATGGATGAGCTGAGGAAGCATTTACAACATGCATTTGCTTTTGTGCAGCGGAATCTAGAAAGGGCTGCTGACAGTGCAAAGTCATATTATGATAAAAAGACATTGGTGAAAGAGTATTGTGTGGGGGATCAGGTGTATAAATTTCATTTTGGAAAAGGTAAACTGAAAAATTCAAAATTTCTGGCAGCCTGGCAAGGGCCATTTCAAATTATAGATAAGATTTCTCCCGTGGTGTACAACATTTTGAAAACTGAAGTTGAAACAGTAACAGAACAGTTTGTTCACGTAAATCAAATTAAACCCTGGCACCCTTAACATGAGGTAAAGAGGCTTGAGCGTGTAGAAACAGATAAAGCCCCTTAAATACATGAAAGAAGATACATGAGTCTATTCATAGGGCAGTGACAGAGAAATAAAAATGTAAGTGATTGTTGTAATAGAATAGATGGGAACAAAAGGACTATAGGTGATTATCATTAAAAGAGGGTTGAAACTGGTTTTATTTTTACAAAGCTGAAATATGTTGAATGATCAATGATGCTTTATGTATATTTGTTTTCTTTAACATGTGCTTAGTTTCGGAAGGTGAAAAGAAAAGGGCGGAAGGTCTTGCAAAAGCACATGTGTATTTTTTTTTGGTAAAAGGGTGAAATTAATATTGTGCTATATACAAACAGGGTAATTCATAGAATTTCGCACAAAAGTGGCGCACGCGGCTGGCGGACAGTGTCCCCGTGCGATACACTGCGCCAGCCGCGTGCGATAAAATCTATTTCATCGCACAGCGTATTCATGGATTTTAGCCTCCAAAACCAGCTGTGGCGCAGCGACCCTGCAGCAGCGCCAGCCACGACCCCAAGAACGCCCTCGCGCAACGAAAAGCCACCAAAATTCCCAATTCATCGCAAAGGGCTGCGCTAACCCTAGACCAGTTCACAGGGCTGCCAAGCGGGGAACGTGTATTTCATTGGTTCGCGGGAAGTTTCACACGCGATAAACCCGGGTACGTGTACATCAGGGGTGCGCTGTAAGTTCCACATGCGATTGCCCTGGCCACGTGTATTTCTGGGTGCGTGGGAAGTTCCACACGCGATTGTCCGTGGTGCTGTATTTCGGGTTGCGCGTGAAGTTTCACACACGATTTCAGCAGGGTACGTGTATTCCAAGGTGCGCAGGAAATTCCACACGCGAATCCAGCAGCCTATGTGTATTCCGGGGGTGCCAGGCAGTCCTACACGTGAATCGGCTGTGTGGGTCCTCCCAGCTGTTCACCCGACACCCTCCACAGCCCCTGCAGGCGGCCCACACCACAGGGGACTACCCTGCACATGTCCCGCAGGCAGCCCATCCACCATGGCCATGCCCCCCAGCCAACCCATATGTCACCTTGCACCACTGCCCACCAACGCATGTCTCCGAGCACCCCAACCCCCCCAGCAGTGCAGGGCCCCCTCCACCAGGCCCCCACTCATGTCTCCCACCACCCCCACCCCCCAGCAGTGCAGGGCTCCCCTCCACCAGGCCCCACTCATGTCCCCCTGCACCCCCACCCCCCCTTGCCACCATGCATCAACCTCCCAGGCGCAGGGCTTACGCCATCTTGCACCCCCACAGCCACCTTCTCCAGGTATGTTGGGAGGTGGCACTGCAAACTCCTCACAGCTAATATACCAGCACTGGCTACTGAGGAGAACACTAGGGAATAACCCACGGCAACACGCGGAGGCCGGAGTACTACTGACAACTCACCAGAAATTCACACCAGTTGCTTAAGTGGCAAAATAAAAACAAATGGGTACGGAAGAAGACCTGCACCTGTTATGATAGCACGAAAAGGGTCACACTCTGGATAAACACCAAGGCTCCATATAGCAGCCTGGGGCAGTTTACAGGAAGCTGGACAACAAACTATGAACCACAGCACTGTACAGTGGGGAACGGGCACCGTTCATGATCTTGCATAATTCTAAACACGCAGGTGGAGAGCGGATATTGCCTTGCATTGATTGCAGTATCGGGCACAGACTCGAAGGGGGGCGGAATCTGTATAATGGAAAGCCACGAGCAGGGAAGACCCGATGTATTTGTTGCGGGCAATGTCACTGCACCGTGGTTGACAGAGCTGAGTCCAGAACCCATCCCAAGTGGCAATAAATCTGATAATCCACAAGAAAACCCCACAAGCGCCCAACAGGGGAAGATCCAGGAGAGGTCACAGCCCACGGACCCGTAGATCCACACCCACAATAAATACTACACCCATTACTGATGTGATTCACCAGCGAGAAACCCACGTCAAAAGGATACACACAGCCGGACATGACAAGGGGCCCTATGGATGCTTACAGCAACGCCACGATGGAAGATGGAGGGGCGAGGGCACGGCAAACAGACTCCTTGAATACACACACACACACAGCCACTCTAACCTCCCCGGCGCCTGTACAGAAACGGCCGCCACTCTCGTACCCCTCCACCCAACATCTCACCCTTCTTCCTCGCAGTGCTCCCTCATCCTCCTCCCGAGATGCTGCAATTTTCGATGAAGTTCCCGTTAGAGGAAAGGCTCTAGTACCCTCTGCTCCGGAACCGCTTCATTCATTGATCCGAAAAATGCACAATGATGATGTATGATGTCACGTGAGGAAGAGTGGGAGGGCCGTTGCTATGGCCCGTTTCTCGATGGAAACCAGCCACGACCGTAAGCTGTCTCGTGAGGAAGAGTGGGCGGGCCGCTGCTATGGCCCGTTTCTCGGATGAGAATAGCCAGTAATACCCGAAGTATGCGCAGGAAAAGAAACAAACTGCGCATGCTCAAGGATCACACGAGGCGCATGCTGAGCGCGGAGAGAAAGTATGCCCAGGAAAAGGATCAAACTGCGCATGCTGAAGTATCAAGACCTATGCATAGGTGTAAACATTGCACGTGCTGAGCGCTGAGCGAGAATCACCAAAGTATGCGCAGGAAAAGGATCAAACTGCACATGCTGAAGTATCAAGACCTATGCAGAGGTGTAAACATGGCGGGCGCTGAGACAATAATAGCACGTGCTGAGCCCTGAGAGAGAATCACCAAAGTATGCCCAGGAAAAGGCACAAACTGCGCATGCTCAAGCAAGGATCACACAAGGCGCGGGCTGAGCGCTGAGAGAAAGTATGCACAGGAAAAGGATCAAACTGCGCATGCTCAAGGATCACACACGGCACATGCTGAGCACTGAGAGAAAGTATGCACAGGAAAAGGATCCAACTGCGCATGCTCAAGGATTAGTCATGGCACGTGCTCAGCGCTGAGAGAGAATCACCAAAGTATGCGCAGGAAAAGGATCAAACTGCGCATGCTCAAGGATCAGTCATGGCACGTGCTCAGCGCTGAGAGAGAATCACCAAAGTATGCGCAGGAAAAGGATCGCGAGACACACATGGCTAGTTCCCATCCGAGAAACGGACCATAGCAACGGACCGCCCACCCAAAAGTCACGTGACTTCCCGACGACATCAATGTGATTTTCCGGAGCAATGAAGCAGTTCCGGGTTAATTTCACTGAGCTGGATCTCGGGGAGGCTCTGGCTGCAAGAGCAGCAGGCCTCGCGGGAAGGAAGGCTCTGGGCGCCAGGTTCAAGAGCAGCAGGCCTCACGGGAAGGAAGGCTCTGAGCCACGACTCCTTGCGTAGAACCAACATCCGGCGCGCGGTGCATTGTCCTTTCATAGGGTTCCACAGCTCTACATGGGACTGTGCTGTGGGCGTCTGTACACACACACCTGTGCAGTCCCGGGAGGCCTGAATGGTGCCTGCCCAGGCTACTGCCTTGGCCTCTCCTGCTTCCTATCATAAGACATGCGTTGCATTGTCCTTTCATGGGGTTCTACAGCTCTACATGGGACTGTGCGGTGGGCGTCTGTACCCATCCCCACCTGTGACTAGGTCCCCCATCCCCGGGAGGCCTGAATAGTACCTGGGCCAGGCCACTTCCCCAGCCTCTCCTGCTTCATATCATCCGGTGTGTGTGGCATTGCCCTTCATGGGGTTCTGCAGCTGTACATGGGACTGTGCTCTGGGCGTCTGTACCCACCCACCTGTGAGGTCTCCGGGAGGCCTGCATGGGCCTGGCCAGGCCACTGCCCCGGCCTCTCCTGCTTCCTATCATACATCCATGCATTGCATTGTCCTTTAATAGGGTTCTACAGCTCTACATGGGACTGTGCTGTGGGCGTCTGTACCCACCCACCTTTGAGATCCCCGGGAGACCTGAATGGTACCTGGGCCCGGCCAGGCCACTGCCCCAGACTCTCCTGCTTCTTATCATCCGGCGTGCGTGGGATTGCCCTTTCATGGGGGTCTACAGCTCTACATGGGATTGTGCTGTGGGCGTCTGTACCCGCTCACCTGTGAGGTCCCCGGGAGACCTGAATGGTGCCTGGGCCCATCCAGGCCACTGCCCTGGACTCTCCTGCTTCCTATCATCCGGCGTGCGTGGGATTGCCCTTTCATGGGGGTCTACAGCTCTACATGGGACTGTGCTATGGTCATCTGTACCCGCCCACCTGTGTGGTCCCCGGGAGACCTGAATGGTGCCTGGGTCCGGCCAGGCCTCTGCCCCGGCCTCTCCTGCTTTCTGTCATCCGGCGTGTGTGACATTGTCCTATCATAGGGTTCTACAGCTCTAAATGTGACTGTGCTGTGGGCGTCTGTACCCACCCACTTGTGAGGTCCCCGGAGGCGTGGGTGGTGCCTGGGCCCGGCCAGGCCACTGTCCGGGCCTCTCCCGGCATGCGTTACATTGTCCTATCATAGGGTTTCACAACTCTACATGGGACTGTGCTGTGGGCATCTGTACACACACACCTGTGCAGTCCCCGGAGGCCTGAATGGTGCATGCCCAGGCCACTGCCTTGGCCTCTCCTGCTTCCTATCATAAAACGTGTGTTGCATTGTCCTTTTGTAGGGTTCTACAGCTCTACATGGGACTGTGCGGTGAGCGTCTGTACCCACCCCAACCTGTGACTAGGTCCACCATCCCCGGGAGGCCTGAATAGTACCTGGGCCAGGCCACTACCCCAGCCTCTCCTGTTTCATATCATCCAGCGTGCGTTGCATTGTCCTTCATGGGGTTCTGCAGCTGTACATGGGACTGTGCTCCGGGCGTCTGTACCCACCCACCTGTGAGGTCCCCGGGAGGCCTATATGGGCCTGGCCAGGCCACTGCCCACGCCTCTCCCGCTTCCTATCATCCGGCGTGTGTTGCATTGTCCTTTCATAGGATTCTCCAGCTCTACATTGGACTGTGCTGTGGACGTCTGTCCCCACCCACCTGTGAGGTCCCAGGGAGCCCTGAATGGTGCCTGGGCACGGCCAGACCACTGCTCCGGGCTCTCCTGCTTCCTATTATGTGATGTGCGTTAAATTTTCCTTTAATGGGGTTCTACGACTCTACCTGGGACTGACTGTGCTGTGGGCGTCTTTACCCACCCACCTGTGAGGTCCCTGGGGGAGTGGGTGGTGCCTGGACACGGCCAGGCCACTGCCCCAGCCTCTCCTTCTTCCTACCATCCGATGTGCTCTGCATTGTCCTTTCGTGGCGTTCTACAGCTCTACATGGGACTGTGCTTTGGGCATCTGTACCCACCCACCTGTGTGGTCCCCGGGAGACCTGAATGGTGCCTGGGTCCGGCCAGGCCACTGCCCCGGCCTCTCCTGCTTTTTGTCATCCGGCATGTGTGGCATTGTCCTATCATAGGGTTCTACAGCTCTACATTGGACTGTGCTGTGGGCGTCTGTACCCGCCCACCTGTGTGGTCCCCGGGAGACCTGAATGGTGCCTGGGTCCGGCCAGACCACTGCTCCGGCCTCTCCTGCTTCCTATCATATGACGTGCGTTGCATTTTCCTTTCATGGGGTTCGAGAGCTGTGCATGCGACCGTGCTGTGGGCGTCTGTACCCACCCACTTGTGAGGTCCCCGGAGGCGTGGGTGGTGCCTGGGCCCGGCCAGGCCACTGTCCGGGCCTCTCCCGGCATGCGTTACATTGTCCTATCATAGGGTTCTACAGCTCTACATGGGACTGTGCTGTGGGCGTCTGTCCCTACCCACCGGTGAGGTCCCCGGGAGGACTGAATGGTGCCTGGGCCCGGCCAGACCACTGCTCCGGCCTCTCCTGCTTCCTATCATCCAGCGTGCTTGGGATTGCCCTTTCATGGGGGTCTACAGCCCTACATGGGACTGTGCTGTGGTCGTCTGTACCCGCCCACCTGTGTGGTCCCCGGGAGACCTGAATGGTGCCTGGGTCCGGCCAGGCCACTGCCCCGGCCTCTCCTGCTTTCTGTCATCCGGCGTGTGTGGCATTGTCCTATCATAGGGTTCTACAGCTCTACATGGGACTGTGCTGTGGGCGTCTGTCCCTACCCACCTGTGAGGTCCCCGGGAGACCTGAATGGTGCCTGGGCCCGGCCAGACTACTGCTCCGGCCTCTCCTGCTTCCTATCATCCGGCATGCGTGGGAATGCCCTTTCATGTGGGTCTACAGCTCTACATGGGACTGTGCTGTGGTCGTCTGTACCCGCCCGCCTGTGTGGTCCCCGGGAGACCTGAATGGTGCCTGGGTCCGGCCAGGCCACTGCCCCGGCCTCTCCTGCTTCCTATCATCCGGCGTGCGTGGGATTGCCCTTTCATGGGGGTCTACAGCTCAACATGGGACTGTGCTGTGGCGTCTGTCCCCACCCACCTGTGAGGTCCCAGGGAGCCCTGAATGGTGCCTGGGCCCGGCCAGACCACTGCTCCGGGCTCTCCTGCTTCCTATCATATGACGTGCGTTGCATTGTCCTTTAATGGGGTTCTACGACTCTACCTGGGACTGACTGTGCTGTGGGCGTCTTTACCCACCCACCTGTGGGGTCCCTGTGGGAGTGGGTGGTGCCTGGACCCGGCCAGGCCATTGCCCCGGCCTCTCCTGCTTCCTATTATCCGAGGTGCGTTGCATTGTCCTTTCGTGGCGTTCTACAGCTCTACATGGGACTGTGCTGTGGGCGTCTGTACCCACCCACTTGTGAAGTCCCCAGGAGGGCTGAAAGGTGCCTGGGCCTGGCCAGGCCACTGCCCCAACCTCTCCTGCTTCCTATCATCCGGCGTGCGTGGGATTGCCCTTTCATGGGGGTCTACAGCTCAACATGGGACTGTGCTGTGGCGTCTGTCCCCACCCACCTGTGAGGTCCCAGGGATCCTTGAATGGTGCCTGGGCCCGGCCAGGCCACTGTCCCAACCTCTCCTGCTTCCTATCATCCGGCGTGCGTGGGATTGCCCTTTCATGGGGGTCTACAGCTCTACATGGGGCTGACTGTGCTGTGGGCGTCTTTACCCACCCACCTGTGAGGTCCCAGGGAGCCTTGAATGGTGCCTGGGCCCGGCCAGACCACTGCTCCGGCCTCCCCTGCTTCCTATCATACGACGTGCGTTGCATTGTCCTATCATAGGGTTCTACAGCTCCACATGGGACTGTGCTGTGGGCGTCTGTACCCGCCCGCCTGTGTGGTCCCCGGGAGACCTGAATGGTGCCTGGGTCCGGCCAGGCCACTGCTCCGGGCTCTCCTGCTTCCTATCATCCGGCGTGCGTGGGATTGCCCTTTCATGGGGGTCTACAGCTCTACATGGGACTGTGCTGTGGGCGTATTGCCCTTTCATGGGGGTCTACAGCTCTACATGGGACTGTTCTGTGGGCGTCTGTACCCGCCCGCCTGTGTGGTCCCCGGGAGACCTGAATGGTGCCTGCGCCCGGCCAGACCACTGCTCCGGGCTCTCCTGCTTCCTATCATCCGGCGTGCGTGGGATTGCCCTTTCATGGGGGTCTACAGCTCTACATGGGGCTGTTCTGTGGGCGTCTGTACCCACCCACTTGTGAAGTCCCCAGGAGGGCTGAAAGGTGCCTGGGCCTGGCCAGGCCACTGTCCCAACCTCTCCTGCTTCCTATCATCCGGCGTGCGTGGGATTGCCCTTTCATGGGGGTCTACAGCTCAACATGGGACTGTGCTGTGGCGTCTGTCCCCACCCACCTGTGAGGTCCCAGGGATCCTTGAATGGTGCCTGGGCCCGGCCAGGCCACTGTCCCAACCTCTCCTGCTTCCTATCATCCGGCGTGCGTGGGATTGCCCTTTCATGGGGGTCTACAGCTCTACATGGGGCTGTGCTGTGGGCGTCTGTACCCACCCACTTGTGAAGTCCCCAGGAGGGCTGAAAGGTGCCTGGGCCTGGCCAGGCCACTGTCCCAACCTCTCCTGCTTCCTATCATCCGGCGTGCGTGGGATTGCCCTTTCATGGGGGTCTACAGCTCAACATGGGACTGTGCTGTGGCGTCTGTCCCCACCCACCTGTGAGGTCCCAGGGATCCTTGAATGGTGCCTGGGCCCGGCCAGGCCACTGTCCCAACCTCTCCTGCTTCCTATCATCCGGCGTGCGTGGGATTGCCCTTTCATGGGGGTCTACAGCTCTACATGGGGCTGTTCTGTGGGCGTCTGTACCCACCCACTTGTGAAGTCCCCAGGAGGGCTGAAAGGTGCCTGGGCCTGGCCAGGCCACTGCCCCAACCTCTCCTGCTTCCTATCATTTTTCTATATTAACTTTTTTGCACACGTTGCTCCCCACCACCCGCACCTGCCCTGGGAGTACAACCTCAGTGTCTCACGAGTGTCTGTACTCTGGGCGTCTACAAGGGAAGGGGGCAATATGCAGGCCTACATGGGGTTGTGCAGTGAGCGCCTGTGCAGAGGACTGTGCTGTTGGCTTCTGCAAGGAGGCAATATGCAGTTGCCATCTGCGAGTGCTGTACAATGGGCTTCTGCAAAGGGGGTATGCCGTGGGCAGCTTTGTATGGGGGGCTGTGCAGTGGGTGTCTGCAAGGGGGCTGTGCAGTGGATGTCTGCAAGGGGGGTACACAGTTGGTAGCTCTACATGGGGCTGTGCAGTGGGCATCTGTACGAGGGGCTGAGATGGGCATTTGCAGCACCCACCTGTGTGGACCCCGGGCTGCGCCGGCCTCTCCTGCTTCCTACGATTTTTCTCTGATTACTTTTTTGCACACGGTGCTCCCCACCATCCGCACCTGCCCTGAGAATACAACCTCAGTGGCTCACTTTTGGCAGCCACCAGGGTCGCACTGTGGCATAAAATTGGCTCGGGCACCAATAAAAAAGTGGCCCATAGTACAAAATGGCAATTCATTCTTTTTGTGACAGGCTGTTTGAATAGTACCCAATCGGTGGTGGAGGGTGGGGGGTGTTCAATGATTTAAAGGATATTCAGCAACACTGGTCAAAACTAGTAGTTGCATAAAAAAGTTACTCATCAAAGGGGGCACACTTTGACCAACAAAAACTGTCCCACACCAGCATTTAGCGTTTTTGTGAAGTTCTTGAGTCACAATGTGATAAAACCTGTTTGATTTGTGTAGCAGTGATTTATTGGCATTGGGGTGGAATTACTAAACTGTGAGGTGTAGTTTGGGAGTGGCGTGCATGCCAAGCATGGGGGGCGCATTGTAGTGTTTCGCCCTGGGCACCACATGGACTAGTGACTGCTCTGGGTGGATGGGCTCCTTTTTGCCTCCCTGGAACCTCACATGATACGTTTTTAAATGTGAAATATGTCTTAGAAGGAATAATTGGGGAATCGTTTACTGTAGGTGAGTGACCAGCGACTATTCATTCCCATTTAGTTGAGAAAGTGATAATCTTTTTTGGCCCAGTGTTGAGTTGTATATGTTTGTTCTTCATAAACCTGCTGCCCTCTCTCCTTCAGCACTTTGAAACACTTGTGTTGTGTATAGGCGCTATATAAATAAAAATTACCATAACATTGTCATTCTTGACGTTCCTCAGCCGCCCTGTGCTTCTCCGTTTCGTATTTTTCCTCTTCTTGCACCTAAGCATTGGAATGCTCTTTCACATTCTATCCCCGGGAGGATAGCTCAGCAGCAACGTGCTCGCCTTGGAAGCAAGACGACACAAAGCAACACAGGTTCGATCACCGGGTCTGCGCTTAGAAACCTCTGGGTATTAAGCGCATTATAAATAACCTATCATATCCATGCATCCTCTACCTATCAGATTTTTTGTTACCAATTAAAAACTCCTCTTTCCTTCCTCTAATCTGATTTGATCATTGATTTGGTTATCATGCTTTATTTTTATTGTACCATTGTATTTCAAATTTTTGTAAAGAACTTTGGTGAAAATGCTCAATAAAATAAATACAAATACAAAAACTGCCTTAAAAAAAAAGCAACAAACAATTGTTTTAAGCACAAAGCCCATTTGTCACTAGAGGCTGTGTTGCTGCAGGTGGTGGATATCAGGCACTCTGAAGAAATCCAGGGGATGCGGCGAGCGCAGGGAGGGCTGTATCATACGCTGCCGTAGCCATTACCCCTCCCCCTCCAACAGCAGTATCATACGGGGGTTAGGGGGGTGCGCTCCTCAGACTAGCTGGCACCAGTCCCAGGAAAAAGGGAAGGAACAACAAGGGGTGTTGGGGGGGCGCTAGACCATCCCATATGTCAGGCTTATAAGCACGGTAAAGCTACTCAGAAGGAAGAAAGAATACTGCTATTTCCTGTTCCTTGTTTGTGATGCATCCTGCTCATTTGTTTGTGATGTCCAGTGGGGGAAGGGTTCCAGCGTCGAGGAGTTCCAGTGAAAGACGCTTTCAGTTCCAGTTAAGAGTGAGCGTCGTGTTTCGCAGAGCAAACAGAAACACGGTGAATATCGAATGTAGTGGGGCGTTCGAGGTGGGGCCTTAGGCCGTGGGTAGCTGGGAGCAAGGTACTTTGTGGGGTTCAATATTTGCACTTCATATGACGAGGTCGCACGTCCGCTTTATTTGTTGCCCTTGGTGTGTGCATTATATGCTAGAATCTGCACCATGGGATAGACAGTGCCGGTGTAACTTCACTTTTTTCTGTCTGTCAGAAAATCCTATCGGTAGGAAAATCTGACAGGAATTGTAATATCATTTTTTGCTACCGATCAGAAAATCCTACCGATAGGAAAATCTGACGCGGTAGGAAAATCTGACAGGAATTTTAATTGTCATTTTTTGCTACCCATCAGAAAATCATACCGAGAGCAGGCATTGGGCAAGCCACCCAGGGGTAGGAAAAAGTGACAGGGTTGGAAAATCCGACAGCCTGACCTTTTATTTTTTTCTACCCGTCAGAAAATCGTACCGAGAGCAGGCATTGGGCAACCCACCCAGTGGTAGGAAAAAGTGACGGGGAAGGAAAATCTGACAGCCTGACCTGTCATTTTTTCATACTCGTCAGAAAATCCTACTGAGAGCAGGCACTGGGAACCCACCCAGGGGTAGGAAAAAGTGACGGGGTAGGAAAATCTGACAGCCTGACCTGTCATTTTTTGCTACCCGTCAGAAAATTCTACCGAGAGCAGGCATTGGGCAACCCACCCAGGGGTAGGAAAAAGTGACGGGGTAGGAAAATCTGACAGTCTGACCTGTCATTTTTTCCTACCTGTGAGAAAATCCTCTCGAGAGCAGGCATTGTGCAACCCACCCAGGACTAGGAAAAAGTGACGGGGTAGGAAAATCTGACAGCTTGACCTGTCATTTTTTCCTACCTGTAAAAAAATCCTACCGAGAGCAGGCATTTGCCCTTGTACCAGGAAAGTGGGGTAAGTGGAGTAAGAGATTATGGAAACAATTCCTCTTTTTTTCAGTTTGATGACATACCCAAGTGGATTGAAACCTCTCCCGAAGCAAGCTCCTCACAGAGCTCGGTGGAGGTTTCCGAATGCCCAGCCAGCATGTGTGCCGAGGGGGCAATGTTCAAGGCGCTTTAGGAAGTAGCTGCCTATAGAGAGATGGGGGCATTGCTTAAAGAGTCGGGGACTGAGACCCTATGAGTTCCCGGTAGTATGCTGTCACATGTGGGTGGGATGCAGAGTGCCCTCTTACGGCAGCCCAAACACTGATGTGCTTTCTTCAAAGAGGAGTTTTATTGGCAGGTAATTTCTTAATGGGGGCGAGCATGTGAATGGCAAAATGAGGAAAGCAGATTATTGTGTAAATATAGACTGGGGTGAGAGAAAATCGACCCTCCAACAAAAGGGCCCTGCCTCTCTGACTTTCGATCCCCGGCCCAGCCCAGATCCCCCTTGAATGAGGATCTTGTGGAACGCCAGGTGCCTTCTCACTGACATCAGCATACTTTGCCCTGTCCGCCTCATGTTACTGCTGGGGGAGATGGCTCATCCGGGCAGCACTGAGCCTTGACCACATCAAGCAAGATCTAAGGCGGGGGCACACCCTCACCCACGCCCTGGGCTGGTGTAAAATGGCTGAGGTGTGTAGACACTGCCCTAAGTGCTCCCTCCCCTGCCCCTACTGCTTTCCTCTGTACAAAGATGCCTCTGCTATTTCGGCGGCCCTGCCCCCCCTATTTAACTATAAGTCATGACTGAGCATGCGTACGCACTGCACACTTTATTTAGTATTCGTTTTAGCATTTTTGCAGTTACATAGCGCTACAGGCTTCTGAGCGCTGCTCATTACCAACAGAGTATGGTGCTCATTTATCGACCTCAGCAGGTTAAACATCAAAGTTTTCTCTGAATACAGAACATGAGGGAAGAAACCTGGGCATGTAATGCAGTGAGGGCGGGGAGGGGGGTGAGCGGATGGATGCGAGCACGCGCGCATGTGTGAAAGAGCCCAGGGGGGGGCATGGAGAAACATCCACAAGGGCTGAGAGGCTGGTGTGGGCATGTGTGCATACAGACTGGTGCAGCAGAGGTCCACTAATGGCACCGTTCTCTCTGGCCATCTTATGGTCACAGTAAAAAGAGCTTCCTGGGGGGCAAGAGGGGCTGGGGGTGGGTGGGGGGACACACAAACATCACAGAGGCAATATGCCCTGGTCTTTCTACAGAAGAATTCCAACCATGGGAGTGACATTGGAATAAGCTGCCATAAGTAAGCAAAATGGGGAACAAAAGCAGATGTAAGTTATTTAAGAACAAACTTACCTGGAAAGGCAGCAGCCGTACTACTCAGGGACTCTACACCTTTCACCGTTCAAGTCAGCAAACAAAGAGGGCTATTACTCCCCAAACCTGTGCATATAAGCATTTCCCGGCCTCCCACTATCCAGCCTTGCCTCTGGACAGCCCCTCACACCTTGCCCCAGTATTCAGCCAATGTCCTTCTGCCTCCTGCCATCCTCTTCACCCCAGCATGCCCTCCCTTTTATCACACTCTCCCATTTGCCAGGTGCCCCGTCCTCTTGGAGCTGCCTGTATTCCTTCCTCCCAAGCCGGTGAATCTCCATGGCTGGTGGGGGGAATCACCACTAGGTGTTAGGTGTGGGGGCCAACAAGAGGCCAATGTGGACAGGTCTGCATACAGACTGGTGCAGCAGAGGTCCACTGCACACTTTTAGTATTCATTTCTGCATTTACATAGCGATACAGCCGTCTGCATTTTGGAGCTCGTAGTATTTATTATATGTCAAATTTAATATGGATCTCCAAGTTCCAGAGTGCAACACACGGTTGTCTCAAATTATAGGATCGTCCTACCATTTCATACGCCATGAGGAGAAACTGTACGATTTGGTCACAGAACAAGTGTGTTGATAATTGTCCAGTAATCAGGGTATCTGCAAAAAGAAAGATGTTTTTGGAGGGAACACCATTGTGTTACCTAACTGGCATACTTTTGTGTTCTTTGCTTGAGTTTGAGCCGGGATCATGACCTAATCCCGTTGAACGTTAAATAATGAACAATGTGCGCATAACTTTTAGTTTCCTCTCAAGGGCAAAATAGCTCTGGGAGCTAATGCACTCCCTACACGCGATCAGCTAGCAACCACCTGGTCGTGCATTCACATCATGTCAGGGTGCACAATGCTCAACTCTTCTTAATTCATTCCATTTCATTACAACTGTTAGGATGCCCAGTGCCTGTCACAACAATTCTTAATTAACATCACGCTTCATTGCACCCAGAGTTTGCGTTCTATCTATGCTGTGCCCTGTCTACTGGCGCTGAAATCGCTTGCACATCAGTCTCCTGCCTCTGTTTACTGCCCTAAATTCCTTCACCTTGTGCCTTAACCATTGGACAACCTACACCATTCACCACGAGGTGTTTGAGACATGCTTGACCTACGGTTCGGGAGGCGCTGTGCAATGTTTTATGTGCTTCCATATGTGGGTACCCCACCAAATGCATTCTGGTATCTGTAGTCCGGAGCTAACTATCCCAGTAAACAGATGTTGGGTCAGTGCTGTTCTGTGCTGTGCCAGGATTGGTGGAGGCTATGCTGGGGTACACATATAAATATCAAAAAAATCAGGATGAGAGATCCTACAAGCAGTTGTGTGGTTCTGAACATGTAAATTTATTTCAAACACACATGTTTTTTTTGGAACGAATTTTCAATTATTTTACAGAACTTTCGATAAGCACGAAATTCAGTTGACACCGGACAGATTGTGATTATAAACAGTGGAAATACAGGATAGATATCAACCTGTATAGTGTAGAGGTAAGAATCCACACAAGGGCACAGTCACATATGATAGCAGGATGAACCTACAGTTGAAGCAAGGTGCACCCGGGACTGCAAGTAGTCCAGGGTATGACTAACACAGAGTGGACACAACAAAATCTACAGAACATACACAAAGGGGAGTTTTTGCAGTTGTGTCACAGGGGATCGACACAGGTGTGTTTTGGCCACGTGGGGCTGGATTGGAGCCTGTCTGGGTTTTGGCCTTCATCAGGATTGTCACCAGTTGTGGTGATTGTCCATAAAATCTGTGTGTGAGATAAAGGCTTGTCAGGATCTCGGGGTGTAGTTCAATGATTTAAGAATTAATAAATAATGGTTCAGTGGTGCCACGATGATACATCAAAGAAGTGTATCCATGCACAGCTTACCTGCTGCTGCATTAGCAGTTGGATGCTGTGTTTGGACAATCCTCAATAGTTTTTGGATTGTGGGTGCGAAATGCACTTCAGGTGAGCCATGGATTCCTGATGGCTGGGTTTGTCTCAGGATCCTGTGGGCTGGAAGAGGGCCTGGATGGGTCCCAAATCTAAGATAAAAGCACGGACCATAAGGTGTCAGTGCTGTACTACAAGTTGGTGACTCCTTGTGTGATGGTTCCAGTTTTTAAATGGGAGGAACCACGAGGGGTTAGCCTTGTACATCGAACAAGCGGACCCAGTGGTGGGTGCTTGTGATGGTCAATGGCGGAATCGCTAGACGTGGTGTACGTGGAGCGACATCTGGCTGGATTGGAAGTGCTTGTAGTGGCACAGCACGTGGGAACCACCCTGTTGGGTAGTCTCAACAGGGCGAAGGGATGAGTGTTTGCCCGTGGAGAGTGCGGTGCCGTTGTGCCATTTATGCTGTGAGGCGACTAGCGCCAAAATGTTAGAGCGGTTGTCAGAGAGTGGGCTAGGTGATGGAGTATGGCCCATAAACTATTTTATTTTACACGCGATGGAGTAAGGCCCATAAAATCTATACAGAAGTGTTTACATACATTGTGTGTTTCTACAAAGGTGGATGAGTTACTATTGACACAACTGCCAGTATCAAAGATTAGCGTGCAAGGTCAAACTAGACGGTAAGCGTGCTGCCATGGGAAAAGAGAAAAACGTGTGAGCACAAGTCCATAGTCTAAAACTTACCGTGGATCGGATGGTACAAACGTTACCATGGAGTCCACAGCCTGGAATGGTTGCTGTGATGAGCAAACCCTGTGGGAATGGCCGGCCAATGGGGTCCCAAGGGCGTGTCCCTCGTCCAATCCCTGTGCTTATGCAGGCATAGACAAGAGGCACAGGAGATGATTAAATAAGAGAGTTAGAGTGTTGTGGCCTTAAAGGACGACAGGACGCTGCAGTGGGCTTTAACTGTCTTTATTACAAGACAAACAGCTGGGCATAAACTTGGTATGCTGCAACGGGGGAACTACTCACAGTTCAGTTCAGGGCCCTACCAGTTGCATCACTGGTGGCAAGATGTGCACAAAGATGGCACACTGCAAGCTTCCAGGACTCCCATGTGGCCTCATATGGCTTTGGAGTTATGCCCTGGAAGCTGGTGTCAATAGGCTCTTCAGGGCCTCAGTTCCGATGGCTCCTCATCAGGAGCAGCGCTCTCAGTCGACCTCCTGGTCTGGCGCTTCGCCAACTCTGGCGGGAACATTGTCTCGCGGAGCATGGGCTCACAAGATCTCGTCAAGTCCAGATCTCGCGAGACCACGCTCCCGCGATCACGTGACGTTCCCACACACCTCCTTTACTGGGAAAAAGGATGGATGGTCATTCCATGACAAAGTCTACAAACTTGCTGGGTCTCCTTCTCTCTCTCTGTGGTCTACTCCGATCTGGACATGGGCAGGACTGCGGGAACGCTCTTGAAGGGGTGCAGGTGATTTGGGTTCTCCTTGGCTTGCTCTTCGCTGTGACTCCCTGAGTGGGGTTGAAGAGTTGGGGCTAGAGAACTCGTTGCCGTGGTGTGACTCCGAGTTATCTCTTTCTGAGAGGTGAGAGTTTTCAGATGTCTCCTGGTGGTCTTGATCTTCTCCGGCTTCCCAGTGTGCCTGTTCAAGGGATCCTTTCCTGCGGTACATGGCCACCCTTTCTAGATTCCATTTCCTTCCGTTGCTGGTGCAAATGTGGTTTGACCCTTTCTCCAGGACTTCTATGGGACTGCTGTATCTGGAGCCAGTCGAAGTGTCTTTGTGGGGAAGGCGTATCTTTACTAGGTCGCCTTTGTTAACTACTGTGTGGCGAGCGGCTCGACGCAAGTCCCCTTGAGTCTTCATGGCTTCTTTGTTATGCTGCATGCGGAAAGCTACGTCTTCCATGTCCACTTCTTCGTAGGCCCTCACTGGTGACTCAAGCAAACACTGACTCAAGGTTTCAGGTAAAAAAACATAAGTACATTTATTTTAAAACCATTCATTATCAACACAACACTTCTATTAAATTTAAAACCACATGTTAAATACACTACAACTGACCAATTCACTTTGCACGGTATGAATCAAGGTAAGTACCCTGTGTTTGAGAGAACCAGTGTTACGGAACAATACAAGTTACCGTGAATACGATTGCGATCACTTTTTGACAGTTCGTTCTACTAAATAAATGCGTATCCGCGGCAAGAAATGCTACCGGGGCAAAAACACACTTAGCACCTGAGATACCCAGAGAGAGTTGGGGGCAAAAATCATAGGCAATATGTTAGGCAAACAGAATCGAAGAACACTCATGGACAGAAATGCAAGAGTCAAGAGGCCGGAGTCAGTGTCAAGTGGAACCGGGTTCCTGTGTAGAGGATCACATGTTGGATAGTTTGCGATTCAAAGTTGCCAAGAGTACTTTAGATATTGTCAAATGTTCGGAAGCAAAAGTTATAAGAAGGAGGGAAAAATAAGGGCAAGCCTTATAAGCGAGAAAGAAGGACACAGTACCTTTTCAAAGAAGAAGCTGATGCCAAGGCAGTTGTTCCTGGTAGTTTCCTGTAGACCCACGATTCCTGGTTTCGGCACGAAGAAGGATGATGAATGGGGTCTACACCACACAGGGATGAGGCCAGCAGCAGTGACAATGAATAAAAGGTGCGCTCCTTAAAAACAGGAGAGGCTCTTCAGGTGGCTATCAGGACCATTACAGCAGTGTGCAGCGATTTCGATCACGAAGGGGGCCTCTGGCTGAAGAAGATGAGCTGGTTTTCCCCACCAGGTTCAAGGGAAGAAGACTCTGGACTGGATCTTCTCTTAGTGGTTGATGGGTAGATAGCTCAGGACTGCAGCAGGGCTTCACCGGGACGGGATAGTTGCAGCAGTCGACCTCTCCTCCGATTCTCTTCGGTTCCCTGTAGTTCCAGTGGCGATTCTCTGACTTCCAGCCCAAGAGACCTGCCTTTTATGTGAAAATCCCCCATTCACACAGCCTGGCTGTCAATCACCCAGCCCGGACAACCACCTCAGCCAATCATGAAAAAGGGTGACTTGGGTTTCCTAGGATACCCTGTGCAGGGGGCGACTACACCCCTCCCTCACATTCAACCCACCTAGACACCCAGGCGCCTTGAGGAGGGCTTCTTAGCAGAAGCCCGCCAAAAGACAGTGAACAAAGAAGGCAAACCTGGTTGGCCACACAAAGTAAAGCACAAGAAGGAGTTTAACAAAAAGAAATGGTGAATAAACCGCACTGGAGCCAAAAGAAAAAAGTATTTGGTCAAGCGGGTTTAAGTTCGAGGCTAATATAATAGCCTACAATATTACCACGGTTATATAAGATAACCGCGGTAGAAAATTAGGGTAGATACCACTGCCACCAGCCATGTCTAAATATTAAAAGTGCGAAACAATGCTCCAGGAGGTACAGATAAAAAGGGCTAAGAGTTAACTCTTCCAGTACTCCATGCAAGATGGGGTGTACTGGATCGGTGGTTAATTTGACTAAGTAAAGTTAATGGTAACTTTACCCTTTTCTGCAGCCTCAGAAATGGAGTCGGTGGGAGGTCTGAACGACATCCCTGTGTCGCTGCACTGAAGGTGCTGGGTGACAGACAAGAGAAGGGGGCTACTGAAGTGGTGTACTCCAGAGTCCACAATCACCAACAACAGGTGAAAACACATAGCAAAACACAAGTAAGAGTGGGGAAAAAGCTCACACTCTTACCCAGTGGAAAGAAATAACTCCAGAGATCCAGCAAAGCTGCTGGGGGACTCACTGGGTAAGGGAAATTAGCCATAAAATGAGAATTCTCCCTAACAGCTACCGTTATTTGCTCTCTGGTCCCTTTGCAGCTCCCGCTAAGGGCGCCTGGTAAAACCAGGTGCCCATAGCCGGACCCGCTAAGGGACCTCGGAATAGGGCGCAAAGGGATTACCGGCACCGATGTCCTTAACGGTGCCCGGTATCCCTTTGCGCCCTACTCGGAATGAGGCCCACTGTCTCTGTAACTGTTTAATATACTGAATCATGCTGCTGTTAGCAACAGTATCTGCAGCGTCTGAGCTGTGAGGACTTGATGAAGAGCTAGGGCCTCATTATAAGTACGGTGGTACAGTAACAACGGTGCCAGTAAGCTACTAGCACCGTTGCTACCGTACCGCCATACTACGAGCTGTGCTCGCGGGTGCCTGTCAGCTTGCCAAGTCTGACATGGCGGGCAGAGCGGCACCCGCGAGCACAGCATGTCAGATGCACCGGTGCATCCGACGTCCCCATTCACATTGAGCCCTATGGGGCTCCAATGGGAATGGGGACTGACATTTACCGGCACCCGGAAATGGAGGACTTACCGGATTCGGCAAAGTCGGAATACCCCGGTAATTCCTCATTGGCGGGTGTCAGAACTTTTCACAAGTTTGACAGCTTTAGCGGCAAGGCTACCGCCAAACTTATAATGAGGCCCCTATGCCCAGTTGAGGGAGCTTCCCTCCCAGGGCAAGGTGTGGGCGAGTGCTTTAAAGTGGGTTTTCATCAGGAATGCACATGGGATGCTAGCCAATAGGGGGTCCTAACACCTAACAATGCCATTTGGTCATTATTTCCAATAACTGGAGACAAGAAGTGATACAGATGATTCAGGAGCCTGTAATACTCTGATCACCTGAATCTCTAACCGTTCACGAAAGCGTGTACGCAGGCATGTCACTGTCCTTGACTCACCTCCCTTCACAAGCGTGAAAAAGGGGCTTCCTTTTCAATCACCTCTTGCTGTGACCCCTCTAGCAGGTGGACAGGCAAGCGGGGTGTGGGTCCGTCATACTTCCGCACTCCATACCATCCTTTCCATCGACTCTACCTCTTGCTCTCAATTCCGCTCCCGAATGCTCCCTCATTCATACTTAGACAGGAAACAACACCCAGATAGATGGCCAAGTGCAGATCCGGTGTTCCGTTGCTCCCCTGGTGATCTGGAAGGAGAACAACCAACACTACTTGTAGCTACCAATGTGCCTATTTAATTCACTTGTAGACCTCCACTTCTCCACCCCTATAGCAAAGTGCTGTGATCCACCATACAGGTCCAATAGCAAATTACTAATTAATAGGAAGGCACAGAGGAATGTATTAACATAAAATAATACGTGTATTTGTAGAGTGCTGCTCCCCCCCCCCCCCCCGCTCTCCCACTGGTGCATTTTGGTGTTATAGACAGAAACTAACAGATGGTCATTGTTACACAACTCAGCTGAACCCACTCTGTTAATCTTGGATGGATGAAGGGCTGGGTGGACCAGTGACTATAAGCACACACACACATTAGTCCACTGAACCACATACATGGACACTAAACCTGGATCAGGACACCACTTCCAGGATGAGGCAGGGGGGAGAAATGGAGACAAGACAGGAGAGAAGGGTGCATGAAGGGTTCAGGAACACAGGGAGGGAGACAGGCTATCTCAGAAGCATAGAGCAACCTGTGCAGAGAAACAAACTACAATAATTATTTACCTTTTGGTGCCTGTGCTTCCTACGTTGTGCAGAGTAGGATGACACAATAGTGTGTTTAGATCTAGAAATGGAAGACAATCTTACGTTATTAATTAAATACTACAAACACAAGACATCTCCTCTCCCTGCCCAGTAATGCACCCTCCATCACGTACACAAGACAGGATTAACTGGAGGTTTATGAAGAACAAGCAGAGACAACTTAACACTTGGCCAAAAAAGAGGATTGCTTTCTCACCAAGAGGAGGGAATAGTCGCAGGTCACTCAGCTAAAGCAAATTATTCCCCAATTATTCCTTAAAAGATTGTGAAGGATTTAGTGATTAAAATGTGTGAAAACTGTGTTCCCTCACCCTGCCTCCATTTCTGCCCACTGCCCCATACTCATGGGTCCTTCCTGTCCTCCACTGCGCCCTGCAACATTGTGTATTACAACAGTTCTAGTAAAACTGAAGAAAACAACGAAAGAAAATGGATTTAAATGACCACCATTAGTGTGTCATTATCCCATTCAGCCTGCACCTTCATGCAGCCTGCCCTTCACTGTTCACACCTCTTAAGAACATGCCTAGCCACATGAACACACACGCACCCCTCCCATTACATGCAAACAAGATCCCACAACCATTCATAGGCAGATCCAGATCACTGTCACACTGGGCTTCTTGGCTGTTTGGGAATAGGTTTTACATTCCAGTCCATTGAAATAAAGAATCCCTCTCAAACACGTGCGAGATAGAGCAGTGCAAAGCTACACTGGCTTGATATCGGGAAGGCCCAGGTTCGAGTCTCCAGTAGGGATGAACTTGAAAACAAAGTATACGTTTTTTTTTTTTTTTTAAAAAGGGGACATCGTGCTCTTTAGTTCCCGTGCGCTTAGACCGCTGGATGTATTTCACATTTGATAACGTCATATTTGATATCACAGGAAGACAAAAAAAGACCACATACCACGCTTTGGATCTCGGAGAGTAACTGCAGATTGGCTGAGATAAAGATCACCATCAGCAAATCCAGGCCGCCAAACTAAAGAACAGACATGCGCAATGTAGAGATACGGATCCCAAGAGCATGCGCAGTACCGAGATACTGATCCTTGGAGCATGTGCCCTGCTGAGATACTGATCCTCTGAGCATACACACTGCCGAGATACTAATTCTCCGAGCATGCGCAGGGTTGAAACACGGATCCCTAGAGCATGTGCTGTGCTGATATACGGCTCCAAGGAACATGCGCAGTAAAAGCATGCGGTGCTGGGCATGCGTACGTACATCATGGAAAAAACTGCGCATGCTCAAGTATCAAGACCTATGCAGAGGTGTAAACTTGCCGGGAGCTGAGAAAGCAATAGCAAGTACCGGGCCCTGAGAGAGAATCACCAAAGTACAGGCAGGAAGAGGAACAAACTGCGCATGCTCAAGTATCAGACATGGGGACATGGGAGATGGGTAGACCTCTACTTCACTCACAAAGAGGAAGTAAAAACTATAATATACATAAAGTAGGCCAGCGGAAAAATCAAGTTAAAGGCGGAATCCGGCTAAGGGACAGGGAGAGGGACACCCAAATTCGGAACCACAGATCAAACCATACCAAAAACAAAATAATTAGAAAACATGAATATTTTATTTGTATTTCATTATTTGTTTAAAATATACATATTAAATCATGTTCGAGCTCATTGTCTAAATAACAACATTTGATTAGAAGGTAGAATATAAGATCAAGCAAAGTGCTTGTCTAAAAATCCTACTGATAATTCAGTCAGTACTGGTTTAGTGTAGCCAAAGCAATCTGAACATCATGCTGGTTGAAGGGGCTCATCCGGCTGGTGGTCAGAGGCTATGGCCACATTAGGTAATGTAAGAACTACCACAACTACATGAGCAAGGCAATATTGGTTATTTCTGAAGTTGGAACTAAAAAAGGAGGTGGGTGCCGTACGTCAACTACTATACTGTCGTGACCTATTGTATACACTGGGTTTGACATGCAAAGAAACAGTAGTTTCGATGGTGCAGAGCATCTAAGCTGTTTCACGATTGATGTCCATCTTCTTCAGGACGGTGCACTCCCATCAAAATGTATGCCACTGGAATTTGTAATGTGGAAAACTGCATATATGAGGCAATGATGATTTGTGCAGGCTGAATCCATAATTTTGCCATTATCTCAACCTTTAAACTGGTTACCTTTTCCCGAATATATATCCTGAGAAGTAAATGTAGACCAATAGAACCAGTTCTCTACCAAGTAGAACTGAGTAAGAATGAACAAGGCGAGAAAAGAATACATCTTGACATTGTGTTGCAGACGATAGATGGCGTTAGGGCGTCTTGAAAAAAGTGTCCTACCAGGATGGAATGGTATTCGGCATGGTGTAGTGGACACACCAGGAATTGAGTTATGTTAGCGTCTGAAACTACATCCCTACACGGATGTATATGGAGTTGTACAGTGTGCATCTGTACGGGGGGCTGTGCAGTGGATGTCTGTAAGGGGGTATGCAGTGGGCAGCTCTACATGGCGCTGTGCAGTGGGCATCTGTACAAGGGGCTGAGAGATGGGCATTTGCAGCACCCACCTGTGAGGTCCCCGGGAGGGCTGCATGGTGCCTGGGCCCGGCCAGGCTACTGCACCAGCCTCTCCTGCTCCCGATCCTTTTTCTATGAATACTTTTTTGCACCTGGTCCTCCCCATCATCCGCACCTGCCCTGGGAATACAACCTCAATGGCTCACTTTAGGCAGCCACCAGGGTCGGACTGGGGCATAAAACTGGCTCGGGAACCAATGAAAAAGTGGCACACAGCTGCAAATGACAATTCATTCTTTTTGTGACAGGCTGTTTGAATAGTACCCAATCGGTGGGGGAGGGTGGGGGTGTTCAATGATTGAAAAGATATTCAGAAACACTGGTCAAAACTAGTAGTTGCATAAAAAAGCAACTCATCAAAGGGGCACACTTTGACCAAAAAAACGGTCCCACACTACATTTAGCGTTTTTGCAAAGTTCTTGAGTCACAATGTAATGAAACCTGTTTGATTTGTATAGCAGTGATTTATTGGTATTATGGTGGAATTAGTTAACTGTGAGGTGTAGTTTGGAAGTGGCGTGCATGCCAAGCGTGGGGGGCGCATTGTAGTGTTTCGCCCTGGGCACCAAATGGACTAGTAACTGCTCTGGGTATATGGGCTCCTTTTTGCCTCCCTGGAACCTCACATGATACGTTTTTAAATGTGAAATATGTCTTATAAGGATTAATTGGGGTTCGTTTACTATAGGTGAGTGACCAGCGACTATTCATTCCTGTTTTATTGTTCTTCATAAACCTGCTGCCCTCTATGCTTGAGCGCTTTGAAACGTGTTGTGTATAGGTGCTATATAAATAAAAATTACCATAACATTGTCATTCTTGACGTTCCTCAGCCGCCCTGTTCTTCTCCGTTTTGTTCTTTTCCTCTTCTTGCACCTTCTTGCACAAAATCTGACAGCCTAACCTGTCATTTTTTGCTACCCATCAGAAAATCATACCGAGAGCAGACATTGGGCAACCCACCCAGAGGTAGGAAAAAGTGACGGGGTAGGAAAATCTGACAGCCTGACCTGTCATTTTTTCCTACCCGTCAGAAAATCCTACCGAGAGCAGGCATTGAGCGACCCACCCAGGGGTAGCAAAAAGTGACGGGGTAGGAAAATCTCACAGCCCGACCTGTCATTTTTTGCTACCCGTCAGAAAATCCTATCGAGAGCAGGCATTGGGCAACCCACCCAGCGGTAGGAAAAAGTGATGAGGTAGGAAAATCTGACAGCCCGAACTGTCCTTTTTTCCTACCCGTCAGAAAATCCTACCGAGACCAGGCATTGGGAAACCCACCCAGGGGTAGGAAAAAGTGACGAGGTAGGAAAATCTGACAGCCCGACCTGTCATTTTTTCCTACCCGTCAGAAAATCCTACTGAGAGCAGGCATTGGGAAACCCACCCAGGGGTAGGAAAAAGTAACGGGGTAGGAAAATCTGACAGCCCGACCTGTCATTTTTTGCTACCCGTCAGAAAATCCTATCGAGAGCAGGCATTGGGAAAGCCACCCTGGGGTAGGAAAAAGTGACGTGGTAGGAAAATCTGTCAGCCTGACCTGTCGTTTTTTCCTACCCGTCAGAAAATCATACCGAGAGCAGGCATTGGGCAAGTCCCCCAGGGGTAGGAAAAAGTGACGTGGTAGGAAAATCTGACAGCCTGACCTGTCATTTTTTCCTACCCATGAGAAAATCCTCCCCAGAACAGGCATTTGCCCTTGTACCAGGAAAGTGGGGTAAGTGGTTATGGAAACAATTCATCTTTTTTCAGTTTGATGACATACCCAAGTGGATTGAAACCTCTCCCGATGCAAGCTCCTCACGGAGCTCGGTGGAGGTTTCCGAATGGCCAGCCAGCGTGTGTGCCGAGGGGGCAATGTTCAAGGCGCTTTAGGAAGTAGAAGCCTATAGAGAGATGGTGGCATTGCTTAAAGAGTCGCGGACTGAGACCCTCTGAGTTCCCGGTAGTATGCTGTCACACATGGGTGGGGTGCAAAGTGCCCTCTTACGGCAGCCCAAACACTGATGTGCTTTCTTCAAAGAGGCGTTTTATTTGCAGGTAATTTCTTAATGGGGCGGGCATGTTAATGGCAATATGAGGAAAGCAGATTATTGTGTAAATATAGACTAGGGTGTGAGAAAATCACCCCTCCAACAAAAGGGCCCTGCCTCTCTGACTTTCGATCCTCGATCCCCGGCCCAGTCCAGATCCCCCATGAATGAGGGTCTTGTGGAACGCCAGGGTCCCCCTCCCTTCTCCCTGGCATCAGCATGCTTTGCCCTGCCTGCCTCATGTTACTGCTGGGGGAGATGGCTCATCCGGGCAGCACTGAGCTTGGACCACATCAAGCAAGATCTAAGGTGGGGGCACACCCTCACCCACGCCCTGGGCCGGTGTAAAATGGCTGAGGTGTGTAGACACTGCCCCAAGCGCCCCCTCCCCTGCCCCTATTGCTTTCCTCTGTACAAAGATGCCTCTGCTATTTCGGCAGCCCTGCTCCCACTATTTAACTATAAGTCATGACTTAGCATGCGCACGCACAGCACACTTTATTTAGTATTCATTTTTGCAGTTACATAGCGCTACAGGCTTCTGAGCGCTGCTCATTACCAACAGAGTGTGGTGCTCATTTATTGACCTCAGCAGGTTAAACATCAAAGCTTTCTCTGAATACGGAACATGAGGGAAGAAACCTGGGCATGTACTGCAGTGGGGGCGGGGAGGGGTGTGAACAGATGGATGCGAGCACGTGCGCATGTGTGAAGGAGCCCGGGGGGGGGGGGGGGCATGTCTGCATACAGACTGGTGCAGCAGAGGTCCACTAATGGCACCGTTCTCTCTGGCCATTTTACGGTCACAGTAAAAAGAGCTTCCTGGGGGCAAGAGGGGATGGGGGTGGGTGGGGGGATACACAAACATCACAGAGGCAATATGCCCTGGTCTTTCTACAGAAGAATTCCAACCATGGGAGTGACATTGGAATAAGCTGCCATAAGTAAGTAAAATGGGGAACAAAAGCAGATGTAAGTTATTTTGAACAAACTTACCTGGAAAGGCAGCAGCAGTACTACTCAGGGACTCTACACCTTTCACCGTTCAAGTCAGCAAACAAAGAGGGCTACTACTCCCCAAACATGTGCATATAAGCATTTCCCGGCCTCCCACTATCCAGCCTTGCCTCTGGACAGCCCCTCACACCTTGCCCCAGTATTCAGCCAATGTCCTTCTGCCTCCTGCCATCCTCTTCACCCCAGCATGCCCTCCCTTTTATCACACTCTCCCATTTGCCAGGCGCCCCTTCCCCTTGACGCTGCCTGTATTCCTTCCTCCCAAGCCGGTGAATCTCCATGGCTGGTGGGGGGATCACCACTAGGTGTTAGGTGTGGGGGCCACCAAGAGGCCAATGTGGACAGGTCTGCATACAGACTGGTGCAGCAGAGGTCCACTGCACACTTATTCATTTCTGCATTTACATAGCGCTACAGCCTTCTGCATTTTGGAGCTCGTATTTTTTATATGTCAAATTTAATATGGATCTCCAAGTTCCAGAGTGCAACACGCGGTTGGCTCAAATTATAGGATCGTCCTACCATTTCATACACCATGAGGAGAAACTGTACGATTTGGTCACAGAACAAGTGTGTTGATAATTGTCCAGTAATCAGGGTATCTGCAAAAAGAAAGATGTTTTTGGAGGGGACACCATTGTCTTACCTGACTGGCATACTTTTGTGTTCTGTGCTTGAGTTTGAGCCGGGATCATGACCTAATCCCGTTGAATGTTAAATAATGAACAATGTGCGCATAACTTTTAGTTTCCTCTTCAGGGCAAAATAGCTCTGGGAGCTAAAGCACTCCCTACAAGCGATCAGCTAGCAACCACCTGGTCGTGCATTCACATCATGTCAGGGTGCAGAATGCTCAACTCTTCTTAATTCATTCCAGATACATTTATTTCAACTGTTAGGATGCCCAGTCCCTGTCACAACAATTCTTAATTAACATCACGCTTCATTGCACCCAGAGTTTGCGTTCTATCTATGCTGTGCCCTGTCTACTGGCGCTGAAATCGCTTGCACATCAGTCTCCTGCCTCTGTTTACTGCCCTAAATTCCTTCACCTTGTGCCTTAACCATTGGACAACCTACACCATTCACCACGAGGTGTTTGAGACATGCTTGACCTACGGTTCGGGAGGCGCTGTGCAATGTTTTATGTGCTTCCATATGTGGGTACCCCACCAAATGCATTCTGGTATCTGTAGTCCGGAGCTAACTATCGCAGTAAACAGACGTTGGGTCAGTGCTGTTCTGTGCTGTGCCAGGATTGGTCGAGGCTATGCTGGGGTACACATATAAATATCAAAAAAATCAGGATGAGAGATCCTACAAGCAGTTGTGTGGTTCTGAACATGTAAATTTATTTCAAACACACAAGTTTTTTTTGGAACGAATTTTCAATTATTTTACAGAACTTTCGATAAGCACGAAATTCAGTTGACACCGGACAGATTGTGATTATAAACAGTGGAAATACAGGATAGATATCAACCTGTATAGTGTAGAGGTAAGAATCCACACAAGGGCACAGTCACATATGATAGTAGGATGAACCTACAGTTGAAGCAAGGTGCACCCGGGACTGCAAGTAGTCCAGGGTATGACTAACACAGAGTGGACACAACAAAATCTACAGAACATACACAAAGGGGAGTTTTTGCAGTTGTGTCACAGGGGATCGACACAGGTGTGTTTTGGCCACGTGGGGCTGGATTGGAGCCTGTCTGGGTTTTGGCCTTCATCAGGATTGTCACCAGTTGTGGTGCTTGTCCATAAAATCTGTGTGTCAGATAAAGGCTTGTCAGGATCTCGGGGTGTAGTTCAATGATTTAAGAATTAATAAATAATGGTTCAGTGGTGCCACGATGATACATCAAAGAAGTGTATCCATGCACAGCTTACCTGCTGCTGCATTAGCAGTTGGATGCTGTGTTTGGACAATCCTCAATAGTTTTTGGATTGTGGGTGCGAAATGCACTTCAGGTGAGCCATGGATTCCTGATGGCTGGGTTTGTCTCAGGATCCTGTGGGCTGGAAGAGGGCCTGGATGGGTCCCAAATCTAAGATAAAAGCACGGACCATAAGGTGTCAGTGCTGTACAACAAGTTGGTGACTCCTTGTGTGATGGTTCCAGTTGTTAAATGGGAGGAACCACGAGGGGTTAGTCTTGTCCATCGAACAAGCGGACCCAGTGGTGGGTGCTCGTGATGGTCAATGGCGGAATCGCTAGACGTGGTGTACGTGGAGCGACATCCGGCTGGATTGGAAGTGCTCGTAGTGGCACAGCACGTGGGAACCACCCTGTTGGGTAGTCTCAACAGGGCGAGGGATGAGTGTTTGCCCGTGGAGAGTGCGGTGCCGTTGTGCCATTTATGCTGTGAGGCGACTAGCGCCGAAATGTTAGAGCGGTTGTCAGAGAGTGGGTTAGGTGATGGAGTATGGCCCATAAACTATTTTATTTTACATGCGATGGAGTAAGGCCCATAAAATCTATACAAAAGTGTTTACATACACCGTGCGTGTCTACAAAGGTGGATGAGTTACTATTGACACAACTGCCAGTATCAAAGATTAGCGTGCAAGGTCAAACTAGACGGTAAGCGTGCTGCCATGGGAAAAGAGAAAAACGTGTGAGCACAAGTCCATAGTCTAAAACTTACCGTGGATCGGATGGTACAAACGTTACCATGGAGTCCACAGCCTGGAATGGTTGCTGTGATGAGCAAACCCTGTGGGAATGGCCGACCAATGGGGTCCCAAGGGCGTGTCCCCCGTCCAATCCCCGTGCTTATGCAGGCATAGACAAGAGGCACAGGAGATGATTAAATAAGAGAGTTAGAGTGTTGTGGCCTTAAAGGACGACAGGACGCTGCAGTGGGCTTTAACTGTCTTTATTACAAGACAAAGAGCTGGGCATAAACTTGGTACGCTGCAACGGGGGAACTACTCACAATTCAATTCAGGGCCCTACCAGTTGCATCACTGGGAGCAAGGTGTGCCCAAAGATGGCACGCTGCAAGCTTCCAGGGCTTCCATGTGGCCTCCTATGGCTTTGGAGTTATGCCCTGGAAGCTGGTGTCATTAGGCTCTTCAGGGCCTCAGTTCCGATGGCTCCTCATCAGGAGCAGCGCTCTCAGTCGACCTCCTGGTCTGGCGCTTCGCCAACTCTGGCAGGAAAGTTGTCTCGCGGAGTGCGAGCTCACGAGATCTCGTCAAGTCCAGATCTCGCGAGACCATGCTCCCGCGATCACGTGACATTCCCACATAGAGTCATTACAAAGGCATGTGGTTTAGTCATAAAATGAGTGGAGCTAATTGTTCAAGAACGTACATCCTCATGACAGGGGTTTTTACACAGTCATCTGAGTTTATTGGACATGATAGCCAGCCGTCAAAATGGATGCATATCACCTCTGTGGCTAAATAAAAAGACACTCAATTTTCAAAAAACATAGGGCTGTGTGTAATGACCAAGGGTAAAAAGTTTGCAAGTTGTATTTTGCATTCTGCATGCATTAGTTTAGTGGTGTCCTCAAGCGGTGACACATAATCACCCTCGGTGGCACTATCTGTTGGGTGATGTTTGTACCGTGTAGTTACCCCATAGGTGATGGATGTAAATAGATGCACGTTAAGTTGACCTCATGGCAATATGCTGGGGTGACCTAGGTGAGTGGGCATTGCAGTGAGTGAGCTGCGGTGGGTCAGTGTTGTGCTGGGGGTGGTTGAGGTGCTGGCTTGATCTGGGGCATGTTGGGTGCCAGGTCTAAGCTAGAGTGGGAGGGTGGAGTGCTTGGAGGCACTAGGGTTTGTGGAGGAGGTCCTACAGTGACCTGGTTTGGGTGCAGCGCTGTGGTGAGTGGGCTGCTGGGCTGTGCTAATGTGGGTGCAAAGAACCTCATTACATGTTTGGTGTTCATTCAGTGGCCCCTATTCTTCATTACCATTACCGCCACTTGGTCCCATGAGTGCACCATGGGATTACAAGTGGTGGTAATGTGGTGTAATTCCCCATGCGTGTAGTGCACAGGGCTCCATGGAGACTTGTGGTGGATTTACCACTGGCGTTTTGTTGCTGAAGGTAAATCTTCCACTTTATATCCAAATGTATAATTCAGTGGTTTGTGAAAAATGGCGGTAATTCTGCTATTGCCCAAAAAGGTGGCAGTAATGGAATTACCGCTTTTGGCAGTGCCAATGAACTTGTAATGAGGCCCTTAAAGTGTGCTGCTTTTAGCTCAGTTGGATGTGTGTTGTGCTCGATCAAGCTATGGGATGCTTGTGTGTGCTATGGAATGCTTATGTGAGCTATATGATGCTTGTGTGAGCTATATGATGCTTGTGTGAGCTAGGGGATGCTTGTGTGAGCTATATGATGCTTGTGTGAGCTATATGATGCTTGTGTGAGCTATGGGATGCGTGTGTGACCTAGAGGATGCGTGTGTGAGCTAGGGGATGCGTGTGTGAGCTAGGGGATGCTTGTGTGAGCTACGGGATGCTTGTGTGAGCTATGTGATGCTTGTGTGAGCTATGGGATGCTTGTGTGAACTATGGGATGCTTGTGTGAACTATGGGATGCATGTGTGAGCTATGGGATGCATGTGTGAGCTTTATGATGCTTGTGTGAGCTATATGATTCTTGTTTGTTTGTTTGTTTATTTGGTATAGCGCAAAACCAAACCCGAAGGGGTAGCTGGGAGCAGACAATACAAGGATACTTGAGAACTTGGTTACAGGAAAAATACAGTTATACAGTTCATATTACTAACAAAGTTGCATGTACAAGAAAATGCGAAACTACAGTTCAAGCTGGTTAACCAGATATCAGTTCATGTAGTTGCAGTCATCTAGGGTCTCTAGAGCAGGTGGCAATGGGACGGTCAAGCTAAGTGTCATTGGAACGTATCCAGGTGAGGACTTTCCGCCTGAAGCTAAGGTAAGGTTGGTCCATTCTGAGATCCAGAGGGAGTTTGTTCCAAGTTTGCGCAGCTATGACCGGAAAACTGGAGCCGCCAGCTGTACTCTTTTTATATCTAGGCACCACTAAGGTATAGGCGTTAGTCATTCTAGTAGGACGGTTTGAAGTTCTCTTGTTGAATCTGTTTACCAGGTAAGGGGTAGCTATATTGGTAAGACATTTGGAGGTGAGGGAGAGTGTTTTGAGGGCAATCCTGTCTTTGATTTTTAGCCAGTGGATATTTTTCCTAGAGGTGGAGATATGAGCTCTATTAGGAATATTTAAAGCTACTCTAATAGCATTGTTTTGGAGAGTTTGGAGTTTATCAAGGATATACTTGTTAGATCCTGCATATAGAGCATTACAGTAATCCAACTTGGATATGATGAGTGCATTAGCTAATGTAATGCAACTAGTCTCAGTTAGAAATGGTCTACATGCTCGGATCAATTTGCAAGTATATGCAGTGGAAGATGCTAGTGAGTTAGTTTGTTTCTTGAAGGTGAGCGCTGAGTCGAGATAGACCCCGATGGTTTTGACTGCAGGCATCACTTTGATGACATTATTGTCGATGTTGAATGATGCATAGTTTGGGTCAAGTTTTTTGATGGCCAGCTCTGAGCCGAGGTTCAGTAACTCAGTCTTGTCGTCATTCAGGCAGAGGCCGGGAGATGCCATCCATGCCTGAATGAGGAGATATATCTTATTTACTAAGGCAGTGTCTTCCAAGAAGTTGCCCTAAAGGGGGATAAGTATCTGAGTGTCATCTGCGTAATTAGTGTAGATGATACCCAGTCTGGCCAACTTGTCAAACAGGGGCTTAGTAAAGATGTTGTACATCATTGGAGATACACATGATCCTTGAGGGACTCCGCATGAAACTTGTGTGGGATCAGCGGCTGCTAGGGGGGAGAAGGCTCTCATTGTCTGGTTTGCAAGGAAGGATTGTACCCAGGTTATGGCATCACTTGAAAAATGAGCGGCGGAGCTGAGGTGATTGCATTAGACTGCGTGATCTACCAAGTCGAAAGCCGCGGATAGGTCAAGGAGGAGTTGCATAGCTGATTTGGGTCTTGAGGTCAATCAGGGCTGTTTCAGTACCATGAAGGGGACGGAAGCCAGATTGCCGTGAGCCTAGTAGACTGTTAGTTTCTAAGTAGTCCTGAATTTGCAGGTACACTACTCTGTCAATAATTTTAAGCAGAAATGGGACAGTGGTGATAGGTCTGTAATTTGTCGGTATTGCGGGGTCAAGTGTTTGTTTTTTTAGCAAGGGAAGCACCCAAGATTGTTTGAGGTTATTGGGCACTAGGTTAGACTTAAAGGATGCATTGATGAGTTTAGAGATGAAGGGGGCTAGGTCTCTAGCTGCATCTTTTAGAATTTGGACAGGGCAATTCTCTCCTTTGCAGTTGGAGGGCTCTAGAGATAGTATGATTTTTTCTGTCTCCAATATAGATATTTGTCTGAAGCTAAATGGGTGAGGGGTTTTAGGCTGGTTTGGAAGGAGCTGTGGCTGAGGTGTAGGCTCCGTTGGCAGGAGCAAGGAAGCTTTTTTATTGGCAATTTTGGTTTGGAGAAAGCTAATTTTGCCCACCAGGGCATTTTGTATATTAGTGCACCAGAGCTTATTTTTAGGAATGTTATCAGTCGGGGGTATGGGTGATTCAATTTCACGGAGGACGGAGAATAGCTTCTTGGTATCTGATTTGGCCTTAGATATTCTATCATTAAAGGTATTTCTTTTAGTGCTTATGATTTCCTTTTTATACTGTTTGGCGAGAGTGGCTAATTTAATTTTGTTCACCTCAGTGGGTGAGTGTTGCCAAATTGACTGCAGCTTTCGTTTTTGAATTCTAAGGTCTTTCAAGTGTGGTGTGAACCAGTTGTTTAGGTGACAGAGTTGTTTGCTTTTGCGAATTTTGGTACGGCCAATCATCGTGCTGTTATAGGCTTCAACAAGCGACATGGGGTCTGTGATGTTATCTAGATTGTCGAGAGTGGGGAGGAGGTGGGGTAGGAGTTGTTCTGCTGTGATGTCTTTTTTACTTCTGGTAGGGAGTGGCGGGGCCATAAGTATAGGTTTGGGTCGGATAAGGTCAAGTGAGGCATTGAATACAATTAAATAATGGTCAGTCCAGGATTGTGGCATTATGTTGGTAATGCTAATGCTACAATTCGGATCAGCAACCCAGTCTAGGGTCCTGCCTTTGGCATGAGTAGCGGAGGAGACTTTTTGTGTTAGGGCGTAGTCATTCAGAGGTGAGGCAACAGATAGGGCGTGTTTGTCATTACAGTCATTAAAGCCCAGGTTAAAGTCTCCCAGTAATAGAATTTGAGCGTGGTCTTTAGTATTATTAGTTAGGATGCTTGTTAGGTCGTCTTCAAAGGTTCCTAGTGGTCCGGGTGGTCTGTAGATGACATACATGGTGAGGGTGCGGTTACAGGAAAGGTGGAGTTTAGCAGTAAGGAGTTCGCATGATGGAAATAGCAGGGTAGTAGCTAATCTGATAGGTAAGGTAGATAGGTAAGGTAGATTTATGGATGATAGCTAGGCCACCTCCTTTGGTGTTGGGTCTATCGACTCTTAGTAGTTCGTAGCCGTCAGGTATAGCTAGCATGATGGCAGGGCCAGCCGCCTCATGGAGCCATGTTTCGGTTATGACTAGTAGGTCTAAATTCTCATTGGTTAGAGTGTCCGAGATCTCTGTGGCGTGGGCTACCATGGATCTGGCATTGATGAGAGATCCAGTTAGAGATAGGGTGCTAGTTGGTTTAGTAGAGGGAAGTCGTTTATTTTTAGTGGGGGTGACCCTTTGTGCAGGTGACTGGTTAGTAGTTATGTGGGCAGGGTGGAGAGTGGCAGATTTGAAGTATTGCGAACGTTTGTTTGCTAGATCGATATAGCCTCTATAGTTGTGGTGGGATGATGGTTCATGAAGACGGGACAATCTTGCCCTCAGTCTCATGTTTCTGTCCTTAGGAGGGAATGAGGCAGCGGATGCAAGTGCCATGGTGGTGAGGAGGCTCAGTGCAAGGTGTAAAGTTTGGTATTGGGTGATTTTCATTATGGTCGTGGGCAGGGAGGAGTTGATGATAGGCAAGTCCAAGTTCGGGCTATAAGTGTAGACTGGTGCTGCGTGCAAAGTCGTGTAACTATATAAGTTATAGCACTTCGGTAGCAGGGAAGTCTAAGCAATCTATTAAGAGACTGTATAATGGTAGTTGGGTAATCTAGGCAAGTACAAATGGGCTGGGACCTAGGTAGGCAGGCAACTGGCCAGTACAAGTGGTGGCAGACTAGGCAGGTACAGATGAGCTAACTAGGGCAGTGTATCACCTAAATGCGAGAGTCACAGTGCAGCCAAAAACACATTGGGGTACATAAAGTAACTAGGGCAGTGTTTTACCTATTGACGACCATAAGGCACAGCACAAATCAGAGGCATAACACAAATCAAGCGTGGTCTATTGGCGACCATAAGGCACAGCACAAATCAGAAGGCACAAATCAAGTGTGGTCTATTGGCGACCATAAGGCACAACACAAATCAGAGGCACACATCAAGTGTGGTCTATTGGCGACCATAAGGCACAACACAAATCAGAAGGCACATGTCAGGTGAGGTCTATTGGCGACCATAAGGCGCAACACAAATCAGGTGTAGTCTATTGGCGACCATAAGGCACAACACAAAACAAGTGTGGTCTGTTGGCGACCATAAGGCACAACACAGATAAGAAGGCACAAATCAAGTATGATCTATTGGCGACCATAAGGCACAACACAAATCAGGTGTGGTCTATTGGCGACCATAAGGCACAACACAAATCAGAAGGCCCAAATCAAGTGTGGTCTATTGGCGACCATAAGGCACAACACAAATCAGAAGGCACAAATCAAGTGTGGTCTATTGGCGACCATAAGGCACACCACAAATCAGAAGGCACAAATCAAGTGTGGTCTAATGGCGACCATAAGGCACAACACAAATCAGGTGTGGTCTATTGGCGACCATAGGCACAACACAAATCAGAGGCACAAATCAGGTGTGGTCTATTGGCGACCCTAGGTGCAGCACATGATACAGTGTGGCAGGGTCTGAGTCCAGAATAGAACATAGGCTGGATTGGGTAGCGCCTGGGTTCGGGTAGGACACTTAAGCCAATGGAGCCGTGAGGCAGCTGCTAAATTCCAGGTCGTGCCTAAGCTGCAAAGTTGAAAGTGACATGTGCGAGGACGGTAGCAGGGTGCCAGAGCGCAGGTCTAAAGGCACAAGCTGGCAGGTTAGAATGCTAAGGTGCAATTGACTGTGGTGGAGAAAACAATCATGTTACTAAAGATCTAGAGTGCGGCTGGGAGAGGCATCTGGCCTACCTTATATTTGGCACAGCACACGGGCCTCAATCCTATCGCCTGCTACTTCTGTGGTGGGTGGGAGGAGCTCCTACTCATCCCTGGTACAGCCGGAGATTCTTCCGGGTGTGAGGGCTCCAGCACAGCAGTTCAGTTTCAGTCGGTGATGTAAGTTGGGTGTAGCACTCACATGCACCAAACAGGCGAATAAACAGGCCTTTTCAGTGAGGGCCTTCTCGGGTGGTGGGCCGGCTTCCGCCTGCGGGTGGGGGCTTCTGGGCAAAAAGCTTGCCGTTGCTTGGCAACTGGCACATCAGCCTCGTTTTCGTGCCGATCGGACTGCTAATAGCTGGCGGCCATCTTAGAGGCAGGTGCACGGGGGAACAAAGGCTTGCCAGCTAATCCAGTGCTTTGGCTGGATGCGGGGAGTACCGGGGCTCGTTTTTGATGCTGGCCGAGAGATGCTGCAGTTAGGGATCCGTGATGGGGCATCTGCTTCAGTGTGCAAGCATGGTGATCCTCGTTCCTCGTGTTGGTTTGTGTGCATGAGAGTGCGGCTGGAGCTGTTCCTGGTATGATGTGCTGTGGAGGGGCTCCTGCCCGCTCCCGGTCTCCGGATGATCTGTGTGAGCTATATGATGCTTGTGTGAGCTATGGGATGCTTGTGTGAGCTATGGGATGAGTGTGTGAGCTATGGGATGTGTGTGTGAGTTATGAGATGCTTGTGTGAGCTAGGGGATGCTTCTGTGAGCTATATGATGTTTGTAAGCTATGGGATGCTTGTGTGAGCTAGGGTTTTCTCGGTTGATGCAGTGGGCGGGCATCAAGAAGATGCAATCTAGGGTGGTGCGTGACGTCTTGAGATGAGCCTGTACTGGGATGTAATTGAGTGCTTGGCTATACAGCTCGGGTGAGTTTATGGGGGTGGGTGGGCTGCTGGGGTGAGCTAGGCTGGGTGGGTGCTGTGCTGGGGTGAGTTACGGTGGGGTGCTTGGATGAGCCACAGTGATGTTGTTATTTGCTATAGTGTCCTAGGGTGGGTGGGTGATGTGCTGTGATAAGCTATGTAAGCTTGTTTAGATGCTGGGTGGCTAGGGTAAGTGGGCTGGGTGCTGGTATGAGCTTAGGTCCAGTGGGATGATGAGGTGAATTAGGGTAGGCGGGTGGGGTTGGTGGGAATAGCTCTGGTGGGTGTGGGGCTAGGGTGAACTAGGATGGATGGTTTGCTGGGGTGAATTAAGATCGGCGTTCTAGTCTGTGTCATGCTAGGCTGGGACGTTTTGCTGGTGTGAGCTACGGTCGGTGGATGTTGTACCTGATGAGCTAGGCGGGTGGGTGCTGTGTTGTGGTGAGCTAGAGTGAGTGGCTAGGGGCTGAGATGAGTTCAAATGTGCGCAGTGTTGGGGGAGCTTATGCTGGATAGGATGCTTGGATGATGTGATGCTTTGGTGAGCTTGAGTTGACAGATGGGGTGCTATAGTGACCTTGTGCTGGAGTGATCTAGGGTGCAGGGTGTGTTGCTAAGAGCTAGAGGAGGGTGGTTGTACTGCACAGGTGAGCTAGGGCGGGTATGCTAGTAAGAGTTAGGGTGAGTGGAATGTTTTTTTTTTGTGGTGATCTATGTTGTGAGCTAGGGTGGGTGGGGGGAGAGCTGGAGAGAGGAAAGGTCGGGAGTGTACTGATGCAAGCTGGGATTGGTGTGTGGATTGGTTTGTTGAGGCAGCTTATGGTGCCCTGGGTGAGCTACAATAAGTATTGTGCCAGGCCAAGCTAGGCCGGGAGGTTTATGTACTGGAGGGAGCAAGGGTGGATATACATTGTGCAGGGATTAGTTAGGGTAGATGGTTGGCGTGCTGTGGAGAGCTAGGGTGGGTCGGTGTTATGCTGGGGAGCTAGGGCGGGGTGACGTTGTTGGGTAAGCTTGTGTAGGATGTTGAAGTTTGGTGGGGTGTGTGAGTTCGGGTGAGGTGTGAGGGAGGTTGTGTGACTGGGGAGAATGGGGCACTGGGGTGAACTCATGTTTTCTGGGGTTCTTTGGCAGTGGTTGGCTAGGTGGGCTGCTGGGATGAGCTATGTTGAATGAGCTGTGCTTGTTTTTATTGCATTTGCATTGGGGTGAATGCTTGGCTGAGCTAGGGTTCCTGGGTGTGGTAGGTTGTGCTGGGGTGAGGTAGGTTTGCTGGGCTGGGCTGGGCTAGGGTGCCTGGGTGTGGTAGGTTGTGCAGGGGTGAGGTAGGTGTGCTGGGGTGAGCTAGGGTGCCTGGGTGTGGTAGGTTGTGCTGGGGTGAGGTAGGTGTGCTTGGCTGGGCTAGGGTTCCTGGGTGTGGTAGGTTGTGCTGGGGTGAGGTAGGTTTGCTGGGCTGGGCTGGGCTAGGGTGCCTGGGTGTGGTAGGTTGTGCAGGGGTGAGGTAGGTGTGCTGGGGTGAGCTAGGGTGCCTGGGTGTGGTAGGTTGTGCTGGGGTGAGGTAGGTGTGCTTGGCTGAGCTAGGGTTCCTGGGTGTGGTAGGTTGTGCTGGGGTGAGGTAGGTTTTCTGGGCTGAGCTAGGGTTCCTGGGTGTGGTAGGTTGTGCTGGGGTGAGGTAGGTTTGCTGGGGTGAGCTAGGGTGCCTGGGTGTGGTAGGTTGTGGGGGGGTGAGATAGGTGTGCTGGGGTGAGCTAGGGTGCCTGGGTGTGGTAGGTTGTGCTGGGGTGAGGTAGGTGTGCTTGGCTGAGCTAGGGTTCCTGGGTGTGGTAGGTTGTGAGGGGTGAGGTAGGTTTTCTGGGGTGAGCTAGGGTTCCTGAGTGTGGTAGGTTGTGCTGGGGTGAGGTAGGTGTGCTTGGCTGAGCTAGGGTTCCTGGGTGTGGTAGGTTGTGCGGGGGTGAGGTAGGATTGCTGGGGTGAGCTAGGGTTCCTGGGTGTGGTAGGTTGTGCTGGGCTGAGCTAGGGTTCCTGGGTGTGGTAGGTTGTGCGTGGCTGAGCTACGGTCCCTGGGTGAGGTAGGTTGTGCTGGGGTGAGGTAGGTGTGCTTGGCTGAGCTACGGTGCCTGGGTGTGGTAGGTTGTGCTGGGGTGAGGTAGGTGTGATTGGCTGAGCTAAGGTTCCTGTGTGTGGTAGGTTGTGCTGGGCTAAGCTAGGGATCCAGGGTGTGGTAGGTTGTGCTGGGATGAGCTAGGGTTCCTGGGTGTGGTAGGTTGTGCTGGGGTGAGGTAGGTTTGCTGGGGTGAGCTAGGGTTTGCTTTGGTGCGCAAGGGTGGTTGGGGTGTTGGGGTAAGCCGCATGTGTTGCAGTTATGTAGCCGGGCTGGGAGTGATCACGGTGTTATATGATATGGGGTGGGCTAGGGTATGGGAGTGAGCTTGGTTGTGTTCTTAGGGTGTGTGTTTTGGTGTGATGCTGCAACCAGCAGGGGGGATTCTAGGTGAGGAAGCGTGGGTAGAGGGTTAGGTGTGATGCTGGGGTAGCAAGTGTGGGTGAGCTATTGAGATGCTAGGGTGGGTGGACTCATGGGGTGAGCTCTGGGTGGTTGCTGGGGCATGCTGGGTTGGGTGGGTGGTGTGTTACTTTGAGGTGACCTAGCGTGTGTGAGTGGGGTGTTGGGGTGAGCTATAGTGTTCTGGGGCTAGTTATGAAAAATGGGTTGTGCCTGGATGAGCTAGGGTAGGTGGGTATTGTGCTAGGGTAAGCTAGGGTCCTCAAGCGTATGTGCTATTGTTAGCCTAGGTGGGAGGGGTCCTGGGGCCAGTGAAGTGGTGGGGTGATATTATGTTGGATGAGGCACGCTAATGTGATGAGTTTGGGTGAGCAGGTGACATGGTTGGGTGGGTGCTGTAGATGGGGGGATGTGAGGTAGTGGGGGGGTGGTTTGGTGGAGAAGAGGCGGTGGTTGGGTTGAATTAGGTGTATTAGTGGGGTGATTGTGGGCGGTCTGAGATTTCTGGGTGAGGGTTTAGGGTGAGGTTAGGTCTTTGGGAAAGGCTGGGTGGATGAAGTGAAGTGGGGTGGGGTTGGGTGTGGTGAGCTTTAGGCTGGCATGTGCTAGGGTAAGGAAGGGCAAAGCTGAGGCAGGTAAATTGTTGACCAGAGCTACGGTTCCCGAGGGCGTTCAACCTACCAGCGCTTTGAGGTCATATCAATGATATATAGAGTGCTATATAAATGCCAAGTAACATAACATAACATAGGACTGGGGTGTGCTCGGATGGTTGGGATTCACTACTGGGGTAATCTAGAGTGAGTGGGTTTCAGTGCTAAGGTAAACTAGGCTAGGTGTGTTTCGGGAGTAGGTAGGGCGACGACGATTTAAGATGGGGTGCTAGGGTGAAGTAGGTGAGCTGGGGTCAACCAGGGATGGTTGGTGGCTGAGGGGCTAGTGAAAGTTTGGGATTCAGGGTGGGGCTCTGCTGGGTTAATCCGTGGCAGGCCAGGGCATGCTAGGTCGGGTGAGTAAATGGGGTGCTGTTAGGTTTCACGGCTATTTGGAGTGCTGCGGTGAGGTAGGATGAAAGGGTGGGCAGTAGGGTGAGCATATACTGGAGGTTGGGCTACTGGGGTGATTAGTGTGGAAGGATGAGCTGCTGGGGTCATCTAGTGTGGAAGGGTGGGCTGCTCGGGTGATCTAAAATGGTTGATGTTGTGCTGGGGCGACAAATGGTTGCTGGGAGGTATGCTGTGTCAAGCTACAGTGGGAGGCAGTGAGATGGAATGACTATACCGTGCTGGTGATGAGGTAGTATGGGTCGTTTGAGGTGTTCTGAGGTAAGTTTTGTTGGGTGTGCAGGTTGGTGTGTTGAGCCAAACCAGGGTGGATAGCATGCTGGGACGACATGTCATGGGTGTGTTTGTGTCAGGTAAGGCGAATGGGTGGAGGGCTGTGATGAGTTAGGGTCTGTGCATGTTGGGTAAAGTGGTGCAGTAAGGATGTGTGGGATGAGGTAAGAGAGTTTAGCTTTGGTGAGTGGATGAAGTGGGCAAGGTGGTGGTTTAAGGGTGGCTGGGGTGATGTTGGTGAGGTCGTGAGGAAGCGGACTGAGGTAGCGTGGGTGGGTTATGTGGGAGGGGTGGGGAGGTTGGGTGGTGTGAGCTGTTGTGCTGCGGTGAGTTAGGGTTGTGGTGGGTGGCAAGAGTGGTTCTGTCATTATGGCGGGGAGTGTGGATGGTGCGAACTAGTGGGAATAACCTTCCCTTATACGTAGGACTTGCCTATAGATGGCAGCAAGGCAGGAGAGCAAGGCAAACGCCATGCGGTTGTCTAAATTTAAGTTTCAAATGGAATGTATTTGGCAGTGTGTTTAAGTTGATTGATGAAACTTCGTTGATTGATGAAAACATTCTCCAAACAAGGAGAATGGAGCGGTCATCATGCTGGCTAATTTGGAACTAGGCGATGGAAGTGCTGTGTTGGTTTCAGGTATGCAGCTCCCAGGGTTATATCGAATGGAACGGTCCTCGTGCCGGCTAATTTGGAACTAGTCGATGGAAGTGCTGCGTTGGTTTCAGGTATGCAGCTCCCAGGGTTATAGCGAATGGAGCAGTCCTCGTGCTGGCTAATGTGGAAGTAGGTGATGCAAGTGCTGCGTTGGTTTCCAGGCATGCAGCTCCCAGGGTTATAGCGAATGGAGCGGTCATCGTGCCGGCTAATGTGGAACTAGGCGATAGAAGTGTTGCGTTGGTTTCAGGTATGCAGGTCCCAGGGTTAGAGCGAATGGAGCGGCCCTCATGCCAGCTAATGTGGACTTAGGGGATGGAAGTGCTGCATTGGATCAGGTATGCAGCTCCCAGGGTTATAGCGAATGGAGCAGTCCTCATGACGGCTAATGTGGAACTAGGCGATGGAAGTGCTGCGTTGGTTTCAGATATGCAGCTCCCAGGGTTATAGCGAATGGAGAGGTCTTCGTGCCGGCTAATGTGGAACTAGGTGATGGAAGTGCTGCGTTGGTTTCAGGTATGCAGCTCCCAGGGTTATAGCGAATGGAGCGGTCATCATGCCGACTAATTTGGAACTAGGTGATGGAAGTGCTGCGTGGGTTTCAGGTATGCAGCTCCCAGGGTTATAGCGAATGGGGCAGTCCTCGTGCCGGCTAATGTGGAACTACTCAGCTGTCGCCCTCCACGTAGCAGCCCTGCAAATGTCCAGCAGGGGCACACCAGATAGAAAGGCCATCGTCACAGCTATCACTCTGGTAGAATGGGCTCTCGGACGGCCAGGCAGATGTCGGTTTGCCAACCGGTGACAATGAGTGATGCAGCCCGAGAGCCACCTGGAAATGGAAACCTTGGACAGGGCCTTTCCATGATTCACAGGGCCAAAGTTCACAAAAAGCTGAGAAGTCTTTCGGAAACTCTTGGTGCGGGCCACATAAAACGTTAGCGCTCGAACCACATCCAGCGAATGCAAAGTCATCTCAGCCGACGACAAAGGCGTCAGAAAAAACACTGGCAACACCAAGGGTTTGTTGAGATGAAATTCTGATGGAACCTTGCGCATGAAGATGGGGTGCCTCCAAAGCACCACCCTCGTCTCGTGGAAAGTCAAATAAGGCTGCTTGCAGGACAGGGCCTGGATCTTACCTACTCTTCTGGCAGAGGTGATGGCCATGAGGAAAGCTGTCTTCTGTAAGTCAGAGGCCCCCAAAAATACAGTTAAATCTCCCACTGGAGTCAATAAAAACACATCCCAGGAGGGAATGAGACCAAGACCAAGTGCTGGTGGTATCAAAGGCTTTATCTAAAATAGGGGAAGCAGAATCTACTCTGCTCACGCTGAGAGCGCTCTGCAGAAAACATGGTACAATTCAGTTATATACAGGGAAATCGTCATTAGGCTGTGGGAAGGCCTAGGGGGCACATGAATAGTTGGGATTGGACACTAAGGGTGGACACCTATAGGTGCCATAGGGTCAGAGATACTTGGTTGGCTCAAGGGCACATGGTAAGATGACGTTGTGTCCTGGTCGGTCAGCTGGGCTCATCGGGTTGGTATGTAGAGTTGACACTTGTACTGTTTTCTTCTGTTACACTAACCATTTGACATTTGCCCTTGTGGCCACTCACTCCCATTCATTCATTACCATAAGCTGTCCGGTAAATTCAAAGGCCTGTATCTCAAACACTTGTGAAAACATGTTTCAAAGGTAGGTTATTTATTACTGGTCATAGATTAAGCTTCACCCATTAAATACTGCGCTCAACCTGTTTAAACAAGTCAGGATATACTGACTCAGGGGTAGAGCTCATGGGGTCATTGTATGGTCTGCGGTGTCGGTCTGATAACAACAAAGAGGATTCTGAATATATGGCTGAAATGACTTGGTCACAGGAGGCACATATCATCATGGGCATACGTTTCATTGTGGGGGTTTAGTGATCAAATGTCCAAACATCATCACATCTCTGATAACCCATCTTGACACCATGATGGGCAGAAGGGAACCGAGACCTCTTTGCGGTATGGTTCCTCGTTGCACAGAAGAACAGGGCCTTTAGACACACTTTTATATGCAGGCTTTTACACGTGGCTTACTATGTTGCACTCAGGTCATACTGGTTTAAAGTATACTATATCTTTCATCTGGCTAAGCACTCTCATCATAACAAAGGAAAACAAAAGAACTCATCAAGAAATAAAACGTGTACTTGAATCAATGTTCATCTTTCATAAAAAAGGCAGTTCATAATTCGGGGTCTGTGTGCGCATCCTTAGTAGGGATTGTGGCTTGTCGAGAGGGATTAGCTGCTGTATTATGTTTACATGATATTGTACATGTATTTACATTTGAACTTATGAAAGTGAGGTAGCTTAGTGCTGGCGTGTACAGTATTATACTGGTTATACATTACATTGTTACAAAAATGCTCATGGAAATAGATTGCATCATAGGTTAACATGCATCATACTTTCATCGTGCACGTTTAACATGAGAACTTCTAATTACACATGTATGTTATATTGTTCACTCGTATACACATTAGCCCATCCTTAGGTTTCCCCGAACCTGCATGCAAAAGGCACGTTGGCTCTGTCCATATTAGAGCGTAAATAAACAGACAGACTCAAGGGTCACTTTTAACTGTTGTCTCTGTCCTAAGGGGTATGGGGATTATGTTTTTTATGGCCAGGGTCTGTGGGGTGCGGGCAGGTTTATAGAGACAGATAGCTTTTACTCTGGCCCCTGCTCAGGGCTGTATCTGGGTCAATGAAGTGGGACGGAAGACAGAAGATACAGTGTGGATTTTGTTGCATTCTAGCAGCCAGTCTTCTCATGGGAACCGAACAACTGCAGAGACGGCAGAGGGGAGGAGGTGGGGGGGAGGAACTCGCTCACTGTGTGCGCCTGGCTGGGAGAGCTACAGGCCTGCGTTGGAACCTCAAGGCTGTTTTATCATTACAAAATGGAGTCCGTGGCTTACAAAAACATTTTTCACCCCTGATCTTATACTGTTATGAGGGATGTTACAAGGGGGGTCACAGTTCCTAGGGGTATTCCCGCACAAATACTCCGGGGACGGGGCCCTGAACCCAAAGCAGCCACGACTGGGACTACCCAGGAAGTGTAGGAGAAAGCAAAGTGGGGGGGGGGGGTTCACAATGCCCCCTCCTTCCACTCACTTCCAAGACAGAAACGTGAGCGGAGCTTGATGCACAGGCTCGAATGGAGGCCCATGAGCCTAGTCAATACCACGTTGAGTTCCCACGCCATGGCCTGAGATTTCACTGGGGGGAACGAACGGAACAGTCCCTTGATGAACTCTTTGACTAAACGGTGCGACAAAAGGTAAGATCGTCCTGGAGATCGGGTGTAGTGGGAGATAGCTGCCAGTTGCACCTTGGAGGCGTGTGCCAGCCCAGATTTAGCCAATGACAACAAGTACGGAAGAACCTGGGGTGCCATGAACCTCAGAGGGTTAATCTTCTGAGACCGGCACCAAGGTGCAAAATGCTTCCATTTGTGTCCGTAGCACATCAAAGTCGACAACACTCTGGCCCTGGCGAGGATCTCTCTGCAGTCCGGCAGCAGCTCATAACCACCAAACTCTTAATGCTGCAGGAGCCAGGCCTTCAGGTTCAGCAACCCTGGATCGTGGTGCAGAATTGCGCCTCCCTCCCTGGCGAGAACATCTGCGACAACTGGCAGCTTGACTGGAGGGGACGCTGACATGCTGCGAAGGTCCAGGTACCAGATCGGCCTCGACCACATTGGTGTGATGAGGCTCATCCTGCACCGGTACCGTCTGAGTTGACTGATGACTCATAGCAGTAGTGGCAACAGGGAGGGGGGGCGTGTATCGAAACAGGCCTTCCTAAGGGAAGGAGAATGCGTCTCCCATGCTCGCCGGCTGGGGAAACCTGCAGTCGAAACTCTGACACTTGGTGTTCGTCCCCTTCACAGACAGAGCGATCTGGGCACTGCCCCACTGGAGGAAAGGTTTGTCCACTTGATCCTGCCGAAGCTCCCACTCATGGCAGGAGCGCAGTTCCCTGCCGAAGCTCCCACTCATGGCAAGAGCGCAGTTCCCTGATGAAAGAGTTGGCGACTGTGTGCTTTACTCCTGCCAGGTGAACCGGAACGAGGATCATCCTCTGGGCGACAGCCCAGTGCCACAAATCCTGTGCCTCTTTGGTGAGCACTGGGGAGCTGGTGCCCCCCCTGCTTCTGGATGTAAATCATTGTGGTGGTATTGTCCATGAAGACCCTCACCACTTTGTGCTTGAGGGACGGCAGAAACGACTGGAGGGCCCAAAACACTGCCCATAGTTCCAGTACATTGATGTGTAGCATTGCAAGTTCCTTTCACGTGTACTTCCACGTGTATGGGACGTGGAAGTACGTGTGCTTCAGATCCAACAAGGCGACATTGAGGGAGCTACAGTCGTTGCAGAAAAACTGAATTTCGCCAGTAGGGTGATCCCAGCGAGCAGGGAGTTTGCCAGGAGCATTGAATGGAAGACAGTGGGGCTGCAACATGCATCTCAATACGTCCATCTGGGGGCAGAAGTAAACGAGGATCTGAAGATGTGGGACAGTTTACTGGATAGGTTTAATGGGGTGCTACTATGGAGGGAGCAGTGGGCAAGTAGTGAAAGCAGGAGAATTTTTACAGACACATCAGGCCCTCATGTGTTTGGTCGATCTTAGGGAAGATCTGGTGTGCACACACATGGCCAGCATCATGGCATGAGGAGGGCGTAACCCGAGACATCACACTGCTGCAACGAGCTTGCACACTTTAAACTCGGAAGTGAGAGTGAGACACATGCCCGAGGTAAGGAACGTAGCAGCTGACTCTTTCTCTCGTTTACAGTTGGGAAGGTTTCGGGAGAGCAGACCAGAGGCAAACGAGAGGATGACCCCATTCAAAAGCCAATGGTGGGGCATGATTGGGAAAATGTGAGCACACTGATCAGCACTGCATTGGCGCCAGGCACAGGGAGGTGATACAAGGCGTGTTGGGAGCGATCCCTGACTTTCAGGGAAGGTTTCCTGGTGGAGCACCAGGGCAGATCTCCAGTGTTCACCTTTATCGGGTTGGGTTGGAAAACTCAGAAAACCATAGCCTGGGTAGCTTACCACCTGGAGGAAATAGCCCACTACAACAAACTGGGAGGGAAGGCTGACCCCACTAAGGAACACCATGTCACGATGGCTATGAAGCGTTGGGCTAAACGCATGGAGTAGAAAGTCAATCCCAGGTGCCCCATAGACATGTTGAAGCTCCACAGGTTGATAGGAATACTGCCAGAGACATGCCGTAGCGAAGGGGAAGTGGTACTGTTCACGGCAGCATTCACCTTAGCCTTCTTTGGGGCGTTCAGAGTCAGCGAGGTGGTCTCAGAGAATAAGGAAGGCCGGGGTACAGGTTTCAGGCTGGAAGATGGCAGGGGATCGGGCACAGATACACCTAAAAAGGTCTAAGATGGACCAAAAAGGGAAGGGGAGAACAATCACACTCTACTGCATTAAAGAAAGCCCATGATGCCCAGTAGCTGGCCTAGCCGCATACCTAAAAGAAGACCTGCGCCAGGAGCAGTTGTGCCTCTCCTGCTGCACAGGGACGGGACGGCCCTGAGCAGGTACCAGTTAAAGAGCGTGATTTCGGAACCCACTCGTTCAGAATTGGGGCAGCCACATCAGCTGCAGGGCTGGGCATGAGGCCAGATGCAATTATGGAAATGGGGGGATGGAAGTCTAGCTGTTTCAAGAGATATATAAGACTGGACAACATGTGATGTTACTATGACACGTTCTCATCGCCTCTCAAAAAAACTGCAGACGTATGGAGAAAGCGGTCCGTGTGGGTGGTGGGTCCTTCCTTCGTGACAAGGATCATGGATAAATGGACCCCGAGAGGGAGAGGATGACAGCAAGTGAGTTTCAGATCTGGTGGCATGTGGTGCCAGGGATGAGATAGGGGCAGCTGGAAGGGCATGTGCAAAGGCTGTTGAGTGATCATCCCAGGCCTGACGTGCTACCAATTCATCTGGGTGGAAACAACCTCACAAGCCTGGGCAGAGGGGCGCTAATGAGGCAAATGATGGACACCCTTCAGAAATTGGCTTCCCGATTGGGAGACACTGAGATCATTCAGTCGGAGGTTATACTGAAGAAAAAGGGGAGAGGAGCTGAATGTCATTCAGCTGTGGCAAAATCAAGAAGGAAGTTGAACGGGGCAATGGCCAAGTTCTGCAGGAGCAGAGGTTTCATCCAGGTCAGGCGCGGTTTCATCAACCTGAACTCTCCAGAGTATTATCAGAAGGATGGAGTGCATCTGTCTATGGCGGGCATGGATTTGTTTTTCTGGAACTTGTTCACAAAGCTGCTGGAGCTATGAGCCAAGAACGGGGGTAGCCATGGATGGGCATGGACCCATCAGTGGCATGGCAGTGTTTTAGTGACCAGTGACACTGTAGGTACTACAAACGAGCCGTAGGAGAGCGGGAGGTGTTTTCGCTTCTCTCGTGATCAGCGCTCCTCTGAGACCTAGCGATAAGGGTGCTTGAGGTATCTAAGAGGGCGCAGCTTCCCCCGCAAGAACCGCACTCCTCCAGCCCAGGATCACCTGCAAGGGCAGGTGGGCCACAGACAATAACAGTGGGGGGTGGGGCTTTGGCCTAGAGTAGACTTGGTTGAAAAATGGGGGAAGCAATGTTGAGATGGAGCAGTTGGCTGGTCGCTGCACCTGGAGAACAATTTTATAAAGTTTGGTTTTGCAGCAATGACAAACATGTAGTGTTGAGTATGTTGTGATAACCTGGCAGCATGCTCCTTCCTTTCCCCTAGATAAGGGGAGGGGTGGGATAAAGCCTGCGAAACCAGGGCTGCAGCCCGCAAAGAAGAAAGGGGGCAGGATGCCCGCCAAACAGGAGCAAAAGCCTGCGAAAGGGCAACAATGGGAAGAGGCGATCCAGGAAATATAAGGGGGCTCAGACAGCAGGCAGCATCATCTTTCGCTGCATCGACGCTGTCGGAATGTGTCCGGGGGCTGTTTTTCCTCCCACCCACCCTATATAGGGAATGCTACAGCAAAGGTAGCGGAAAGGCTTCACCATTACAGTCGCAGAGCGGTGGGGCAGTGTTTTAGCGACAAGTGACACTGTAGGTACTACAAACGGGCCGTGGGAAAGTGGGAGGTGTGCTCATCTCAGGATCAGTGGCAAGGGTGCTTGAGGTATCTAAGAGGGCTCGTCTTCCCCCGGCAAGAACGGCACTCCTCCATCCCAGGATCACCTGCAAGGGCAGATGGGGTGCAAACAATAGTGGTTGGGGGAGCTTTGGCCGAGAGTGGACTATAAAATAGGGGAAAAAATGTTCAGATGGAGCAGTCGGCTGGTCGCCGCACCTGGAGAACAATTGTATAAAGTTTGGTTTTGCAGTGATGACAAACATGATGTAGTGTTCAGTAGGTTGTGATAATAAACCTGCAGCCTTTTTATGCCAACAAAGGAACACGTGTCTCTATCTGCCTTTTTTCCAGAATAAGGGGAGGTAAGGGTAGCGAATGGAAAGAGCAATGGTGTTGGTATATCTATGGACAAGTGCCCAGGTTATGAAGGGTCCAGGAATGAAAGATGGGAGACCAGTTATCTCAGAAGCATAGCAACCTGTGCAGAGAAACAAACTACAGTAGTTATTTACCTTTCGGTGCCTGTGCTGCTGACGTTTTGCAGAGTAGGATGACACAATAATGTGTTTAGATCTAGAAATGAAAGACATGTTGTTAATTAAATACTACAAACACAAGACATCATATAACGATATATAATCGAAACGTCCAAAGAGGAGTTGCCATTCTCCTCTCCCCGCCCAGTAATGCATCCTCCATCACGTACACAAGACAGGATTAACTGGACGTTTATGAACAACAAGGAGAGACAACTTTACACTTGGCCAAAAAAGAAGATCACTTTCTCACCAAAAAAGTAGTGAATAGTTGCCGGCCACTCAACTAAAGCAAATGATTCCTTAATTATTCCCTAAAAGACATATTTCACATTTAAAAACGTAGCATTTGAGGTCCCAGGGTGACAAAAAGGAGACCATCCACCCAGGGTAGTTTCTAGTCCAATTGGTGCCCAGGGTGAAAAACTACAATGAGCCCCCCCTCGCTCGGCATTAGCGCCCCTCCCAAACTACACTCCACGGTTAAGTAACTCCTACCCAATGTCAATAAATCACTGCTATACAAATGAAACTGGTTGTATTACATTTGGATTCAAGAACGTTGCAAAAACGTAACATGCTAGTGTGTGCAGTTTTTTTGGCCAATGTGGGCCACTTTGGTGAGTTATTTCACTATGCAACTATTACTTTTGATCATTGTTGCTGAATAAATATCCATTAAATCGCACAATTTGCATTACATTTGATCGAAAACGTAATGCAAATTGCGCGAGGCATTTGCAACTATGGGCCACTTTTTCATTGGTGCCCGAGACAAATTTTATGCCCCAGTCCGACCCTGGTGGCTGCCAAGAGTGAGCCATTGAGGTTGTATTCCCAGGGCAGGCGCGGGTGATGGGGAGCACCAGGTGCAAAAAAGTAATCATAGAAAAAGTATCGGGAGCAGGAGAGGCCGGGGCAGTAGCCTGGCCGGGCCCAGGCACCATTCAGCCCTCCCGGGGACCTCACAAGTGGGTGCTGCAAATGCCCATATCTCAGCCCCTCGTACAGATGCACACTGCACAGCCCCACATAGAGCTGCCCACTGCATAACTCCATTTGCAGACACCCCCATGCACAGCACCCGTGGGCCGTAGATGCACACTGCAGAGCCCCATATAGATGCTCACTGCACATTGCCTCCTTGCAGACACCCACAGCAGTCCCATGTAGAGTTGCCCACTGCATACCCCCCCTTGCAGATGCCCACTGCACAGCCCAATGTAGAGCTGCCCACTGCATATCCCCCTGTACAGATGCCCACAGCAGACCCCTGTACAGATGCCCACTGCATATCCCCCCCTTGCAAACGCCCACTGCACAGACCCCTGTACAGATGCCCACAGCAGACCCCTGTAGAGATGCCCACAGCACAGACCCCTGTTTGTTTGTTTGTTTGTTTGTTTATTATTTGTAATGTGCAAGCATACCCGAAGGTAACAGGGCGCAGCCTTTACATGGATATGCGAAGCTTAGTTACAGCAATCATAAAAAATAAATAAACACAATGAAAGTAAAACGCAGGGTTATATACATATATACAAATAGACACAGTTGGTTACAGTATGTGCGACAGGCATAGGTAGGACAAGCTAGGCGCTGGCGTATTTTAGGGCTTACCTTTCATCCAAGAAATTACCTTTGATCTGAAGCTTTGATAGGGCAGGTCCCTTCTGAGGGTTGGCGGTAGTGAGTTCCACAGCTTGGCTGCTTGCACTGGGAAGCTGTTGCCCCCTATTGTAGAACGTTTAAAGATAGGGATCGAAAGGCAGTCCTTGTAAGCTGTTCTTATCGGTCTCTCAGAGGACTGTCTATGAAATCTGTTTATTAGGTCGGTCGGGGCAGCGTTATTAAGGGATTTGTGAGTGAGGTATGCCGTTTTTAGGGTAATTATGTCTTTAATAGAGAGCCAGTTGTTCTGTTGGCTATGTCCTGTGATGTGCTCTCGTCTAGGAATGCCCAGGGCCGCTCTAAGAACATTGTTCTGAAGAGTTTGAAGTTTGCTAGTGGTGGCTTTAGAGGATCCTAAGTAGAGGGCATTGCAGTAGTCCAAACGGGATAGAATGAGGGCTCTAGCGATAGTAAGGCAGCTAGCGTCGGACAGGAAAGGTTTGGCTGTACGGATCAATTTACATGTGTACGCCATGGAGGAAGCTAGGGAGTTTACCTGTCTGTTGAAGGAGAAATTAGAGTCCAGGTAAAAGCCCAAAGTTTTAACTTCTTGTCCCACTTTGATGCTGTTTCCATCGGTCGAGAAGGAGCTGTAGGCAGGGCTTAGTTTCTTTAGACTAGTGGTGGTGCCTAGGATGATGAGTTCAGTTTTATCATCATTCAGGCATAGCCCATGTATGGCCATCCATGCCTGGATGATGATGTACACTCTATTCACCAAGGCCAAATCCTTTCCATAATCTCCAGAAAGCCGAAGGAGGATCTGGGTATCATCTGCGTAGTTAGTGTAGGTGATACTGAGATAATCCAAATCATCGAAAAGGGGCTTAGTAAATATATTGTACAATGTGGGGGAGACACAAGAGCCCTGTGGCACACCACAAGTGATGGGTATAGGGTGTGCTGCCGCTGTAGGTGAGAAGTCCCTCGTGGTTCTGCCATTGAGGAATGAACTGATCCAGGTGATGGCCTCAGCAGAGAAATGGGCTGATGTGTGGAGGTGTGTGCACAGGACAGAGTGATCTACCAAGTCGAAAGCTGCAGAGAGGTCAAGAAGGAGCAGTAGGGCTGCTTGGCCATTGTCTCTGAGCTTATCAATTTGTGCTTTCAAGTCGATGAGAGCAGTTTCAGTCCTGTGTTGAGGATGGAAGCCGGATTGTCTCGCTCCTAAGAAGTGGTGTTCTTCCAGGTGCCTCTGTATTTGTACATAGACGGCCTTGTCCAATATTTTTAGAAGGAAGGGTACGGTTGTTATGGGTCTATAATTAGTAGGCGTGGCAGGGTCAAGTGTGGGTTTTTTTAGTAAGGGGAGCACCCAGGATTGTTTTAGATTCGAGGGGATGGAACCAGTGGAAAAGGAGGCATTAATTAATTTTGTAATGAAGGGGGAGAGGTCCCGGGCAGCATCTTTAATGAGCTCCCTGGCAGTTTGAGGGTTTCAATGACATGATGATTTTTTCTACTTCTAGTGTACTCACATTAGAAAAGTTGAAGCGAGGGGTTTCACTTGGAGTGGACTTCTTAGGCTTCTCGGGTAGTTTGGATGGGAGAGGATCATTTAAGGAAGCTTTTTTGCGAGTGATTTTGTTTTGTAGTATGGTAATCTTGTTAGTTAAGGCATTTTGGATTTCAGAACACCAATTTTTATCTTTAGTGCAAGTATCTGGTGGAGCTATGGGGGTTTCCACTTCTTTAAGGATGGAGAATCATTCCTTTGTGTTTGATTTTGCTTGGGATATTCGGGAGTCAAAGGAAGTACGTTTAGCCAGGTAGATTTCTTTTTTGTAGAGAGTGGTTAGTTTAGTGAGTTTGAGTTTATTGGCTACTGAAGGGGCTTTTCTCCAGGTGGCCTCGCAATTTCTTTTTTGCAGCCTTAAATTTTTTGAGGAGAGGTGTGTACCATTTGTTTAGGTGCGATTTAGGCTTGCTTGATCTGAGTTTGAAGGGGCAATTAGATCCAGCGAAGTGGATATGATTTTGTTATATTCTTCAACCAGAGTCTCTGGATCCGAGTTCTCGGGGAGTGAGTTGAGAGTAGGTAATAGGTTTGGGATAAGTCTCTCGACTGTAATATTCCTCTTGTTTCTTGTGAGTGTTGGGGGGGCCCTGATAATCGGCGGGGGTGAGGGTCGAGTGGTGGAAAGCATAAACAATATCAGGTAGTGATCGGTCCAAAGTAGTGGTGAAATATTGGTGATATTTGCAAGATAGTTGTGGTCGGCTATCCAATCAAGTATTCTGCCTTTGGCATGTGTAGGTTCCATGCTTCTTTGTATAAAACCTAATTCAGAGAGGGTATTGACTATAGTACTGGCGCATAAATCTTCTGGGTCATTATAGCCCAGGTTGAAGTCCCCAAGGGTGAGTACTTGGGTGGAACTTTTGAGGTTGCTAGCTAGGATAGTGTTAATGTCCTCGTCAAAAGTGCCTGTAGGGCCTGGCGGGAGATAAATCAAGTGGATGTTAAGAGTCTGAGCATTAGTGAGGGGGACTTTAACTGAGAGTGTTTCGCAGGAGGGGACGTTGATTGATGTTGCTAATCTCATGGTAAGACTGCATTTGAGGATAATAGTGCCACCTCCCCCTCTGGAGTTGAGTCGATCTTGTCTCAGGATGGAGTAATTATCTGGGATTGCCAGCATGAGCATGGGACCTGCTGCTGGGTGTAGCCAGGTCTCAGTGATAGCAAGGAAGTCGAGGTCTTCTTTGAGGATCAAATCTGAAATTTCTGTTGCATGAGCTACTAACGATCTGGCGTTGATCAGAGCTCCCTTGATTTGAGGGCTTGCTATAGTTTTAGTAGGAGTAATCTGGCAATGGTCCTGAGTTAAGTCGCGAGGCGGGTCCAGGTTAGTGGGGTTAAGTGGGGGTGTCAGGTTGGGGTTCCGAGGGGAGTTAGATATTCTTGTAGATAGTCCCGGAAGGAGTGGTGTGGTCTTAGGTTTCAGTATGGTAGGCAATGAGCGAGCCAGGGGCTCATACATTTTGGCTAGTCTGGCTCTGAGTCCGAGATTCCTATCAATAGTTGAGCGAGGGAGGCTGGTAGGTATCACTGGCTGTAGGTCATTTAAAGCTAGATGTGCGTTACTAGGTAGTGCATGTTGAGCATAGTCGGATGCATTATGGTCAGTGGGAACAGTATCAACTTCAGCAGAACTAAAATATTTATACGGTACAGGACGCAGGCGAGCACAGTTGTGAACAAGGGATGCCTACTGAATGATAAGGCAAGTGATGTATCCCTGTACAGATGCCCACAGCATATTCCCCTGTGTGAATGCCCATCTCACAGCACCAGTGGTGGAGAGGCCTACGGGGATCTCCTGCAATTTCCCAGTGGGCCTCTGTACCATGGGCCACTTTTGTGTGGGATGAAGTCAAGAATTTGTTACAAAACTTCCAATATATGTTAACATGGGGCCACTAGGAAGCACATTTCCGGGGCCACTTTTGGTTCCATTGCACAGCACCCTGCACCGATGCCCACTACACAGCCCTTGTGTAGATGCCCATTACACCCCCACCCCGTGCAGATGCCTACCACTGAGTCCTTGTGTAGATGCCCATTACACCCCCACCCCCTGCAGATGCCCACTACACAGCCCTTGTGCAGATGCCTATTACACCCCCAGCCCGTGCAGATGCCCACTACACGGCCCTTGTGCAGATGCCCATTACACCCGCACCCCCTGCAGATGCCCACTTCAGGCCCTTGTGTAGATGCCTGTTGCATCCCAACCCTCTGCAAATGCCCACTACACCCCCAGCCCATGCAGATGCCCACTACACGGCCCTTGTGTTGATGCCCATTACAACCCCACCCTGTGCAGATGCCCACCACACGGCCCTTGTGTAGATGCCCATTACACCCCCACCCCGTGCAGATGCCCACTTAATGGCCCTGGTGTAGCTGCCCATTACACCCGCACCCCCTGCAGATGCCCACTACAACCCCACCCCGTGCAGATGGTCTTTATACCCCCACCCCGTGAAGATGCCCACTACACAGTCCTTGTGTACATGCCCATTACAACCCCACCCCGTGCAGATGCCCACTTCAGGCCCTTGTGTAGATGCCTGTGGCATCCCAACCCTCTGCAAATGCCCATTACACCCCCACCCTGTGCAGATGCCCACCACACAGCCCATGTGTAGATGCCCATTACACCCCCACCCTGTGCAGATGCCCACTGCACCCCCACCCTCTGCAGATGCCCATGACACCCCCACCCCGTGCAGATGCCCATTACACCCCACCTCGTGCAGATGCCCACTACAAAGCCCTTGTTTAGATACCCATTACACCCCCACCCCTGCAGATGCCCATTACACGGCCCTTGTGTAGATGCCCATTGCACCCCATCCCGTGCAGATGCCCATTACACCCCCGGCCCTGCAGATGCCCATTACAGCCCCACCCCTTGCAGATGCCCATTACACCCCAATCCCCTGCAGATGCCCATTACACCCTCACCCCGTGCAGGTGCCCAATACACCCCCACCCCGTGCAGATGCCACTACACCCCACCCCCTGCAGATGCCCACTACGCCCCCACCCCGTGCAGAAGGCCTTTCTCACACCCAGTGGGTGGGATCTGATGTTTGCATCATGGGGTGGAAGGGGAACCCGCAGATACCGCGAGTGATCAGAGCGTTGCTAGAGAATGACCAGTTATTAATTGTACCTGCGTGGTGTAAAGCGCTGCGACACAGCCGTGGCGCTTAAAGGCACTGTAGAATCCTACGGCAGGTAATGGCTCATCGCCCGGGCTGCACGTGCAATTCCGTAACGTATGTGAGAGTCAACACCTCAGGGCAATATGAGCTCTGATAAATCGGGGAATGACAGCAGATTGCCGGGTGCCCAGGGCGCAAACCCCAAAAGACAGGCATGAGACACTGCTCGCGGGAGCATGCGCAGTAGGGCAGGAAAGCACGGCACGCACTGCGCATGCTCAGAGGTCCCAACCGATTAGAAAACGCTGCACATGCTCGGAGGCGACACCCATAACATATGCCGAGCGCCGGGACACTAGTCAGGAGAGCATGCGCAGGAAAGGACGAGAGGCGTGCTCCGAGATTGCCCCTGCGTAGACAGAATAAGGATCACTAGAGCATGCGCAGTAAATGTACCTTGATATTCATGTTTTACGCAGAGGCTATAAACACGCAGGGCGCGGAGCCACCAATCAATAGAGCATGCGCAGGAAAGGACGAGAGGCGTGCTCCGGGAAAGCACCAACATAGACAGAATACGAGATGTTGCGTGTTGGTCTAGCTCTTTTTGTCAGAGAGCGTCATGACCTCGTCATGACGCCTCTGTAATAAAAGGGGCTCTGCTGGCACGCACAAGGGAGTGCAGCAGAGCCCCGGGAAGTGGCAGCTCGTGTCTGTGTACAATCACTTGGGTGGGCCTACCACGTGGTCGTGGCCTGGGCCCTTGGTCCTGCTGAGTGACCCAGCCCCCGCTGACATCCCTCCAGTGAACTGGGGGCTATCGGGTGATCCCGGAGACCCATACGTGGCGTGAGTGCCGCGTCTTTTGTGTCGGTCGGTGGATCCGACATCAGCTGTGGACCGCCCCTGCGATAGGGGGCGGCCCGCCACACTGGCGACGAAGGTGGGATCTCGCCCCACGCGCACGTCGGTGAGGGCCCCGTGAGGCAGTGCCCCTCCGGTGCGGTGGAGGCGAGGATAGGAACCCACATGTGGGGAGGTCGCTGCGTAGCGGGTGGCCCAGGGACCTGGCGCTGCTGCACGGCACAGGTCACCTTGTGCCTGCAACGGGCGGAGGAGCGTGCTTGCCCTGAAGAAAGGGCAGTGGCCGTGGCCCACGCGGACTGGGCTCGGCGGTGAAGGAAGAACGCTGCAGCGGGTGTCGTGTAAGTCCCCGGCCCAATAAAAAAAAGGGGCGGGGTGAAAGCCCTCCACGGGTGCTCCGGGCAGAGGAGACACCAGGAATAGGCCCGGAAAAGGGGCGTGGTGAAGAGCCAGAGTGAGTCCACTGGGAACAGGAGACCAATCAGCGCCCCGACCTGGAAAAAAAAAGTGGATACCGAGGCCGATAGAAAAGGGGTGTGGCCACCCGAACTGGGCCGTGGTAATGAAGAAATGTGCAACAGGATGACAGGCAGAGTGTAAAAAAGAGGGGTGTCACCAAATCCCCTCCCTGAGTTGCTACCCCCCCAGGCCCTAGGGGTTGCGGCTCCACCCGGAGCGTTCGTGCGCCCTCTGGGTACTCGGCCGATTGGAGCCAAGGAACAGTGTGTGCATCATCCACATCAACAAACTACAACAACCCAAGGGTAGCGGCTCTGCACAGAGGGCTTGTGCGCCCTCGGGGGAACTCTACACGGGGTGGCACCGCTGAAGTACATCACCATTGAGTGCCAGTGGCGTGGTCGACAGGGGCAGGGACTGGTGGGCCCACCTCCCACAAGGGGTCAAGCTACCTGAGACCCAGTAACTGCAGGCACCCCTCAACACCGGTGACCACATCCGCCATCCTGCACAGCATCCAGCATGTCGGAGGACGAAGGGACATGTCGAGGTCAGCTCGCACCAATACCCCACTTCGATGTCCTGGGTGCGCCTGCAAGTCTGGGGGCCCGGTGGGTGGCATGGATGGAGAACCTGGAGTTATACTTCGACGCAGTGGAGATCAAGGACGCAGCCAAACGCCCAACACTCCTGTACTCTTCCGGACTGGCCGTTCAGAGGCTGTTTAAGACACTAAGGCCAGCAATTCAGTCCTATGGTGCAGCCATCGCGGCCCTGAACGAGTACTTCAGACCCATGGTCAACAGGGACTACGAACGGTTCAGGATGAGGTGCGCGAGGCAGGAAGAAGGGGAGAGCCTTGATGCATTCCACGGGAAGCTGCGTGGCATTGCACTGTCCTGCCACCTGGGAAACCTCTCGGGGGATGAGATCAGAGCGCAGATCATCTACCGCTGCAGCTCCTCAAATCTACGCAAACCAGTCCTGAGGGACCCAACGCTTACCCTCGATCGAATACTAGACCTCAGCTGAGCCCAGGAACTGGCAGAGATGCGGCCCTCAGTCATGGACTCATCCAGACACCACCTCAAGTTGGAGGCCCCCATGCAGTGAGTAAAGCTCGAGGAGGTGGCAGCTGTCGGCAAGTGGCAAGGAGGAAAACCGATGAGGAGGGGAGACTGGCCAAGGAGAGACCCCAATGCCACACTATGTCATCAGTGCGGCTGGGATCTTCCACACCCGCAGGACTGCCCTGCGAAAGGACACATCTGTGGAAGGTGCGGGAAAGGAGATCACTTTGCACGAGTGTGCCTCGCACCAACTCCAGCCAGCATGGCGGGGACATCGGGGGGGAACGAGTCGAATGGGAGAAAGACTCCCAGAGTGGCGGCGTTCCAGGTGGCGGAGGGTCCGAGAGGAATACAGTATGATATGGGAGAGGAGGAAGATGAAGAAAATGTATTCCTTTTGTCCTGCAGCAGCGACAGTGGCCAGTTTGATCCCGGGATCTTCTGAGTTCAAAGAGCCCGTCTCGGGCACCGTGGTGTGCGGACTGGAACACACCTATTTGTTTGCAGTGTTAGACGTTTAAGTTTTAGTAGCTATTAGGTGGTGCTCAGGCTGGAATGCACCCAACATTTGCTGTGATGATGTAGGGGCACAGTGGGTGCGCAGACTGGAATGCACCAAGTGTAACCCAGTAGAAGGTTCCGCTTGCAGTTGGGGGATTTTTGTTTGTTTAAAATAAAGGAGGGATGTTGTGTGTTGGTCTAGCTCTTTTTGTCAGAGAGCGTCATGACCTCGTCATGACGCCTCTGTAATAAAAGGGGCTCTGCTGGCACGCACAAGGGAGTGCAGCAGAGCCCCGGGAAGTGGCAGCTCGTGTCTGTGTACAATCACTTGGGTGGGCCTACCACGTGGTCGTGGCCTGGGCCCTTGGTCCTGCTGAGTGACCCAGCCCCCGCTGACATCCCTCCAGTGAACTGGGGGCTATCGGGTGATCCCGGAGACCCATACGTGGCGTGAGTGCCGCGTCTTTTGTGTCGGTCGGTGGATCCGACATCAGCTGTGGACCGCCCCTGCGATAGGGGGCGGCCCGCCACACTGGCGACGAAGGTGGGATCTCGCCCCACGCGCACGTCGGTGAGGGCCCCGTGAGGCAGTGCCCCTCCGGTGCGGTGGAGGTGAGGATAGGAACCCACATGTGGGGAGGTCGCTGCGTAGCGGGTGGCCCAGGGACCTGGCGCTGCTGCACGGCACAGGTCACCTTGTGCCTGCAACGGGCGGAGGAGCGTGCTTGCCCTGAAGAAAGGGCAGTGGCCGTGGCCCACGCGGACTGGGCTCGGCGGTGAAGGAAGAACGCTGCAGCGGGTGTCATGTAAGTCCCCGGCCCAATAAAAAAAAGGGGCGGGGTGAAAGCCCTCCACGGGTGCTCCGGGCAGAGGAGACACCAGGAATAGGCCCGGAAAAGGGGCGTGGTGAAGAGCCAGAGTGAGTCCACTGGGAACAGGAGACCAATCAGCGCCCCGACCTGGAAAAAAAAAGTGGATACCGAGGCCGATAGAAAAGGGGTGTGGCCACCCGAACTGGGCCGTGGTAATGAAGAAATGTGCAACAGGATGACAGGCAGAGTGTAAAAAAGAGGGGTGTCACCAAATCCCCTCCCTGAGTTGCTACCCCCCCAGGCCCTAGGGGTTGTGGCTCCACCCGGAGCGTTCGTGCGCCCTCTGGGTACTCGGCCGATTGGAGCCAAGGAACAGTGTGTGCATCATCCACATCAACAAACTACAACAACCCAAGGGTAGCGGCTCTGCACAGAGGGCTTGTGCGCCCTCGGGGGAACTCTACACGGGGTGGCACCGCTGAAGTACATCACCATTGAGTGCCAGTGGCGTGGTCGACAGGGGCAGGGACTGGTGGGCCCACCTCCCACAAGGGGTCAAGCTACCTGAGACCCAGTAACTGCAGGCACCGCTCAACACCGGTGACCACATCCGCCATCCTGCACAGCATCCAGCATGTCAGAGGACGAAGGGACATGTCGAGGTCAGCTCGCACCAATACCCCACTTCGATGTCCTGGGTGCGCCTGCAAGTCTGGGGGCCCGGTGGGTGGCATGGATGGAGAACCTGGAGTTATACTTCGACGCAGTGGAGATCAAGGACGCAGCCAAACGCCCAACACTCCTGTACTCTTCCGGACTGGCCGTTCAGAGGCTGTTTAAGACACTAAGGCCAGCAATTCAGTCCTATGGTGCAGCCATCGCGGCCCTGAACGAGTACTTCAGACCCATGGTCAACAGGGACTACGAACGGTTCAGGATGAGGTGCGCGAGGCAGGAAGAAGGGGAGAGCCTTGATGCATTCCACGGGAAGCTGCGTGGCATTGCACTGTCCTGCCACCTGGGAAACCTCTCGGGGGATGAGATCAGAGCGCAGATCATCTACCGCTGCAGCTCCTCAAATCTACGCAAACCAGTCCTGAGGGACCCAACGCTTACCCTCGATCGAATACTAGACCTCAGCTGAGCCCAGGAACTGGCAGAGATGCGGCCCTCAGTCATGGACTCATCCAGACACCACCTCAAGTTGGAGGCCCCCATGCAGTGAGTAAAGCTCGAGGAGGTGGCAGCTGTCGGCAAGTGGCAAGGAGGAAAACCGATGAGGAGGGGAGACTGGCCAAGGAGAGACCCCAATGCCACACTATGTCATCAGTGCGGCTGGGATCTTCCACACCCGCAGGACTGCCCTGCGAAAGGACACATCTGTGGAAGGTGCGGGAAAGGAGATCACTTTGCACGAGTGTGCCTCGCACCAACTCCAGCCAGCATGGCGGGGACATCGGGGGGGAACGAGTCGAATGGGAGAAAGACTCCCAGAGTGGCGGCGTTCCAGGTGGCGGAGGGTCCGAGAGGAATACAGTATGATATGGGAGAGGAGGAAGATGAAGAAAATGTATTCCTTTTGTCCTGCAGCAGCGACAGTGGCCAGTTTGATCCCGGGATCTTCTGAGTTCAAAGAGCCCGTCTCGGGCACCGTGGTGTGCGGACTGGAACACACCTATTTGTTTGCAGTGTTAGACGTTTAAGTTTTAGTAGCTATTAGGTGGTGCTCAGGCTGGAATGCACCCAACGTTTGCTGTGATGATGTAGGGGCACAGTGGGTGCGCGACTGGAATGCACCAAGTGTAACCCAGTAGAAGGTTCCGCTTGCAGTTGGGGGATTTTTGTTTGTTTAAAATAAAGGAGGGATGTTGTGTGTTGGTCTAGCTCTTTTTGTCAGAGAGCGTCATGACCATGTCATGACGCCTCTGTAATAAAAGGGGCTCTGCTGGCACGCACAAGGGAGTGCAGCAGAGCCCCAGGAAGTGGCAGCTCGTGTCTGTGTACAATCACTTGGGTGGGCCTACCACGTGGTCGTGGCCTGGACCCTTGGTCCTGCCTGGGTATCCCCGCGGCACGGACTGACTGGGGCTGGGTGCCCCAGACCCCACTGACATCCCTCCAGTGAACTGGGGGATATCGGGTGATCCCAGGGACCCATACACGGTGTGAGCGCTGCCTCCTTTGTGTCGGTTGGTGGATCCGACATCAGCTGTGGACCGCCCCAGCGACAGGGGGCGGCCCGCCACACGAATCAGCGGAGCATGCGCAGTAAAAGGATGCCCGGTATTCATGTCCTTCACAGAGGTGATAAACATGCCAAGAGCTGAGACACGCGGCTCGCGGCTGGCTGTCTTCTTCTTGCTGTTAGATTTTATCCTTCAGCTGTGATTTTTGGATACGAAGACTTGAGCCTCATTACTCCATCTTCCCTGGTTGAGTATGTAGTCGTGGGTTAGGATTCTTCTTGGTCTGTGTGGACTTGTCACAGTAGGGCTGGTTTCACAGGGTCTCGCCGTGATGGGCCGCAGGTAGTGCTTGAAAGGATTTGCAGTGGTGGCAGTGAGTCTTCTGATCAGAGGGTTTGGGTTCTGGTCCAGTCCTTGGCAGAAGTTCTTACTCAGCTTCCCTAGATGTTCGTGCAAAATCTCGATGTCTAGGTATCTGTGTGGTCATTCTCACTTGCACACCACTAATCTAAGTCTAAGCATCATAAACTACATACAAATTGAGGAGTGCCCCTGATTACCTAATAGTTTAGGTCTCTGTGAAGGTCTGCTCTCCGTGTAAAGATTGGAGCTCCAGACGATATCCGCAGGGCCTTGTTCTGGGCTATCATTCTTCCGTTGTCGCTCATGGCAGGTCATCCATGCTGGGGAGGCATATGTCAGCGTAGGTCTGATGATCACCTTGCAGACGTTGATCTTTGTCCGGAGGGGCATTCACTTGGTATTTAGGAGTGGGTACAGCGCTGCCATCTTTCCTATTGCCTTCTGTTGAGTATTCTCGATATGGCTTCCCCCGTTGAGTTGCTGTCCAGGGTCACACCAAGGTAGCGGCTGCGGCTCTGCCATTTGATGGTCTCCAAGTTAAGGCTGATGTGCGGGTGCTCCTTGATCTTCTTTCTGGTGAACAGTGTTGCAGTTGTCTTGCTGGTGTTGAGTTCTATCCGCCAGTCACTGTACCGTGTCGAGATGGTATCCAATGAAGCTTGCAGGTTCGTCGCCGCTTCCTTTTCGCTGAATGACTGGGAGATGACTACAACATCTTCCAAATACAGCGCCAGTTGGTCTTGTGGAGATCTGTCGGAATGTCGTTGGGGAAGATGTTGAACAGGAAGGGTCCGAGATTCGATCCCTATGGCACCCCTGCTCGGATGAGATGTGATGAGGACATCTCAGACCGCATCCCGGCATGGAAGGTGTGGTCTCCTAGGTAGCTTGCAATCATCTTCACCAGGTAGTTCAGAAATCCCAGGCCAATCTTCTTGTGCAGCAGTCTCTTGTGCCAGATTCGGCCGAATGCTTTGGCAAAATCCAAGAAGATGATTCCCGTGGACTTCTTGATGTTGAATCCGGGGCTGATAGTGTCCACCACTCTCAGCAGCTGATGGGTCGTTGCATGCTCCTTTCGAAATCCAAACTGCTCCTTTGCTAGTAGATTTCTTTTGGAGGCGAAGTCACTGAGTCGTGCGAGTAGGACCTTCTCCAGGAGCTTCGATAATCCAGAGAGCCCAGGCAAGGAAACTGACCTGCAGCCTCCCACTGCTTGCGACCTCGGAGAGTGACTGCGGATTATCCGAGCCCAAGCCCAGCGTTGCCAGGTCTGAAGGAAAAAATAAGCTGAATACCCCTTCAAAACAAGCTGCCTCCCAACCAAACAAGTGGAAAAAAAGTGCACCAGTGGATAGGTCTCGACATTAAGAAAACTAACAACAATGCAAATATATATAGAGAGAACACAAACAAAATATGTTAGAACAAAAAGCATTTATTAAAATTGCATTTTATTTTTCTAACAACTTGTGTCTATTTTCATTTCTTGTGTATGTGTGACTTATAAAAGCACATCATTAGCTTTTTGGATCCTTGGCTTCTCTGGTCCATCTCCAACTGGTCCTTGATTCGTTGTTCTTCTCCGGTCCTTGGCTCCCTTGCATACCTACCAGGTAAGCCCGATGAACTTAAGGACACTGAGTTTGCCCAGGCATTTCCTGGAAAATGCTAGAACTGGTATTTTTGATCTTCCGATTATAGGTGTGGCCCTACAAGAACCACCATGAACAATGAAAATCCCGGACTGGCTGGTGGTGTCATGCATGACATGCACCCCCCTCTTGGCCGCAATGTCCTTGTGAGTTGCTCCTCTTTTCTGTCACTCCTCTGGTCCTTGTGAATCACTCTCCTATGGCCAGTCACCCTTATGGTCTTACGCAACCTGGTTGATCGCTCTCCTCTAGTCCTTGGTTACATATGGTCCATCAACCCTCTGTTCACTGGTTCTCTCATGAGTTGCTCCTCTAGTCCATCACTCCTTACATTTCGATGTAATCATACAATACCTACGTGGTTAAGTGGGGATAATTTTGGGTGAAATAAGGTCAGATGTTCCCATCAAATGTCCAAGTGTAGCCCATGGTTACATAAGTAAGCACAGGTTACAGTGTAAAAGCCTCAGGCTTTGCCATCATGTGCCTGGTACTGTTTCACATGCCACTGAAAAGCTTTATATGCGTAGGTACTGTCATAATGTAGCTACATAGCTCATATACCTATGTAAAGCTGTACCACCCTCTCTGCCCCCCTTTAGCCAGCTTGGCTTAAAAGGGGACTGGCTTTTTTAGTTTAGGTTGTTATATGTGTAAACCCACATTCCCTGTGGTTTTTGTTGTGTGCATGGGCTTTGTGTCACGTTTGCATGTCGGGCCTGTTTGTTTGTTTTCCTTTCTCAATGTTTGTTTAATTTATTCTGCGTGGGTTTTGGTGTGCAGAGTTTGTTAGTACCGACATGGCAGGTCCCACCAGCAGGGGGAGCGGGGCTGTCCATGAGGTGATTTCACCTCAGGAACGGCACAAGTTCCCCTGCTGGCGAAGACCAGTGGAAAGTCCCCGGGGAGGTTAAGAGCCTAGGGCCTCGTGGAAGGGAGAGAGCCAGGAGAGACCAGAGGAGAGAAGGGAGCTCCAGACCCCCACGGAGAGCATCCAGGCCCTCAGTTGTGCCTGGGACGTTCCTCCACCCATAGGCCGTCCATCTGCGTGTGCTGGAAATGTCTCTCTCCCCCACCCGGGGTCGAGAGAGTGTGCAGGGATTCGATACGTGCAGGAGCCCTTGGCGGGTGCTAAACCCTGCCCGCCCCGCTCATGAGAGTAGAGCAGAGTTGGGTCTGCGCTGCATCTCAGTTCAGGTAGGAAAGGGAAAGAATGAGAAAGGGACATCGGGCCCTTCGTGTGCCGGCATATGGTGAACTCGTGGGCTGTGTAGGATCAGCCGGAAAGAATTACTCTCCACACCCGTCCTGTGTGACGCTGAGAGGCTTGCCACTCTCAGTCGATCCACGGGATGTGGAGATGATGTAACTTGCCTAGTGAAGAGGTGAGTAAGGCCCAGTTCTGCCCTGAGGGGGGTTTGTTCACACGTGTATTTGAATGGTCCCCCTTATCTATCCGTAGGTGTCATGGGTATCAGGCAGGTAGTTGGGACAAGCTGGGTGGAGGCTTGGCAGGCCTGGCATAGGCACACAAAGCACCCATAACAAATCCCTCCTTTCATTCCTTCCTAGTGTCCTAGTGTTTGTAGTAACTTCCTGGTTACCACTTCCTGTTGCCAAACAGGAAGTGCATGATAACTCATGAGCTCTCTAGTGTTTGGGTGTGGCTGGCCATATAAGCCACATCCAAGATTCTTCCAGTGCTTCGTGTTGCTTACTGTGAGCTGTATCAGCAACACACTTGCCGTGCTCTGGATCAGCCAGCTTCTGCTTACCTGCTCCGGATCATCCTGCTTCTGCTTACCCGCTCCAGATCATCCTGCTTCTGCTTACCTGCTCCGGATCATCCTGCTTCTGCTTACCTGCTCCGGATCATCCTGCTTCTGCTTACCTGCTCCAGATCATCCTGCTTCTGCTTACCCGCTCCAGATCATCCTGCTTCTGCTTACCTGCTCCGGATCATCCTACTTCTGCTTACCCGGACTGGATCATTCAGCTTCAGTTTACCTGGTTCTTACTCCACGCCGCAGCTATCTCCAGTCAAGAGGGGACTTCTACACTGGCACCTGTAAGAACAAAGAACAGTGTTAACATGCGCTGTTAGGGAGAATTCTCTGTTTAGGCTGAATTTCCTAACCTAGTGAGTCCCCCAGCAGCTTAGCTGGATTTTTGGGGTTTATTTTTTTCTCCTGCCAAGAGTGAGACTCTTTTACCCTCACTCTTGGACATGATTTGAGGGGTTTCTCTGGATCTAGATGTGTTTAATGGGCTATGGGGTCTTTTACCCCATAGGGCTTCATGTGTTTTTGTGATGTGTGTTACACAGCACCCTCAGTGCAGTAACACAGGGGTGTCATAGTGACCCCCCAGTATAGAAGCCATACCCTGGGAATGACTACTGTCTCCCAGGGCATGTAAAGTCACCATTGACTTTACTAGTCTTAAATTCTGAACAGAACCAGTACAAACCATCATATTGTGGATGTACTGGCTGGGGAAATTCGATTGCCCCAGGGTCTGTTAGTCGAGGGGGCACATCTCCATCCCCCCTGTTCGAGTTTTGGCTGGTGGCAGTGGATACTACTTTTTATATTCAACCGCGAATATTTTCCTATGGGATTTCCCATTGTTTTAGGCTACTATCTTTATTTAATTATTTACGGTAGCCTCGAACATACCGCCGGTTTATTTAATTAATATTAATTTTCCGGTTGGTATTTTTTGCCAAAACTTGATTCTAAAATGGCATTTGTGTTCTCTTCTGTGACTCCAACCCAAGTCGATCCCTTTGTTCCACTTTTTGGCGGGCTTCTCCACAGAAGCCCTCCAAAGTGGTGCCACTCTGTCTGGGGTACTTAGGAGGGGTGGAGGGGAATTTAGGCACCCTGGACTGAGTTGCCTAGGCAACTCAAGTCGCACTCCATCCTGATTGGCCCAAGTGGTGAGCCGGCCGGCTCACCACTTAGCATGTTTGAGTGACAGCTAGGCTGAGTGAATGGGGGTTGTCTGCATAAAAGCAGGGCTTTGGGGACTGGAACTTAAGAAGTCGCCACAGGACCTAAGAATCCGACGAGGGAGAAGCTGAGCCGACCTGCCACGACACCACCACCGGTGGAGCCCTGCTGGACCGTCTCACCACTTTTCCCAACGACAGAGGAGATCTCCCGCCGGAGAGTCTTCTTCCTTTGACTGGTGGGGATAACCAGTTTCACCGTCTTTTCGCCTTCCTGACGTACCTCGTGGCCGCCTTGCCTGTGCCAAGCACCCCGTCAACCGGGATACCACGTTTTACCACGACCGCGAAACAAAGGTACCACCTTTAACCGGAAAACTCCACGGCTGGTTTCTTCCCTGGTAGTGCAACGACCTTCATCTTTCCTCCAAATCGAGATCTTCTCTTCCCCTGGACGACGACGCAACTTGCACCCACTACCAGGAACAACTGCCACCGCTGGAGGATCCTTTCCACTTAAGGTAACGTGTCCCGCCTGGCTTCCCTTGCTACCGACTGTACGGGGTAGATTTAGCCCCCGGCTTTCGAACCTGGGTTAGTCTGGGATACCCTGGCTAAACTTTCCTAAAGCCTCTCTAAACTCTTTTTGAACCCTCTGCAAGACTTTCTAAGCCTAGTGTAACTGTGTGATCTTGGGCGCATTTGTGCTCTGCTCTCTCTAAGAGGGGGCCCAGCCTTTGGACTTCGGCTCACCAGTGACTTTTGCTCTTCTGCCTTGCTAACAGTGTTCTTGAATCTTAGAGTGGTGTACCTTTCCATATTCTGTCTTTTTCCCTCCCTTTCTCACAAACTTATTGGAGTGCCATCTAGTTAAGCGCTCACCTCTGTATGAAAATAAGTGGTGTTTTACAGTGACTTATCTGATAAGAAAAAAGGGGTGTGTATATTACAATAGTAACTGTGTTTAGAATATTTTACAATAAGAGTGCTGGAGTGTTTCAAACCGTGTGTTTTTAAATAAATAATTATATACTTTGATACCAAAGCTCTGGTCAGTGTTTGCTTGTATTATTGTGCCTGAGTGCCTTTTGTGTATACTTTGCATACTGCCTAACTCTTCTTGAGGGAAGTCTGACTGCTCAGCCACAGCTACCAGGTAAATCTGGGTGGTGCAGACTACTACCAAGTGGGTTTACTGCCAACACCTGTAGTCCTAAATATTTTGCAGTGGTCCCTAAGGGAACTGCACAGGTTTCTGCCTAACACGCGCACATCAGTAACGCTGCGCATACTCACCGAATCTTCCCGCGACGCTGTAATCCAGGTTAGTTGCACAAGCGCACAAACCCCTGTAAGAAAGAAGAGAAATTATTCATTGCGCTCGGTCCAATAACGCAGACACGTATTTCACTGCGCTCTCTCTCTCTAAGCGGTGCATACTTACCAAAAGCCTCCATGCAAATTTACCTAACCACCAAGTCTCCAGTAGCGCTGAAACCGGTCTCGAGGTGCTAATACCACATCATTTCTCCTGCAAGGGAAAGGGAGAGACATTACCAGGCACGCTCGAATTGAAGGCGCTGCGCAAACCTACCAGCAGCTAGCTTCTACACGCAGCGCTACTCACCCACAAAAATACCAGCAACAAAGACAATACGGACAATTTTGGACACTCAACATTCTCTGCACAACGTTCACTTGTGGGAAGGACTTTCTAGCCAGTGAAGAAACTAGCGCCTTGAACTCTCGGCCTCGCTGTGAATGCATAAAACAGTGTTTGGCATCTGAACTCAGCCTACAGACATTGGCACCAATCATAGTGAATCGCACCCCTGCAAATGCAGGATGGAGTGCACACCCTAGTAAAGATCAAGGTAAGCCCATAGGGGGACATCACAGCACACAATAAAGAGAAGTGAAGGGCCCATGGGAATCGGGTGAATTCAGGTCTGAGTGTACACCTTGTATTTGACAGGTATTCCTCCGGGTGAAACAGGGGAAGTGAAGACTCGGGGTCAAGGGAGGCTTGTCCATCGCTCCTGCAGAGACACAGGTGAGTGTGACAGAACACAAAGCTATCCTCAATACGGTTCCTTGTCATTTCATCGCGGGACGTTTTTTCGCTGGGTTTTTTAACCGCGATTCTTTTTTCGAAAAAACCCATTGAATTAGCGGTAAAAAACCCAGTGGAAAAACATCCCGCGACAAAAGGACGTCGTACCCTCAATACCTCTGCCCGAGCGATGGAAACCTCCGAGGTAGACCATCTTTCCCTATTGTTAGGGGAACTACGGGCCGAGGTGCATGCTGGCACTCAGAGACAAATGCCTTAAGGCGTGAACTGGTAGTCAACAGGGACAAAACAGACGATTTGGCAAGACAGCTCCTACAGACCCAAGCTAGTCTAGCACACCTACCAGGTGGAGTTCCACAGGGGCAGCCTACCATGGCACCTGTAGCCACACCCGTTCAGGTATTGCTTCCAGGCAACATCCCTTTAGCACTCCCGGAACGCTTCGCTGGGGGTCCCAAGAAATTCGGAGCATTCAATGCCGGCTACATTTCATGTGCAAACCAGACACCTTTCTGAATGACCAAGCTAAAGTAGCTTTTGTCCTCTCCTATTTAGGAGGGCACGCGGCGGACTGGTCAGTCCCATTAGTGCTTAGGGACGACCCTTTACTGAGAAATTACCCAGGTTTTCAGCGTGAACTGGAAAAACTATTTGCCCATTGGACTCTAGGTCAGGCCCTGGATGATGAGCTACTCTCTCTGCGACAGGGTGGTCAGGATCTAATCTCATATGTCGCCACATTCAATCGCTTAATAGCCGAATCAGGTTGGCCAGAGGAGAAACGAATAACGTTATTTTATTGAGGACTGAGAGGAGAGTTAAAAGATGTCTTGGCGCAAGTAGTTAATCCTCCCGAAGATTGCAGTGAATACATAAACCTAACTATGCAACTAGACCACCGGTTACAGGATCGCAAGGCCGACCGAACCAGATCAGAGCATAGACTAGTGTATGTCCGACCAAAGGAAGAGTCCCATCGACAGGCCTCAGAAATACACTCATAGCCTATGCAATTGGGTGTTCTCAGGGGACCACTCACCAAGGCGGAGAGAGAACGGAGGTGTCAGGAAAAACTTTGCTTATATTGCGGCCAATCTGGTCACTTCCTCCGGAACTGCACGATTAAACCCCCACGGAAGACAGATAACATAGAGGAAGACACAGGTGCGGTAGCGGAAAACTCCAACGCCCGGCAGATGTAGAGGTCCGTCTGTCGAGCAAGGAACGGAGCACTCAAATCTCACATTTCTGTATTCCTGTGGTTTTGGTAGACACTTCACAATCCCACCCGAATGCATGCCCTGAAGGCTTTCATAGACAGTGGGGCTATTGGGAACTACCTGGACATAAACACCGCAAAGACCTTGGGATTAGCATTCCACCCTAAGGACACCACAGAAAGCGTGACAGCTGTGGATGGCACACAACTCCTTTCGGGACCAGTAACACAGTGTACTTCCACCATCACCTTAATCTGCCAAGATGGCCACAGAGAAAGTATTAGATTCGACCTTATCGCTGCACCCCAATTCCAGGTGATTCTTGGGATACCGTGGCTAGAGACGCACAACCCAAAGATAGATTGGCGAGCTCGAACCTTACTCTTTTCCATGGAATGCGCCTCTTGTTACGACACCAAAGGGATCAAAGGAAGCCCATTGTTAGCTTCACAGGAAAAGATAGCAGGTTTAGGCTTGGTGGGCACTTTACCAGAGGAATACCAGGAGTTCCAGGATGTGTTCGCAAAGGAGCAAGCTAATACACTACCACCACATCGAGTTTACGACTGCCAGATCGACCTGCAACCAGGGGCACAAGTATCGTGCAGCCACATTTATGCATTATCCGAGGAAGAAAACACTAATCTATGGACCTTCTTGGATCAATACCTGGCCAATGGCTTCATTAGACCATCTAAGTCACCAGCCGCCTCCCCACTCTTCTTCGTACCGAAGAAAGAGGGGGACTTAAGAACGTGTATTGATTGCCAGGCCCTAAATCAAGTCACCATAAAAAATAAGTACCCGTTACCTCTGATACCAGTACTCATAGACCAGGTAAGACAAGCGAAGGTTTTCACCAAGGTAGAATTACGCGGCGCATATCACCTGGTATGCATGAAGAAAGGGAACGAGTGGAAGACTGCGTTCCGTACCCGCTATGGCTTGTACGAATACCAGGTCATGCCCTTTGGGCTTTGCAATGCCCCGGCTGCGTTCCAGCATTTTATGAATGATGTGTTACGGGAACTCCTCGATGTCTGCGCAGTCATCTACATCGATGACATTCTGATCTACTCCACCACTCCCCAAGAGCACGTAAACCATGTGCGAGCTGTACTCCGCAAACTGGGTGAAAACCAACTGTATGAAAAGCTAGAAAAATGCTCCTTCCACGTCACCGAGGTGGAGTTTCTGGGATCTGTACTGACACCGCAGGGGATCAAGATGGACAATGGAAAAGTGGAGGCAATCCTCACTTGGTCCTCACCCACGTCTGTAAAGGGATTACAGAGTTTCCTTGGGTTTGCAAACTTTTATCGACGCTTCATACCAGGATTCTCACATATTGTACATCCAATAACGTCCTTGCTGCGCAAACACCGAAAGTTCGAATGGACACCAGCGGCGGAAGAAGCTTTCCGAGCTCTGAAGGAAAAATTCACCTCAGCCCCAATTCTGCAACACCCACAGCCCGATTTACCGTACATTGTGGAAACGGACACTTCAAGCATTGCCATGGGGGCCGTACTGTCTCAACAAAATCGTGAAATCGGATGCCTTCACCCGATTGCCTTTTGGTCAAGGAAATTTTCCCCAGCAGAATTAAACTATGCAATTTCTGAGAAAGAACTCCTAGCAATCAAAAGCGCACTGTGGGAATGGCGACATTACTTACTAGGAGCAAAACACACCATCACAATAATAACAGATCATCGGAACTTGCAATACTTACACTCAGCAAAAGCTCAGTCTTCTAGGCAGCTCCGTTGGGCGCTATCTTTAATGGAATATGACTTTGTAATCACCTACCGCCCCGGAGTTAAGAACGGGAAAGTGGATGCGTTATCCCGCATTGGCACAGGAGAGGAAGTCTACAATGCCCCTAACCCGGTGGAGATCATACCACGCCATAAAATTCTCAGCCTCTGCATCGGCCCATCTCCGTTAAATACTCTGCAGGAAACAATAAAAGAAAATATGTCTGAAGAAGACCTACTGGCTTGGGACACGAAGGGAGATCAGTTCACCATTCAAGACAAACTACCATACTACCAAAACCACCTCTACGTTCCAACTAAGGATCTGCAACAAGCAATCATATCAGACTACCACGACTCGCTGTTAGAAGCCCATCCGGGTATAGCCAAAACCATGAAGAAAGTAAGCAAATCTTATTGGTGGCCAACTTGGCGAGAAGATATTGCCACCTACATAGGCACCTGTGAGGTGTGTGCACAATACAAAACATCCAGGCAAAAACCAGCCGGCCTCCTTCAGCCAATAACCATTCCACCAGCGCCCTGGCACACAGTATCAAGGGACTTCGTCACTGATCTACCTCCTAACTCAGGTTATAATACCATCCCCGTAGTAGTGGACCTCTTCTACATAATGGCCCATTACATAGCTCTAAAGGGTATTCCCTCAGCTCAGACCCTGGCGCAGGTTTTTCTAGACCGAATCGTCAAGTTACATGGATACCCTACCATAATCGTTTCTGACAGAGGCAGCCAATTTGTATCTCGTTTTTTTGGAAAAAATGTTGTGCCCTGGCAAGAGTAGAAGTCCGTCTGTCTTCTAGTCACCACCCTCAAACGGACGGCCAAACCGAGTGCACAAACCAGACCATGGAACAGTAATTGCGCTGTCTATTACACCAAACAAGCCAAAGCTGGACAGAAATTCTATGGATAGCAGAGTATGCCTACAACAACTCAACACATTCATTAACCCAAGCAACACCCTTCTTTACTATATATGGTCGAAACCCCAGAACGCCGGTCTACGATCCGCCAGAAAAGATTGAAATTCCCGCAGTAAAGAATCTACATGCCAGCATCATGAAAGCAGCCAGAGAAGCCAGCAGCAACTTACAGCAAGCCAAAAAACACAGAAAAGAAACGCTGATCACCATCAACGAAAATACCCAGATTATCAAGTGGGAGACTCGGTCTGGCTGGCAACTAGACACATTGCTTCAAAGGGTCCCAAGAAATTTCAGCCTAGATACATCGGCCCGTATACAATAGAAAAAGTAATTAATCCAGCAGCCATGAGACTGGCGTTACCTCAACATATGCGTATACATCCCGCATTTCACGTGTGACTATTAAAACCAGCACACCCAGGAACCCGAACTTCCACACCTCCCGCACCCATACAAGTGGGTGAAGAAGCACCAGAATATGAAGTAAAGAACATATTAGATTCCAAACAAGTACGAAAGACCCTGTATTGTTTGATTGACTGGAAGGGGTACGGACCCCAGGAAAGATCATGGGAACCCAGCACGCACGTGCATGCCTCCCGATTGGTGCGGAAATTCCATCGGGACCATCCTGAGAAACCAAAGCACTCATACACAACATTGGGAGGGGTCTTGAGGGGGAAGACTGTCATGGGTATCAGGCAGGTAATTGGGGCAAGCTGGGTGGAGGCTTGGCAGTCCTGGCATAGGCACACAAAGACCCCATAACAAATCCCTCCTTTCATTCCTTCCTAGTGTTTGTAGTAACTTCCTGGTTACCACTTCCTGTTGCCAAACAGGAAGTGCATGATAACTCATGAGCTCTCTAGTGTTTGGGTGTGGCTGGCTATATAAGCCACACCCAAGATTCTTCCAGTGCTTCGTGTTGCTTACTGTGAGCTGTATCAGCAACACACTTGCCGTGCTCTGGATCAGCCAGCATCTGCTTACCTGCTCCGGATCATCCTGCTTCTGCTTACCTGCTCCGAATCATCTTGCTTCTGCTTACCTGCTCCGGATCATCCTACTTCTGCTTACCCGCTCTGGATCATTCAGCTTCAGCTTACCTGGTTCTTGCTCCACGCCACAGCTATCTCCAGTCAAGAGGGGACTTCTACACCGGCACCTGTAAGAACAAAGAAGAACAGCGTTAACATGCGCACATCAGTAACGCTGCGCCTACACACCGAATCTTCCCGCGACGCTGTAATCCAGGTTAGTTGCACGAGCGCACAAACCCCTGTAAGAAAGAAGAGACATTATTCATTGCGCTTGCTCCAATAACGCAGACACTTATTTCACTGCGCTCTCTCTCTCTACGTGGTGCATACTTACCAAAAGCACCAAGTCTCCAGTAACGCTGAACCCGGACTCGAGGCGCTAATACCACATAATTTCTCCTGCAAGGGAAAGGGAGAGACATTACCAGGCGCGCTCGAATTGAAGGCGCTGCGCAATCCTACCAGCAGCTAGCTTCTTCACGCAGCGCTACTCACCCACAAAAATACCGGCAAACAAAGACAATACGGACACTCAACATTCTCCGCGTTAACTTGTGGGAAGGACTTTCTAGCCAGTGAAGAAACTGGCGCCTTGAACTCTCGGCCTCGCTGTGAAGGCATAAAACAGCGTTTGGCATCTGAACTCAGCCTACAGACATTGGCACCAATCACATGAGTGAATCGCGCCCCTGCAAATGCAGGATGGAGTGCACACCCTACTAAAGATCAAGGTAAGCCCATAGGGGGACATCACAGCACACAGTAAAGAGAAGGGAAGGGCCCAGGGGAATCGGGTGAATTCAGGTCAGAGTGTACACCTTGTATTTGACAGGTATTCCTCCGGGTGAAACAGGGGAAGTGAAGACTCGGGGTAAAGGGGGGCTCGTCCATCGCTCCTGCAGAAACACAGGTGAGTGTGACAGTAGGCCAGTTCGGGCCCTTTTTTGGTGTATTTTTAGAATCGATCCATTTCTTTTGGATATATCCGCACTGGAGGGGATAGTGATTTAACCAGCTCAGAGCTTGGCACTTCGTCAGTTTGTGGGGAATCTGTGAATTCCCACTGGTATCGAGTCTGTGGGGCCTGGCATAGCGCAGTGCTGAGGTGTATCACGGCCCGTTAGCCTGACTGAGTGATTGGTGTAGTGTTTGTGATACGTGTTGTATGCCCCAGTGGTAGACTGCAGCTACCTGTAGTGCGTGGACGCTGGTCAGATAGAAGTGATTATTTATTTATCAAATGTGAAGTCGCTCGTCCTCAGGTGACTCCAATGATATAAGTGATTATTTATTTACCCAATGTGAATGTGCAGGTTCTCAGGTGACCCAAATGATATACGTGATTATTTATTTAGCAAATGTGAAGTCGCCCGTCCTCAGGTGACTCCAATGATATAATTGATGATTTATTTAGCAAATGTGAATGCGCACATTCTCAGGTGCCCCACAGAGTTAGTTGCTTATTTAGTTACCAAATGTGAAAGAACTTGTCCTCCGGGGACCCCACAGGACCTATTTCAATATCATTGCAGCTCATGTGTAATAAATGCTCCCGAAAGTGAGGGAATGAGAACTGTCAAGTATTTGGTTGTTTCATTGACCAGCAGAGAGTGCCTTTGCTAGAAGCACAGTAGTGTAAATTGGTTCATGTGTATCAAGGATTGGGTTGACAGATTACAGATACATAACCAAAAGCGCTTCACGGTGTTATGAGAAATAAGGCTGTCTCTTTTTATTTAACCAGGGGCACCAGTATACCTGTCAGTCATCTGGGCTGACCAACACTAGGCTCTCAAGGGACCCATCCATAGTCCCCCTGGGTTTTATCATTTTTTCTGTTGCACCTGTGTGCAGTAAGGTGTTAAACCCCTCTGCTCAGGTATCTTACAGGTTGCAGCAATCATTCCTACAGATTACAGGGGAGAAACACCTTACATATGCCCAAACTATTGCATTACAGTACAGATAGGGAGAAACAGAATATAACGGACAAACAGCTTTTAGATGTTGTTTGGTTAATATCCCACCCATTGACCTCCCATTGTAATGCTAATCTGTATGGACGTTCCCACCCAGTTCCTGGCCATCACCCCGTCTCATGGGAACTTTTTGAGCTCTTTTTAATCAAGACTTAACATCAAACTATGCACTTGAAGGCATGCCTGTTTTTTAAAAGTAGCCTTCTGAGAGTTAATGACTTAATTTGAGCTGTAAATGCTACTGGTGTAGTAAAATGTCTGAACCAGGTCTGCCTTCAGTCAATATATTTATAAGTACTGTGCGTGTCTTTCAGAGAAGTCATGTTAAATAAAGAGCATTGGCAAAGCCAACAGTGTTTGGCTTGTGTGTACATGCAAGGCATTTGTGAGGCACTAATAGATGCCTAAAATCAGAAAAGTATAAGCATGTCTAGTAGTCATTTTTCTTCAATTTTTCAGTTCTCGTTCCTTTTCTTCCTTTAAGGCAAGACTGTCCCGCCTAGTGATTCTTAGCCTGGCATTGTCAAGACAGGATCAAATCAACATTTTCAAAACAATCACTGCAAAAGGTGCTGTTGTCATCTCAAAAAACAAAACACGTATGGGCCTGATTCACAGAACGTTTTCCTATGGGATTGCGCCATTATAAAACGCTTCCATGAATCAGACCCCAGAATACACAGCAGTTGACCCAGTGCGCTGTGTGCAATGGAATATGCATGCAGTAATCTGTATTATATTTATAAGGCATTATATAGCACTTATATATAGTTAGCAGCAGTGGTGATGTGAGGAACATTGTAGTGCCAATTACTAGCAAGATAACACAATTCTACTAGCTTTAAGGTTAGATGCACTCTCTACCAAAGGTGAACGCAAACAGAAATGGCAATGTGGGCATGCAGCAGTCTATCACATGCAGCCGACTATCACATGCAGCAGTCTATCACATGCAGCAGTCTATCACATGCAGCGTCTGTCACATGCAGCCGTCTATCACATGCAGCAGTCTATCACATGCAGCAGTCTATCACATGCAGCCATCTATCACATGCAGCAGTCTATCACATGCAGCCGTCTATCACATGCAGCCGTCTATCACATGCAGCAGTCTATCACATGCAGCCGTCTATCACATGCATCAGTCTATCACATGCAGCCGTCTATCACATGCAGCCGTCTATCACATGCGGCAGTCTATCACATGCAGCTGTCTATCACATGCAGCAGTCCATCACATGCAGCATCTATCACATGCAGCCGTCTATCACATGCGGCAGTCTATCACATGCAGCTGTCTATCACTGTTACAGCGTGAATTCCTCTGATGGTTTTTCTCCCTGAATTGTACACATCGCCCCATTAGCCTCAATGAAGATGAAAACCTCTCATGCACGACCATTAGTTTTGCAGAGTACAGCTTTGATTATTTATATATATATATGAGGCAGAAGTATTTTTGTCTCCATAGCCTTGATAACACATCAATCTCGGAGCCTTCATCAGTAATCCACGGGGAAGTTAACTCCTAGAACATGCCTGAAATAGGAGCTAACTTCCCAGTGGCATATTGCTGGCTGTTCCTCTTCACTGCTGGCTGTGGCGCGACAGTGACCCCTGCTGCTAATGACGCTTAGCAGCCGGGGTCACAGAGCAGCAGCAGGAAGTTAACTCCTTCATTGGGAAGTGATTCTGCACTGATGGGGCCGGATCCTGTGAGCACGTCATGCCCCACAACATGGCGACGAGTGGAAGAACCCAGCGGTGTGTCCCGTCCCCTGAGAGTTTCCCCAAGAAAAGAAAAGAAATAGATCTGCTGCCTGGGGGAGAGGCGCGGCGAGCACCGCTGCTACACTGGGGGACGCAGCACACTGGCACAGTATATACATTAGTATCCCACCAGAGAGTGACTATGAGCGATATCCCTGCCAGCCGGTCTGGTGCCAGTGAGGAATAACGCACGGGGTGAGTCGGGACGGACTCCGTAGCCACCAGTACAACACGTGCCTCCTCCCAGACAAGTCTCCCGCTGGCAGGAAGAAGAGCAGCGTCCATCGCCGTAACCATACGGCTATAGAGGGGAAAGCTGCGGCTCACATCACCCCCTGTGTGAGGCCACTGCCGCCGCAACAACGAGGCTCGCACCCCCACTGCCATGTGAGGGCAAGCAGCCCGCTGCCAACGCAACAATGAGGCTCGCACCCCCAGTGCCATGTGAGGCCAAGCGGCCCGCTGCCACCGCAACAATGAGGCTCGCATCCCCACTGCCATGTGAGACCAAGCAGCCGGCTGCTACTGCCGCCACAAGAACGAGGCTCGCACCTCCACTGCCATGTGAGGGCAAGAGGCACACTGCCACTGTTGCCACAACAACAAGACTCGCACCCCCACTGCCTTGTGAGGCCAAGCGGCCCGCTGCCACTGCCGCCGCAACAACAAGGCCCACACACACACTGCCATGTGAGGCAGAGAGGCCCGCTGCCACTGCTGCCACAACAACGAGACTCGCACCCCCACTCCCATGTGAGGCCAAGCGGCCCGCTGCCACTGCCGCCGCAACAACAAGGCCCACACACACACTGCCATGTGAGGCCAAGCGGCCCGCTGCCACTGCCGCCGCAACAACAAGGCCCACACACACACTGCCATGTGAGGCCAGGAGGCCCGCTGCCACTGCTGCCACAACAACGAGACTCGCACCCCCACTGCCATGTGAGGCCAAGCGGCCCGCTGCCACTGCCGCCGCAACAACAAGGCCCACACACACACTGCCATGAGAGGCCAAGAGGCCCGCTGCCACTGCTGCCACAACAACGAGACTCGCACCCCCACTGCCATATGAGGCCAAGCGGCCCGCTGCCACTGCCGCCGCAACAACAAGGCCCACGCACACACTGCCATGAGAGGCCAAGCGGCCCGCTGCCACTGCGGCCACAACAACGAGACTCGCACCCCCACTGCCATGTGAGGCCAAGCGGCCCGCCTCCACTGCCGCCGCAACAACAAGGCCCACACACACACTGCCATGAGAGGCCAAGCGGCCCGCTGCCACTGCTGCCACAACAACGAGACTCGCACCCCCACTGCCATGTGAGGCCAAGCGGCCCGCTGCCACTGCCGCCGCAACAACTAGGCCCACACACACATTGCCATGAGAGGCCAAGCGGCCCGCTGCCACTGCTGCCGCAACAATGAGGCTCGCACCCCCGCTGCCATGTGAGGCCAAGCGGCCCGCTGCCACTACCACCACAACAACAAGGCTCGCACCCCCACTGCCATGTGAGGCCAAGAGGCCCGCTGCCACTGCCGCAGCAACAATGAGGCTCGCACCCCCGCTGCCATGTGAGGCCAAGCGGCCCGCTGCCACTACCACCACAACAACGAGACTCGCACCCCCACTGCCATGTGAGGCCAAGCAGCCCACTGCCACTACCACCACAACAACAAGGCCCACACACACACTGCCATGAGAGGCCAAGAGGCCCGCTGCCACTGCCGCCACAAAAATGAGGCTTGCACCCCCACTGCCATGTGAGGCCAAGCAACCCGCTGCCACTACCACCACAACAACGAGGCTCGCACCCCCACTGCCATGTGAGGCCAAGCGGCCCACTGCCTCCGCAACAACAATGAGGCTTGCACCCCCACTGCCATGTGAGGCCATGCGGCCACTGCCTCCGCAACAACAACGAGGCTCACACACACACTGCCATGTGAGGCCAAGAGGCCCGCTGCCACTGCTGCCACAACAACGAGACTCGCACCCCCACTGCCATGTGAGGCCAAGCGGCACGCTGCCACTGCCGCCGCAACAACAAGGCCCACGCACACACTGCCATGAGAGGCCAAGCGGCCCGCTGCCACTGCGGCCACAACAACGAGACTCGCACCCCCACTGCCATGTGAGGCCAAGCGGCCCGCTGCCACTGCCGCCGCAACAACAAGGCCCACACACACACTGCCATGAGAGGCCAAGCGGCCCGCTGCCACTGCTGCCACAACAACGAGACTCGCACCCCCACTGCCATGTGAGGCCAAGCGGCCCGCTGCCACTGCCGCCGCAACAACTAGGCCCACACACACATTGCCATGAGAGGCCAAGCGGCCCGCTGCCACTGCTGCCGCAACAATGAGGCTCGCACCCCCGCTGCCATGTGAGGCCAAGCAGCCCGCTGCCACTACCACCACAACAACGAGGCTCGCACCCCCACTGCCATGTGAGGCCAAGAGGCCCGCTGCAACAATGAGGCTCGCACCCCCGCTGCCATGTGAGGCCAAGCGGCCCGCTGCCACTACCACCACAACAAGGAGACTCGCACCCCCACTGCCATGTGAGGCCAAGCAGCCCGCTGCCGCTACCACCACAACAACAATAGCGTGATTCTTTTCTCCTCGGGCCATCCAGTTTCCACAACTAACCTATTGAAGGATGCAATGTAGGCTAAGAGATCCTGGTTGCCCTGTCGTAGGGAAAGGAATTCATTGTCCAGGGCCTGCCCCTGGGAATGCCTTGCAAAAAGTCTTTCCACACTCGTCTGGAAGGCTTGGAAATTCCAAAGGATTGGATCATCTTGTGTAACCAGTAGAATTGACCAATCGGCGGCACTGCCGCTAAGATACGAAAGTACAAATGCTACCTTGGTCTGGTCATTCGGGAAGACCGCGGGCCTGCAGAGAAAGTGCAATCGGCATTGATTTATGAACACTGCAACTCTTTTAGGGTCTCCAGCAAAACGTTCAGGTGGTGCCAGTGGCACATTTCCAGGTAGGTTGATTTGAACGGGATTGGTTGAAGTAACTGGGGAAAATTCCCCCCTGGATTGGGCAGAGGGGTTTGCCCCGCTTGGCTCTGTAATAACTGTCTGGCAAGATCGTCAGTTTGTTCCTTTGACACTATTAACTCTCTCCTGAGGGCGTTCGTCTCCTGGCGAGCAGCATGAACTTCAGCCCTTAATTCCCCCAGTAGCTGGGCCAGTTGATCTGTATCAGAAGTTTCCATAGCGCCTGGGTAGGAAATTATTGGTAGGCTTCGCGTTCTGTAACGCTCACCTGATTCCCACAGAGACGCTTACCCGAACTGGACTGCTACCGTTTCTTCTATCGTGAGGCGCAGGGCCCGGAAGATGCTCTGGACGGGGCCTCCGAATTTGGATTGCCTGGCTTGTAGAGTAAGTTTTCTGCAGGTGGAAGAAAAGGGATTGATTACCAGCTGGGGTGGATATGTGTTCCCACCAATCTCCCGTTTCTCACTCTTCTTGACCCCAACTTGGTTTCTGCGAGCTCTCACCTTAGGTATTGTAAAGATGAGCTCTCCATCCTGCTTCAGGTGCAGGGGTGCGTAGAATCCAGTTACGTCACTGGATGGGAAATAGTTGCGGACACTGTGTCCTTTTGTCTCTCCTGCGTTAGCCGTAAGTATGAGTGTCTTTTCTACACAGGAGCGGGGGCCCAGAAACCTAAAGCAGGTTAGTCTCTTGGTGAGTATTTGTTCTCCGTGCTTAGTTAGTGCTCACCATGTATTCCTCTTATACAGGTGCTGGGATGTAGCTGGCGTCGTAGCCGCGGTGGAGGAAGGTAAGTGAAAGAAAAGCGACTGCTTACTTCTAATGATTGTCTTTTTCTGCTTACAGGTGCCGAGATGCTGCCGGCGACACAGCCGCTGTCGCGCTTGATGAGGCACGTAAGTAAATGTGGCCGCTTTAGAGCGGGCACCTCTAATGACTGTCTTTTTCCGTTTTTTCAGGTGCCGAGATGCTGCCGGCGTCGTGACCGCGGTGGAGTTCGGCGAGGCCACGGATGGGTAAGGCAAGGCGGCGCGAGCGTTTGAGAGCGCTGCTAATCTTGTACCTTTCCTTTGCAGGATCGTCAGAGGTAGGATTGCTGAGACCGGATTTCGGTAAATATAATTTCTAATGCTCGCCTTCTCTTTTCTTGTCTGTTTGCAGGTGTTCCGGGTGCTGGCGGGCGTGTCAGGAGCCAGGATGCAGGAGCCGACTCGGTGAGCGTCCTGCTGCTGATGCAGAATAACGCGAAGCACGTGTATTCCATCGGGCGTGGTTTAAATAGCAGAGAAGTTCTTCAGGTGTGTGTTCTTCCACCGGCCCACCCAGGTAAGAAAAGAGTTCCTGAATAGAGGAAATAGTTCCTCCCAGCCCTGATGGCTGGGGACTTCAGCCAGACTGGATTGTTCTGGGTAAGTATGCAGCATGGTCTGCCTCAGGTAAGTCCACCCAAGCATTATTACACAGTTTATCAATATCAGCCCGACGCCTGTGGCGCCGGGACTGAAGTCCTTTATGAGCCTGGCGCCAAAGGTGCCAGGACACGGTCCAAAGGGCCCCTGTAGGGGTCTGCTGGGTCCAGAGATGTGGAAGAAGGGTCTGCTTCTGGGGGCGCTGGGCCAGTACTAGCTCCTCGGGAGTAGTGCTCATGACAGCACCCCCCCTCAAGGCCCCTCCCAAAATTGTCTTCCCCGGGGGTTTTGGTTTATCCGGAAAGGTTCGGTGAAATTTCTTGATTAGACGAGGAGCATGGACGTGGTCATAGGGTTCCCATGACCTCTCTTGAGGCCCGTAACCCTTCCAGTCAATCAGATAGAACAGCTTTGATCTGATGATCTTAGAGTCCAAAATGTTTTTAATTTCGAATTCAGGTTCTCCATTCACTTGAATATGGCACCTGGACTGAAGTCCTTTATGAGCCTGGCGCCAGAGGGTCTGCTGGGTCCGGAGATGTGGAAGAAGGGTCTGCTTCCGGGGGCGCTGGGCAAGTCCTAGCTCCTCGGGAGTAGTGCTCATGACAACTGGATCCAGCAGTGTTTCAGAGGTTGAACACGAGATGGGGGCAATTGCAGATGGACCTTTTCGCCTCCCGGCTCAATGCGCAGAGGAGACTTTACTACAGCTGGAGGCTGGATCCGGGAGCGGACAGGAGGTCCGCACTACGCTTTTCCCCCCTTCGTGATGCTGAGCGGAGTGCTAGCGAAATGTCGGAGGGAGAAAGCGGAGTTGATATTAGTAGCGCCGTTATGGAAGTCACAAGTGTGGTTTCCCACTTTAATGGAGCTGGTAACGGACATACACAGAGTTCTCCCCGAAGGGGAGCGACTGCTCACAGACCCAGCTGGGTTGGTTCATCCTCTGAGAGTGAGAGGGACACTCCTGCTAGTCGCGTGCAGGATATCAGGAAACGCTGGGCGCTGCCAGGAATTTCGGCGCAGGCTGCTCAGCTCATCGCTGAATCCTGGGCTCAAACCACTAGGAGGAGCTATGACGCAGCTTTGGCAAAATGGACAGGCTGGTGTAAGAACAGAGGTGTTCATGCCGTTTCGGCAACTGTAGTAGAAATTCTGAACTTCCTAGCGAACCTATTGCAGAACGGGAGAGCTTTCCGTACGATAGGAGTGTACAGATCAGCAATTTCAGCTGGACACATGCCAATAGAGGGCATACCAGCAGGAGAACACCCTGCAGTAGTGAGGCTCATCAGAGGAGCAAGATTTAGGGTCCCCGCAGAGCCCAGGTATAGTACAACATGGGACGTGGTGGCAGTACTGCACTTATTATCTAGTTGGCTGACAGACAAGTACCTTTCGCTTAAGCAATTGTCGGGCAAACTAGCTATGCTATTATGCTTAATTTCCTGTAAAAGGGTATCAGACGTAAGAGCACTAGAGATTAATAGACGATCCTTCGGACCGGAGGGAGTCACATTCTCCATAGTCAGAAGGACCAAGACAGGGACCGCTACGGTGCATTATCCGTATTTCCTGAACAATTCAAAATGGTGCATTGCACGATGCATTAAAGGGTACGAGAATAGAACCGCTGAGAATAGAGCAGCAAATACTACTCAGTTATTAATAGCGCGCAGTAGGCCCTATCATGCAGTTGCATCAGCTACCATCGCAAGATGGGTCAAAGAGGTCATGCATGCAGCAGGTGTGAATGTGAGCACGTATGGAGCACACTCTGTGAGAGAGGCAATGGCTTTGTCTGCCGTGAGAGCGGGAGTGCCCTTGTGTGAAATAATGCTAGTGGCAGACTGGTCAAGCGATCAAACTTTTAAAGAGTTTTACTTTAAGCCAGCAGAGGGTTTAGCTAGTACGGTGTTGGGGAAGCTTTGAACGAGCACAATGCTCGCCTCCTGTCTTGTCATAGAATGAAGATTACCCCTGCTATCTGCGCAGGGAGTATTAATTCTATTAAAGACTAAGGAAGCAAGCATTAAATTCCCACCCGAATATTGTACTGTGTATAAAATTTCGATGCTTTATTTGAGCAAGTACTCTATGTAAACACCACCCTAAAGTCTCCTATTGTTGTTTTTTCATAGGGGAAGATCAGAAGAATAGCTGACGCCAGTACCATAGCTGGGAGTATCAGGAGACCGGGAGTGCAACGGCAGTTGAGTTTAAAGTTCAGAAGAGTCTCCGCACCGTTGGCGAGGATCAGTTAAAGACCATGAGAGACTGTCAGACCAAGTAAAATCAGAGGAGGAGTCCAAGCACAGGAAGTGGGTTGTGACTGGTGGAAAGGGCATGGACTACAGAGACTCATGGATTTTGTAGTTTTGGAAAGGAGAAAAGTTTTGTTATAAAACTTTTCATGGTTTGTTATATTTGTTTTGTTGAACTGCTGAAGAGAAGAATAAATGAAGATGAAGAATAATGCTCGCCTCTTTAGTCTTTAATAGAATTAATACTCCCTGCGCAGATAGCAGGGGTAATCTTCATTGCTAACGTATGCCTGCTGTCAGCCGTTTGCAAGGAAGGGGATCAGTATGGGCCTCTTTAGCTTCGGCTGTCTGCCGCGAGTCCTTAAACTATGTTGGGCATTGTTCCTAAGCCGGCATCTTTCGCTTTTTCCAACATTTGGGATACTGCTGGCCATCATGTGTTATGCTGCTCTTTTTCCTATTACGCTCGGTAATGTCGCTATCTTCATGGGCGTTACAACAAATTTACCGCCTTAGCCATTTGTTGAAAATGTCTCGTAAATGTAATGAAACACCAAGGAATGCCTTTCATTCTTGTTCTGCAATGCCGTTACTCCCATGAATACGGCAGCAATTACATTGTTTGCGCAATCTGTTGAAGTACTTGGAAACACTTAGGAATACAATTTGATTAGCATTAGGGTGATCACCATAATACAAGCATGATCGGTTATGAAAACGCAATGCATTGGTGGTACATTGCTTATCTATTTATTTTATTTTTTTATTATTTTTTCATTTTTTCACGCAGTTTCAGTTCCTGGTGTGCCTACTACACCATGCCGAATATCATTCTGTCTTAGTAGGAAAAAAAAAATCCGAGATGCCCTAACGCCATCTGTCACCTGCAATACAATGTCAAGATTGATTTTTTCTTTGCCCTGTTTATTCTTACTCAGGTGAGAATACATTTAGATCCAATGGTCACATTGGGAAGGACTACAATTTGGTGGTTTTTCACTGGTTTCCGGTGAGGTTTTTAGTCATTCACTACCCCTCCCCGATTATAACATGTTCCTGTTTCTTGTTTTCTGTTTTATGAAGTTCTACTTGGTAGAGAACTGACTCTACTGGTCTATGTTCACTTCTCAGGATTTATATTCGGGAAAAGGTGACCAGTTTAAAGGTTGAGATAATGGTGAATTGAGAATTTAATTGCTAAACCTTTTTCTCCCGTTAACAAGTATGGAGGATTTTCTGCCAGACTATCTTGGAGGGAGGTGTTCATCCTGTTTGCTATTCACAAGATAATTCTTATCAAAACCACATTTTTAGTTCATTGCGTTAGTAATTTAGTTTTAGTTTTATATTTTGCATAATTCATTTATGAATTTGTTTGATCGGGTTTTGTGTTTTTCTATATTGTTTGATGTTTTAGGCAAAATTATGGATTCAGTCTGCACAAATCTCTACAGCTGAATGCATTATCGCCCAAGATATGCATTTTTCCACATTATAAATTCCAGTGGCATACACCTTGATGGGAGTGCACCGGCCTGAAGCAGATGGGCATCAATCGTGAAACAGCTTAGATGCTCTGTACCATCGAAACTACTGTTTGTTTCCATGTCAGACCCAGTGTATACAATAGGTCATGACAGTATAGTAGTTGACGTACGGCACCCCCCTCCTCTCTTTTAGTTCCAACTCCAGAAATAATCAACATTGCCTTGTTTATGTAATTGTGGTTGTTCTTATATCATTAAATGTGGCTGTAACCTCTGACCACCAGCCGGATGATCCCCTTCAACCGGCATGATGTTCAGATTGCTCGGCTACATTAAGCCAGTACTGACTGAAGTATCAGTCGTGTTTTTAGATAAGCACTTTGTTTGATTATATATTCTACTTTCTAATTAAATGTTTTCATTTAGATAACGAGCTTGAACATGATTTAATATGTATATTTTAAACAAACAATGAAATACAAATAAAATATTCATGTTTTCTAATTATTTTGCTTTTGGTATGGTTTGATCCGTGGTTCCGAATTTGGGTGTCCCTCTCCCTGTCCTTTAGCCAGATTCCTCCCTTAGCTTGATTTTTCCGCTGACATAATTTGTGTACATTAAAGTGCATATTGGCAGTACGATCCGGGAGCTGAGAATAAGGATAAGAGAACATCTGGCCAACTTAAATAGTCAGGATGCCAAACTACCTTTCACATCACATTGGCAAAAGGAACATCAAATGGCACATCGAAGCGACATAAGATTTGTGGGTTTACAAAACATCAAGCCACACACAAGAGGTGGTGACAGACAATTGAAATTACGACAAGCAGAAGCATGTATGATTTGTAGGTTACGATGTGTCCAGCTTGGTCTAAACCAAGAACATGAACTGAATGTATTTCTAACCTGACTTAGTAATGTGGCCAGTGACTGTGTGTAACTCTCATCACCTAGTGCACCATAGCAGGTTAGCCCCTTGCTCTGGATAGTGACCAACCTTTAATGAAACTTTAACCTCTGTCATTCTCTATTTCCTCACTTACCCGTGTATACCTCTCATATGAGAATATCAACTCAGTGCCTAATTATTACTGGCACACATACTTTAATATATCTCCAGGCACCTCATGACATGAATTATGAATTATTATGAACTATGCATAAATAAGGGACTCTATCTATATGCCTTGGTACGCGTGTAGCCATTACACTTTCATTGGATATTTGTTTCCGTCTGATATTATACTTTTCTAACAATATCAGTACAGTTGCGCACATTGGGGCCCACTTTTAACATGAATTCACTTATTAACATGCACATGTGTTACACTGCTGAGGGTATGCTGCGATCAGAACAGCACCCAGTCACACAATCCGAGCGCGGGTTACAGCTGAACTATCAATTCACCGCCTGCTTAGTAACATTTTCGGCGGTAACCCAACATAGCTTAGTGGCTTCAGATTACAGCTCATTTATGCACATTGTTCGCCTAATGACAGTTAAGGCATTTACCTAACATATTACAGAGGTTTTAAACCACAGCTCCACTTTGCATATTACTTCAGCTTTACGACCCATGCGACTTGGAAACAGACGTGTGTGAAAATGCTCCGTACTTCAGGACAATTATATGCATTGGGGCAGTAAAACTTCCTTGTGAATCAGCAAACAGACGAGTGAGGTTCTGAAAGGGTGTTATGTGGGAGCACAGCACGGGGTTGCTAGGCAAACAATGCTCAACCAGGTCACATGACCAGTGACCATATTTACTTGCTGAGCTGTTATAGGACAGCCCAGACAACACCCACATTCCACAAGGCTGCTACCGGCCAGACGGCAGTAATCCTTAGTCACGTACGCATTCAAGCAGTTAATGGGTAAGCTTCCGAAGCATTGTCTGCAAACCGCATTTTACATGGCGTTTCCTGCCTGGTGTTTAAGATACACGGGCTGACACAACCTATGGTCTTCTCTCCTTCTCTCTTTGTTTTATTCTATCATTTAGAATACGAGTTGGCAACTAGACCTCACGACATGATTTGGCAAGTTTAAAATAGGACATCTAGCTGCATTGCAACGACTTCGAGTCACTTATCATGTAAATCCTGTGACTTAGAGGTAAGCGGCAGATCGCTATTCATTCCTATTTAGCATTGGAAAACGGGACTACTGACTCAGTATTATAAGAGCAGGCCGTGTCTGCTTTTACAGATCCAATATACTGCATGGAAGTCTCGCAGAGATTCGATGACAAAACTACCTAAGAACACACAACCCTTGGCACACAGCCAGCACCACGTGCTCTATTTCTCAGGTACCCCTCTTGTTTAGACTGTTATTCTCTTTGGGATGTGGATATGCTCACCTACTGCCTTTGACTGCATGATAAAATTAATGAAAAAGCACAGCTAAGATGGTGCATTTTTTCGCTGACTATTTCTTTTGTTTTTGTTTTCCCTTCCCTTTCCCCTACCCCGCTTTTGTATTCATGCCTCTATATCTTCATTGGAATTCCATAACCGTTGTTTTTTACCTACAATTATGTTGATGATTTATGTGTTGAAACATGTACAAATTGTTATGTCTGTTGGTAGCGATACATTTTTTACACCCTGAAGACGGCCTGTTAGGGTTGAAACACGTGTTATTATATAAATCCTGTGACTTACAGATCCAATATACCGCATGGAAGTCTCGCAGAGATTAGATGACAAAACTACCTAACCACACACAAACCTTGGCACACAGCCAGCACCACGTGCTCTATTTATCAGCCATACATTTTTTACGCCCTGAAGACGGACCAGTTAGGGTTGAAACACGTGTTGGCGTTTTTGATGATTAAGTTTGGCGTTTTTGATGAATAAGCTTATGGAACATTAAAAACAATTTCTTGGAATTTCTGAGTAGACTAAGCGTATTTCCAATAATCTCATCTGGAACCTCCTTTGGATGCATGATAGTCTCAATGTATGTTACTGTATGTTTACCAATTTGGTAATTCTCAAGTTGTTAAGGTTCATACTCAATTGCATTAGCTGGAATTACTATTAGCTCTGTCACATATCATTCACATGGATCCAGGTTGGCAGTGCAGATAGTGAGGCATTCCAAACGTCTTACCTCTTTATTTTCATGGCTGGGGTTGGAGGGTGAACCGTGACAGGGCTGGGTCTTCACGTTTCACCCCTGCTGGCCCAATCAACGAGGGGGTGCCGCACCACAGGTTGCGGGGCCAACCCACCAAATAAGGGCTCTGCCGGGTGATGCCGCACCACCCGTGGGTAGGACCCCCACAAATAAGGGGGCCCAGCAGCAATTATCTTTGCAAGCCTCTTGTGACACGGCTTGAACCGCACCCCAAATCGGATGCTTTTGATAACATGTGTTAGTGTCCATTTTAATGAATATTCAGCAACACTGGTAAAAACTATAAACCTCATAGTGAAGTAACTGATCAAAATGCCCCCAGGGGCCCCAGATCCATATTGTAAGCCATGCCTTTTGTGACACTCTTTGAACAGGCCCCCAGGGGGTTGTTTTTGAGCAAATGTGATAGTGTACATTTTAAAGAATGTTTATTTAGCAATGCTCGTCAAAACTATTAGCCTCATAGTGCAGTAACCCCACAATCAGCCCCCAATGGTCCCCAATGAATAAGGGCCCCAAGCATGGCATGTTGTGTCTCTTGTGCGCTCATGTGTCTGGTGCCACTGGGTTTGGTCATTTGCAGTATGTGAGGCCAGAGGCTTGTGCTTGTCTACCTTTTTCTAGCCGGGGAATATGCTACATGGATCGCCCGTTTGGAGGCAGTCTGTCTAGATTCCGAAACCCTGACTGACGTCTTGAACGAAATTGGGATTAATGCTGAGACTTTTGGTGTGTATTAATATGTGTAATTAGATTTAGATTTTTAATTATAATTTTACTTTTACAATAATGTGTGCTGTTTCTTTTTTTTGTTGCAGTGACAGGCCCGATGACGCTGATACTCAACCGCTTGATGCGGTGTCTTCTGAGGCTGGGAGAGAGGCATCAATCATTGTAGCAGGTAATGACTGCTGTCACTCTAGCTATGTTAGTTAAAGGTCGATCTCTGTAAAGCCTGTATGTTTTTTATTTGGTAACATTTGTTTTCCAAGATTTGAGTCTTTTGTGTAAAATAGTGTTAAGCATTTGAAGCATATGGTGGCCCTGTGGATGTTCGATGTAGAGCATGTTGGTAAAAGTTTTCTGTGACTTTATTTCAGATCCACACGTTGAGGATCAATGTCCTCGGATGCCCCGTCAGATGCACACGCTGGAGGACCAACCTCATAGGATGTCCCGTTGTTAAAGCGGAAACAACGAAAAAGACCTTTTTCCACAGCGCTGTCTGTTAATATTTCAGTGTGTCTTTTTTTAAAACCCTACACTGGTCTGCTCATGTCATTATAGAGTATTGCTTGGACTATTTTTACCAACTAGGTCTCGGCAACACAAGCCCCGGACACCCCCATTTCAGACACCCTGGTGGCTGAAGTCCTGAACACCATTAACCCCTGCAATCGTAAAAATGATAAACTATTGTTGAACAAGATGACCGGTGCTAAGGGGGTACCCTGGAACGCAAAGGGAGAGTTTGTGTATAACAGGGTGGTTGTCAAAGGTTCAAACATCCACAATTTAGTTCTCAGTATCACCAATCCTCAGGCCTTTGGAAGACAAAAGCGTGCTTTTGTATGTTTGGTGGAAAATGACCAGTACTTTTGTTGCAAATAAATTAAATGTACGTCTCAAAAAATTAGTGATATCTGGCTCCGCACTGCAGACCCATTTCCCTGTTCGCTCCGCAGACAAAATTCTCTTTGGCTTGCAGTACGCCGTGCTGGCAACAAACTTAGGACGTGGCCGGTGGTTGGCTGGAGGGAAGCGTGTTGTGCGTCAAAGTTTTCGGGAAACACTGCCATGGTGTAGCAGCTGACAGTGCGGTGCCGGAAGTGGACTGACAAACATAATGTACGGCATGAGGTGGTGGGAAGAGAGGATGGAAAGGGTGGGGAGAGAGAAGTGGGTCATCTGAGATGTGTGATTATAAGGTGGACAAAGACAGTGGTGCCTGCAGTATTCACGCATATTGTGCCAATTCGCCGGTCCCTGCACAGGCAACTAGCATGTGTGGTGAATGTAGGCAGCATTCGTTACGGCACGATAGCTTGTGCCGCAACCTTTTACCATGCTGACTGGTGGAAGCTGAATAGCAGACAGGAGTGCATAGCAAAACATATAGTATGCCATGTGGTGGTGGGAGGAAGGCATGGAAAGGGTAGAGGAGTGAGAAGTGATTCATCTGAGATATGTCAATAGGTGGACGAAGACGTTGATGTACCTACAGTATCCGCGCGTACAGCACCAATTCGCGTGTCTCTGCATAGCCACCTACCGTGTGCGCTGAATGCAGGCAGGCTTTGTTACATCATGATAGCTGGTGCAGAGACCTCTTTCTGTGGTGACTGGTGCGAGCTCAATTCCCGAAGGGGAGTGCATTGCACATGACATGCACATTGTAAGATAGCATTTACTGCGGTGTGTTGCATGTGGTAAGGCCATAGGCCATTCGATGCACGGATGGAGGCCTTGCTCCGACAACTATGTGCTGTGGTTAAAATTAGGTTTCACATTGTTGGCTTCTGCGTGTGGTTCGTCAACTTTGCCTACATTGTTCATTACATGGGTATGGCGCTTCTTAGCGCATCCTACACTACTTACTCTATGGCTGTAGCTAATGGAGTGAACAGTTCTGCAGTGTGTGCACTTAGTACAGTGTTGGAATACTGTCAGTACAGAACAGGGTATGGTTGAAGTTGTGCATGAATACTGCAGTGTGTGAAGTGGATGCAATAGTTAAGTAGTGTGTTCATAGAAGTGGATAAGGGCAAACTGCATAGCGCAGAGGATCGCGTAGTGTACATTGCGTGGACTGTTGACTACTGTACTGTACTATGAGCTGTTGCTTTTGTGTATTGAATAGAGTGCTGGGAGCAGGGACAGTGTTGCAAAAAATGTTTGGTTTGGTTGGCAGTAACACCATACTATGGGAATGAAAGTGGGTATGGTTGCCGGAGGCTGTGGTATGTTTGTAGATTCTGCTAACTGTTGCATGTTTCCATGCATAGCTGTATTATGGTGTGGCGGTTGGGTAACAGTGGTGGTGGCTGTGGTATGTGTGTGGAGTGTGGTGCTTGGGCACATATTGTCATGTATGGCTGCACTACGTTGTGGTGGGTGTGCGCAAGGTCTAGACTATTGGGTGCATGGCCAAAGTCTAGGCCTTGCCCCACACCCACCGGAGCAATGCTGTTTAGACTGCATCTGTCAGAGGGTGCTCACCTTTACATAATGGTTGTGGAGCACATTTTAGACTTGCTACAGCACCAGAAGTCAGCTGAAATGCATATAGTGTTGGCTGGTTCAGTTGGCAGTAACACCATTGTATGTGAATGAAAGTGGGTAGGGGTGCCAGAGGCTGTGTTAAGTTTGTAGATTCTGTGAAACGGTGCATCTTTCTATGCATAGCTGTATAACAGTGTGAAGGTTGGGTAGGTGTGCCGGTGGCTGTGGTACATGTGTGGATTGTGGTAGTTGGAGTCATGTTGCCATGCATGGCTGGATTATGTTGCGGTGGGTGTGGCCAAGGCCTAGACTATTGGGTGCATTGCCAAAGGCGGTAGGCCGTAGGGCATGCACCCAAAAGCCAAGGCCTTCACCACACCCACTGCAGCAATGCAGTTTTGACTGCATCTCTCAGAGGGTGGTCACCTTTACAGAATGGTTGAGGAGTACATTTTACTCTTGATAGAGCACCAAAAGTGCGCTGACATGCACATATTGTTGGTTCTATGGGTGTGGTCATTGTGCGAACATACTACGGTATTCAGTGTATGGCTGGAGATTGTGCAGTCAAAGGTCTTGCAGTGTGCCCACTGGGTGCAGTGTTGGAACACTGTCTGTATAGAAGAGGGTAGGGATGAAGTGAATCTTGTATGTGCTCGGATATTCTGATTTGTGTAGCTTCCTGGTAGTAGGCCCAATGTTGTGAAGATTGTGCAGTTTGATTTCCAGTGACATAATACTTTGTGAATGGAAGTGGGTAGGGGTGATGGAGGCAGTTGTATGTTTGTGGAATGTGGGTACAAGTGCTGCTGCCTAATTTACATTTGTGGATTGTGGCTTCTGGCCACATGTTCACATGCATGTCTACATTATGTTGTGCTGGGTGTGGGCAAGCAGTAGACTCTTGTGTGCATTGTCAAAGGCATGATGGGTGCCGCTCTGGATGATTTTGGATGCTGAAATCGTGGATTATTTTGCAGACCTTTGTAGTTAATGTGTTTTGGGAGAACATGCGACGTGTACTCAGAGTGTTGAACGGTAAATATGCAGTGCTGTACAGAAATGATAGTGTTGGATGCAGAGTTCTTGCCTTTGATTCATGCATGTGTGAATATTTCACAGTACTCAATGAGGGACTGCTGGAAGAATAACAGTGTAGAGGGGAGAAGGGTTGTGTCTGCTTTACTGGGGTGTAGCCCTCACTGTACATGGGTATGCGCATGCGCCACATCCTGCCATTCTTTCCATGGTGGGCATGCAAATGCAATTGTGGGGATTATGGAATCACGTGTGAAGGGTGTGGTTCACAGAAAGGGGTGGTACTACTTTTTCCTATACTCTCTCTGTAATGAGGTTGGTAGAGATGGACAGACGCACAATGCTGATCGTGGGTGATACATTTGTGCAAGATCTGCAGAGGTATGCCGTGCAAAGAGGCATTGCTGCTAATTTCGGGTTGGAAGGAGTGGACGCTTTGTGGGCCAGTCTCTATGAGTGCAGTTTTGGCCGGATGGTTCGCCTTTGCAGATATGTGGCCTCTATTGTTACTGTTGAAGTTGTGGGGGTGCATTATGGAGGTTTACATTTGGGTTACATGTCATTGGGACGTTTGCTCCGTCACCTGAAGAAGTTGATGAATGCAGTGATGTGGATTTTTACCACTGCCAAGGTCGTTTTCTCAACCATTTCACCAACAGGAGCATGGGACCATGCCGGTGTAATTTGTCCCCAACCAGAGCTCGGAAGGTGTCTTATAAACAGAAGCATGTCTGCATTTATGTCCACTGATGGGATGTTCTCCACGCACTATGAGAGCATGCAGTTGCAATATATACAGTGCTTCAAGGCAAATGGCATTTCTTTGAACGCCATTGGCAATACCAGTTTCTTTTACACTGTGCAAGATCGTGGACTATAATTCAGTAAAAATTGAAGGAGGAGGAGCAAACAGAAAGTTATACAAAGAAAAAAACAAAAAGGTTGTTGACAAACACGCAACATAAAAAACATGTAAAAAAAAATCTTTTCAGAGGGACCACTAAAGACCCATTCCCCTACCCTACTTGACACTTTCCCCCACGCACTCCCCTTCCTTTGTAGCACGAAAACTCTGCGGATTCCATGGAAGTTCAGGATTACACCTGCCACATCCGGACATTTTCAGGATGGGAGCCATGGAAATGGAACTGTGGAGCGAAATACATTGCTCAATAAGGTTTGTGGTTGTGGTGTGTATACAAATACTGTGGCAGAAGTCTCTTTGTACTTATAAGTGCAGATGGCTATGGTGGAATTGTGAAAGGTAAGGGGAAGGCATCCTGTTTGATACATGAACTGTGTGTACTTGTTTGAAGTTGGTGGCATGCATTCAGTGCTGCTTTTGGGCAATAATGTTTGAAAATGTGTAGTAAGTGGAGTACGGGGGAAAACCCTGTGAAGTGTACAAGGTAAGTGGCAGGCATCCTGTTGTCATGAATGCAATGTGTGTTTGATATCATATGATATGGCATTCATAATGCGCCTATACACAAGTTTTGCAAGGCGCAACGAGGCAAGGGAGGGGGTACAGAGGGGAGACAGAGATAACAAACCTACATGGCCAGGTGTCACTCGGAACGGCCGAATGCATGGATAGGGGGATGGGAAAGTCCAGTACATGGGAAGAAGAACAAATGACAATAAGTAAAAATGTGTCCCGATTGTGCCAAGTGGAAGGATAAGTGCAGACATCAGGTGGTGGTGGAACTGTTAGGGACACAGAACTCTTGTGGATGGGTTGCAGAGGGCGGAGAGAAGAAGCGGGCACATTAAAAAAGAGCCTGTTGCATAGTCCAGCCCAGAGAGAAGCACAGTTGTGCACACAGTGACCTTTTGGGAACTTGCTTTAGGTTGGTAAGATACATTCGCTGCTGCGGTGGCATATTATTACGATTTATGTAGGAAATGGATTAGTGGGGAAAACTAATCATAGCATTGTCAGGAGGAAAGCAGAGTTCCTGTTTTCATATTACAATTTAAGATATGGGTATATGAAAACGCTGCAAGCACATAGAATTGAAGTTCCACTTGATGGTAGGGGATGGGAAAAAAACAGTATGCTTTTTAAGAACGTAACGGAATCTCAGTGCCACATATCGTGAACAGAGGCACTTATAACAGAGTTGTAAACATATTGCGGGAAATGTTTGCATACCTCAATTTTGTGGTGATGGGTGCTCATGTGGATGAATCCGGATGCTAAAATCTTGCAATCTTTTACTGAACTTTCTACTGGACGTGCTTTCGAATGACAGGATACTTGCAGGCTGATTCTGTAATGGTACATATGACGTGTTGTGCAGAACTGACAGTGTTAGATGCTAACATCTAGAATGGCACTGGTGGATGCCTGTGTGACTGTTTATCTGTACCCAATGAGGTAGGGGTGGACAGAAAATAGTAGAAAGGGAAGGACTGCTCATGCTTTCCCGTGGTACGGCCCTCGCAGTACTGTGGGAAGCGCACGTGCCACATTGTGCGCTCTGCACCATGCGGCCCAATGGAAATATTATTGTGGGGATTATCCAATCAGGTACTGCGGGTGTGGTTCACTGAAAGGGACGGTCAGCCACTGTTACATTACTCTGCATAGTGTGGGTGGCTGACAAGGCGAAACACATTGTCTTGATTTTGGGTGATGCTTTTGTGATAGATCTACACAAGTGTGCCATGGAAAGACACTTTGATGGCAATTTCGGTTTGGAAGGAGCGGACGCTTTGTGGAAAGCTGTCTATGACCGCAGTTTCGCCAATATGCATGCACTTTGGAGAGACCTGGCCACTTTTGCGACTGTCGATGTTGTCGTCGTGCACTACGGCAGTATGCATATGGGTTACATGGCTTGTTTACATTTGTTTCGACGACTCAGTAAGTTGCTGAATGCAGTGTGGCGCCTTTTTCCCACTGCCCAGGTGCTTTTCTCATCAATAACACCAAGAAGAGTATGGGACAATGCTAATGTATGTTGTTCTGAACCAGATGCTGGGAGGTGTCTCATCAACAGAAGCATGTCTGATTGTCCGCTCGTGGGATGTTTTTCTGCAACAATGACCTCATTAGTTGTGGAAATGCAGAGTTTTTCCATATAAATGAAATTTTCGTTGTCGCCCACTGGCAATGCTGTTTTGTTTGCCAATCTACAGCATGCGTTCAAGAGTTTACTGTAGCAATGTGACCACGAAAACACACAAAATTAACTAAAAACTGGAAAAAAAGTTGTTTCACTAGACGCACCTAAAACAAAAAATTATTTAAAGAAGGCTCTTTTCAAAGCTGCCCTTAAAAACAAACTCCCCTATCCTGGTTGCAATTTATTCCCCCACGCCCGCATGCAGCACAAAATCCACATCCAGGGATTTTTATAATGGCCATGGAAATGGGACTGTGCAGGCTGAGTTATTGTGCAATACCTTTTCTGGGTGTGGTATGGACGCAGAGGACTGGTTTACAGAACTGATACTGTTACATGGAGAGCTCTTCTATGTGTTTGGTGGATGCGTGTGGAACATTCTAACAGTACATAGTGACGGCATGCTGGAAAGAACGAAGTGGAATGGGAAGAATATTTGCTCCTGCTTTAGTGGGGCACGGCCCTCACAGTTCTTTGGGAAGCACACGTGCCACATTCTGCACTTCTCACCATGCTAGCCAATGGAAACGGGACTGTGGGGATTATCAATCAGGTACTGTGGGTGTGGTTCATGGAAAGGGGCAGTCGTACTGTTGTATATTACTCTGCGTAGTGAGGCTGTCTGACATGGTGAAACGCATTGACTTGGCTTTGGGTGATGCCTTTGTGATAGATCTGCAAAAGTATGCCCTGGAAAGACACTTTGATGGCAATTTCGGTTTCGAAGGAGTGGACGCATTGTGGTGTGCTGTGTATGACCGCAGTTTTGCTGATGTGCATGCACTTTGCAGAGACCTGGAAACATTTCGTACTGTCGATGTTATCGTTATGCAATACGGTGGTATGCATATGTTTTACCTGGCTTGTTTAGGTTTCCTCCGTTGACTGAAGAGGTTGCTAAATGTCGTAAAGCGGCTTTTTCGCACTGCCAAAGTGCTTTGCTCGTCCATAACCCTAAGAAGAGTATGGGCCAATGGTCATGGAGGTTGTTCCGAGCAAGAGTTTGGAAGGTGTCTCTTGAACAGAACCATGTATACTTTTTTGTCCGCTTGTGGGATGTTCTTCTGCAACAATGAACTCATTAGTTGTGGAAATGCAGAGTTTTTCCAAGCAAATGGCATTTCATTGTCGCCCATTGGTGATGCTGTTTTGTTTGCCTGTCTACAGGATGCGGTGAAGACTTTACTGTAACAATGTGAGCACATGAAAAAACAAAAGCATGTTTCACTAGAAGCACCTGCAATACAAAATAAAAAAGGCTCTTTTCAGAGCCGCCCTTACACACAAACTCCCCTACCCTGGTTGCAATTTATACCCCCACGCCCGCACGGAGCACGAAATCCACATCCGGGTATTTGGAGGATGGCCATGGAAATGGGACTGTGCAGGCTGAGGAATTGCACAATACCGTTTCTGGTTGTGGTGTGTACATAGAGGACTGGTGTACAGAACTGATACTGTTACAGGGAGAGCTCTTCAATGTGATTGTTGGATGTGTGTGGAACCTTCTAACAGCAACCAATGACGGCGTGCTGGAAAGAAGGAAGAGGAAAGGGAAGAAGGAATGTTTCTGCTTCATTGGGGCACGGCCCTCGCCGTACTTGGAGAAAACGCACGTGCCACATACTACTGTTTTCAGTATGCTACCCATGGGAATGGGACAGTGGGGACTATCGAAAAAGAGGGTGTAGTTCATCGGAAGGGCCGTTAATACTTTTCTCCATTACTCTACGTAGCGAGCCGGGCTTACATGGTTGCCATTGCTTGCAAAGGCAGTGTAGCACAGCACATTCGGTCCGACATCAATTACAGGGCAAACCTATGTGGCCTGTTAGTGTGCTCTAAAAAGCTACAAACACATTGCAGAGCAGCTCCGGGGTGCAGCCTTTTATAGCGCTGCTGTGGAGAACTTGCACCCGGAAAACAGGCCTACATTGTTCAAAAACATACATACATGTGCAAAGGCACATTCTGGTGTGTTTGCAAGTGTGTAGTTTCTGAAACACACTCTGTACATTGCACAACACTGTACTTTTCCGCTGTCCAAGGGTCCAGGTTGTGCCCCGAAATAAGGGCTCAGGCGTAGCGTGGGTGCGTTCACCTTGTGACGTTGCCACTGTTCTCCCTTGGGACGGCTGTTTTGGGTGGAATACATTGTGCGCATGAGCATAAGTGTCCGATGCACACAGTTGCCAATTGTCTACTGAATAATAGTGCAACACATGTGTGCCGGCCATTTTGGGAGACGCTGGTTGTTTACAAGGTGTAGCAGGTGGGATGTTTATCTGTATAGCTACCTGTAGGACGTGGGTGGGCGCCTCAAGCTAAATAAAGTTTGTTTGCATATGCTGCACAGTGGCGGTGTTACCAGGACACACAGGAACACATACACATGCGCCTACTAGCAAAACAAACAAACGTCTGCTCCCACATGTAATTATAGGTGGTGCACAACATGCGGACATGAGGATTGGGCTGGTGTGGTGTTAGGGAGAATCCTCTTATAAGGCTGATTTCCCAAACCTAGTGAGATCCCCGGCAGCTTTGCTGGATTTTTGATGTTTGTTTTTTTCTCCTGCTAAGAGTGAGACTGTTTTCTTCCCACCCTTAAGCATGATTTGAAGTATGTCTTGACTGTTTGTGTGCTTATGGGGGGCTATGGGGGCTTTCACTCCATAGGGTATCATCTGTTTTTGTATGTGTGTTACACAGCACCCTCAGTGCAGTAACACAAGGGTGTCATAGTGACCCCCAAACATAGACTCCATACCCTGGGAATGACTACTGTCTCCCAGGGCATGTAAAGTCACCATTGGCTTTATTAGTCCTAAATTGTGAACAGAACCAGTACAAACCATCATATTGTGGAAGGACTGGAAGGGGTTAATTAGATTACCCCTGGGTCTGTCTTCAAGGGGGCACTGTCCAGTCCCCCCTTGTCAAGTTTCTGGCTGGTGGCAGTGGTTATCACTCGAAATATTCCACCAGAATATTTCCTATTGGATTTTCCCATTCATTTTAAATGCACCACTTTTTGGTGCAATGTTAAAGATACCGCTGGTTTATTTATTTAATATTAAATCACCGGTTGGGTCTTTTTGCCAGAACTCGGTTCCAAAATGGCGTTTGTGTCTGTCTCTGTAACTCTGACCCAGGTCGAGCCCTTTGTTCCACTATTTTGGCGGACTTCTCCACAGAAGCCCTCCAAATGGTTCCAATCTGTCTGGGGTCCACAGGATGTGTGGGAGGGGGCATAGGCACCCTGGAATGCGTTGCCTCGGCAACTCAAGTCGCACTCTATTCTGAGTAACAGCTAGGCTGTTGAATGGGGGGTTTTCTGCATAAAAGCAGGGCTTTGGGGACTGGACCTTCAGAAGTCGCCACAGGACCTAAAGAATCTGAAGAGGGGAGAAGCTGAGCCATCTGCAACAACGACACCACCGGTGGAGCCCTGCTGCAACGACCTCACCACTATCCCGACGACAAGCGAAGATCTTCTGCTGAAAGAGTCTTCTTCTTCTGAGCTGGTGGGACCAACCAGTTCGCCATTCGCCTTCCAGGACGTCTCTTGGTCGAATCGTCCATGCCAAGCACCCCGGCGGCCGGATAGCGAAGCTTCACCACTGTGACCGCGAATAAAATGAACACACCTTTTAACCGAAGAACTCCGCGGCTGGTTTCATCACTGGGCAGTGCACGACTCCAAGTTTTCCTCCTCGACAAGATCATCTCTTCCCCTGGTTGAAACAATGAACTGCACCCGCTGCAAGGAACAACTGCCACCGTTGGAGCTTCCTCACTTTTCAAGGTACTGTGTTCCGGCTGGCCTCCCTTTCTACGGATTGCTAAAGGTGACCCTAAATCCTGGGCTTTCCAACTGGGTTGGCCCCAGACCTTCTAACTTTACCTCTCGTATTGAACCAATTTCTTTTGAACATTTCGCAAAGACTTTTAGTGCCGTTTTAACTGTGCGATCTTGGACACATTCCGCCTTGCTCTCTTCAAAGTGGGCCTGGCCTGTGAACTTTGACTCTACAGTAGACTCTGCCTTCACTAACTTGCTGTGATCTCCTAAAAGTATTGGTAACTGTTTTATATTCGTGACCTGCCTTTTTCTCTCCCTTTAGTTTAATTATTGGAGTGCCATCTAAGTTACGCGCTCACATCTGTTTTGACAAATAGTGGTGTTTTAACCTAGACTTGTCTAATAATTACTAAGGGAGGTGTGTATACTTTGTTGATTGTGTTTTTGAACTTGCTTTGCCATATAGTGCTAGTGTAATTTCTAAAGTGTGTGTCAAATAAATAATTATATACTTTTGACACCAAAGCTCTGGTCAGTGTTTGCTTGTTCTACTGTGTTTTTAGCCCTATTGTGTATGCTCTATATACTGCCCTACTCACCTTGAGAGAAGTCTGACTGCTCAGCCACAGCTACCAGGTAAATCTGGGTGGTGCGGACTGCTACCAAGTGGCTTTACTGCTTACTCCTGTAGTCTTAATCTTTTTGCAGTGTTCCCTAAGGGAACTGCACAGGATTCTGCCTAACACGTGGTACGGATGCCTCGATTGTAATTGCAGATAGACCAGGCAGGTGCGGTGTCTGTAGGACACCCAAACTTTCATAAATTATGGTCATTCCTACGAGGACTGTGAGCCGCTGTGTCAGAACGGCATTTCAAAAAACAAACAATACCACATTTATACTCAGCAACAATTTAAATATCAACGTTTACTTCGACACATTCATACACAGCATTAGGATAGGGAAGGGTGAGCAGTAGTGGATACTTATTGTGGGGCTTTGGGGATTTCCACAAGTTGGTTGTGAGGGGAGGGGAGGAAGAGATTAAGGTATCACCGTACCATCTCCCATCACAAGGATTTTGAGGGGATGGCGGGCTGTGACATGGGGAAGGGGTACATGTGCAGGTCTGGTAGTGCTGTTTTATTTAGTCCATAATATACCCTTGTACGCAATCTTTTAAGGCGGCACTATTGTACACCAATTCTTCCATTTTGGCTTCCAGGCTGTCCATTTTGCTATTTACAGAGTTTATTTCCTTTCCTATGCCCGTATGCTGCTGTTGAAGGGGTGTCGCTTGTGCTGCCTTGCCTTGCCTTGCCTTCCTTTCCAATATGTTCTCTTACGGAAAAGAAAATGTGTTAGGTGTACATGAAGCAATATATATTACACAATGTACGTTTCACAATTGTGTGAGTACCAATAGGGTTAGTATTGTAAGTCATTGCAGCAGGACTTATCTCCCTTTCTGCACAGATAGAGCATAATAGAGCTAAGCTCTATGTAAAAATCAAATATGCCCGTCTTGAAACCCTGTTTTATATCCTTCGGGAAGGCTTGGAGGGGGGTAAAACGGATGCCCTGAACACATTCCAGGAGTTAAATTATCAACTCTTTGATAGAATCGGATGGTCTCCCAAATGGGAATATGGGGAAGGGGCTGTGTTAAAATCTCTCAAGGATTCGATAGAGAAGTGAGACTGGGTTGCCAGCCACGATAAGGTAGCTACTATGAGTTCTCTGTCTACGTTTGCCAAGATGCCTTTCTCATATAAAAAGCCTCAAAACTATCTGAAATTGATGCTGTCTCAGGCCAATCGTATAATATTTCTGGATATTAGACTTAACTGCTTGAATATATTAGGGATACGGGGATCCTGGTCTGGTGTTCCAGTTGAGAGAAGGAATTGCAGACTCTGTCTAGATGATATAGTGGTGGAAACTGCTAGGCATGTACTCACCTGCTGTCCGATGATGAGATCGACCTATGACAAATATTTTGCCAAATTTGAATATGATCAGGTATATATTGAAAGTGAAATCTTCTGGCTGAGGTGCCTCTCTGGGATTAATAAAAGTTTGGTCATTGCTATTACCCTGATTTGTAAGGTGGTTAATGAACACCTGCGAACATTTGAAGAGGAGGTCAAATTGCTGATGGATCTAGATACCTAGCCTAGAAGTAAAGATGCTAATTGTCACTTTGTTTTCTTATTTGACCTGGCTGTGAGGTTGGTTATTGTATGTCTGACAATGGGGCATTATGCCCTATGTTATTATATATACCACGTGTTTCGATATCGCTTGTGTGACTCGTGCCTAAGGAACCTGCTATGTAAATTTGCTGTGCTCATTGTATCTTATGTCCTTTGACCTATGTCCTTTATCTTAATTCTTTTTGATTAGTTATAATTTCTAGCCCTGGCCTGGCCTTCTTGTTTCTTTTTATGTGTGTTTGTCTTATTTTATGTAATTAAGTTTACTCTCTTTTAAAATGTTACTGTAATGTGATGTCATCTTTGATGCCCTGGGTGTTAGTCTTAACCATAAAATGGATAGGTTGTTATTAGTGCAAAGTAAGTGTAATGTTCCTTTCAAGTACTTGTTGCACTGAATTTGATAGGTTTTTCTCAGGGGAACTGAAACATATTGTCCCTTTAACAATGTTTTTTGTGAGTGAATTGCATAGTTTTTTACTAGTGCAACTTACCCATAACGTCCCTTTAACAATGTTTTTTTGTGAGTGAATATATATACTCAATAATATAATTGCAAGAGGAAAAAGAATTGCTGCTATGTTTTTGCTAACAAATTAAGCACTTTTTTACTCATTATGCACTTTATTAAGGAAACAGCAATTGTTGCTGTTATGGTTCTGATGCACTAAGCACTTTACAATCCTAATGAAAACAAGAACAGTATTGTTCACCTTCTTTAACAGCATTAAGCACTTTATGATCACAATGCCGGAAAAAACTGCTGCTTTGGTTTTATTTATGAGCAAAGCACTTCTCAAGTGTAATATGTTTTCATTGGATCCACAATAATTATTGTGGTCATGTCTCTGATGTATTTTAGCAACATACAAAAAATTGTCCCTTTTTGTAAAATTGTATTTTCTACACAGGAAAATAGCCTCTGAAACATGGCTAATCATATTTGCTAGTGAAAAACATGCCATAACTAAGCTCACACAAGCATACCACTATTGGTATAGAAACTGGCTTAAAATGGCCACCATGGTATTTGCGTGTAAAATAACAAACAGAATGCATTGAACGTGGGGAAAAGAGGAAATAGACATAGGACAATTGTGGAGTGGAAACCATAGAGACTAAAAATGTGAACGTTTATATGTATCACCTTGGTGTTTGAAACATTTGTATGTGAACAAGCAGCAAGCACGCTGCGAAACGCGTCATATGAGCGTTCTCCTTATTATAATCCTTTTTAATGGTTTAATAACTAAATAAATTTTGGACATTGCGAGAGGAAACAACCGAGTCAGGCTGGTTCTTGAAGTTTCAGCGCAGCACAGACGTGCGGATCGATTGGAGTGCAGATCCTCCTTTGGGGCGCCGGAGGTCCGGCTGTTGTCCCCCTTTTTCAAATATATATATATGTTTATGTAAATGTTTTTTATAACCAGCCAGATTGATTAAACAAAGGCGCTGTTTGTAATAAAATAAGTTTTCATGTAAATGCTTTTATATGTATACCACTTCAAACTGTATAAACAAAGGATCTGCTTGTAATAAAATACACTGATTATTTATACCAACCAAACATTTTTGCGTCTAATTATTTCAAGAATGTATATCACAACATTTTGTATTTAAAATATTAATTAGAAATTAGACAAGTAAGAAAAGAGGCCATTGTTTAAAAGTAGAATATGTTTTTTTTTATTTAGACATGTACACACTGCTAGTGTTTAGTAACAAGCGTACATTTCTATCAAAAGCTTTATACATTTACAGGGAGACGGCGATATTTGATCTTGTTCACAAAATCAGTCACAATCCGATCATTTTGTCTGAGATCAAGAGAATAGGGCTGTATAATGGCCCGCAACAACTGTTTCTCAGACATTTTAGATACAAAGTAACAAGCGTGCTGCCCGCATGTCACATCTTCAGAATGTTGCACCTGTTTTCTATTATAATGTAATATGGGTGATGTATGTTTAACATAGGCCAGTAGAGCACCACCGTATATAGGGTGGCTTGGGAAGTACCCCAGACTATCAGAAGCAGTTATTGCACCATTGTCTATAAACATTGCTATCCGTTGGGTGTCTTCTTGATGCTGGGGATCGGTGTTCACCACAAAGCTGACGGACCGCTCACCAGGTTTATCCCTTGGAATGTCATCACATGAAAACACACCCCGGAATGTTTTCATAGCCTGTTTGTCTTTACATAGGAAACACATGATCTGGTAGGTATCCATTACATATCATATAGCACCTGCCGCTGACTGTTGAGTTCTATGACCGAGTCAAATAGAGCCATAATAATAAGATTCAGAGTGTTTGGTAAATTTGCTGCAAACCGACCTCAATGCGTAAATTACCATTCCTAATCAGATTATAATGGCCTGATGATACATTATCGAGTCTCACAAATCAAAAGGCAACACGTTTTAACCGCAGTGTCGTAGCCGTCACGAGGTATCACAAATCCTTCATCACGCATGTGCGTGCCGCTGATGGCGACTAGTCCCAGATACTCCCTAATTGTATTTTTGTGTTCAAAACTGGGGCTGTAGGCCTTGGCAGGTATGATGACCCCTTCCTTAAAAAGAGCAGCGTTGTTAATGTTGTAATATTTAAAATTAAAAGGATTGCTCTCGTAATCCCCTGAAAAAGCAGTGTTATTCACAAAACCAATAATGATTATTTTAGGTAGCTGTCCCAGGAAAAAGCTATCTTGATCAAATGCCCGCTGGTACACTGAAGATTTTCAAGGATGTCCTCTCCACTGGGTATTTCAAGTTAGATACTTGTAGAGTGTCAGCATGAGCGAGTCTGACCATAGGTGACATGGTGGCGCTTTTAATCAATAAACTAGCTGATACTATTACCAGCTTGTATGCTTCTACATCATCATTGTTAAGACAGAAGGCGTCTTTATTTTGAGAGAATTTAATTTTCAGTTCAACACCATTCACCATAAATTTCTCCTGGAAAAACAGATCCGCGTGTAGACACCCTAGTAAATCAAAAGTTCTGCTACTGCGCGCATACGATGCGCTCTTTATAAACCCCTTGTTGTTTCCATCTAGAGCATAAGACTCCAAATGCCCCGCAGTGTCCCTATAAAAAAGCCTTGCAGTGAGCTGTGTGTCCAAAGTGTCATTGCTGTAGTTCAGAATGCTTTCTATGTACGCTCTATAGGCGTACATATTGTCACTCTGTGTAATCAGTCAATCACCTGGAATAATATCCACATGGTTGAAAAGGGTTGCCACGGGATAGGCAATCGTGCAGCAGCAGCTCCGATAGCTGTCCCATCCGCTTTTGTTATTCTACAGGATAGGTATAGTAAGGTGTCATTCAGATCCAGGTACGTCTCCGTTGAGCCCGATATGTAAAACTCTATGGGCACTAAAGGATATAGGGCTGCTAGGGGCGCAACTTCCTTGAAATGACTGATTTTGATGCTCGTCTGTGTCAGGGGTACGACTAACAGGCCTAGTTCAGATTTCACACACTCCCCCGAGGCACAATGGATAAAGGCCATCTTTTAGAAAATATTGATGCTTGGTTTGCTTTTATTTCGCTTGCCCCATCTGTTCTTTGACGTGCGTTTTCTCTTCTGAGAGGCTTTAGTTGTTGATCTTCGTTTTTCATGCGGCTTCAGATGCCCCCGTCTGTGCAAAGCTCGCCTTTTTCGTTTTGTTGGGCTTTTACCCACGTAAACCAGGCCCGAACCCTCTTGTGCTGGTTGGTTGAAACGATTCGCGATGGAGGTTATTGCCATAGACAACACATCCTTAGCAATGTTTGTAGCAGCTGTTTTCATATGTGGCTTGGCTAATTCAAACCGTTTGCGCAGGAAGGGCATGGCTCTCTGAAAAAGATTTCTGAAAATACTTCCTAGACTCTCACCATACATAACCAGCGCTCCTTGGAAGTATGGTTGATCTCCATAACGGCCTGTCTGCAGTAATAATTGCTATAAGCATGCGGCTCCCCGTAATTCTACATGATTACCAGGGTCTAACTGTCCTTCTCTAGTCTAGGGCGCATGTGTAGTTTAACTAGGAACTTCCTTTAAATACAAGGACCTTGTATTTAAATGAGACCAGCTCACCCTGATCGTCCCTTATTGTATGTTGATGGTGTCAAAATGACACTTAGAAACAGGAATATAATCAGGTTTCATGCATTGTATATTAACAATGCTGTTATTTTCACCCTTGACTTGTGCGGTTCCCATCAGGGGGGCATATGAGCCGCAAACCCGTTGGTATTCTACTATATCACTGTAGATCATGAGGCTGTAAAATCCACCATCAATATCAGCATGTGTTCAGTCTGTATTTTTAGGATGGGCGTGAAATTACTGAGTTGAAAAGTCTGACGACCCCACCCCCACATATAAATATGCAAATAAATGGGGGTCGGACTTTTGGTGGTCGGACTTTTCCACTTCAGTAATTTCGTCCTATTCCGTATTTTTATTATTATTTTATATATGTTGAATGTTCCTCAACACCATAGCAAGTTTCCCGCTACATATAAACTCCATGGTAAGATCGGGCGATCTTACAAATACTTTCCCCCGTGAGTTATTTAGAAACAGCTGTATATCTGCATAGCGCTCAATGCTTGCGATCAATTTGATGATAGTATCGAGCAGCACTTGTATTGTGGAGTAGATGCCATGAGGAAAACCCATGTTTAACAATTCAGCAGGTTCTCCACGTTTGATGGTATACCACGATTCTTTTTTGTCCAGGCTGTCCCACATATAGGGGTACTGAATCTCCATCAGACCCACTTCCCACTGACCTTGTAAATTAACTGGCTTAGCCAGTTTAACAGAATAATCTGCTATTTCGTTGTTGGGGAATGTATCTAAAGAGGCTTTGCTGGTCAAGGTGATATAAAAGCTGGTGTTTTCCATCTTCTTCTTCTTCTCAGGGAGCTCCTCTGCTTTTTACATCCTCTAGAGAAGCCGCGTTGACCCAACTGTTCAATTTCTCAGGTCAACCCAGGTGCTGTTTCTTAGACCCCTTACCTTTACTCTGAATATTTTTCTCAACCCTATAAAGACGCTCAGGATCGTCAACCACTTTTTGTAACTCCTCGGTATAGAAATTACTGCTTACAACCACACCAGCATAATCCATCAGATGGTATATGTACACCCCCTCGTTCACGGTTACTTTTGTCACAATGAAAATTTAATTGGTAAAGGATTGATGGTAACCTTTTGTAAAGACACCTTTTAACTTGGATAATTGGACGTGGTCCCCTAAGTGTAAGGTTGTTTTCTTGATCTTCTCTGTTAACCTTCCAGCATACAGGTTTCTCCACACGTCTCATGAGTTTTCAGACGTCACAGATTTTTGAGTCATTTTAATAGACTGGTGATAGCTGTCATTATAAATATCTATAAAAAGCTGTAATAAATCCACATAGCACTGTGTATTATAGGCTGTGAAATATCTCCATAGTTTAGATTTCAGGGTTCTATTAAAATGTTCAAAAACCACTGCTTTAACCTCCATGTGTATTTTAAAATGATGCACGCTGTGTTGTTTTAGAAGGTTTTGGAGGGTCCTATTCAGAAATTCCTTACTGGCATCAGTTTGTAATTTTACCGGTACTCATCCCTTGCTGAAGATATGCTTGAAAGTCGCGGCCACTCTTGCACCAGTCTTATCCCTCAAGATCTCTGCAAAGGTGTATTTTGATAAAACATCTATCACCGTCAAGATGTACTGTGCACCGTCGTTCTGCTTTTCAGAAGGACAAACGTCCGCGAAATCAGCCTGCCACTGATGGTCTTTGCAGGATACAACGGTCATTCTTCTTTTAAAATGTTTTCTAGCATTTTTATGAAGGGTATATGTCCCCTGCCCAGATAGCCAAGTCTTAACATCTCCACGTTTGATGGTGTGTTTATCACGCTTTCGATAAAGCCCTTCAACACCACCATAACTCCCAACACCACTTTTATCATAATAGCTTTCATGCAATCTTGAATGTTGTTATCCATTGAAGCACTACAAAAAAAATAACCAGAGACCAAGCTGTTGTATAAGATTTTATTTTTCATAACAGGTCTTATACCTGTGGGGTGTGACGCAGCGTTACCACCGCTGATATTTTATTGGACGCATTATAAAACATGCTATACACGCCCACTTGGTCCCCCTGTCTAAAACACTGCAGACACCAGATACTTGTAGCATTTAACAGTTCAGATAGTTCAGAGGCTTGTAAAATATGACCTTTAAGGCAGAGGTATCTTGCATGCCATTCAGCATCGTGTTGCTGCAACACCGTTCTAGGACACAGGTATAAAGATCCCACATCGTATTGTAATACAGAACTGTATTCATCACACGCCAGCATCTTGATGATGTTACATATGTCCCTTGTACAGATTTCCCTGTTATATGAATGTTATACGAATTCAACATAAAACATATCCGCCGTATTGCTCCTGCATGACGAAGGAGGAGTAAATAATCATGAGCATCCTGCTGGGGTCTTCGCCTTTATGCCCTTCACACCATCGGTAATAGTCCTGCTTCAAACATGTTTTCACAACACACGCAGCAAAAGCTTGAACTGTTAAAGGCTCCAAAGGGGTCATAGTTTAATTTTCTTCTTCATCAGAGCTTTCAAAGCGTTTTAAAATGTCACATTTCTTATACAGATCACCGTTTGGGAATGCTGAACTTTCTATCCTTTTTGAACAGCACACGCAATAATAATTGACAGGATTGAATGGGTTGGTGAGGCCCACAGTGCCGTCAATTTTATCTGGCGTTTTCTGCAATTAAGTAAAGAAAGAAGTTTAACTCCTGAGCCCATGTTTTCACAGGTTTTTTCACACACCCACATCCTGGCATACTTTATTACTTACCACAGTACACGTTTCAGAGCCAGCATCTTCCAGCAAAGAGGCGCTAGTTATATCCATAAACAACTTGTCTTCAGTGGACGCTGGTTCCAACAAAGGTGTCATTACGGACTCTGGAAGCAGGCTCTCTAAAACATCCAGATTCTCATACAGGTGCTCCTTAAGAGCCTTAACTGACTCTTCCATATCCGCATAGTCGGCATCTGTGTAGGAGTCATCTACACCATCAGAGGGCATGATAGTAGAAACAGGCTCTGTCAAGTAACCACAAGTCATCACAGGCTGGCTTTCACACATCTTATCCATAGCCGCAGCGTCATCAGGTTTGTTTTCGACAGTTGTTGTTGCCGGTGGACTTTCAAAACTGTAGTATTTTTGAAGGGTGCTCAAATCATCGGCCTCTGTATTATTCTTAGAGTAGTAGCTGTAGTACTTCATAATTCCTGGGATGGCTATCGCTGAGCCATCGGATATTTCCAGGGCTTCAGGAGTGGCTTGTACCTCCCGCCCAAACCCCAGCTGTATATATACACCCTACATGCCACACCCCTAAAGATGGCCGCCGGTCAGACATCACCTTCAGGTGCCCCACCGTGTCAGAACACTGCAACACACTTCTGTGGGGGACATCAGTCTTTGTGGGGGACATCCGGTGGCAGCACCAGTGGGTGCCCTAGGGACTCCAGGCCTTGGGGGGACCTTCCTGCTAGCACCTACGATGTCACATCCGGTGGAACACACCCGCTAGCACCTGAGCTCTGGTTAAACACCCCTACATCACTTCCGAGATGGGATTTCTGCTCAGGGGGATCTTCCGGGGCACCCCTGCATGATGTAACTTTCGACCCCGGGACCTCCGCTAGGGCGGGACATTCGGTTAAAGGGGCATGGTAAACTGTCAAGCTTAGTTTGATGACTAAAGGTATCATCCTTTTCTACTTACAAAGACAGGAAATGTCGAATGTGGGTTTAATTCATTGGGTTGAGTAATTCATTTTCTATCAATTCATTGATTTGTGAGCACTTTTATCTTAATTTCCTCAATTTGTTCTTTAATGTCATATCTTCTTTAGCTGAGGGTTAAGGTATGGAAGGGCACACCCTGCAGATTTTACCACCACAACATCCTTCTCTTTACCCCACCTCCTCTGTCACAACTAGCTCCTTCCATGCTCACCTCTTCCCCACTCCTCCACTGAACCTATTACCACTTCCTCCTCTTTACCCCACCTTCTCTGTCACTACCAGCTCCCTACATGCTCACCTCTTTCCCACCTCTCCACTGTACCTATTGCCACCTGCTCCTCTTTACCCCACCTCCTATGTCACTACCAGCTCCCTACATGCTCACCTCTCTCCCACCTCTCCACTGTACCTATTACCACCTGCTCCTCTTTACTCCACCCCCTCTGTCACTACCAGCTCCTTCCATGTATACCCTTCCCCACCTCTCCACTGAACCTATTAGCACCTCCTTCTCTTTATCCCTCCTCCTCTGTCACTACCAGCTCCCTACATGCTCACCTCTTTCCCACCTCTCCAATGTACCTATTTCCACCTCTTTCTCTTTACCCCACCTCCTCTGTCACAAGCAGCTCCCCCCTGCTCACCTTTTCCACCTCTCCACTGTACCTATTACCACCTCCTTCTCTTTACCCCACCTTCTCTGTCACTACCAGCTCCCTAGATGTTCACCTCTTTCCCACCTCTCCACTGTACCTATTACCACCTGCTCCTCTTTACCCCACCTCCTCTGTCTCAAGTAGCTCCCTCCCCGTTCACCTCTTTCCCACCTCTCCATTGTACCTATTACCACCCGCTCCTCTTTACCCCACCTCCTCTGTCACTACCAGCTCCCTACATGCTCACCTCTTTCCCACCTCTCCAATGTACCTATTACCACCTCCTCCTCTTTACCCCACCTCCTCTGTCACATGTAGCTCCCTCCCTGTTCACCTCTTTCCCACCTCTCCACTGTACCTATTACCACCTGCTCCTCTTTACCCCACCTCGTCTGTCACTACCAGCTCCCTACATGCTCACCTCGTTCCCACCTCTTCAATGTACCTATGAGCACCTCCTCCTCTTTACCCCACCTCCTCTGTCACAAGTAGCTCTCTCCCTGTTCACCTCTTTCCCACCTCTCCACTGTACCTATTACCACCTGCTCCTCTTTACCCCACCTCCTCTGTCACTACCAGCTCCCTACATGCTCACCTATTTCCCACCTCTCCAATGTACCTATTACCACCTCCTCCTCTTTATCTCACCTCCTCTGTCACAAGCAGCTCCCTCCATGCTCACCTTTTTCCCAACTCTCCACTGTACCTATCACCACCTCCTCCTTTTTACCCCATCTCCTCTGTTACTACCAGCTCCCCTCCATGTTCTCCTCTTTCCCACCCCTCCACTAAACCATTACCACCTCCTTCTCTTTACCCCCACCTCATCTGTCACTACCAGCTCCCGCCTTGTTTACCTCCTTCCCACCCCTTCACGGAACCTATTACCACCTCCTCCTCCTCTTTACCCTACCTCCTCTGTCACAAGTAGCTCCCTCCATGCTCACCACTTTCCCACCTCTCCACTTTACCTATTACCACCTGCTCCTCTTTACCCCACCTCCGCTGTCACTACCAGATCCCTCCATGCTCACCTCTATCCCACCCCTCCACTGAACCCAATGCCACTCCTTCTCTTTACCCCATCTCCTCTGTCATTACCCATACCCTGAGTGTTAATCTTTTCAGTGGAGGGGTGGGTAAAAGGTAAACACTCAGGGTATGGGTAGTGAAAGAGGAGGTGGGGTAAAGAGAAGGAGGTGGTAATATGTTCAGTGGAGGGGTGGGCAAGATGTAAACACTCAGGGAGCAGGTAGTGACAGAGGAGGTGACAGAGGAGGTAGGGTAAAGAGAAGGAGGTGGTAATGGTTCAGTGGAGGTGTGGAGGGGTGGGAAAGAGGTGTACATGGAGGGAGCTGGTCGTGATGGAGGAGGTGGGGTAAAAAGAAGGAGGTGTTAATCTTTTCAGTGGAGGGGTGGGTAAAGGGTAAACACCTCCTTTTCCTTAACCACCTCCTCGTTCACTACCAGGTCCTTCCATGTTTACCTCTTCCCCACCTCTCGACTGAACCTATTAGCACCTCCTCCTCTGTCACTACCAGCTCCCTCCATTTTCACCTCTTTCTCACCCCTCCACTGAAAAGATTACCACCTCCTTCTTTTTATCCCACCTCCTCCACCATGACCACCTCCCTCCATGCTCACCTATCACACCCATCCACTCTTTACCCCATCTCTTCTGTCACTACCACCTCCGACCATGTTCACCCCTTTACCCACTACCAGCTCCCTCCATCTTCAGCTCTTTTCCACATCTCCACCAAACCTATTCCCACCTCCTCTGCCACTACCTGGTCCATATTTTACCTCCTTAGCACCCCTCAACTGAACCTACCACCTCATATTTACCCCACCTCCTCTGTCACTACGAGCTCCCTCCATGTTCACCTCTTTCCGCCCCCACTGAACCTCTTTACCCCTCAGCGCTGTATCTGATTTCTACCTATCGTGCCTGGGAGCTTCTCGAGCTCTGCACGGTAGGCGCTCTACTAATTCCTACTGCTTACACAAAAGCCCCAAAGTCGTGGAGAAAGTCAAGTTGTTACAGCTTTGCTGGCTTGAGGGCTGGATTGCTTGCCCTGAAATATTCTCGTGTCAGCAGCATTCTTCTTAAAGTGGTAGGTGAGCCATCAGGGCTTGGAAAGTTGTGGATAAACATTTTTATCAAGGCTTCTTTTTACCTATGTTTACAATCATCAAACTCGACTGAAATGTATTCTCAAGTTGATCACTTTGGGTTATAATCTTAGAAACGTGGTTCCTAAAGTAGGAAAATATGGCAGACCAAGCGATTATTTCTAAAAAATCCATATATGAATTGAGGAGTGGAGCAAAGCCGGAGTAATGAATGTCTCAGCAGCAATGTCTCTCACAAGGGAACTTTACCTATTTCTCCGGTTACAGTGACAGCCCCTGCCTTATAAATCCCTTTTCTATCTATACCATTGCCACCGGCTATGCCTGGGGGGGGGGTAACGACACAGCCATTCCATGAGATAAAACCTAGGTCTCTAAACACAGTGGGCCTCATTACGAGTATGGCGGTACGGTGAGAATGGTGCCGGTAAGCTTCCTGGCACTGTTGTCACCATACCGCCATACTCCGAGTTGTACTCGCGGGTCTCGCTCTGCCCGCCTGGTCTGACCTGGCAGGAAGTGCAGCGCCCACGAGCACAACTCGAGAATGCATGGGCACTGTTATGAACGGTGCCGGTGCATCCATGCTCTCCATTCCCATTCAGCCCTATGGGGCAGAATGGGGATGGGGAGCCCCTTATTACCGGCACCCGCGAATGGGCAATTACCGGGTCTGCCAAACTCAGCATGACCCGGTAATTGCCCATTTGCGGGTGCCAGGAAAAATCACAGGTTTGGCAGCAGCCGTGCCTGTAACACACCACCGCCAAACTCTTAATGAGGCCATTCCCTCCTATTTCTCTACATTACCAAGGAGTAAAGTGAATGACCAACAACAACCAGGAACGTCGCCTAGGAGAGAGGATCTGAGTACAGTGATCCCTTGTTACCCTTGGTGACAGACCGGGAACTCTCTGTGGTACAGGAGGGAGAAGAAGAGGAGATCGGTACAGAGGATTTTTATTTTTAATACCCTGCCAGTGTTTTCAGAGTCTGCAGATACAAAGTCGGACTCCTCAATAACCTCTTATTCTTCAACTCCGGCCCCAGCACAACATAAACATTTGTCCACAACGATCAGGAACATTGATCAATCAGCGGGAGGGGCAACAGACTCAATTTCTATAGAATTAAACCAGGTTCTGAGGTTTTATTTTGGAAAAATGTAATTGCACTGGCTCAAGTTTACAGAAAAAGAATGTCGATTTGCTAATAAAAGACCCCATGGACGGACAAGAGTGTTTTAGAAACTGGGACAATCAACTCTGAGCGTGTCTCAGTCACGGGGTGATCTAGGGTGTCCTGGTACAGAGGAGGTTTTTATAGTGGAAGAAAGAGCGGAAGTGGAAGGGTTGGGCCCTGAACCTTACCGTCCTCCTTCCAAAGTACTATAAACAAAGAACAGCCATATACATTATATCTTCCAGATTTCATACACGTGAAAACATAGATGCACTCTGTGCAACGATGTTTCACAAGAGCACATCCACAATGAACGATTTGGGTATGTATCTATACCAAATTCTGAAACTATTCAATTTCAACACCTTCTGCAAAATGCAAGTCATGGCATATTATGCTCTTTTTTCAATCAATTCAGACAATCGTTCCACCATAGAAATAAACTCACGTGCCAATATGGCATACTAATGCTTTTAAGGTACAATGCAGATGATACCAAAAATAACAGTATGCTCACCAGCTTTAGACATGGCCAAGTATCTCTTGGCAGGAAAACCTTCACAACAGTTGGCATAATATACCACTCTGGTGCCACAACCACTTCAGGCCACTATACTGCGTTTGTGAAAAAAGAAGTGGTTGGTTTAAATGTAACGACACTTCGTTTACTCAAAAACTTAGGTTACCAGCAAATGTAACAAATGCCTACTTAATTTTCCTTCCACCCAAATGTTCTCAGTGAACTACACTAACAAATCTTAATGCCTACAATACACAGAATATGCCAATGGGTATCACACTTATAATTACATAATATATCCATATTACTACAAAGCTAGGGTAGAGAGAAGGCTGGGCTCTAGATATGAAAACTCCTGTGCTAAGCTAGTCATTTAGTCTAATGCTCCGGATATATCTATGCAAGGTCCCAGGTTGGTAGAAGCGAACCCATGCCTCTAGTAAGGAAATTATAGACAGTCCTGCTTACCTTGCAGTTTTTGGTTTGAGTGAATCTTATGCATACACTGATTCTCATGCTAGGATGTAGTATTTCTCAGTGAGATTATCTATTTATTATGGTGTAGACACTTGGTCTAAATGGTAGTCAGCTGACACATGTTTCGAGCCAAAGGGGTCCTTATCAAGGCAAGAATAATTGAAGAAAAAGATTGGGGGTTGTTGCCCCAGGATGTGCTTCATATTATAGTTATATTGTCTTGTCTCTCCCAGATTTGGATTAGTTGTTGTTCAAAGCTGTTGCTTAGCGATCGTGGTCTATCCCTCACTTCACTTCCCCAAGTAGGCCGCTGTGCTCATTTGATTTACTGGGCATCTCGATTTTGCTCTTTGCACATCACAGGACTCTGGGTTTAGGAGACTGAAAGTCATTTGTAGGCTATCTCAATTTACCAGGGCTTGGTTCTAGTGGTCATTTGGGCACCAGGCCCCGTATTTGGAAAATTGGCACCAGTTGCAGAGCCCTCTCCAGTAATCTGTTCTGGCTTTTCACTGGGTGTTCCAATTGCTGCTGCTCCGCCGTGGTCAAGGCATTTACCAATGCAGAGGTTGGCAAAAAATCTTCCATATAAGCCAAGCTAAAGTCAGCTGGTTCACTCACACACTCTCTATGTCCGAATACACTTCCAGGATGCTGTGATCCGAACTTTTTACAGATTTTCCTGTGGGTTTTACAAACTTGTCAATTGGGCCCTTTAGCCCTTCCGCTGAGCCCTTTGTTTGCTTATTTGACTTCTTCTTTTCCTTCCTAGGGGGCACATGCTGGCTTTTTGCTTATGTGTTTTGCAGGGGTTAGATTTGGTGGTGGTTGGTAGTTACAACCTCCTCGATTGTAGGGGGGAGATTGACTACGCCATAGGCTCCTCATGAAACTCTGTGATCCTCTTCACCCTTGTTTTGTGAGAATAGTCTGATTTTTGGGTTTCTTTGATTTTAAACTGACCCATTTTTTTCCTTCCCCACTGTGTTTAATGTTCTCCGTTTTCGCTGCTTGGTTCCTTTCTTTTTTGGAGAGAGGGGCTCAAGGCCAGAACTAGTACTGGCTTCTTGACCCCCCTCCCTCCTGACTGTGGGACCCCTACTGTGCCGGAACGTTCATCTTGGCATTGAACCCCTCCATGGATGAAACCCTCCAGAAACGCCAATTGGGAGGACATTGTAGTTAGGAGGGCGTGCTGTTTGCAAAATTCCTCAGAGATTGAGTTGTATGTATTCCCCGTCCGGAAAAGGGTAAAGATCAGAGCATGAAGGGCAGAGCCCGATTTGTTGGGTACGTTGTGTATGGTAGTATGCATGTGGATGGATCCCTCTTCATTTTGAGAGGAATCCTGCAGTGGAAGGTCCAGAGGTGAAGGCATTTGCTTAGGGTCCAAGACCTCTTAGGCAAAAAACAGTGGGGATTGGGACAAGTTTTCATCTGTCAAAATTTGAGGCCGTGGAGAAAAAGAAACATACTGTGTTTCCAAGATTGTCTCAATCTGTTGTGGCAAAGCATTTTTTATTCGGATGATCGCTTCTTGCACTGGCTCGGCGGGGATCTCTATAATTTTTTTGTTCGTAATAATACAAGATAGTTGTAGGAACGCAGTGTCTGTTCAAGGTGGAAGCAATGGAGACGCGGGGGGGACTTTGTTTCTGTCTCGGCCTGGGCGTCTGCAGTGAAGGGCAGACGAAGAAAAGGGCAATTCCTGTTTGCACCTGTCAGACCAGGAGGACCCAGGGCCCTGACCCCCTGCTCAGACAGAAGGTAAGCATGCACCAACATGTGTAACCCCCTCTGTCCCCACAGGCCTTCCCCGCCCCCTCTGGTCCCCCTGTGATGTTCCCTTGTACCCCCCTTCTCGCACACAGGTGTTGCCTGTTTTGCTTGATTCTTCTACCCTGCTCCCCCTCAACCTCCTCCAGCCTACTTCTGTGTCCTGATACATTCTCATTCACCATCACCGTCTTGTGGCCAATGCTGGATTTGACTTTTATGGACTTCTTTCATTCACGGTGCGTCACTCTTTCTCAACTCTCATGCTGGACTTCCTTTGCATCTTGTACTCATGGTGGCCCTGAATCATGCTGTTCATCTTGTATCCTGGCTTGCAACATTGGGCCTCATTACGTCCATGCTGGGGTCCGCCATGGTGAATGGCGGAATTACCTCCCCATTCCGAGGTTGGCAAGGTGGTAATTCCCCATTCACCATGGGCCCTTCCCCATTCTTGCCCCTTAGGGCTCAATGGGAATGGGGAAGGCGCTAAGTACGGTGCCGCAAATTGCGGCACTGTACTTAGCACCAAGGTCCCTTTACGGCACCCTACTTTAACGGCTGGTCTACACCAGCTGTTAAGGTCGGATCCCGCAAAGGGACCTCGTAATCAGGCGCTAAGTGTTTAACGGCGCCATAGCCTTTTACGGCGCCGTTAAACAGTTAGCGCTGGGGTCGTAATGACCCTCATTATGTGTTACTACTGACTTCTGCAATTGTATTCGCTCTCCACTCTTGCATCTCCACTCTTTTTGACTGCTTACTCTGTTCTCTCCTCCTTTCCCTTCTCCCTTTTCCTATCTCGTTCCCTTACTTTCTTTTATGCACTTACTCTATCAGAATTGTCCCTGGACCTAATATGATAGCAACCTCGTCTGTTTCCTCCACCCTCCCATTACTGTTTTCTTCCTCCCCACATCCCTCCAGCACTATCTGAAATGTTGTTAGGCCTAGTATGATAGTCGCTTGTTTTGTTCCTCCCTCCCTTTCTGCACCCCTCTCCCTCACCTTTTGTTTTTCTCCGGCTCTACCGGAAATGTCGTCAGGCCTAGTACGGTAGTCGCCTGTCTGTTTCCATTTCCTTCCCACTCTCCCTCTCCCTTCCTTATCTATGTCTTAGCTCTTGCAATATCTGAAATGTCATCAGGCCGAGTACGATAGTTAATTTCACATCCTTACTGTTCATGGCCTGTAAGAATGTCATTGTATTTTCCCTTGTTCCCTCCCTTGCCTTGAAGCGCTTTGAAACACATTGTGTAGAGACGCAATATAAATAAGCTATCATATCATATCCTGATCGGTTATCCCAATGTGTGCCGCCAGGTTTTCGGGGTGGAAGATCTTTGCACCTCTCCTTAAGGAGTAAATACTCATTTGTGACAGGCTGGGCGGATTGAGCAAGTCTGTATAGAGGGAGAAAATAGAAAAAGATGCCCCTTCTGGTTTACAACCTTCATGTCAATGCAAGGAGCGCTGGCTATGCTAAGAGTACAAGAACCGTTTAGCAGGCACAGCATACCTGTGTGACTCACTTTACTCACCAGCAAGCACTCCCCTCCCCCAGGCTTCCGTCCATTGCCTCTTTGAAAACACTGGCTCAAATGTCCCCTGGGGTGATGTAACTTTTCCATAGAGCAGGGCTGGGAACATCAAGCAACCAGCAGGAAACACAGTAAACACACTTGCAGCAATCCGCTTCACTGTAGCTGCAGGTTTTAGCGTGGATGCTCCGCCTTCACACAGATGGAGACTGTAGAAAGACTCCTGTTTAGACTGTCAGGGTAGAGCTACAGTAACAGTAAACACACTCCCAGCACTCCCTGTTCTAACTGGTTTAATTGGTTGTGTCCATTGATCATTGTTACTAAAGTTCCTCTTTTCAGAGCCTTGATTGACTTTATTTTATTTTGACACCATCGTACACTTTATCAGCTCACACCACTCCTGTAGATAAGCCCATCTATAAGCCACGTTAACAAAAGAGGTGAAGGTGATATACCTATAAGGCGCTGCCCCTTTCACCTTTTGGATTTGGATCACTGCTGGTTTAGTAGCAATGTCGGTCCGGGTAGACAGTTTAGCCGGTACTCATCCCTGTACTCATGCAGATCACGAGTAATTTGTTCACAGCTATGAAGAGCCATGGCACAGTCGGTATGATAAATGCAGCTTGTATGTTGTTAGGTACTGCCACATATTATCAAATAATGTTACGCCCTCTGCTCCCAGACTTGTAACTTATCAAGTTACCCAGTCCATTCTTGCCACCCCAATTGGCTGTGCTCTACTCCCATCCCCTCGTGACTGTCTACTACTACTACTACTACTACTAAATCAGCGACACTCTCCCCAACACACACACACACCCTTCCAATTTTCGCCAGTCTCTTTTTTTTACCCCCACTCCCTTAGCAGGAACAGCACTCGTCTTTTGGTCGGCTGACACTTCCCATGATTCTTTCATTCCATTATCACCCAGGAACAGTTAAGGTGCCGACACCCCTGCCTTGCACCTACTGCTCTCACATGTTCAACATCTTCCAGTTCACTGCAATCTTTCTAACCTACAATAGGGTGCCTGCTGTTCTACTCTGTCACTACTTCTGATGGGGGAGTTGGCTGGGGGGTGGCAGGGTATAAGAGTAAATACAGAACAGCTGATGCCATAAACGCTTCTTAACACGTCGTGTCTCACTTCTGAACTATTTAAGATTTCATGAGCACATGGTGCTCAGCTGCATCGTCATAAATTGGGATGCATGGACTCAGCAGCACCCTCACCTTAACAAATTAACACCCAAATCCCATTTGAATTCCACAGTGAAACAGCACTCACCCATGCTTCAAAGCTCCTCACCACTCTTGGATTTCTGATGCCTTCTGTACTGTTGCCAACTTTGTCCTTTTTGACTGTTGCACCACATCTTGCAGGGCAGTCCCCAAGCCTGTATTGATACCTACTTACTGAAATGCCAGTTTTTCTCCCCCTTGCATGCCACAACATCCTCTTGACCCCCTCTATCAGAGGAGTACCTCAAGTGTGTGTTATTTGACCTCTACAAGTTCCTCTTTACATCCAGCTCCTAAGCAAGCACATCTTCTGATGTGGGTTCCCTTACCAGCTCTTATCCAAATACGTTTCTCTTTCCCTCCTTTAACCAGAGCGTTCTTCCCACAGCACTGATTGTCTGTCTAAAATTCCCCCAGAGTGTGACAATTTAACACCCGATACTCAATTTTTCCAAAACTCATGTCATCACCACCAGCACCTTTCCTCAAATTCTCGCCTCTTTCCCTCCACCATGACAGGTTCACATTCCCCATGACTAGGAACCCAGAGTGACCTTTCTGACTCCAGTAGGAAAACAGGTGGATTCTGGCTGGCGCAATGTTTTTATGCCCTGAATGAGGCAGGAGGATGAAACATTTTCTTGGTATGAGTTCTGTCAGCAGGTGGAGCACCTTCATGAGAAGGCACTGGGACAAGGAACTGCTATTTCATTTTATTTATTGTTTGCTTGTTAGGCGCTTATACAGAAAATTAAGTCTGTTTATTAAAAGCGGCAAGAGGAGCGGGGGCGGGGGACATGGGATTGAAGTACATTAGAAACACAAATATAAATATAGTGGGTGAAGGAACGTTCAAACCTACGATGCCTTTTGAATATTGAGAACGTGCAAGTGCAGGAAGGAAGAGGGCAGTGGAGTAGGTGCTGGGGTGTCCGTGCTCGTGGGTGTCTATATGGAGGTAATGCAGACCTGTGTGCAAAAAACACCAGAGGAATCACAATCCTGTGCAAAAAAAGCAAAGGAATCACAATGCCATGCAAAAAGCATGGGATTGTGATTATCTGATGGTATCATCACTCCTTTACCGGCGGTGACCTCCTCCCATGTGGCCAGGGGACGGCTGTCGCTCCATGAGCTTGACCCTGGGGATGGTTATATGAGGGAGGATCACATGGGGGGGGGAGATAGCTTCCAGGAGATGGTTATGGTGTCATCGGGTGAGACATGGTATCCCCATTTCCTTTCTGAAGATACATCTCCAATTCCTCATAGCCTATTGTAACACCTTCCCTCTTTCCCATATAGAGAGTAGTACAAATCTTGTTACACCCCGAAGGCCAACTCTCAAACTCTAAATGGCCTTGTAAAATTACAAAACACTTTTTCCAACTCCACCTACTCTTCTTCCAAACCTAGTTTCCTTTAAAACCCATTGCAAACATTCATACAGTGCATTCAGGAAGGCACCACTATTCCCACAATACTGGGATGAGGAAGAAGAGCGGAGTAATGCAGAGCACAGGTATCCACAAGCACAGGCAGCACTCTAGTGGCAGCAAGTGCACACCTGTGTCCTGTAAGGAAGGAACCGCTATTCCCACAACACTGGGATGAGGAAGAGGGGTGGAGTAATGCAGAGCACAGGCAGTGCTCTAGTGGCAGCAAGCGCACACCTGTGTCCTGTAAGGAAGGCATGGGTTCAAAGTAAGACAGACACAAGTGATTACAGTTCAAGGATGTTTATTAAACTGCAAAAATGGGTGAAATAAACCCCTAATCTAAACCTAAATCTAAGTTGGGAGCAAACTACAACCATCAAACATTAATAATACAGTCCTTGTGGAGCCTAGTCACATAAAAAGGGCCTATACTAAAATAAAATATTGCCAAACTTTACCGCTATGCTACAAAATAGTGTGGGATAATGTTCGCAAGAAAAAAAAGAGTGTTCACAAAATTATAAGTCAGGATGCTAAAGCTGGGGTCTCACTTCCCCACGTTTTTAGCATGGGGCAAGGCGGGATGATTGAGCACAGCACACTTTAGGGTTTCTCCGGCACAAGCTTACAATTCCTTTCCACAATATAAGGGCCTTCTGTACCAAAGTCTCGTCCATGCAAAGTCTCTTGCTTCAGAGGGCCTCATAGTTATAGACACACAACAAAAGTTCCTTCTGTTAATCTTCACATCATGCGACTATTCTTCACCTTGGATCCCCCTCAGCCGGGCGCGATCCTTTATTCAACATTAGCCCCCCACGATCAGGCTCAGACCATCAACTCACTGTGGACATCCCTCAGTCAGGATCATACTTGTCATCACAAAGTTCACGGGTATATTACTATTTACCCAAATTCGCAGGCATCCCTCAGTCAGGTTCACGTTTGCCAATACTTAGTTTTCACAACGTGTCAAAGACTTTCGACTGTACAAGGGATTTAGCTTGACCCTCGTATGACCACTTTGAAACTTCACGTTGGCCTCCCCTAGGCCTCCTGGTCTCTGTAGTTTCACTAACCAAAAAGTTCTTAGTTCAATACTTTATCTTTCTTTCAGGAGAGCGGTACCAGCTTGAGTCTTTCGAATGAGCACCCACGTGGCACCAGACTACTCTATTGCTGGTACCAATTTCACTCACAAAAGACCTCTGTCTATTATCTTCACATGCAATGTTGCCACTGAAAACTTCAGCCAAACACTGTCTGGTCTTCTATCAGCTTCTTACGACTCGCGGGCTGTGCTGAAATCGTTGGCGTTTTCTTTGCCGCCAGAGTCAAGGACAGTACCACAATGGCAACCACTTCTCCCCGCCCTGGCAAGCAGGGCGGGAGGGGTCCATGTATCGCTGACATCCGACACCACTCGCCAGCTGTGATTCTCGGTTTTGTGTTTCCTTTCACAGAGGCTTTGCAGGTCTAGGTTGGAAAGGGCAAGGGTAATTCCCTCCTGGTCGTCCTTTCAGATCTTTACACCTTTCTCCTCAGTTTTAACTGCCGTCCTGGAATGGCTGCTTCCTCATGCATTCCGGCCTTGCTCAAGTCTGCTCTCATGCTCCGCCGCCTTTTATCCCAGTGGGGAAGGTAAAGGGCAGTCAAGTGTGTGTAGTTATCAGCACTGCCTGAACCTTGTGTTGGGACATGTCAGGTAAACGGCTCTGGTGTTAGTCCACTATCTTTCACAGTGTGAGAAAGTGTTCGGGTTGGAAATGGGGGCGGGATAGAGCTTCTATGTATCCTAAGGGGTAGGATGGGGGAAAAGGTGTCCTAAGGAAGGGTATACCGCATTTCACCCTTCGGTGTCCCACTTCTGCTCCCCAAAGACACGCCCATCCAGGGGAACCTCCCGCAGCGGTTCAACCCAGGAAGTGGTTCCAATAGCGATGGCATGTGTCCTGGCCACCTGGATGACAAATACTCCGGGAATAGTGGGTGAGACACCTTCAGGTTTCTCACAGTCCGGGACATTTAAATCACTTAAGCAAGAAACGCAAGCTTGCAGGAGAGAGTTACATGTCTCTGTGCAAAGTGACACCTGGAAGGAAGTAGGTGAAGCTAACCGGCTTAGGAACCTGAAGGGACAAGGCTGCTGGAAGTGGATGACACACAGCAAGAACGCCAAAAGCCAGTGCAGGGCTCCTGGGCACTTGCTGGTGTTGGAGCACAACGCTTTGCTCACCGGAATCCCATGCGAAGCAGACAAGCACAGCAGAAGCTTCAGGAAGCATGAGAACAGTGGAGAAACGGTTGCAAGCAGAAAGCAACAGGAGAACAACAACAGGGGACCATAGAAGAAACGAGATGCCATCAAGAACCGTGCGCCCATAAAGGGATAGAGAAAACCGAGATGTTTTGGCGGCTGCACCAAACTTAAATTACTGATAGCAAAACCAAGAAAGAGGGAAAATGAACAGTTTCTAAAGCCAGAGAAAGACTGAAAGAGCAGTTTTCTAAGAGGAGAGACTTTCAAGGTAGTCAATACATGCTGCAAGCATATGAGACAAAGACCATATATAAGAAACAATTATATTCGCCAAGGCGGCTAAAAAGAGGAACCATCAAAAGGTGGGAGAGTGGGCAGGCGTTCACATATGAAAAGCCCTGGCAGGAGAGTGTACCAGGTATCCGAATCACATGAAAAGGAAGACAACCAGTTTGAAAAGAACTTTTGTTGATGACCCAAGGGAACGCAAAGAACTGTTCTTTGCGCCCAGGAAAGACGGTCTGACCAATCAGAATCCACCTTTCCCAGGTGAGATTCTGCCTTCACTGCCGGCTGCCATAAAAAAAAGGGCCTTGGTCCCTTTTCGGATTATGTTGGCTATTTTTGAACATATTTTCAATAGCCGCCATCATCTGAAAAGGCACTTAGTCCCTCTTCCATTTTAAGGGTGGCTGCCATTTTTTATGTCATTTTTGTTTTCTTCAGGAGATGCGCTTACGCAGAGTGTATCTCCCGTCATGTAAAAGCAAAAAAGACTATGCGTATCCCGTTTTAATGGCCCACAGTTCGGGCCTACAAAGCTCAGGCTGGTGGGCCGTTAAACACCATGTCTGACCCAGCGGCGGGGGTGGTTTAAGCTATACTTGTAACCCAAAAAAAGTGATGAAGTGTCCAGCGGAAGGGAAGAACCCTCTGGAGCAAGGATGCCCATACTTGAAAGACTTCTTTTTTTGTGGGAGTTATACATTTTTCCTTTATTTTTACCATTTATACAACACTCAAGGCCAAAGATATTGGGCCTCATTACAAGTACGGCAGTACGGTAACAACAGTGCTGGTAAGCTACTGGCACCGTTGCTACCGTACCGCCATACTACGAGTTCTGCGAGCGGGTGCCTTTCTGCCCGCCAGGGCTGACCTGGTGGGGGGACCGGCACACGCTCGCAGACCTTGACGGTAGCACTGGTTATTAATGCTGCTGGTGCTAACGTCCTCCCCATTCCCATCGAGTCCTATGGGACTCGATGGGAATGGGGAATATTTTTTTGCCGCCGCCTGGCAATGGGGAATCACCGGGGCATTACAGCCCTGGCTGTCCCACCGTTATTAATGGTGCTGGTGCTACCGTCCTCCCCATTCCCATTGAGTCCTATGGGACGCGATGCTAATGGGGAATATTTTGTTTCCGGGCGGAAAAAAAATGACTCCGACGGCAGCCAGCTACCGCCAGAGTCATAATGAGGCACATTAGCTTTTTCACCTCAGAATTCATCCTTTTCACCTTAGAAAGCATTTGTTTAGAGTGCGAGGGTCCAAATAGTACTTCCACACAGGATGGTTTTGCTTTGGACTTCTGACACCGACAGATCCTTCGTTTTGAGTTTAGGTGGGGAAACTCTGCTAGTGCAGGGACAGCGAGGCCTTTCCTTAACCCAGTTGGTGTTATAACAAAAGTCTAACACAGCTCTCAACTCACACACACCGCCTTGTAAAGGGCTGACTCACCCGCCAAGCCTCTTGCACACCCATTAATTCCAATGGGCGTCTCAACCGCCAAAAACAAAATAGGGTGATTTCACCCGCCTTTTCAACACAAATGGTTGAGAGCTATGCTAACATGTATCGTAGTATACTCCTCAGTTAGCACAATTCTATGCAAAAGAAAGTTCATCCATCGCTTTTGTTGTAAGAAAAGTGGCAGGTCATGCTAGCAAATGTTTATACAAGAACAGGAAATGTAGAATGTGGGTTTAATTCACTGGATTGATTACACAATTTGTATCAATCCATTGATTTATAAACACATCTTAATTTATTCCATTTTTTCTTTAATGCTGATGAAGTGTAAGGCGTGGAAGGGCACACCCTGCAGATTTGAACACAAGCACCACCTCCTCCTTACCCCACCTCCTCCATCACTACCACCTCCCACCATGTTCACCTCTTTCCCACCCATCCACTGAAACCATTACCACCTCCCTCACGTTACACCACCTCCTCTGTCACGACCAGCTCCCTACATGATCACCTCTTTCCCACCCATCCACTTAAACCTTTACCACCTCCTTCACGTTACCCCACCTCTCCAGTCACGACCAGCTCCCTACATGATCACCTCTTTCCCACCCATCCACTGAAACCATTACCACCTCCTTCATGTTACCCCACCCCCTCAGTCACGACCAGCTCCCTACATGATCACCTCTTTCCCACCCTCTTACCCCACCTCCTCAGTCACTACCCACTCCCTCCATGGTAATGACACGAAAGTTTAAGACAACATTCCCATCACAGTGTCTTAAGTAATCAAGACTGTGGGCATGCATATCGAACCTAGCCTGACCATGGATAGGCAGGTCAATGCCATTGCATCCTCCGCAGCCTATGACTCTAAATTGATCAATGCAATTAGGCCCTTCCTCTGCCAACAGAACTGCATCACCATTGCAAGGGCCATCATTGGTTCAAGGCCGGACTATTGCAATGCCCTCTTTGTTGGGGCATCCCAGAAGAATCTGGCTAAACTCCAAATCGCTCAGAACAATGCCTTAGGGGCCGCAACAGGCATCTCACGCCGGGACCACATTTCTGGGGTCAGGAGGCAGGTACACTGGCTACCTGTCAAGGAAAGGATTGTCTTCAAAAGACTGGCCCTCACACATAAATGTCTTCATGGCCTGGCGCCCCCCTACTTAGCACACAGGATTACCAAACAGACCTCCTCCAGACCATCTAGGACTGCCTATGCCAATTGTATCACTGCACCTCCCACACGTAGAGTACATGCTGGGGGTTCCAGTTTCCCAACCATGGCCGCAACATTTTGGAACACCCTCCCTGCCCCGATCAGGATGATTGATTCTCATGCAGCTTCAAAACCAGGCTATTTGTCTGAATGGCCCATCCCATCATGCTATGTATTCTTCTGTCTGTGTTCTTCCTGTCGCTCATTTACTATTTGTTCTGTAAAGTAACTTATTAGCCTGTAACCAAGCAAACTGTATTAAGCATTTCTCCATGGGCCGCACTCCTGTAAGCCTCAAGCAAGCTCTCTTACATGTCCTTATAGCGCCTCAATGCGTGTGGGCTGTAGCGCATTCTACAAATCCAAAAATAAAATAAATACATAAATCTGGAATAGAGGTGGTCCCACTAATTAAAACAAATGAATCGCCGATGTTTCAGGAGGCAGTTTACACAAAAAGTCAGGGAAAAAGATTTAACACAACTGGAGTTCCTAACAATTTATTTTTAATGTGACATATTTTTACAGTGACATATTGGCTGAAGCTCAATATTCATTTCATCAGCATTTCACTCAGTATATGAATCCCAGTGGGAGACCTTTACATTAGACATATCAGTTTATCCAAGACCAGCTTTATTTTATAAACGCTAGTCCTTCTTGGAATTTAGAGAACAGCTGTGATATTACACCCACAACTCTCCTTTAAGACAGAAAGGCACCATTCCATTTCCATATTTGCATGACTTTTATTGTCTCACAACACAGTGCATATTTCTATTACATTTGCCCTTTCTACTCTATTCACAAAATGTCACTTTTCTAAAATACATGTCCACATAATTTGACATCTTCTCTGTGCTCTGCTCATCAAACCAATTTCTTTTAAGTTAGTGCTTTAATAGCGGGCATGCACCCTCCCTTGTGTAATCACACCCCCACATGTCAATCCCAGGCTAGGGAATCATCTACTAATCCTATGTAATCACACCCCCACATGTCAATCCCAGGCTAGGGAATCATCTACTAATCCTAAATGCTCCGACAGAGATAGGCAATAGTGTAATACACTAGAGGGGATCCTGAGGAGAAAAGGAAACTAGAGCTGTAGAACACGCTACACAAAGTGGAAACACTGCAGCATTCAGCGAGGATGGCACTCCTGGTGAAGCATGCATTTCTTGGAAGCTGACTTCTAGAGTAATATTGGAGATTCCAGTTTTATGAATGCCATTATCCATGTTTTCCCTTTGCAAAACAGGCTTTGCTCATGTGTTGTGCCAAGCTTAGTCTAATTGCCATGTGAGAATATAGCCTTCTCCATTTTTATTATTCAGGAGGGCTCCAAATAATTGGAATTTGCAGTATTGTAATCCCTGTGTGTTGATGTTGAAAGTAAAATTACTTTATGGGGGTGTACAAATTAATTCCCAGTAGAGGCATTTCTAATGGATTCCTTCCAGCCACAGTTTACTCATTTATGATATGCATATTCCAGTGCAGATGTTCTCTAGAAACATTTTTGCCGTCAGGGAGCTCGGCACGGCTCTGTGCCTCTATGCGTTTTGCACCAGAAAAGACATTGAGGCCAGTGTAAGTAGTGGAGCCATGCCCCATGACCTCAGTTCCTTTTTCCTCATTCATGACTAAACGTGAGCACGCCAGAGACCAGCTATCCAGTTCCATTCATAGTCATTAGTGTGTATTGGTAAGCACATGAACAATGTTATAAGTTAGAGACACACCAATTTATTTATTTTAGAATCAAGACTATGGGCCTAATTATAACTTTGGCGGTACGGTGTGAATGGTGCATCCATGCTCCCCATCTCCATTCTGCCCTATGGGCATAATGGGGATGGGGAGGGCGGTAACACCGCCACCCGCTAATGGTCAATTACCGGCCCATTCAACTCGCAATGGGCCGGTAATTGCCCATTTGCGGGTGGTAGTAGCCATGCATGCCATACAGGGACGTCTACCGCCAACCTCGTAATGAGGCCCTATTCTACTACACAGCAGTTACCAAGCGTTTGCATAAAAGAGAAAAGCTGAAGAGGGGCCATTAAGAATCACTGCAAAAAGGTATACAAATTTGACAATTTTTGATTCAGTGCTGGTAAATAAGACATATCTTATGACTAAACCAGTTCCCACACAACACAGTTGTGCATTTTTTTACCTGCATGTGTTCTCTGGTGGATAATAAGATGTCCCTTCCAAGCAAACCCTTTCCCAGATTCAATGCATTAATAAGGTTTCTCGCCTGTATGTGTTCTCTGGCGCTTACTAAGAACTCCCTTTGTATCAAACCCTTTCCCATATTCAGTGCACTCATAAGGTTTCCACCTGTGTGTGTTATCTGGTGATTAATAAGATGTTCTTTCCGAGCAAACCCATGTCCACATTCAGTGCACTCACAAGGCTTTTCACCTGTATGTGTTCTCTGGTGCTTACTAAGAACTCCCTTTGTAGCAAACACTTTCCCATATTCAGTGCACTCATAAGGATTCTCACCTGTATGTGTTATCTGGTGATTAATAAGATGTTCTTTCCAAGCAAACCCATGTCCACATTCAGTGCACTCATAAGGCTTCGCACCTGTATGTGTTCTCTGCTGGCTAATACGTTTTCCATTCTGTGCAAACCCTTTTCCAAGTTCAATGCACTCATAAGGTTTCTCACCTGTGTGTGTTCTCTGGTGGATAGTAAGATCTCCCGTCTGAGCAAACCCTTTTCCACATTCAATGCACTCATAAGGCTTCTAACCTGTATGCGTTCTCTGGTGGACAGTAAACTCTTGCTTTGTAGCAAACACTTTCCCACATTCAGTGCACTCATAAGGTTTGTCTCCTTTATGTGTTCTATGGTGGATAGTAAGATCTCCGTTTGTAGCAAACCCTTTCTCACATTAAGTGCACTCATGAGGTTTGTCACCTGTATGTGTTATCTGGTGATTAATAAGATGTTCTTTCCGAGCAAACCCATGTCCACATTCATTGCACTCATAAGGTTTCTCACCTGTATGTGTTTTCTGGTGATTAATAAGATGTCCTTTCTGAGCAAACACATGTCCACATTCAGTGCACTCATAAGGTTTCTCACCTGTATGTGTTCTATGGTGCCTAATAAGGTGTCCTTTCCGAGCAAATCGATTTCCACATTCAACGCACTCATAAGGCTTCTCACCTGTATGCATTCTCTGGTGCCTAATAAGTTGTCCTTTCTGAGCAAACCCTTTTCCACATTCAATGCACTCATAAGGCTTCTCACCTGTATGCGTTCTCTGGTGAACAGTAAGCTCTTGCTTTGTAGCAAACCCTTTCCCACATTCAGTGCACTCATAAGGTTTCACACCTGTATGTGTTCTCTGGTGGATAGTAAGCTCTTGCTTTGTTGCAAACCCTTTCCCACATTCAGTGCACTCATAAGGTTTGTCACCTGTATGTGTTCTCTGGTGGATAGTAAGATATCTGTTTGTAGCAAACCCTTTCCCACATTCAGTGCACTCATAAGGTTTGTCACTTGTATGTGTTCTCTGGTGGATAGTAAGATCTCCCTTCTGAGAAAACCCTTTTCCACATTCAATGCACTCATAAGGCTTCTCACCTGTAAGTGTTCTCTGGTGGATAGTAAGCTCTTGCTTTGTAGCAAACCCTTTCCCACATTCAGTGCACTGATAAGGCTTCTCACCTGTATGCTTTCTCTGGTGCCTAATAAGTTTTCCTTTCTGAGCAAATCCTTTTCCACATTCAATGCACTCATAAGGATTCTCACCTGTATGCGTTCTCTGGTGGATAGTAAGCTCTTGCTTTGTAGCAAACCCTTTCCCACATTCAGTGCACTCATAAGGTTTCTCACCTGTATGCGTTCTCTGGTGGATAGTAAGCACTTGCTTTGTAGCAAACCCTTTCCCACATTCAGTGCACTCATAAGGCTTACCTCCTGTATGTGTTCTCTGGTGGCTACTAAGAGCTACCTTCTGAACAAACCCTTTCCCACATTCAACGCACTCATAAGGTTTCTCACCTGTATGTGTTCTCTGGTGATTAATAAGGTGTTCTTTCCGAGCAAACCCATGTCCACATTCAGTGCACTCATAAGGCTTCTGACCTGTATGTGTTCTCTGGTGGATAGCAAGCTCCCCCTTTGTAGCAAACCCTTTCTGACATTGAATGCACTCATAAGGTTTGTCACCTTTATTCATTTGCTGGTGGCTAATAATGACGTCCATTTGCATGATACAGTTATCAAATTCAGTGCACTGATAAATAAGGTTTTTCACCTATGTCCTCATATGGGCAGTAAGTATGCTCTCGAGATGGCAATTGTTCCCACATTTTGTGCACATGTAACGTGTCTTGCCAGTTTATTTTGTCAGGTGCCTTCTCTTAAGAGGAGCCTTTTCAATTAACCTTTTCCAAATTCAGAGCTCAAATGAAAAATGCTTTCCTTACTGCACATAACACATAGTCATTTTCATGCTAGATATACCTCTCCCCCAGGATTTACAGAATGAACACGCTTGGTTACTGGATGTTACCACAAAGTGGTTGCATGGATGGAAGCCATCATGTATCAACAGGCTTCGCAGCCCAGTTCCTAAATACTCTGAAAAGGCAACTTGACCACAAATGTGCGCACTTCTAAGATGCTTGGAAATTGCATATTCCAAGAATGAGGCTTTTCACCGCGATAGTCCAGAGAATGGAACAAACACTGGTTTTGCATTTCTGGGGCAGTCACCTATTAACATAAAAGGAGAAGCACATTATTAGTTTCAATACGTTCACAATCGCAGGCAGCATATTTAATAAGACTCTACTCAGTAGTAGTGATGTTAACTCCTCATGTAGTAACTTATTTGACTTTGAAGTGCAATCTATTGGGGAAAAGGCACCCTAATAGGTGGCAGAGAAGTGGTGCTCCAATGGGAACATTTAGTGGAACAGAGGTAACATGCAGCAGGAATAATACGATTCATTTTTATTTTGAAATGTTTTGCATCCAAAACACTAGAGGAAAACACAGGCTTGGTGAACAAACATTTTAAATGCATATTTTATACATTTATTCAGAAATTACTAAATTAGCACATGGAAGCTCCCATTTTCCATACACAAATGATAAAAGGCAGCTGTTTGCCACCAATCAGACGCCTGCTTGACCAGTCCATTATGTAATCACTGATGACTTGTGTATTGGCCCAAACATGAATAATATAACCAACAGCACCATCGAGGAAACAAGGACAGAATTGTGATTTAAAAAAGGATAGCGCCAATCTCTTCCCATGGTGAGAACGGCACAGGCCATGCTGCCACTACATTCAAAACATTGACTTTAAACCTAGATAAACTGGAGATGAGGGATGGATTTGGAGTTTGTGTCAGAAACCAAAAGAATAAAAAGTGTATGAAAGACTCTGTGAACTCCACAATATCACCCCATTTGCCTTCCTAATTGTTATATAAATGCCACCTTGCCAAGTACTAAATTTAATTGGCCAGAAGGATCCCACTTCCGTTTCCCAGTTCAAAATACCACAGTGTCGTTTTCAGGAGGTGGTACACACTCTGTTTTACTGTTAAGGAGTGGGTGTAAATGGGTCTGTTACTCACCAGGCTCCCCTAACCTGACCCAGACCCCTTTTTGTGGATTCTGATCCTTGCACCTTAGGTCCAATTTCAGCATGCCCTTGTACCCTCTGGGCTGTGACCAAAAACTGCTTTCATCACATCCCTGGTAACTAATGGGGATGTTGCCCCATCACCATTGATATCCACAAATTGATGCCACCCTTCAGTGATTACACACATGATTCCCGTTGATCTAATGTGGAGATTCTACTCAACCTACTCCAGGGGAATCCGCTGAACACAATCCCACAGATCCATGATCTGAAAGGGTGAGAATTCTAAAGCCTGCATCTCTTGCAACCCATATGGCAGCGACCCTGGAATAAGATGTATGTACGTGTTAATAGTATGCATAGTCACCCCAACTGTCCACCTGTTTCTCTGCCAGACCGACATTTATTGTGTGTCTAGTGTAGGTATTGTGGGTCTAGTGTAGGTAGCTATCACCACAGTATATGCGAGAACCTTTGAGCGTTCCAGTATGGGAGACAAACACCAGTTTGAGGTGACACAATGAAATCATTTTTTGGGAGTGTTCTATGCTCGGAGTGGATAATCCTTAGAAGACAAGCTCCCCCTCATCTGTTCTCAGGTGTGTCATCTGTGTAGCCACCACCATAGGCTGTATGAGCTTAACCACCCTCCTGAAGCAACACCTCTTTTTAAGGCTGTCAAGGCCCACAATATTTAATAATCTTGGCCTAACCATATCCTTGTGTGGCGCATATCAATCCTGAGTCCCCTTTAAATCCAATTTCTGCACTCCCCGAATGTTGATCCATTTATCTGGCCACAATGTACTATAATAAGCGATTGCAATAAAAAGTAGAATGCCCTGCTGTACCTCAACACCCCCAATCCTAGTCTCTACATGCGTGCTTCTGAATTTGCTTAGTGAAAACTAATTAAAAACTCCATAATTCAGTTTCTTTACTAATAAGCAGAATGAGCCAGAGTCCTGCCCTTGACCCAGTCCCCTCCCGACATAGCAAAGACCATTGATTCATTCATGAGGCATATCTTTATCATCTTCCTCTATGACAAATGTAATGCACAGGTTTTCCCAGATCCTTGCATTGTTTCACAAGTTGGTGAACTGCTCTCAGCTGGGCTGTCAGGAACCTACAGCTGAACACTACCACAAGTTGGCAATGTAATTCTAGCAGGAGTAAAGGCCCTCTGCCTCCCTGCATCATTAATATCATATCAGCCCACTGTGATACTGTGAATAACTTTGCCTGCCAGTGCTTGGTCTATTAAACCACACCTTGCTGCTGCCTTCAGCCATGCCCATCTCTCTGTACTCTAGTGGCTGCCTATTACTGTCAATGCTTCCTTTTCCCAGGACGTCTGCCCATTGGACCATCCCACCATGGTAGGGGCAAACCTGCAGGAAGCCTGAGCAACGGGTTGGTGGGAGGAGGACTCTGGAAAGCCTAGATATGGATTGCTCATTCGTTCTCTCCTCGGCCTCACAGGTGTTGTATTGTGATGTTGCCTTCCACAGCCCTTCTACTCTGCATGCATGAGGAATGAGGCATACTTCTCTCCAGACCAGCTGATCCAGGTCCACTTGCCTTTCTGGCATTCCCCTGCCGGGTAGTGTTGGAAGGTTTGGGAGTCTATGTAGGCTCACATGAGATGCCATTTTGGCAAGCATATAGTCTAAGGCGGTGTACATGCAAAGCTATCATAGTATACAATAAGTGGCGAGCACCAACGTTACTTGAGAAACTAAAAACCAAACTGGGGTGACATCTGTGAAGCAAATCACATTAATGTTGGTCTCAAATGAATGTATTCTATGCAAATGGACTCCATAAATTTGTTATAAGCAAATCTTTCTCCGTTGGCTAATTGTTAGCTAAGCCCAAATTGTTTGGTTATTACTTACAATCTATTACCGTTGTGTGTTTACGTTAGAAGTATGCAAGATAATTAGCATAAACAGTTGGCACAATTTAATCTCTTGGCACGATTAAATCCGCGCCTCCCTAAAATCTCTTCTTCTCCATCCCCCGCCCTGACCTCCTTCACTACCTTCACTTCTCTCTTGGATCCCTATTCTCCCTCCTACCCACCTTTCCTACCCTCTCCGTTTCCCTCTTATGCCTCCTCATATCCCCTTGAAACTTCATCTATATTTCCCATATTGTCTCCCTCTTCTCTTTCCTTACTCCTCACCCCTCCCTTCACCTTTCTACTACCTAGGTAAATTGTTCTACATATTGCTTCCTTGGTTTGTTTCATGTTTGTAAATATGCTTCTATTTCATTATTTTTTGTAATCATGTTGTAATAATGTAAAGCGCTTTGGATTAAAGTGCTATATAAACCTTATAAATACAAATAATAGACTTCACTGCAAATCAATGGACACATTTGAAGACACTAATGAGATTGTTATATTTAATGTGACATTTATATCTAATCGGTTGTCTGGCGACATGCTGTGTTTCCATCCACTTTGAGCTTAGTGTTTTATGGCTACGGCTAGTAGGGGACCTTCATCAGGACAAAAAGAAGCATTGGCAAAACCATTCGTTTTGGCTTTTGTATGGACATGGGTTCAGGATTTCCCAGGCCCTAGTACCTGGCAATAAGATGATAACAGCTGGAAAATGGTGCGACTACCTGGCCATATGATGTCAGTGTGTGCCAAATGTGTATCCTATACACAGGCCAAAAGTGTTGACTTTGCCAGTGCTTTTTTAACAAAACTCCAATGCAAGGAACAGATGTGAGGAGACGTATTGCTTATAAATCGAGCAGCTGAAGGCACACTCAGTGATGGTATCTTTATTACACCAAAGGTTCCTTTACAGCTGCAATTGAGCCATTCCCAGACAAAAATAACAATGGCAGGCCCTATATACACAGCATAACGTTTGATGTTGCTGCTAGACAGAGCTAATTCAAATAGGTTTCAGAAGGATGTGTTTTGGGTGGGGAAGGGTAGGTAGTGAGTGGGAATGGCCATAGAGATTGGCCTGGCAATAGGCAGTCAATTGAGTCAGTAAAATGCCAAACACAGACAAGCTGTGTGTCCCTCACTCCTATCTGATCTCCCTCTTATCGATATTCTAAGGCAAAACATTTGGGTTCTAGCACCAGCTAATACCCAAAACTAAGAAGGGGTGTACAGATAACATGCAATCATCTTGTCACCCTCCTTTAGTAATAAAAGGGAAATAAGGTGGTCGGTTTTCACAAAATGATTGTTCAATATAGGTAAAGAAAGATAAATTATTTTTCTTAGAGGAGAGAGCTAGTCAATAATTATATATATATATATATAATAAGTGGTATCCATAGTTTGCTAACAAGGTGCTAAACCTTTTAGGTTTTGTTCAGTTGTACAACTATTGAATAGTCAAAGATGATTGTTGCACGAAACGTGACGGAGGGCGTGCTATAAAAGGGCAGGGTGACATTCTTGGTGTTCCAACCGCATCGGGAGAAGTACAGAAAAGCCAACTGCTTTTGGGTAGTACCATTCTTTTTACAGGTATTGGTATCAAATGGAAAGTTAAAGACAACAGGCGGTCAATTCAAATGGAAGGCACTCAAATCATCAGGTATTGCTATTATGTGCAAGGTACTTGCACAATTTGGCACGAGTTTTCCTTGCTGGAGCCTTGACACTCCTTCCAACGTTTGGACGCCTCTCACCCTTAACTAGTCATGGTCGCCATTGCTGGGAGGCGGGGGATGATGCGAGAAAAGGGATGGCCATGAGGGGTCAGGAAAAAGCCATTTTTTCTCGCGCGAACCCAAGCACTTCCGCTGGCTCCCAGTTTCTGCAAGGATTAAATTAAATTCAAGACCCTCTGCATGTTCCATAAGGCTTTCTGGGGCCTGTGACCCCACTACATCCAACTCTCTCTCCCGAAATACCTACCTGCTAGAGCTCTTTGGTCACTGAGCTCCAAGTCTCCGCAGATCAGATGTTTCTCCAAGCAGAGAGTAAGGGGAAAGAGCTCTCCTCCACAGGTGGCTTACGCTGGAATGGCCTCGTGAGCCGGATCTCCTTAAGTTCCAGAAGCTTCTCAAGATCCTCCTTTTTCTTTTTCTCTCCCTCTCCTACTGCCCTGCCACAGTGACTCAAGACCTTCCCTTTTCTCTCTTCCTTCCCTCTCCCCTGCCAATTTTACCTCTCTGCCCTGGCATGGTTCCTTCAGAGTCTTACAGGGCACCAGCCCCCTTGTCCAGTCCACCCATGCCATTGTTCTCCCCGGACCCACCACAACCTCCCTCCCAGTTCCCCCCCTCCGCCTGCACATGACTGGATGGCCATTCCTTCCCTCTCAATTGCACTTAGCTTTGTTTCCACTTCTCTTCCCCGGCCCTGTCCTCGTCACGGGCCCAACTGCCCTGTTCCAGCACTTCGCCCCTCCTCCTGCACTTCTGGTTACTGCACTTGCATGATCTCAATGTCACATGGCCTAGTAAGATCACTTTTCATCTCCCCTGTTTCCACCCCACCCCCCAGCCTTGTTGCAGCTCAAAACACTTGTGTATAGGTGCATTACAAATAAACAATATTGAGAACTACCGATTTGCTACCGCTATACACAGTTACATAAAACTGCATAGGGAAATATGGTACCCCGACATAACCAGAACAGTCACGTCTCTAGCTCAGTGGACTAATGCATCAACTATAGGGGCCTTTGTTTGACCTCATGGTCACAGGTTTGAATCCTGGCAGGTTCCCTCTGCCCTTCTTCCTTCCGAGATTGATAGGAGTAATAGTAAATTGGGTAATAATAAAGAACTGCTATTAGCGCCAAGATGCCCCTACGGGGGTGAACGTGAGCTTTATAAATACACTGGTTATGTTACAGAGTTGCTAGCGCTATACTTAAGGTAACTTGGCACTACATAGTGAAATTTGGTACCCAGCATAACCATAACTACCGAGTTGTGTGGTGGGTCGGAAGAAGGAGTCGGACACACTGAGGACATTAATAAATATCTTTAATGAAATTATAAATAAAAGTCCCATCTTTCCCTATTGCTAGAGGGAACACTGTACCCATCTAAAGGAACGTGCTAGTCAGTTGTCAGGAAGTCCAAAGTAAAAGTGTCCTCCGTCCAAACTAACTAGCTGACCCTACCACTATATCCAATGAATTTAAATAGACCAGGAGAGTTTCTTATATTTGCCTGGTCTTCTCTTCAGATAGTCTCTTTATTTATAACTTTTCTCTGTGGTACAGATATTTCTTGACATAGTCTCCTTGAATCGTCTCCGAGATCAGTTCTTCGTTTTCGTGCTTTTTGTGGTCCCTTGTAGACACTTCCCAGTCTCTAATTTCAGGCTTTCGCGAGTTGAGGTATTTCCTAGTTATGAATTGACGGTCTAAAACTCCCTCCTCTTTTATCCTGTTCATACAGTGTCTTCCCTACCTCCTAGGGGGACTCGTTTCCACTCTCTGTGTGTTCCCCCAACTGGTTTGGGTAATGCCCTTTTATATATTCTTTTCACTTCTCTTGTTAACTGGCTTCTTTTTACTATTTTGTCCTCAGGGCTGGGACAGGATTCTCATCTGATAATAACCCTCTTTCCTAACCGCAAAGTATAAATTAGTTTTACATAATTGATTAGCAGAGCAGGCTTTTCTAATATGATAAGTCTTTTATAACGCACCTGTACACAAGTATTTCTAGGCATGAAACGCCAAGGAAGGGAGGACAAAACAACAATCTTACTAGGCCTAGTGTCATTCAGAATGTGCAAGTGCAGGGGGAAGGGAGCGGGACAAGTGCCAAGGGGGGTGGGAGGGCAAGAGCGAAGGAGAGTGCACATAACTAGTAAATGCTGACAGGAAGTGGCTCATAAGTGCAGGTGGTCAAGGGACTGTAGGGTTGCAGATACAGTCCCTTACGTGGCTGGGTAGCCCGAAGGCAGTGCAGGGGCAACTGATCATGCAGGAGCCTGAACCCGTAATATCAGTGGGTGGCCAGGTAGCCAGTATGCGCAGCAGTCGGGGACATCAGCAAAGGTGAGGCAGAGAGAAAGCGGAAGTGTAACATCCCCTTGTCTGACAATCCCCTCTCATTCGTGGGTGAATATTGTTAATCAGTCCTAGGAACCGCCACTTAGCGGGACCCAATCCAGGGACTGAAAGTGACCACTGCATCCACGACACCTGGACCCTCTGCAACCAAACTAAGGGATCCCAGTGAATTTAGGAACCCTAGTGGTGGTTCTTAGCTTAATTGGAATAATGGGGACAAGCTTGAATAGGAATTATACCGCGCACACACCCATAACAGGGATTAAGGGGTGGAAGGTAGTCACCCTATCAGGATTGGTGTAGTTCTAGCCAAGGCCCCAGATGCTTTTTTTTAAGGATTAAGGTGACTGATTTTAATGGAAAATATAAGCAGTAGAACATTTACTTACATTGTAAAGAGCATGGCCCCCCTGGACATCCTTTAGGCCCCACCAAAGGGGAGGGGGGCAACTTGTAGGTGGGGGGCCAGAAACAATATGTTTACTTAAAGCAGGGGTGGGGGGACTAAGTATGAAAAGGTTTGGAGACCACTGCACTAGTGTGATCAGATTGGGAAAGGACGCCTAATCTCCCACACTTCACTGGAACAATATACTCATCTGTTGGCTTTAAAGACTCTTGACTCACTACAAAACATATTCTTCAAATTAAAGGCCACTGGGTCTACGTACCTTAACAGGGAAAGGCTCCACGCTAGAGGGCTTAAAGGCCACTGGGTCTACGTACCTTAACAGGAAAGTCTCCATGCTAGAGGGCTTAAAGACCACTGGGTCTACGTACCTTAACAGGAAAGTCTCCATGCTAGAGGGCTTAAAGGCCACTGGGTCTACGTACCTTAACAGGAAAAGGCTCCATGCTAGAGGGCTTAAAGGCCACTGGGTCTACGTACCTTAACAGGAAAGGCTCCACGCTAGAGGGCTTATGTGTATGATTGGAGGGTTTATCATGATGAATGGCTGAGCCCAGAGTCTGCTGAATAAAAGCAAGTATAGGAGATTGATTAAATGATCACCATAAAAGCTTTATTTTGACATACAATGTCATTAAAGCACATACAATACAAATTGTAAAAAGAATAAAATAAAAATACAATGAATCTCAACATTCATAAATATTACACCCTATTGCACAGCATTGGTTTATTTTTTATTTATTGAGAATTTGTCAGGAGCTTGTACAAGAAGTAAATTGTGTTTCAAAGCGCCCACAGGGAAACAGGGAGGGAACATGGGAGAGAAAACAATACACTGGAGGATAAAGACAAACCTACTAGGCCTTGTGAGCATTCAGAGCGTGCAAGTGTAGAGAGGAGAGTGGTAGAGTGGGGTGGGGGGGGTAAGTGCTGAAGTGCTTGTGAGTGAGCAGCAGGTGTAAATGTTCAGGCCTACAGTGGCGAAGGCTGTTAAGGTCAAGGCAAGTGCAGCGCGCAGGCAGTGTGGGAGGCGATTAGGTGTGGAAGGCCAGGGCCCCGAACACCAATCACAGCGACTGAGATTCGTAGAGGAGGGAATAAGGGATGGACGAGGTGAAAAGGAAAGTCTTGAGGAGCTTCCGGAATTTGAGGAGATCTGGCTCAAGAAGAAGGGGGAGGCTATTAAATAAGAGGGAGCCAACTGAGGAAAGAGATTTACCTCCGGCCCTCTGTTTATCGAAACGATGACACGCAGATACTTGGTACCAGTGGAATGTAGAGGTCTAGAGGGTGATTATTTAGTATGAGCAAGTTGTAGATAGTGTGGCCCCAGACATCCGTATTGGATGATACAAAGGGATTTGGACTTGATCTTTGCAGCAACCCATAGCCAGTGAAGAGTTTTTAGAGAAGGAGAGATGCGGTCCCTGGGCTTGAGGCCAAGGATACATCTTGCTGCCCTATTCTGGATTAGCTGCAGGGGTCATAGAGAGGATGAGGGTAGATTCAAGAGAACGCTGTTGCAGTATTGTAGCCTAGAGAGAACCAGAGCTTTGGTAACAGTGAGCTTTTGTGGGAAAGTGAGAAATGGGAGAATTCCTTTAAGAAGGAAGAGTTGAAAGTTGAACTTCTTGGCAATGTCCTGAATTTGCGGGAGGAAGGAAAGAGGAGTTAAAGATAACTCCAAGGTTTGCGGCTTCAGATGAAGAAGGGGGATAGGCCATAAAGGATGGCCAGTCTTGCTGTCATTGAGGCAGAGATTGTTGGAAGTGCACCAGGACTGGGTGGCAGATAGGCAGTCTGCAAGAGGGTCAGCAGGAAGTTGGAAAATAAATTGTGTCTCATCTGTGTAATACTGGAATCTGGGGGAGAAGGAGGAAATGAGGAGTGCCAGCTGAGAAAGTTAAATGTTAAAAAGCCAAGGGGGAGAGATTGGAGCCATGGGGGACACCACAGGTGGAGAAAGATAGGTGAAGAGAAGGTGCCCAGATTAACTTGGACGAACAATCAGTTAGGAAGGAGGTCAGCCAGTCCAGTGCCTGCTCCAAGATATGAAGGGTTTCATGGAGCAGTTTTATGAGGATGGAGTGGTTGACTGTGTCAAAGGCAGAGGAGAGAGTGTCCAGAGATGGGAGCAGCTCTTCACAGGTGTTAAGAAGAGCAGTTTCCGTGCCTATGGATGCTCAGAATCCAGATTGATGGTTGTGGAGACCGCCAACAAGTTGAGTATGTGAGGTAAGTTAGGGGAAGGCCAGCTTCTCAAGGAGTTTCCCAAGGAAGGGGTGATAGAAATGGGCGGCAGTTGGCTGGACAGGTAGGGATCTGCTGACGTTTTTTTTTTCAGGAGGCGGTGCACAAGTGAGGAGGGGAAATTACCAGTAGCAAGAGTGAGAGAGTGAGAGAGGCTGGAGGAGAGGGTAGCAAGGGTGCTCAGGATGTCCAGAGTTTTAGCGGTGAAGTGTGTGACCAGTGCATTGCAGAGGGCCTTGGGACGAAAGAGAGAAGGAGGAGACTGCAGAAGGCTTGGCTAGTTCCCTGCAGATTTTAAAGAGTTCAGCCGCGTTGTTGGATGCACCAGATACCCATGCCTGGATGTGGGCTCTTTTCTTGGCACGGGTAGTCTTTATCGTCTTTGGAGCAGGCGGCAGGACAGTTTGTCAGAGGGTGAACCCGAGGTTTGCCACTTCATTTCCGCAGCTTCTGCACTTGCGTTTCAGGGCTGCAAGTTCGGAGTCATACCAGGTATTGCGCTTGGGAAGCAGGTTTCAGGCTGATCCTCATGACTGGGGCAAGAATGTCCAGAGTGTTAGTAATGGCCAGATGGAGGATGCTGAGAGCAGAGGTAGAGTCTGGGTGGGGGCAGAGGGGATGAAGTTGGATGTGAAGACAGCACCTGACACTTGTTTCATCGGACAGATGTTTGTGAATGATATTGGCAGGGCTGGAGGAGGGGTGGTTAAAAACCGAGGGGACCCAGGTAAGAAGGGAGGAGAGAGTGGTCTGACAATGAAAGTTGTGATCAGTGGCGCGGGAGAGAGGGAAAGATCAGAGTGGATGAGGGTGTCAAGAGTGTCCTGCTGTGTGGTTTGGAGCCGAAGGGAAAATATTAGGGGGAGAGCGAGGTGAAGAGGTCAAGGAAGAGAATGGATGCTGTGGTAGAGTACAAGTGGATGTTGAAGTCACCCAAGAATGGAGTTTAGAGGAGGTTCAGAGGAGAGAGAAGCAGAAATCAGCCCATTCAGAGAGGGACAGGGTGGTAGCACCAGGGGGCCCATAGACCGGGGCAATGGTCAGAGAGGAGGAGGGAGAGATGACCAACTTGCAAACCAAGCTCTCAAAGGAAGAGTAGAGCTGAGTGGGTAGGAGGGAGGAACCCACTCAGGGATAAGGGGCAACCCCACCGCCAGCACGGGTACGTCATGGCTTGGAAATGATCTCGCAGCCATCAGGGAGAAGAGTCAAAAGCAGTGACCAAGCTGGCATTGAACCATGTTTCAGTAAGTGTGAGAATCTCGAGGTCAATGTCTTCAAGAAGGAGGCAGATGTCAGTGGAGTGTTTGATGGCGGACATATAGTGAATATAAAATTTAGTGAATCATGTCAACAATTCAAGAAGTACTCTTTAGAAGTATGCATACCCACTCATACCAAGGCATGAAACCGCCAATAGTGCAGATCAAAAACAACACAGAGGAAAACACCTCTGGCAATGGTGATCATTAGTACAGTAAATTGTCCCCAGATATAATCAACATGGTATTTTCCTTCTCAGTCTCAATGCCTACACAAGATATTTACATGTTGAGAAAACTACTGGCACATCGCTAGAATCGGAGCAGAAATCACAAATGCAAACACACAGGGGGGCAAGTCGAAAAAAACAGAATGGTCCCACTTATTACAGAGGCTAGTGATTGGTTGAGGCCCTATTAGAAATTTAGCATACAATGATCTTTCACATTTGGTGTTTACAAAACCCAAATACACTTCATGACCCATATTCTGCTTCATATTACAGTAGCGCAACAAGGCCTGCATAACCCATATTCTGCTTCATATTACAGTAGCGCAGCAAGGCCCGCATAACCCATATTCTGCTTCATATTACAGTAGCGCAGCAAGGCCCGCATAACCCATATTCTGCTTCATATTACAGTAGCGCAGCAAGGCCCGCATAACCCATATTCTGCTTCATATTACAGTAGCGCAGCAAGGCCTGCATAACCCATATTCTGCTTCATATTACAGTAGCGCAGCAAGGCCCGCATAACCCATATTCTGCTTCATATTACAGTAGCGCAGCAAGGCATGCATAACCCATATTCTGCTTCATATTACAGTATCGGAGCAAGGCCCGCATAACCCATATTCTGCTTCATATTACAGTAGCGCAGCAAGGCCTGCATAACCCATATTCTGCTTCATATTACAGTAGCGCAGCAAGGCCCGCATAACCCATATTCTGCTTCATATTACAGTAGCGCAGCAAGGCCCGCATAACCCATATTCTGCTTCATATTACAGTAGCGAGCAAGGCCCTCATAACCCATATTCTGCTTCATATTACAGTAGCGCAGCAAGGCCTGCATAACCCATATTCTGCTTCATATTACAGTAGCGCAGCAAGGCCTGCATAACCCATATTCTGCTCCATATTACAGTAGCGCAGCAAGGCAGTTGAACCCTCGGCTTTAGCAACGAAGTTGCATTCAAAATTCCTCCACATCGCTGATTTCACCTCTCTGGACTGCACCAGTCATAGCTGAGGGAATGCACCAAAACTCACTCAAGCCCTGTACTCTCATTTCTACCTTAATATGTACGAACCACGCCAGAGCCGCAACCCCAGCCTACGTCAAAACATCTTTCACGGCCTCCCTATACTTAACTAACAGTTCATTTGACCACAAGCAAACTCAGCAATAAATTGGCTGCTGTCGCCATGTAGACTTTGGATCCCCGTTTCAAACCAAACCGGTATATTCGAGGTAGCCAAATGGAAACCCAGCATGTTCTTTAGATATTTATTTTCAATTGTAGTTAGTAGTGAACAGTTTGTATGCCCCCACTGCTCCGCTCCATAGATTGTGACTGCCTTGCTTGGGCTTTGTAGGACAGCAACATTGCCAAAGTTGCTAGAGAACCTCTAGAGGGCCCCACTGTATGTAGCCAATGAGACCCTCGCTGTGGCCATGTGCAGATCCCAAAAGCAGGACAACGCCACCTTCAAGCCTAGATAATCATAGTGGTCGACTCGATCTATGCAACCCTCTCCCAGTCCTAACCTTAGGGGTCTCGGTTCCTTCTTTTCCCCAACACTGAAGACCATGCTCCTAGTTTGTGCGGCATTGATGGTTAGGCCATTTCCCCCTTGAAAATCCCTGAATAGCTCAAATTGTTTCTTGGCGCCTACCTGTTTAAGAGCGAGAAGGACTGTCATCACCAGTCAGTTTTGTGGCATCATTACATGCAGACACCAAATAAGAAATAATCCCATTGATGAAAATGCACAAGAGCTTGGGACCCAGCACACAACCCTGGCGGACTCCCTTCTCAATGCAAGAGGGTGGCGGTGTGCTCCCATCAGTGCCCTAGCGCACCATAGCCGTGTTGCCTGAATAAAGTATTTGAATGGCCGTAAGCGATGAGATGGACTGTCTAAACTACGTAAAACTTCCCCAGGCGGCTCCTTGGCACAGTATCAAAAGCTGTACGAAGGACTACAAAGATGTCATACACATTGATGTTCCTTAATACAGCGTACTTATCACATATTAAGCGCAACCTCAAGCTTTGATCCACAGTGCTTAGGGTACTGCAGAAACCTGACTGACTGTTATCACTAATCCAGTCGGCTCAATACTATTTCAGCATATATTTTGCGTATGCGGCAGTGTGTACTGAGAGTTGCCCTGGAGATAAGTCCTGATGCTGTATGGTATAGATGATGTCCTCCTCATCTGGCAAGGCAGCGAGGAACAACTTGTAGCCTTCCATCAATGTCCCAATCTACGGAACCAACATATAAAATTAACCATGGAATGGGACTTTCAGACAATCAATTTCTTGGACTTACACACATATCGCTCTGGAAACAACCTCAAGACCGAACTTTTCAGGAAAACTACAGACAAAAACAACCTCCTGCATTTTACAAGCTACCATCCAGAAGGACTTAAATACAACTTGCCATACGGCCAATTCCTTCACGTACGCAGAAACTGCACCGAAAAAGAGAGGTTGGAGTACCATGCCAAATAGCTAAAAATACGTCTCACAGAGAGAGGGTTCCCAAGAAAATCGATACGAATGGCTAAAAAGAGAGCAGCAAACACAGGCCACACCATCTGTCTTACCCCCAACGATAAGAATCCCATCGACAGCCCAGTCTGTGTCGCCACCTTCAATCCCATCAGTAATCTCACCAAAGCCTCCATCAATAAACATTGGTATCTCATCAAAAATGAGGGGACCATGGCAAAAAAAAAAAAATTTTTTGCGTTCAAAAAGAACAAAAACCTACGAGACACACTGGTACACACCTTCTTCGAACCGGAAAAAGAAATGCAAACATTATGGGAATTACCACCTGTGGTTGGACACTTCAGCTGCGGTCGATGTGTGGCCTGTAGATACACAAAATCCAGCAAAACATTCACCTATAAGGATTTTCAATCACACCAACTGCGAAAGCAAATTCGTCATCTATGTCATTAGTTGTCCGTGTGACCTAATCTACATCGGCAAAACAATCAGGCCCATCAAACAACGGATTAATGAACACAGGTCATGCATCAAAAATGCGGTGGCTGATAAACCACTTGTGGAACACTTCACCAAGAAAGGACACACCAATGAGCAATTTACATGGGCAATTGTACAGCAACTGACCCCACAAAAACGAGGTGGAGATATCAATCTATCCCTAACACAATTGGAACAAAAATGGGTACATAGATTAGACACTGAAAAATGGACTGAATATCACAGTCGAATGGAAGCACTTTTGGAATTAACCCACCACACCTGGCACATGAGTTGTTTGCCAGGTACCATACCACACGGGCATTTCTCACCTTTACTAACGCCCCACCATCATTTTATATTAGCAAGTACACAGCAGCATAGACTTTTGTAGCTTCAGTCATAGGTCATGACCTTGCCCAAACATATCTCGCCTATGTAGCCCATAGTCTATTCTACTGAAAACCTGGAACAACACATTCTTTGATGTACACAAATCAGTACCATGCCATGTATATACCTGTGTGAAATTATGAAAATGTACTGTTTTTGTTTGTAAAAATGCATCTGGTTCTCGAGATCTGTGACATAGACCACGCAATTACGATTCACAGAACAAATGTTGCTTGGGTCTTATTTTGTTGGATTTATTGCACATGGATTTGATCATTGATACCGGACAATTAATTTAGTTGTGTACAGACACACCTCTTTGATGAAACTTGTATCTAGTACCTAATCGAAAACCAGACATCCATTGCACCTGCATGAAATTATGAAACAGTACTATATTGTATTCCACAAACAATAGCATCCAACACAATGTCTGAAAAAGTTCTCTTTGTAAAACGCATCTGGCGCCTTACACATTTGACTTAGACTACGTCATTACTTCTCATGGATCAAATGTTGCTTGGGTCTAATTCCGTTGGATGTTATGCACATGGATATGATCATTGCTGTTACATTTTTAACTCAGTTGTGCAACATAATAGATATATTTTCCGCAGTTGCATTCATTACATCATTGAACGGTCCTTACCAGTCATTTTTTGTATCTTGCAAATCATGCCACCTTTTCCAGTACCGAGAGTTATACACATAGCCTCGCATAGAAACAGGGCTCACGTGTGGGCAGTTTCATCTGCTGCCTCCCAGCGGCTCTAATAACAGACTTTTTGCACAAATCCTGACATGGACGCTTGCTTGTGCAAGACTACAATTCCCATCATGCTTCAGGCATTAGGCGCCATTTTGTGTGCACCTTGCTCGTATCCATGCAACCACATTTTTCCAACATAATTAAGTCAGGACAATCCCCATCTTTAAGTCCATTCATTATTGGCCAAGATGCATGTACCTTTAGCCAATCAGACTCACTTTCACTTGAGCTGTGCGCCACGTCACACGCACACCCCTGTCCCCATTGGTCCATCTGGCGCCCCACTATTGGTGGCGTCGGCCTAGGGGCGAGGCATACCATACAGCATCGGGACTTATCTCCAGGGCAACTCTCAGTACACACTGCCGCATACTCAGTGAGAGTCAGACGCTCGCGGATCCTACAAGTAAGTTTAATCACAGAGGTCCCTTCACACCCTTATTACCCCACGGGTACGGACACGGATTTATGCAAGATCCATCTGCCGCACGCACTCCATTGAGTATGTTCTCCAAATGCCATGAACGTTCAATCTCGTAGGTATCACCCAGTGAGTTTCAGACGCTTGAAAAGTCGTTTTTAACATCCACGTCCCCACTACATTACGGGCACAGACATGAACGCATGCACTGCCCATATACGGTGTGCACAAATAACCCGGTACAGTGCCCCGATCCCACCGCCTGATGGGTCACCCAGTCCTACATGATAACTACACACAGTTTATTCCATGCGGCATGCCTCCCGGCACCTTGTATTTCACTGTCATCACGCATGCTCCAACACTCAGCATCACCCTTTTGACATCTTTCATTTATTTTAAATTGACGGAATACATGTTATTTTTCCGTCCTTTCTCTCCCAGACCTGGGGATTCTGCTTGCCACTCACAGGCGCTGCCACATCCTGGCCAACTTATTGTGCCCAGGATTTCCAGAGTGATTCTTACACTCTTGTTTCTCTAAAGCAGTGTATTCAGTACACCGCTACACCAGTCTCCACCATGAAACACTGAGGGTCCATTTGTAGAAGCTCTACTGCTGCACCTTTGCTTGACGGTAAGCTCTACATGAATACACGATCTAGTGTATTTGGTCGGCACCAACCAGCCACTAACAAGTATTAAAAAGTATAAATTACACATCACAGAGATCATAACAGCCTTTTCAAATCTTTATTATACTGTGACAGATACCATACAGACAGAGTCACCCTTCACCCCTATCCTGAAGAAGGCCACCACAACAGCTAGCTCCAATCAACCGCTACAGTTGGCCGAAACACTACAGTGTCGATCTGTGACACAACACCGTGTCTCATTTTTCTGTTTGTACATATTGTTGTGTGTTATGTTTTTCAAAACCCATGGACCACAAGTAGTCCTCGGCAGCACTTACTCGTGTTTGTATTGAAATGTCCAATTGTTCGCTAGAGAATGTGCACTAATACGAGGAAAATAACCTCAATATTGAAGAGGTTGGTACTCAGAAGTACCCCCCCATTGATAAAGTGCAAAACCTGTCTGTTCACTGTCTTTTTGTGAAAAAAAAGTAAATACTTATCAGTATGCTATTCTTTTGAGATTAAATAAATTAATCCAAAATCTTGCTGTTTTGATCTCCCACCCTGATTTTTTTTATTATTACGGTTTACGCTACCCACTTTCATGTAATTTACTACATCAAGATTTTACAATGAGGCGAGTGTGGGTATGAGCAAGAGAAATTATTTCTGAAAACTCCCGCAGGTGGTACCATAACACAAACGTCAGGTTACTCTGGCTTTGTCACATCAGTGATTGAGGCCTTAATGGATGAGGTCCATCCCGCATCCCTCCTGCCAGGATGGTCAAATATCAGGATTTTAGATCCCTCACATAGCACGTCATGCAGAGCTCGGCACGTGTCATGACTGAATCATGCTACTGTTTGGAACAGTATCTGCAGGGTGTGAGCTGCGAGGACTTGATGAAGACCTAGGCCTAGTTAATGGAGCAACATCTTGGAGCTTCCCTCCCAGGTCAATTTGTGGGAGAGTGCTTCACAGTGGGTCATCGGGAATGCACACGGGCTGCTAGCCAATAGGGGATCCCAACACCTAACAATGCCACTTGGTCCTTTTATCCCACAACTGGTGAAAATAAGTTAATAAATAAGGGATGCAGATGATTTCAGGAGCCTGCAATACTCGGATCACCAGACTTGCTAACCGTTCACGAACGTGTGCAAATGGCCATGTCACTGTCCTTGACTCACCTTCCTTCACAATCACGAGGGCGACCCTTTCAATCACCTCATGTTGTCACTGCTCTAGCGGGTGGGCAGGCAAGGGGAGTGTGTGTGTCTGTGATACTTCCGCACTCCATACTATCCTTTCCATTGACTCTACCGCATGCCCTCAATTCCCCTCCAGAACGCTCACTCATTCATTCCTAGAAACAAAAAAAACACCCACCAAAGTGCAGATATGGTGTTCTGTTTCATTCAGTCCCTCCCGATTAAGGCTTTACCATCAATCCCTTGCTCCCCAGGTGATCAGCAAAGACGACAGCCAACACTAGGTGTAGCTACCAATGTGCTTATTTAACTCACTTTTACAACTCCACTCCTCTAACCCCTATAGAAAAGTGCTGAGATCCACCATACAGGTCCAATAGCAAATTACCAATTGAGTTTAATAGGACGGCACAGAGGAAAGGATTAACATAACATACTATGGGCCTCATTACATGGAAGGCGGTAAGGGTTAACGGTCACCGGTAAGGGTTAACGGTCACCGGTAATGGTACTGGTGACCGTTAACCCTTACCACCTTACTACGAGGTCCCTTTGCGGGCTGGTACTTTAACGCCTGCAGGCGTTAAAAAACGAACCCGCAAAGGGACCAGGGTGCTAATTACGGTACTGCAATTTGCAGTACCGTAATTAGCACCTTCTGTTACGCTCACCTGGCTCCAACAGAGGCGTCGATCGGAACTGGCCTGCTGCGGTCTCCACCAATGTGACGCGTAGGGCCGAGATGACGGACTGGACTGGCCCACCTAGCTTCGTTTGCTTGGCCCGTAGGAATATTCTTCTGCAAATGGAGAAAGGGAATTAACCACCCGTGGAGTTGAGCGTAAATCCCCCCCCCCCCCCCGCTGTTTTCCCCACAGATCACCTTTGATGTCCCCTCTTATAGTCTCACCTGATGGTTTGAAAAGATTAGCTCTCCATCCTGCATTCAGTGCAGGGGCGCGTTGATAACCAGTTGCTTCACTGGCTTGAAGGAATTGGTGAGTTCCAGAACAATATTGACTCCGAGATTCCCGGCAAGACGCCGTAAGTATAAAGTTCGTAAGAGTTCAAATGCCTGACTTTCACTCTTGTCTGATTCCTTGCAGGTTGCAGCTTGACCCTAATGAAGAGTTCCTTGTGGCAACCGGTAGTATTCTGATAAGGATTTGTATTTTCCAACACAGTTCGATAAAATAAATGTCAATATGTAACCTGTTGCTTTCTCCCTTATTCAGGCGCTGAGAGAAAGTATGAAGTCTCGGGGAATAATGCTTCCGGCGGTAAAATCAAGTAAGTCTATTGTGGTGAGGAGGGTTCCCCTTGTTAGTCCCTTTGTTTCACCTTGCTGTCCTTTTGTTTCCCCTTAGGGGCCGGGGTTCGGCAAATAGTCAGTGGAAGCTGCGCCGACCCGTGAAGTGGAATAGTACCCCTGGTGGTAAAATCAGGTAAGTCTATGGGGGGTAACTAATATTCCTCTGTGTATTCCCTTGGCTCACCTTGCTGTTCTTGTCTTCTCCTTAGGTGTCGGAGTGCGACGGGAACATGCAGGAGGATGCAGTGGAATGTGAAGATGCTGCGAAGGCCGGTGAGTTCAGTGTGGTGCTGCAGCAGGCGAGGCGATGCGCATAAATAGCTTCTTTCTTCCAGCTCAAAGGCACGATGGATCGGGAATTCAGGTAAGGATCAAAGGTATTGCTCTTGTTCTAACCTTTTCTCCTTCTTTCTCCCTTTTTCTAGGAGCTCCAAACTCGAGGCGGGCTTGGCAGAAGGCTGGATGCAGACTTCGCTTGGAGGCGGGCGTGGCAGAAGGCTGGATGCAGACTTGCAGGCACGGTGAGCGTTACGCTGCTGGATGCAGAATAACGCGAAGCGTGTGCTGCTCTTTGGGCGTGGTTTAAATAGCCTCCAAAGTAGTCCCAGGTAAGTATTCCTCCCCAGCCCCGCCCGAGTAAAAAATAGTCCCTAAGTAAAGTAGTCCCTTCCAAGCCTTTTTTGGCTTGGAGCTTTTGCAGCATGGTCTGCATCAGGTAAGTTTTAATCTATGAGCTGACTCTCCATATGAGCCTGGCGCCATAGGCGCCAGGACTGGACCCAAATAGCCCCTAGCAGGGGTTGTTGGGCTTGCTTGGGATAACTTGATGCCTGCTTCCGGGGTTGCTGGACTTGGTCTGGGTCCCCGGGGGTAGGCATCATGACACCTTCCCCCTTGCCATTTTGCCCTATGGGGCAAAAATGGGAATGGGGAAGGGCCATGGAGGAAGGGGGAATTACCACCTTCCCAACCTTGGAATAGGGCGGTAATTCCCTTTTCCGCCAAGGCGGTACCGGTAAATTACCTGCATGGACTATGGTGCAAATAGGACCATGGTTTACCGCACTACGTGTAATGAGGCCCTATGTGTATTTGTAGAGTGTACCCAGCTCCCCCACACACACTGATGTATTTTGCTGTCCTAGACAGAAGGTAAAGATTTTCATTGTTACAAAACTCAGAGGCTCATTCTGTCAATCTTGGATGGATGAAGGGCTGGGTGGACCTGCAGGATTCACTGAGTATGAGATCACACAACCATGGATCCTACCAGAGAATGCACTAGTCCACTGAGCCACAGACCTGGATGATAAACCTGGATCTAGACAACATTCGGAAGAGGCAGGAATGGAGACAAGACAGGAGAGGAGACATGAAGGGTACAGGAACGCAGGATGGGAGACCGGCTATCTCAGAAGCATAGGACAACCTGTGCAGAGAAACAACCAACAGCAGTTTTTACCTTGTGGTGCCTGTGCGCCTTACGTTTTGCAGAGTAGGATGACACAATATTGTGTTTAGATCCAGAAATGGAAGACATTATTACGTTATTAAATACTACAAACGCAAGACATCCTATAACGATATATAATCGAAACATCCAAAGAGGAGCTTCCGTTCTCTCCCCGCCCAGGAATGCACCCTCCATCACATACACAGAAGACAGGATTAACTGGAGGTTTATGAAGAACAGGCAGAGACAACGTAAATAACACTTGGCCAAAACAGATGATCACTTTCTCACTAAAAGAGGAGTGAATAGTCGCAGGTCTCTCACCCACAGCAAATGATTCCCCAATGATTCCTTAAGACACATTTCACATTTAAAAAAGTAGCCTTTGAGTGAGAAGGGAGATTAAAAGGAGACCATCCACCCAGGACAGTTACTAGTCCAGTTGGTGCCCAGGGCGAAACACTACGATGCGCCCCCAGCGATCTGCATGCGCGCCACTTCCAAACTACACCCCACAGATAAGTAACTCCTACCCAATATCAATAAATCACAGCTATTCAAATGAAACAGGTATTATTACATTGCAAGTCAAGAACTTTGCAAAAACGCAAAATGCTAGTGTGGGAGTTTTTTCAGTCCAAGTGCGCCACTTTGATGAGTTGCTTCACTGTGCAACTAGTCGTTTTTAACATTGTTGCTGAATAAATATCCTTTATATTGCACACAATTTGCATTACATTTGATCAACAAGCCCCCCTCCTAACCCCCCAATTGGGTACTATTCAAGCAGCCTGCTACAAAAGGAATTAATTGCATTTTTCAACTATGGTCCTCTTTTATATTGATATTTTATTTGTATCGCGCTCATACACAAGTGTTCCAGAGCACGACAAGGGAGGGGGACAAGGGAGCACAAAAACACCACCACTCATCATCCTATGTACATCCTTAAATGTATCTTCGCTGCCTTCACCACAGCTTGTAACCCGTCCGATCAACTGACCCTCAGTCATCATATTAATAGTTGCGATAATAAAACACAACAAATCCGCCATTCTGACAGTGACACCCCTTCCAATCACCCTCTCAACCACCAAAAACTGAACCTTCCCCCACCTCCAGTCGCTTCACCACTACAGCAGGACTACCCACCACAATCACCTGCTCCGCCCGCACCTTCTGAACTGCTGCAGCTGATGTTATGACTCAACTTAGTGCTCACAACCTTACAGGCCTCCACCTGTGCAACACACCCCCTAAAATAAGAAACATGATCCCTACCACAATTGCAACACTTTGGTGTACATACAGAGACACAATCCTAAATATCATGGGGAACACCACACTTACCACACCTTCTCCGTCCTACAAGATCGCACCATGTGACCATACTCCTGACACTTATAACACCTACGGGGGGCGGGGACATAAGGCTTCACCCGAAACCGCTGAAACCCCAAAAACACATGCTCCGGCACCTCACTCCCCCTAAACCGAATAGCCACAGTCGTAGAAATGATACCCCCATCAGGATCTTTCCTACCCAACCCTCACACCTCCAAACCCCCCCCCCCAACTCCTGCAACAAACTCAATGTCCCTGTCATGCACACAAAGGAGGTACACCATAAATCACTCCCTTACACACTGCACCACCCTGTTCCAACACAGAAACAGGATGTGTCCCAAAATTTCCCAAATCCAACGCCTTGTTACTGGTCAGCTCACCCACACCCTTAACCAACAAACGTCACCCACTGATGACCTTGACAGACTGCACAGCACCAATCCTTTTGCAGACCAACTCTGCCATCACAAAAGGGCCAACTCTGCCCCCATGGATTCAACCGCAGCCTCACACCCACCCACACACTGCCCTCCACCCTCCGATCCACAGGGGAGGATGGGGTCTACTACAAAGCAGCAACCCCCCCTGACATCCTCATGCAACCCCAACTTTCTCCTCCCACCATCAACACCGGCTCCCACCAAACCCTCCGCTAGAGACTGGCAACCACCACCCGGTGCCAATTTCCCTTTCCCACCATCACCCTTGCAGCTTTTCTTCGCACTTGGGCTCCGACCTCCAGTCCTAAGGGACCCCTTGTCAGATACACCACCACCAACCCCTGCAGACCCCAGGGTACCCTTACTACCCAATGCATCACCCCTTCCAGGTGCAGCAACCTCTGCAGACCCCAGGGTACCCTTACTACCCAATGCATCACCCCTTCCAGGCGCATCAGCCCCTGCAGACCCCAGCGTACCCTTCCCTCCCAATGCATCATCCCTCCCAGGCACAGCAGCCCCTGCAGACCCCAGGGTACCCTTGCCTCCCAATGCATCACCCTCCCAGGAGCATCAGCCCCTGCAGACCCCAGCGTACCCTTTCCTCCCAATGCATCACCCTCCCAGGAGCAGCAACCCCTGCAGAGCCCTGGCTACCCTTGCCCCCCAATGCATCAACCCTCCCAGGAGCAGCAACCCCTGCAGATCCCAGGGTACGCTTACTACCCAATGCATCATCCCTCCCAGGCACAGCCACCCCTGCAGACCCCAGGGTACCCTTGCCTCCCAATGCATCACCCCTGCAGACCCCAGGGCACCCATGCCTCCTAATGCATCACCCCTCCCAGGCGCGGCAACCCCTGCAGACCCCAGGGTACCCTTGCCTCCCAATGCATCACCCTCTCAGGAGCAGGCCTTATGCTATCTTGCACACCCACCCCCAGCAGCCGCTGCAGACCCCAGGATACCCTTGCCTCCCACTGCATTGCCCTCCCAGGAGCAGGCTGTTAGGGAGAATTCTCATCTGTGGCTAATTTCCCTCTGAAGAGCATGGTAGGTGCTTTAGGAGAACCCCTTAGAAGAAAGTGGGACCTTCTACTGCCATGCCTTCTCTTTGCATATAGAGAAGTCCCTCAGGAGGGAGTAGGATTCAGTCCCTTCGAACGTCTCTATGGCCATCCAGTCAGAGGTCCATTGGCCCTGATTAAGGAGGGGTTGGAGAGTCCTCCTTCCCCCAAGACAGTCAGAGTGACTGACTATGTGATAGGTCTCCGGGGGAGAATGTCTGTGTAGCTGAAGCACTTATTGCAGGTAAGTAGAAAAGTCTTTGCACAATGTCTTTAGAAGACTTTAGTGAAAAAGAGGAAGCAATGTAGGGCCCTGAGCTGTTAGGCTTGTGAAGAGTAGAAACAAATCTACAACAAGATGCAAGTTCTCTTAGACTTTACAGTACCTTTAGTTAGAAGAAATGCAGCAGATGACTTCTGTTCCTGTGCAACTCTGCAGATCCTGGTGTTCCTGGGCCTCAGTCATGGGGACAAGATGGAGGACTTCTGGTGGCTCTTGCACTGCAATGGGACGGTTACCGACAACAACCGGCTATCTTCAAACAAGTGGCAATTCAGTGTTTCAGCTCCTCATGTCTACCGCACTCATCAACATCGCGGTTCCTGGCTGTCGAGGCGGGCTTTCCTTGCATGTGGGGTCCAGCACTCTGTTGAGGTGGCTTTGGCTCGGTCAGTCCTGCTTCCTGGGAGTCCGGAGGATCTTCCTGGAGCTCGTGGCCAGCTTAAAAGCAGCGCACACAATCTGGTGTTCCTCTCCCTGGTTATTCGGTTACAGCAGCAACTCTGTGGAATTTCGACCAGCTCCGAGATGGATGTCCAGGTGGCTTACTTTGTAGTTGATTGGTCCCACCAACTCAAAGTGAGAAGTCGTCCATGCGTGCAGATATTCAGATACCCTAAAATATCTGATAAAATCAAAATTCAATTTCACTAAAAAATCTACCACAGCAGCCAGCATAACGCTAGTCAATATCAGGTCAAAATACCAAGGGGGCTCACACAATATAGGAAAACCTCTGGCAAGCTAAGCTACCTGAAAGGCTAAAAACAAAATCCAAAAATGTAATCCATCAGGAACAGGCAAAACATCGGCAAAACATGCACCACAGACTCGGAAATTGCTGAGGTCTTTGCGGGATACTATCACACACAAAAAATGGGTCATATCTAACAATGACCCTTAGAAGGACCCAGCCTCGTCTATGTATATATGTATTCATATTTTCTTCTGTTACGTTTGCACCTATATATGCTATCCTTTAACGCCTTGCTTTTCTCTGTAACTGTTGTGAATAATCTTGAACCTACCCCTGTACATCTTGTTAGATATCTGATTGTATAGTTTACTTTTACCTATGTTACTAAGACATTTTATTGTACAGTTTACCTTTGCTTGTTGTAACTAAGAAACTTGCATCATCTTGTACTGCGCCCAGATACCTATGGGTGAGGCGCGCGTTATAAATACCAAACCAAACCAAACTCTGTATGCTTCTGAAAACTCTACAAACCCCCCAATCGAAGCAGAAATAGATCTATTCTTCAAAAGAATTCATAAAAATAAACCCAACAAACATGTTCTGAAAACCATAGATGGTCCACTCACTATGCCAGAAATTATGAACGCTATCTCTTCCATGAAAGCAAAGAAATCACCTGGCCCAGATTGACTCCCTGTAGAATTTTACCAAACTTTTACTAATATTCTGTCTCCAAATCTACTAGCCTTATACAACCATTTTCGCTCTGCAGATCTTCCCTCTGGTACCTATGGGGAAGCCAACATTATCATTTTACCAAAAAACAATAAGGACCCCGCAGACCGCAAGAGCTACAGACCCATTTTGTTAATGTTGACTGTCAAAATTCGGCTAACATCCTTGCTGTCAGATTAGTGAAACGTCTTCCACTCCGGATAAAAAACGACCAAGTGGATTTTTATTAAGAGTAGACATGCCAATGCTAACACTAAACTGGTCACCGACATTCTCACGATTGCTAACCCTACCATCAAACCCAGGCTTTTAATGGCATTAGAGGCAGAGAAAGCCTTTGATCGTTTATAGTGGGATTTCATGTTTAAAGCACTTAGCTGGCACTGTCTTAGCGACTGCTTTATCAAACTTATTATATATGTCTCTACAACTCCCCTAAATCCTCCATAAAAGTTAACACAATTTTCCCGATATTCCCCCTAAACAAAGGCACCAGGCAAGGCTGCCTAGTTTTCCCCTCTCCTATACATTCTTGTACTAGAACCTTTCCAAGTACTAATCAGAAATTACACAGAATTCACTGGAATTCACATCCTAATACCAATATCAAGCTTGTAGCGTATGCAGACGATATATTATTCTTTTTCTTTCCAACCCTCATAGCTCAGCAAGGAACATTTTAGCTCACATTGAAAACTATGAGAAAGTCTCAGGGTGCAAACTTAACAAAGAGAAAACCAAACTCCTCCCTCTAACTGTTCTGTATGAAAAGCGACCGTGATGACCTAGGACTAAGCTGGAAATCAAGCCACATTAAATATCTCGGACTAGATTTTACTCCCACCATCGACACAACAATCACTAGGACCAAAAACTCCATACTAGACTCGTTAAGAAAAAAAAACAAAAACCTGGTCACCTCTGTGCCTATCCCCGTCAGGGAGACTGGACACAATCAAAATGATGCTTGCACCAGTACTATTATACCCTCTTGCCACGACCCCCATTCCATGCAGCAATGCATTTCATAAGGAGACCAATTCCATCCTCTCAACATTTCTCTGGAAAGGGAAATCGCCTAAACCTTCCATGAAAAACTCCTAGCAGAAAATGATCAAAGGGAGGAGTGCGGGGGGGCAATTCCCAATCACGCTTTCATCTTAACACAAATAAACCAAATTGCGTTCCATCCTCCCCAAGACGGTTGAGATCGCCCCCAAATGGCTAGAACTTGAAGAAGCCTTACCACACCCATTCCCATTAATTTGCAGATTCAGCATGACTAGCCCAAAAAATCACTCTGTAATCCCTAGCTTGGCCTCCACTGTAAACATTCTGAAAGGGTCCAACATAGCGTCTGTGATAACACATGTATACTCCCAATTGGATTTACTCTGGAACAATCCCATAATATCACTTAATAAACCCTACATTGGAACTCTTGGATAGATAGAAAAATATTTTTTGTTCATCAAATATGAGCCGATAAATCTTCTCTCAGCTTTGCAGAACTTCAGGACAAATATGGTCTCCCTCTGACTGAAATTAGCAATTATCTGAGGCTCTGAAAAATAATCTCAAAATACAAAACAAACACTCAGACAGCTCTCCGTTGTAGTACGGACAAGGTTGCATTGTCCAGCTCACTTAACAAGGCAAGCTATTTCTATAAGAGAAAGAAGCTATAGGCACTGACCTGGAAAGGAACCAATGGCAACTAAAATTCAGAAGACTTGCATATGTATCCAGATCAGTAAGTACAACCAAAACCCTTTTCTTTGTCTTTCACAGGTCACTCACTATGCACGCCAGAAAAATTACACACAGCCAAAATTAATGACAACCCTTGCTGCTGGAGATACAACGATAAACAATTAATGGGCTCATTGGATCATATGCTTTTCTCATGTCCTCAACTCTCTGTATTCTGGGAGAAGATTACGAAAAATATTTTTGATATTCTTCAAATTGGCTTTACCCACTCATTGAAAGATCTTTGCACCAATTCCCTAGCTTCCAATGTTAAAGAAAGGCTCTTAAATTCTAGACAAATTTCTCTACTAAAGATTCTTCTAGTTACAGCCATTAAATATATCACCGCTACGTGGAAGAATAAAGACCCGCCAACCGATAGATTCTGGTGGACCCCATCTGCTTATCTCCATGCTTGGAGATAAGCAATATGTGGAGATACCTTCAAAACTATGAAGTTCTTAGAAATCTGGATCCCTTTGGAGAATTACTTAGGCACGTCCCTACCTTACTCCACATCCAATAACACGTTCCTGGAAGTCCGCAAACCTCCATAATGAAAATCTAGTACGAGTCCTTTTCAGAGACCCCCTGACAGTCCAATCTAGCATTTAATCTATGCCGTTACCATTCCTGGCTGGGTTCCCCTCCCTCTTTGCCCCCACACAACCCTCCCAATGCTGCTCCCCTTGGCAAATCTACCACAGGGATCTTCGAGCCTCACTCATCCGATCCAGTGCACTACAGGTACCCTACCTATATAACACACAAACACTCACCACCACAGTAGGGTCCTTTCAGATTCCATAGTGAACCACTCTCTAGTTCCATAAAGATATAATCCTATCTCAATGTCCAGTGCACTACATGGACACTACCTATATAACACACACACACACTCACCACCACAGTAGGGTCCTTTCAGATTCAATAGTGAACCACTCTGTAGTTCCATAAAGATAGAATCCTCTCTCCATGTCCAGAGCACTACAGGTACCCTACCTATATAACACACACACTCACCACCTCAGTAGGGTCCTTTCAGATTCCATAGTGAACCACTCTCTAGTTCCATAAAGATAGAATATTTTCTCCATGTCCAGTGCACTACAGGTACCCTACCTATATAACACACACACTCACCACCTCAGTAGGGTCCTTTCAGATTCCATAGTGAACCACTCTCTAATTCCATAAAGATATAATCCTCTCTCTATGTCCAGTGCACTACAGGTACCTTACCTATATAACACACACACTCACCACCTCAGTAGGGTCCTTTCAGATTCCACAGTGAACCACTCTCTAGTTCCATAAAGATAGAATCTTTTCTCCATGTCCAGTGCACTACAGGTACCCTACCTATATAACACACACACTCACCACCTCAGTAGGGTCCTTTCAGATTCCATAGTGAACCACTCTCTAGTTCCATAAAGATATAATCCTCTCTCCATGTCCAGTGCACTACAGGTACCCTACCTATATAACACACACACTCACCACCTCAGTAGGGTCCTTTCAGATTCCATAGTGAACCAATCTCTAGTTCCATAAAGATAGAATCCTCTCTCCATGTCCAGTGCACTTCAGGTACCCTACCTATATAACACACACACACACACACACACACACTCACCACCTCAGAAGGGTCCTTTCAGATTCCATAATGAACCACCCTCGAGTTCCATAAAGATAGAATCCTCTCTCCATGTCCAGTGCACTACAGGTACCCTACCTATATAACACACACACTCACCACCTCAGTAGGGTCCTTTCAGATTCCATAGTGAACCACTCTGTAGTTCCATAAAGATAGAATCCTCTCTCCATGTCCAGTGCACTACAAGTACCCTAGCTATATAACACACACACACACACACACACACACACTCACCACCTCAGTAGGGTCCTTTCAGATTCCATAGTGAACCACTCTCTAGTTCCATAAAGATAGAATCTTTTCTCCATGTCCAGTGCACTACAGGTACCCTACCTATATAACACACACACTCACCACCTCAGTAGGGTCCTTTCAGATTCCATAGTGAACCACTCTCTAGTTCCATAAAGATAGAATCCTCTCTCCATGTCTATGTATTTATTGAGCGCCAAAGCCGTAGGCATCAGTAGGCTTCCTTCCTCTCCACTCTAACTTTCATCCTTTCTTCACCTCTATTTCATTCTCTTAACCTCTTCTCAGTAGCAACATTACATCCCTTTATACCCTCCATTTTTTCGTAAATAACAATACATATCTATTTATTAAAGAATGTATTTATAATCCTCTTCCTGATTACATGTAACCTATTCTGTCACGGTTCAATTAATTATTGCCAACAATTTCTTCTTCTGATCATTACATGCATTTTAATCGTATGTTGTGGCTCCTCCTGCATACCTGTAGCCGTGTCCCTTACTTATGTTTTATGCACTCCTCATCATGTCATTTAATTTGAGACTTTCTGTTTCCCTCTGTGAGGGCTTTGGCAATAGATTTGTAATGTCTACTGAAATCTGTTAAAAATGCAATACAATTATTTGAACTCAGAAATACGCATCATGAAACGCTTTAGTGTGCATGACCTAAAAAAGTATTGCAAACCTGAAGGGAGTAATTTCTTTCACATATTTGCAATACATACAAACATTTTGAGGCACCTGGAGGGACAATTTTCCCAGAAATCAGGAGAATTAATGTTCAATATTGTATTGCATTGGGGTATACAAGGCTTTAAGTGGGCCGGGACTAGCAGGCGCCGCGCCACGGCAGTCTCCAAAAAGTGGGGCTCAGCCCGGGTGCTGCCAGGCCCCCACCCCATGTCCCACAATGCTGCGTTGGGACCTTTTCTCGCGCTGCAGCTTGCCATGTTGGGAAACTCTGTGACTGATAGCGGTGTCAGCCAGTGTCGTGTAAACTGGATCTCCCTCTCATGACACATGAGAGGAAGTTCCAGTTTGTGCAACACTGTGGCTGGCACTGTTGTCAGTCACAGCAGTGGCAGGAGAATGCGCCAGTTACTGCAGCTTCCTCTGGTGACCCCTCACAAGGAGTCAAAAGAGGAAGTTGAAGCCCAAACCCTGGGGTGCCATTTTGGCCTGGCCTTGCCTGCTGCACTTGGAATTGATAAGAGGAGAAGAGATGATCCCACGCTGCACTGGACGATATACGCCACACCAGGTAAATTACAAAAAAATCCTTTTCTTTGCACATTTATCAGTAAGACACTTGCTGATAAATGTGTAAAGAAAAGGAAAAAGGATTTCCACGGTTTGCATGTAAACAAATCATGCACGTTTTGGGGGGTGGGGGTTCATCAGTTTTGTATTTGACTGCGGAACGTATGGCATGAGAGGAGACAGTTCTTTGCTTGCTCAGATGGTAAGTGAAGTTCTCTTCTTAATAAGGTAAACAGGTGCCATGGTGGAGTTTTTGGGGGTGGCAGGGAACTACCAGCGTGAACAGTTATCTGTACCCTGGCTTTCAAAAGAATTCCCATCCTCACTATCCAGGGACGAGCAAAAAAAGTACCAAGGCGAGTGACATTTTGATAACTACATATATCCTCCAATTGAATGACGGGTAGAGACGGATGGCTCGTAAAACAAATGTGCGACCTGTTTAAACAACGCCTGCAATGTTAAAAAAAAGGGTGGGGAGAGGTGGGGCTGGAGCTTTAAAGCACCTTGTACAAATGCTAATGTAATGCAGATTCGGACCATATCAGAAAGGTCGGGGGAATCATAGACAGGGCAGTTTCTAGCCAACTTGGTGCCCATGGCGAAACATCAGATGTGCCTCCCCCCCCCAACTGGCTCACGTCACTCCCAAACTACACCTCTGTCGTGTGACAAAATCCCTCCTCAATATGAATAAATAATTGCTATATAAATCAAGCTGGTTTCATTACATTGTAATTCAAGTACTTTACAGAATAATTCTAATGTGAAAACACAGTTGTTGCTGTCCAAGTAAATGGTTTGTCTATCGCCTGCTCTTAGGGAAAGCCTTGTGTGAATGCAGTTTCAAACTGTCCGTACTGGCACACTGCGGTGTGACCAGCCTACCAGGGTCTGAGGGCCCACTGGCCCTGTGTTGCAGATGTTCTGTTCGAACCACCTCACTTTTATTTCACAAGGGGCAATACTAGGCTAACCATATGAATTATTTTCTGATAGAAGGTTATCATTCCAAGAGGGACAGTCTGGTACACTCTTATTGCACTCTTTCAAAATACCTCTCTGCGAGTGAGAAATGGGACAAATAGCACCAATGAGGATTCGTATTTGCTTT